>NC_079532.1:0-662500 GCF_003711565.1 Takifugu flavidus | reverse complement strand
CACTTTGAAAGATTATCCTCTGCACTTTGGCAAACTAACCCACCACACATCTCAACACCAAACAGATGTCATCATCTTTTCAATCATATTAAAGGCGATCATTGGTCTGAAAGCCAGGCTTTGACATTGATTTCACCATTGATTTCATTCATAGTTAGTGCTGAGTGATGGGTGTTGGGTGTTGGTGCATCATGGTTGTTAGAGCAGACTCATGGTTGGAGCTGAGTTGTGGTTGTGGGCCCTGAGTCATAGTTGTTGGTGCTGAGTCATGGTTGTTGGTGCTAAGTCATGGCTGTCGGAGCTGAGTTGTGGTTGCTGGAGCTGAGTTATGATTGTTGGTGCTGAGTTATGGTTGTTGGAGCTGAGTAATGGCTGTTTGTGCTGAGTCATGGTTGTTGGTGCTAAGTCATGGCTATCGGAGCTGAGTTGAGGTTGCTGGAGCTGAGTCATGGTTGTTGGTGCTGACTCATAATTGTTGCTGCTCTGTCACGTTTGTTGCTGCTGAGTCATGGTTTTTGCCACAAATTTACCATTTAGCATCAGTGTTAGCCTGTGTTTGGGTGTGATATGTTCAGTTCTTTAACTGTGCTACAGGTAGACCGGTTGATGAACTTGGACCATGATGCCTTCAGAAATCTGAGCCTCTTAAATATTCCTGCATCCGTCAGTGAAGCTGAACGGAAGATCGTATCATCACATACGTTTGTCAAAGGATGAAAGAGAGCAAATGAGGAGCTAATGAACTTTTAAAATTTTGGTAGTTTAGTGAACTTTGATATGAAAGTATTAAAGTCCTAAAGATCAGTCGTCTCACAGATTATTATTATAATTATAATCTAAAAGTTTCAAATAAGAAGTCTGACTGGACAAAATTAAGTCAATCCAAGCAGTAACAATATTATAATTATATAATATATCACAAAAGTTAGGTAAAAATCCCCAGATTCAAGTTAGACAAGTAATTAGGATGTTCTGAAGCTACAATCAGACATCTATAAAAATTTAAAATGAAATATTTTTTAAGACCTAAACTGGATAAAAACAAAAGCAACAGTCTCTATTCTCAGAAAACACCTTTAACAGCTGTTTTCATGTATCCAATAAAGAAAAGTAGTCGGGGAGCTGGTAGGAGTGGTTAAGGGGTGACGTAGGCACGGTGGCTTTAGTATCAGATACAACACAATAGAGACCATTAGAATGTTTCTGTTGTGCCTCGCAGGGTTGGTCAAAATGCAGCAAAATAGGACGTTGTAGCAACAGAAGGAAGGTGAAGACTAACATCACTGTTTCCTATGATGAGGGTCCGAACTGAGGGTCGGAGGAGCCCTGTGGTTTCCATCCTGGCCCTGGACCAGTGGACCAGCTCTACACCCTTGGTACAGTGTTGGATGGAACAGGGAAGTTTGCCCAACCCCATGTACACAGAGGCCCCAATGGGGGAATTTATGGGGAGGAGGGACCCTTACTAAGGGCCATCCAGGTAATCCTGGTTAGAAAAAGAATGTAGAGACCAGGTAGGCCTAATTTTTTTAGTCAACTTTCTAAAGTTCATCTGAGAAACATGAGCATTAATATTAAACTGATACCCAAACATCTGCAACCAGAAATAGAACACCAATCAGTCAGCGGTTACTAAGATTACCGGCAATACAAAATGATATATTACCTTGGTCATCTAGTTAAAAATATGGTCTTCTTCTGAAACAATCAGACGTGACACTGACCTCTGACCTCGGAAGAGAAGTGGGCGGAGTGGCGGGTTATGAAGAGCTGAAGCTGCGTGTCCAGGTCGCAGCGTCCAAGGTCCACATTCCAGGATCGAATTCCTGCCAGAAGAACCAGTGAGTGGCAGAAAACACACACACACACACACACACACACACACACACACAGTTGTCCAGTTGACTGGACATGTCTGATTCAGAATGAAAACAATTCGGATTATTCAGATGATTTTTCTTTCTTAAATCCACCCTCCTCAGAGAAAATGAGCTCAAACCTCAAAAGCCACGAGGATCAACTCTTAATTCACACAGGAAGCTCAGAGGCCAATATTTAGAGCTGAAACCTCAAAGCGACACCAAAGACACAACAAACGGCTAAAAGCCCTATAGCCCTATAAAGATGATCTGTGCTACGATACTCACGTTAAACTACACTATCCACAATACTTCTCATGTTTGGTGGAGCCTGTTTATTATATTCAAACCCTCCCATTTGATATGTACGTAGATTAATGTTTAGCAAAAAAGATTATTTTATTTTATTTAATCTTTATTTATATAGTGTCTTTTACAATCAAAATTTTTTCTAGCTGCTTTACAGAATCCCAGGGCCTAACCCCAAACAAGCAACAGTGGCAAGGAAAAACTCCCCTTTAACAGGAAGAAATCTTGAGCAGGACCAGGCTCATGTTGGGGGACCCTCCTGCTGATGGCAAAAAAGAAGATTGATAGATTTTTGTCTAAGTTTAATTAAAACATTCACATTCTTTGATTCAGAATTCCTATGCTAATTTAGCACTGTCATGCAAGACCAATTAACTAACTAAAATAAGCTCAACAGCTGTATGAGAGTCGTTGCCATGGTGACACTGAAGCGTTGGTGCACAATAGCCAGGTGTTTGAGGTCCAAATACAAACATGCGCTGTTGTTTAAAAGGCTAAAGAATCACTTCATAGCCGGTGAAAAACTAAAGCTGCGTCACAATACAGAGTAAACCGCATTATTTTAGTGCGCTGACGTCACAGTCACGACTATCAGCGTTTAAGAACAGGTGGACAGATCCCACCGCTCGTCACCTTCACAACCTGACGTGATGATTTTAATTAACTTAATTAACTGTAAAATTTATACTTTATTTCTTTGAAGAGAACGCACAGGTGACTTTAAAAAAACAAATTCAAAATGCTGAGAAATAAGTGCCCTCTCGGGACACGCGTGTACACGCACGGCTGCTGGCTTAATGTTAATCCGAAATTCCTGGTGTTGACCCGCCAAGATATTAGTGGTAATAACCGGACTGAAGAGTGTTGGTGTCGATCTGTCCCATGGTGCAATGCTGCTGCCGCTGCAGCATTCTGCGTCACTCCGCCGCACGGACTCGCTCACCGCGCTCGATGTGCGCCCGGGCGGCGTCCAGCTGCAGCTCCGAACCAATCTCTCCGATCACCACCAGCAGGTAGAACCGGCGCTGGCTGAATTCACCCGGGGGCCACAGCCTGTCCTCGGAATCTGGAGAACCCTCGTCCTCCTCCAGCACGGGGAGCATCTCCATGGCAACAGTCCCCAGAACCGACGCCGGGAACGACTCCATCGTCATGACAACTGCCGGAGTGCACGAGCAGAGTGAGGGTAGAGTGAAAGCGCGTGCATTTGTGGGGGGCAGGGCTTTCAAAATATTTGTTCACGCAGAATGAGTTCGCTTTATAAAGTAAGTGCCGCTGGAGCCGAAGGATACTGGGTAATGTTTCTGCCTAACGCGCGACTGAATGGACATTTGGTTCCTTTGTGACAAAAACACACACCGGGAGTGAATATTCAGTGTTTAAAGTGACGAAGGTTTGTTCAGCGTACCTGTGGTGACAGTCGTCCCAGGCGCGTGGCGCCACCTGGTGGACAGAACGGGTGTTCCATCGCAAAACGTTTATTAACAGACGGTTAAAGCTAAAACTCGCGTTAAAATCTAATTAGTTCTAGTTTGACGCAATAAAAGATTTCATCTATCATATTATGGATGGGTGGGTGAGGGTCTTCTCGTGACATGGTCACTGCAATGTTGTTTTTTGTTTTTACTCGTGTTTCCCTAAATTACAGTTCAATACAGTTGTCACTTGGGAATTTGTAATCTTTCACCTTTGAAACCCTAAAATGAAACTGGAGCAAAAATAAAGTCATGTAAAACAATTCTGGAATTGTTTTTATCCAAGAACTCTCATAAGCTCTAGATTATTTTCAGAATTCAGTTGATATTCTTGACACTTGAGGCAGATGCAATGTTAGCTAAGCCTTCATATATTATTATGAGATGTGATGAGGAAATAATGAGAACAGCAGCCTCTCTGCCCAGCCAGAGCCCCCCCACATCAGCCTGGTCCTGATGAAGGTTCTTCCTGCTACTGGTGTTTGTTGGAGGTCAGGCCCTGATAGTTTGATTTTAGCAGACACTATATAAATAAAGATTGATTGATCGATCGATTGATTAATTAATTAGCAACACTTTAATAGCAAACCTGTAGCTAAAAGTTTTTGAATGAACCTAATGTAAACTAGCCTCATTTCTGATAATTGAAACAGTAAAAACAGTAAAGACAGTTGAGTGGTCTACATTTATTCTGTCAGGTTACAGATGTGAGATTTGAACTTTTGAAATCAGAAAAATATTCCATAAAACCAAAGTCCTACAAACGACTGAAGAAAGAAAAATGTACATCAGAGCAAATAATTTAGACTATGATGAGGACAAAGTCTGGTCAGTGATGATTAAAGATGAACACATGACAGAGGATTAAAGCAAAGTTCTGATTTCAGGTCAGATTCAGAAAATTTTCATCAGTTTATCTTCTGTGTTTACAGACATGAAATCAGGATTTTCATCCATATTTTATATTTTGCATGATTGAGTTTTTCTTTATTTACTCACTGAGCAGAAACAAAAAGCTTCAGAGGAAATGTTAATGAGACACTACACAGAAAATACTTCATTTCATTCAGGTAAGTGTGCTTACACACACACACACACACACACACACCACACACACACACACACACACACACACACACACACACACACACACACACACCACACACACACACACACACACACACACACACACAAATAGAGGAAGTATACAAAAACAAACAAAAGTGCACACTAAATAGGAAAGCTACACACTCAAATATCCTGCACTCAACCCACAATGCACCATGTTGACATTAGCATGATGTTAGCATGTGCACAGCGCTAGAGGCTAACCTCGCTGATTCCTGTCGTTCGAAGGCGCCGACCTCCAGCGGTCTCCTCAGCTCCTCTCAGTTGTTCCTCTGCAGGGCTCCCTGGGCAGCAGACGAGGCTGCAGTTTGGAAGGTTTTACTGGTGAAAACACCCTGAGAAAATTCCTGCTGAGCCTTGTGGAAACTGGCACCAGTCCGGCGGTACAAACCGTGAACCTGGATACAGAAGAGGATGGCTCAGCGGCTCTTTGTGTAGAATCAGATGAGCTGAAACTAACTGAAGGAAGCTCATGCTAATGTTAAAATCATTAATGATGTGGAAGAAAAAGCTCAGTTGGTTCTCAGTTGACTTCACATTAAAAGGTCAAGATACTCAGATTCATAACTCAAAGGTAAATCAGTAAAAGCTGCTGTTCCTGCAACGTTCTTACCATTTTGAGCAGGACAACTGACAGCGAGGCGCAGAAGGTAAAGAGGATCGCCACGATGATCATGATGGCACCCACAGCTTTGTCTGTTCTGAGACTAGAGAGCGCCGTCACCCAACCACTGCGAGAGACACACACGCACACACATCTGTATAGAGCAGCACCACAGTCCACAGGAATTGGCTGTACTGCAGTGCTGTAGTACAGTAGCTTTAATACACTTTCACTTTAATACTGTAGCACTATGATGAAAGCAGCATCAACATTTAGAGGTATTGTCAATTCTTATAATCAATAAAAAAATATCACCTGAAGTCTAACTTGGAAGCTAACGCTAGCTACTGTTAGCTAGAACTGGTCAGTAAATCAGAAACAACCCAGACGATTTTATGCAAAAAAAACAAATCATCTTCATCCTAAAATAATCTATATGAAGACAAACATTCTTCAGTTCTTTAGATTATTGGTTTATTATCAGTTTTTCATGTTTCCTTGTAGATTCTTAATGGTTTCATTTGCAGTGAACGACTGTAACAAAATAAAGGTAAAGGAGAAAGCAGCAGAAACAGGAAGCAGCAGAAACTTACAGAGACAGCAGCAGACAGAGAGGCAGCAGGAAGCTGAGAGACCAGAGCAGCTGAAAGAGTCAGGGACTCATGGAGGAATCATCTCTCCCCAGGAAATCTGCTCAAATACATCAAACTGGCTAGAAATTGAGGCATTTTCGCCATCATGAGGTTGAGGAAGACGTGTGCTGCATGAACGAGGAGAAAATTGGTCACAAATCACAAACACTCACCTGTTCCCCCAGCTGGGGATGCCGACAGCCTGGATGATGAAGATCACCACTTGGCAAAAAAACACAAAGAAGAAGAAAAAGAAGCTGACGGAGCTGTCGGTCCTAAAAAAGAAGAAAGAAGCACAGTTCTTTTTGGGTGGGACTTCAACTCTCAATGTGTCATTACTGACTCTCTGGACTAGTAATGACCATCATCATCACCACCACCACCATCATCATCACCACCACCATCATCATAGCATGCCCACAGTTTTTTCCCCAACAATGAAGCATACTCACTTGAAGGCCTTATAGATGGGTCGGTACCAGCAGAGGAAGGAACAGGGCATGAAGAGGATGAACCAGAGGATGGAGAGACCAAAGTCTATACCTTCACTGGAGTCCCGGATGAAGAAGGCGAGGCAGGCAAGGACGTTGAGGAACAGAGTCACACAGTTCACTGAAGAACACAGAACAGTCACAGTTGGCAACAACGTGAAATGGAGGGGCTCTAACTGTCTGTCACCACCTCCTCCAGCTTTCAACTCTTGTTCAGATAAACACGTGAACAGGTTCAAATATCTGTGAACAAACAGCAGCAGTTCTCCTGCGGACCTGCTGGGCTCAGCCCACCAGTTGGCAGGCTGGTCAGGCCAGAGGTACTCACACATCCACAGGTAGTACATCATCTTACAGACCCTTTGGTACTCTGAGGGGATCTCCTCTGAGAAGTCCTGGTAGAAACATGGTTTGATGGGGAAGTTCTTGGGCAGAGGAGGCCAGTTGTTCACTTTACCTGCCAGGACAAAAAACAGAACTTCCTGCTTTAAAAGAACGTGTTGATGAACCACCACTGCTGCAGCGTTACTGCTGTTTGTGCCGACCTGAGGCTCCTCTGCTCTGCAGTTCTTGCTCCCTGCGATCCAGCGCTGCAGCCTTCCTCTCCAGCTCCTCCTGCTGCTTCAGCAAGTTGGCCTGAGCAGCAGCAGCTGTGGCCTGAAACAGGATCAGGAAGCTGCCAGTTTACATCCACGATGCCCTCTAAACTTACAGCTTATCCAGATCCAACATTGCTGCCTCACCTGTGGGCCTGGCTCAGTGGACGGCTGCAACACCGCCGGCTGGTATGGAGAGCTGGAGGTTGCTGCACTGTGAGTGGCCAGACTGTCCTAGGATGGTTTCAAGGAGAACATGAGAATGTGATGAGGATGAGGTTGAAACGTAACACAGAAAATAAGAGGAGGATGTTACTGTTTGGAATGGGTTGTACTGGTCCACTGGTTCTATGCTGGAGCTGGTCACCTGGGTGACTGAGGGGTCCTGAAAGAGCAGACGATCTTAACATTTTTCATGTTCTGGTACAGAATAAACCACAGAGATACTTCAGAGCAACGTTAGATTGTTCCTGTGTGATTTTAGAAGATGTTTTAGTTCATTTCTGTGTCTCCATCTCCATCAAGCAGCAGCAGAAGCAAACATTTCTCAGTCTGTACTGGACTCAAATCCATCATCTCGCACCACCAATCACCAGTGACCACTGCTTCAGACCCCTTCTGAGAGCCTCCTCCAAACACCTTGACTCAGCTGAGCATTATCACCTGCAGGACTCAGACGTGAATTTTGGCCCAATGTTAAAGTTTAAAGCCATCAGACCTGGGGAGATCTTTCCTGGAGGGTCTGGAGGATTTTCCAGAGTGTTCTGAAGATCAAAGCTGGAAATGTGTGCAGCCTTCATTGTATGAAAAAACCTTCGAGGGCGACAGATTGGAACTTCCTGAAGAGTCTGATGTTACTACAATGACTGGATCAAGTCAACTCTGATGGTCACACTGATCACACACTCACCGATCAAACACACACATCCATTATACACACATGTGCTGAGGCCATCAGAGTTAATGGTTTTACTATCCTTACCTTTTAATCTTATGTCTAACTAACCAACAGACATATTTTTGGGGGATCATCAGTCTAGGTCTTAGAGGAGAATAACCTGAAGTAGGCAAAACACCACTAAACAAATAACAACAACTGATATTTACAATATTTTAAGTTGCTTTTTTGTGTCTGCATATCCTGAGCTTGAAGAACAAACTGGTCTGATGATCAGCAAGAAGAGCTGAGAGGCTGTTCATGAAGCTCCTGTTGTTTCAACTGAAGTTCTCAGAACCAGAAGCTTTTTTAGACTTTAGACACTTTGTCAATTCACTCCATGTTTTGAACATACAGATGAACTGAAATACCGTTTCTCTTCTCTCTAGCTTATCGTGTTGTAAAAACCAAAGTAAAATTAAAAATGAATAGAATAACATAAAATAACAATATAAGTGAGGCAAAAAAGGAGGTCAAATAAGGTGCCAAAGACATGAATGTGCATATATTGCAATACAATGAAGTGAGGTAGGTAGGTAGGCTCTCTGACCTGTTGAGTTCACCAACCAGCAAACAGGCATCGCAACACTATCACACATCACTGACTCGCACCTGAGACGACTACTGACTTTGCGTGCACGCTGTGACCTCATTTAATTCAAGTATTTTATTCACCTTTTGTCTATATAATCTCTTAGTTGAGAAGGTTTTCAAGGACATAGTAAATATTTAAAAGAATCTGTGACATTTCACCAGTTCCTCTCATCAGAATCGCCCTGAGTTTACATTCTTGCAAATTTCCCCTGGTTGACACTTTGATCATGACGCTCCATAATCTTCTCTGTTTCATGGCAGAAGTATAAAACTATTTAAAATGCAGTTTTCTTCCAAATGTGCAACAGGTTTTCTACAGCAAAGCTGGAAAGTGGAAACCTACTAAGACGAAAAAGAATACAAAAGACTGTAAAAAGGTCTTTGGACAAACGAAAACTCTTCAGAATATTAACACCTCCGGGCTTCGACCTGCCACTAATTCATACAGCAAACAAGCAACCTGAGCGGAAGTGCGTTTGCACTCTGCCGAGAATCTGACTAAAGTATTCTCAGTATGGAATAGGCATACACTCGGGGATTTAAAAGTAATATCAATTCAAGTCAAGTTAAATAATGTGATATAAGCTGCACTTATGTTTGTAACGTGGCTATTTCAAACTGACAAAAGTTTGACTTCCTGTAGCAGGCCAAGCGAATGACCCCGCTTGCTTTTCGAGCTAAGATGTCTGATTGGTTGCTCCTTTGACACTCATGCGATCACCAGCCAATGGTAGGCAAAATGTCGGCGGTAAGGCCCTCCTCAACACACACCCGACAAGTTTTCTGCGTTAGCTATTTTACGCTGTCAGAGGCCGTTAGCCCAGTGTAAACACAACATAAGCCACTTACGCTGAAGGGGTTCTCGTTGGCGGGCTCCGCAAATGGGTTGTCGTCGATCGCGGACATTTTGAATAAACTGCGTTGTTCTGTCCTCTGTAGATGATAGTCGACTGTTTGACTCCCTTCAGTTACTTCCTAGAATGAAAACGGACTGCGCATGCGTACTCACACCCCCGTGCTCCACCTATCGTTTTGAAACGTTACAATATTGTAATGAAATTCTTCTCGATTGTACAAAGCATTGAAATAAAGATTACAATTTTAAAGTGGTGAGTTTAAATATTTAGCTCTAATAGTGTGATAGTTTGGGCATTTCTCTTTATGGTTGCCACACCAGACGGTGGATCGAGTATCTGTGGCAGGTGATGCCGACAATTTACGTTGAATCATTTCCTACATCCTAAATTTAAATGCATTGCTTTCTTTTCACCAAACAATAATTACTTAACCAATGCCGCGTTGTTGCGTTTTCAAAAACCTTAAAAAGTTTTAATCCAAATTTACAACACCAACGTCATCAGGTGAAATGGGAAGTGAAGCGGATGTGACGTCGCCAGCGGTGGCTCGACACGTCGCAGCCATGGAGCGTGTCAGAGGTGAGATTTTCTTCTTCTGGGCTGATTTAAAGCATTTGTTTTTCCTGTAAAAGTCTGTGATCAATTCCAGTGATGGGAAAGGTTTCTGCTGTCCGTCTTGAATTATCAATGACGTTTCATCTTTCATGCCGGATCTCAGTCAGGCTGGATTCATTCGTTTTGTATAGGAGACTTTTTTTTTTTTTTTACTACAGTTGAGAATATTGAATCATAATAGCGTGATACGTTGATTCAGTTCAACCTTATTTATATAGAGGTTATTACTGTCGAGTATCGGTTATAAACATGACGGATTGTTATCTATGAAAACATGAGTTAACTGCAGAAACATGTTGAGACTCTGGACTTAAGAACCAATTTGATCCTCAGTGTTCCCACTGACCTGCGTGGTACAGAACTATGCCTGGGGGAAAGTGGGCGAGGACAGTGAGGTGGCCAGGCTGGTGGTCGATGGAGACCCTCTGACTGTCATCGAGGATGGGAAACCTTACGCAGAGGTAAGAAGAGTTCCTCTCATGCTGCTCTTCTTGATCTACCTGCCTGACATCAATGTTAGCTCCAAGGAGGCACAGCACACACCCCAACTGGGACAGATTTCTCCTCGTTATTTGTAACATCTCAAATGGTTCTTGCAAATAACTTGCAAATAATGGAGCTTGTGATCATCTGTTATTGGTTACACGGTGGAATGTGATTCTTCTTAGTGGCATCTCAGCTGATGATATTAATTAACCACTAATAAAAGCTGCTGGTTTAGTGGTGTTGGGATGCATGCTGGTGATTCCAGCTTGTCCAGTTTCTTCAGGGGTTGACTTCATCAATAACGTTGAAACTACGTTTGCGTCTCTTCCAGTTGTGGATGGGTGCTCACCCCAAAGGTGACGCTCAGATTAAAGACAACCGTGTGGCTCAGACCACGCTGGGACAGTGGATCGCCAGCTTCCCTGCCTGCCTGGGTTCAAAGGTCAAAGACAAATTTCAGGGCCGGCTGCCGTTCCTGTTTAAAGTTCTGTCTGTGAACACGGCTCTATCCATCCAGGCTCACCCCAACAGAGTGAGTGGCAGGTGAACCCAGCACCATTATCTGTGCCTTTCTTCAGTAACACCACGCTCTGCTCAGGAGTTAGCTGCTCGGCTCCACGCTCAGTTTCCCCAACACTATCCAGATGACAACCACAAGCCAGAGATGGCCATCGCTCTGACCCACTTCCAGGGCCTCTGTGGTTTCAGACCAGTGGATCAGATCCTGGGCTTCCTTCATTGTAAGTCCCAAAGCCTCCAGAGATTCCTATCATTAACACCTCCACTGCATCTTCCTCCAGCTCCTTATGAACTCATGAATGTGTTTGCCCCATCAGCTGTCCCAGAGTTCCGTGCTCTTGTGGGCAATGAGGCAGCAGAGGAGCTGCAGTGCAGTGTGGAAGATGCGGTCCACACGAGACTGGTGCTCAAGAACTGCTTCACCAGGATGATGAACTGTGAGAAGAAAGTGTTTGTAGATCAGCTCAACATGCTGGTGAAAAGAGTCACGGAGGAAGGTGAGGAATATCAAAACCGGTTTTACACCACTTCAGCTGAGCCCAAGGAGGGAAAGGTTGGTGTTTGTTCTGGGCCGAGTGGCACCATGGGCTGTTTGCTCAGTGGTCGGGTATCAGGTGCAGTCTGGGAAGACATTTAACAAGAGTCAAAGATTAACCAGACGTCAAATAATGTACTGTTGTATTCCATTTACAAAATCAACAAGAAAGAGTGGTACTATCCTTTTCCACCCCTGCAGGAGCAGCAGCGAAAGACACTTCAAGCAGCAATGGCGACTTGTTGCTCCGCCTCCATTCCCAGTATCCTGGAGACATCGGCTGCTTCTCCATCTTTTTTCTCAACCACATCATGTTGGAGCCAGGCCAGGCCATGTTCCTGGGGGCCAACGAGCCTCACGCCTACATTTATGGAGGTGAGAGCGCATGTTTGGTTTTGCTGATGTTCATATTTTCAACAAGCAGGATGAGGCATTTTGAGAGTTTCAACCTTCTGAAAATGTTGCAGACTGCATTGAGTGCATGGCGTGCTCCGACAACACCGTCAGGGCTGGCCTCACTCCCAAATACATTGACGTCAACACACTGTGCGAGATGCTGAACTACAGCCCCGCCCCCGCGGCCTCCAAAATCTTTCTGGGTGTCCCAGATGGTGCTGACCCCTGTGTGACCGTGTACGACCCACCAGTGCCAGACTTCAGTGTCCTGAGGATACAGGTGAGAAACTGGTTGGTTGATCTGCATTTTTTTTGTTAGTTAGTTATTGGCGTGTTAGCTGACCTCCTCACCTGCTCTTGCAGATCCCACCCTCCCTCCCACAGTACACCATCTCTCCGGTCGACAGCGCTAGCATCCTCCTGGTTACCGAAGGCCACGCTACAGCAACGTGTGCTACAGGCCTCTCTGAGATCATGCTGAGGCGGGGCACCGTCCTCTTTGTATCAGCCAATGAGAGCATTTCCTTGGAGGAGGTCTCGCCGGTGGGGGTAACCATGTTCCGCGCCTGCTGCCTGCTGTAGCTGAGATCTGCTAGATTCTCATGGTTCTGTTTGTACTGAGGAAGACCAGTGGTGTTGAGTACTGTGTCGTAGGGGTTGTACTGAAGCGTCCTTACCTGAATCCTGTGTTCAGGTAAGGAAACATAAATCCCATTCCGCTGTCTACTGACAGCAGCTGCGCCTTTTTTGTCTACAACACTGTACAACTTTAACCTTCCTGCTGGTGAGCTGGTTCTGCTTGGTTCTAATAAATGTTAGTTCTGTTATCTTTACCTCTGCATATGACAATTGGAGGTGTGAGTATTTCACTGTCACCAGCATCACCAGTGCATGTCGGTGGGTGTGGCCAATTATGTCCCAATGCTGCAGGAATTTATGGTGTTAAAGGAATGTTTGAAGACATGTTTTTCAGAATAAAGGTAAACAAATTTTAGACATTTAAGTCAGAATTATAAGAGAAAACTGTTGGGAGTTTTGTTGTTTAATTTGTATCTTCATAAGAAAAATACCTTTCAGACTGATGTCATTATTGATTAAGAATAATTTATTTGTTAATGGAGTTATTATTCTTGATCACTGCTGATCTTTACACCGCATGTGAAGTATGGAAGGCACTAAAACATTTACAGCTTTCTTTAAAACCTGTTTATTAGAATGTTTCTGAGTGAATATTTGTTACAGATTTTAGTTTGAACACTGATCATGTTTGCACACAAATCTTTAAAGTGTTTATTTTCAAGAGAAGAGGTTTTTGATTTAAAAGTAGCTCAGACCTAAAACCATATATGTTGAATAAAACTTGTTCTGTTGCACCAGTGTTTCAGCTTATTCTTTGATGGCACCACCAGATAGCTCTGGTACACTGGTTCATTATCATTAACACTTAATTCACCAAAGAGATAATATGACATAATGTGGAATTCATGAAGTTTCCTTTTAAAATTCTGAAAATTAACATTTGGAAGAAGATTTATTTTATTACCTGATATAAATTGTCTAGAATACACTGTCGGCCCGCAGTGTTTCCACTGGGCGGCGCTGTTGTTTAAGTCCTACTTTACAATTTCAGTTGCTCTAGTTTCAATAACACTCAAAGTAAATTTGTGTCTGCAGATCATCTCTGCTGTGCGCTGAAGTGCGCTAAAGAGGGCCTGCAGAGCGCGCAGATCTTGCAATACATCATGGACTCTGTAGTTCACACCCAGCAGCTCTTTGACCAGAGTCTCCTGCTGGAAGTTTTGCAAGTGGCGGCCCCTGAGCATTTCCCGAGCCAGAGTCAGAGTGTCGACACAGTGGACTCAAACTGCACCCTGAGGTCCATCTCGTCGAGGACCAGTACCAGCAAGGGGCCGTCTAAATTGCGGATGTTGTGGCTGACGAGTGGCTGATGGATCATTCGTTGGTGGGGATGAGCTGGCGGTGGAGGTACAGCTGGCCCTGGTGGAGCCTAAATCCAGTCACCTTTGCTGCATCAGGTTGCAGCGAGCACTGTGGAATGACGTACAGGTTGAAGGAGTGACCTCCGCTCACTGTCGCCAGCTGGATGATGTCAGAACTTTGACCTGCAGCCAGAGAAGACATTATGTGAGTCAGACCTCCATCCTGCTGCACCAGCAACTTGAAAGTGGCGTGAATTTATGGCCACAGGCAGCATGTTTGGTTACTGATGGCTAAAAGTGAGCAACCACATCCACCATCAGTGTTTCTTACATGAAGACAGAGGAAATCGCCAGAAATAAACACTTAAGCACCAGTCGATTACTAAGTTTAATTCAGTTTCATCCCTAACTCTTAAGACAAAGTTCATTAGTAAAAAAAACAAAAGACGTTTTGGTACATTTAACCATAGAAAGTGAGATTGTACATCGTTTAAACAATGAGTTGAACCCTTTAGTCCTTTCTGTAGATAAATACATGCAGATTTCTGCAGTTTTCATCATTCCGCTGGTGTTAGAAGTGTTGACATCATTTGGAGATAGGCAGAGCGTTTTATTATAATTGATGTGAAGGAAAACTCTTTCTTTGATTCAGTTTACATGCTTTTCGCTGTTGGTTTACTTTTAAACTTAGAAACGCGGCAGTCGAGAAAAACCGCCTCCCGGTTTGATAGAGACAGTTTAGAGTCCAGTTTAGAGCCCAACTCGCACAGTCCGCTCGTCTCCAAATCAAAGAAATCGAGCGTCTCTCAACACTTTCTACTTCGGCCGGAATCTTGCATCACATTTTGCAGCCCGAATGTCATAATCTTTTTAATATTTTCCAAAGATTGTCTGTGAAAAATTGACAAATTATCTTCCACCCGCGCACTCGCAGAACGCTTTCCGAAATAGGTGAAAAGTTCCCATAAATGTGCCTGAAGAAAATGATTTACAGGAACGGTGTCCATGGTTGCAAGAGTGATTCTTTTATGCTGGGGTTTTGACAGTGGCGAACCGTGCATTTCACACCTAGGCCTTCAGTAGTACTCCGTCTGAATCACTCAAACCCTCATTAACCATTTTCGTTATTTAAAAAAAAACAGAACATTTTATTATGCATAAATGAACCTTGCGTTGCATATAGAAAATTTAAACGCCTCAACTGAATAAATAAACCAAGAGTGTACAAGTCTCGTTCTGCAACTACAGCATTAATTAAAAAGCATTTATAATAACGCCATAAACTTGGAATAATAGCAACATTTCAATCACCAAAAAATCGGATTATTTGGAAAAAATATAATTAACATGATTCGGATATTTTTAGAGAAGGCCTCGAAAGCCCTGACAGCCCACCACTGGGTTTTGAATTCATTTGTCTTTTTTTGGGGGGGGGGTATATAAAAATATTATTATATAATATTTAATTATATTAATATATTAATATGAGACCAGAATGGCACCATTTAATCTGACACCAACACCACCTTTTCAGGAAGAGCTTGTTTACAAGTTCAGGCTAAAATGTTTAGAGAGACGGTCACCTTCAACAAAAGCCTGAACTCAGTCCATCAGAATTTTATCCCGGTATATGTTTGGTTCATGATGATCTTTGCTGCTGCTACGATTTGGCTCAGCCTTGAGGATTATGATCTGTTCTCTGGTCTGTTCTCTTTTACAGCATTGATGCAACAACTCCAACTCACTGGCTGCAACTTCAATGAGGAAAATCTGGCCATTTTCAGAATTCTGTCAAGATGATAATGTTAGCCTCAAGTTCTTTCAGTGTTTTAGTGAGCAGAAACAAAGCTCCATATTACCAATGTTTACCTCTGATACTATAATAACGATGCACAGACAAACTTCCACTGAGACCTGCTGACCCAAAAAGTCTTGCTACTGTGCTGCCTGGTTGTGCCGAATGTTAAAATGTCATGTCTAAACATTATATATAAGTATATGTTAAATGTAAATTTTAATTGTCTTGCTGAGTGTAAAAAGGCTCCACCTCAAATAGTGTTGGCTGTAAGCAATTACAGTTATCATCATAGACCAGAGTTGAGGTTACACACTATCGTAGTTTGCTGCCACTGTAGTACATCAAAGAAGAAATAACCCGGCCTGACTCTGGATGGATGGACCACATTGGAAGGACAATGAACCAAACCAGACCAAACTCTGCTGCCTTATTGAACTTGCTACTGCTGGTTTTTCCTTAGTTGTCTCTACATCTAAGCTGACTTTTCCCTATAAAAATATTCTGACATGGTTTTCTATTTTCATCAGCAGTTTAAGGGAGCATATTTGATAGTTCAATGGTACCCCGATCAAATCATGGTCCCAGCGACACAACATACGCTTACACATACTTTATGTGTAATAAACAATTTGGAATGCATGGAGCAAACATGGTCATGAAAGTAATGAGGTACTGCCCATGTGCGGAACAAACAGTAGCACTTTTCGGTCATCAGAACAGGTCAGAATGACTGATTTGAGATGATTTGTAGCACTTAATGTTGTCCTAGCATCATCCTTCCTGGGCTGTGGCCTCAGTGCTTTAGGCCAGAGGTCAGATGATCTAAATGATGCCCTCCAGGGATGATAGGCCTTCTGGTGCTCCATCTGAAAGTCCAGTAAATTCCTGTGGTCCACAAACATCATCCAGCTGCCACACAGGTTATTGGTGGAGTTTCTCAGAATGGTCACCTACTGCTTCATGGACTCTGCCTCCTAACGACAAATCAGCTCTGAACTTAAATCCTGGTAGATCTGTTTGGTCCTCTGAAGAGTTGGGACATAGTTTTACCAAGAGAGGAGAAGAAGAGGTGCACAGCATTTGGTGGCGTTTGTGGTTTCGTCAAGTAGAATTGGAAAACGGTTGAATCAGTGACAGGATGTTTAAATTGATCAAACACACCAAGTGGTGTGCACCACTCTATATCCCACACAGGTCTCTGAAGATCTTCTTGGACAGCTTCTTGGAACTTTGCGTTCTTGACTCCTGTCCAGGCATTTTGAAACACCCAGTCGCTGATGTCCACTTTGTTGACAGGGACAGTCAGCGCATGTCTCTAGATTTAAAAAAGTCACAACAATGCACTTTAACTATCATTTCAATTTGTGCTTCTGGTTTTTTTAACAACTAAAGTTGTGTATAACTAAGGAAGGTGGTCTGTTGGGATGCCTGTTGAATTCTGGTCTGGATAATGGCAGACTGTTTAACCCTTCTTAGCCTTCAACACATCAAGGACTCTATAATATAATGTCAAAGTTCAAAGAAATTATAAGTTAGCATCAGCCATCACGAAAATGACATGAAAGGCTTTGCGATCATTCTGTTTTCACTTTTCTACCAAACCTTTGACAGTTTTTGTCAGACCTGGTTCCAATTGAACTTTTCTTCACTTATTTTTTTCACGATAGATTCTATAAGTAATGACTTCGGTCTTGAATCACAAATACACCATATGAGGATACATTATTTTAATATCTTGCTGAAAACATGATTGCCTATTATTAGTGATGTTGCAGAAGTGGAGTTTCAGTAGGACCTGTTGGTTCTCTCAGATCTCCAAAAGAGGCCAGAGTTCACAAGTTCACACATCTCATCCTCATCATCAACCATCTTTCAATGCTCATTCGGCCAGTGATGAAATGTCTCAATGTTGGAGGTCTTTTGGAAAGTAATCACCCATCCAGCCCTGATTCAGGACAGTGTTTCAGTGAAATTTGAACCCACAGGAATGAATGGGAAAAATCTGAATTGAAAAATGTGTTCCAAGTTGAAGGACACAGCCCCCAGACCTACACAATCATCATAAGTCAAACATCCATTTGTGTCTAGATTCATCATGACCTTACTGTAATACCAATAAGGGTTTCTTGGGGAGGCACTTCTCTGAGCATGTTCTTACCCTCCAGTTTGGGATTTACCTATGGGAGCTAGAGTTGGGAGTCATGTGACCTTGAATGTGTAAATGTGGCCAGTCCCATTGAAACAGACAGAAAATACTATTCCTTTAAAAGGTTGATTGAATAATCAGGCAGAACAAAGACTGTGTCTCTACCTTAGGCAGTAAAATGGGCAGTTTTAGTTCAGAGTCTTATGCCAGGTCAGCTACATTGTCACAGCCTTGAGCTTTTGTGAAACGGCCAAAGTTCCTATCACCAATGAACCAGTTGCTTTTACGTTTAGCTTTGCTGCCCTTTCTTGAGATGACGTCCTCAAAGTCGTCATCCCAGTTTCTTCTACCTTTTATCCTATTGCCTCAACAAAGTTCTCTACAGATTCCTTTTGCTGTGTTGGTTTACAGCAATGACATATCTGCATCTTAAACATGAATAATGTTTCTTTCATCTTTAAGGTTCTTTCATGCTTTAGTGTTAGTGTTCTTTTGTAAAACGCACATTTAAGCAATATATGTATCAAAGCATCCCAGGCTTTGATGCCTATTTCTGTGATGTACTTTTTTCTCCCAAAATAACAGATGTTACAGATTTTAATGGTTTTACATTTTTTCATTAATTTTGATGTTACAGATTCCGGAGTGACTTTGACCTTTGATCTTCAAAGGAACATAGGTAGAACATAGGTCAAGATCAAAGCCAAGGGGCCTTAATAATAAAAGGACAGAGGGAATCACACCATAAAGCAAAAATGTGATTTTGGACTCTTAAATAAATTTGACTTAATTTTCATTTGCTTTGGAAACTATAAACAAATCATGACTAGATCTCATACTTTGATCTTTGTTTGTTCTGTGGAAGGTTTCCTGCTTCTTTAAAGGAATTGTAATAATTGCAGTAAGACTGACCCTATCGCTGGGTAATGCACCGGTAAACATATGAAACAGCAAATGTTACAGAGCGTGTACCTATCACAAACATATACAATTTAGCTGTAAGAACTGGGAAGGAAAATGACTACTCTCTAAATTCTAGTTTGTACTGTAGAATTGATCTTTACTCTCATTTAGTGTCATGGGCACCACACAGTTGTCCACCGGAGGAGAGGGGGGGCTGCATTGGGTTGACAGCAGAGCTCCAATTTCAGCAGCTTGCTCTAGTAACAGTGCACACCTACTTCACAGGTGAGCACTACTGTGGGTGTCTCTGGTAGCCCGCTAGTGGAGCCCTTATCTGACCAAACAGGGTCAGATGTTCAACATGCAATGCTCATTTCTGAAAGGAGTCCGGTGAGTTTGTCGGGAAGAGATTTGTTGCGTAGGCAGCATGCTAGCATTTATTGTACTCCTGCTGGTTTGTTTCTCACCGTCCCTGACAATAAAGCCTTCCAGGCTGTCCAATATTTAAAATCTGTTATTCATTTTTAGTTTTTCTGGATGTTTCCAGATTTTAATCCAGCTGAAACCTTTGCCATGGTAAATATTCAAAGTATTGCTACGACGTCACCTCCTTGTGCATCCTTGATGTCTACTATGAGACCTCTGATGGAGTGCTATTGTGTTGCTGCTGCTGATTCCTCTGCTAAGTACAATAATTTTGCGTCTTTATCCCTGCAAAAACAATTCAAATTTGGCCTGTGAAAATTATTTGATGGTTGGTTCTGAAGGTTGTGTTGCCAAATTAATTGACCAAAGAATAACAGATTCTGATGTGTTGCCACACCTTAAAGTTGCCGTTGAGTGAGAAGATCAGAAGGTGCCACAGCCATAGCCTTTAGAGTGATGTCCTCACTTCTTTGAGTAGTTAATTGTTTTTGTTGAGGATTCCACAGAGTCTCTCTTAACCAGATCACTTTTATTCTACAGAAGGCACGTTTTCCTCCACTGTATGGGCCACCCTCTGATTTGTTTTAAGTTCCTAATGAATTATGGGCCAAACCTAAGAATCATGTGGGATTGCTGACTGCCTCATGTCAACTTAAACTGTTGGGGTCCAGGGTGGTGTCTGTTTTTTTTCTCCAGGGGGCGGGGGGGAGCTTCATTGCCTACAGCTGGCACTATGGGTAGGTGCACCTGCGGGCGATTGCCACCTGGCTGCCTACTTAAGGAGGGAGCGCCTGCCCATTGGGGCCGGAGTGTCTTGTTGTCTCTGTCGCTGTCCTGTTTGATTCCCGGCACGGTCTCCATGCCATTCTGCTGGACCGGTGAGCGTGCCGTGCCTGGGTTCTCTGCAGTCCCGGAGGACTGCTTCTGGTTCGAGGACTCACCCAGGCTCCCCGCAGTCGTGGTGGACTGTTCCTGTTCCTGAGTTCTCAGCAGTACCGGTGGACTGCTTCTGGTCTGAGGACTCTAGTACTCCCTGCAGTTCAGGAGGACTGCGTCTGTCTTCGGGGTGTCCACGGCGCGCTCGCGGTCTCCATGCCGGTCTGCTGGACCAGTGAGCGTGCTGCACCCGGTTCCTGGGTTCTCTGCAGTCCCGGAGGACTGCTTCTGGTTTGAGGACTCTCCGTTGGACCCCATGAAGTGCGGATCCTACTCCTGAGCTACCTGCAGTCCAGGAGGACTTGTCTTTGTGTTGCCCCCCTGTAATAAAACTCATTTGGACCCTCTTACCACCGTGTTCTGGTCTGCTCTCGGGTCCTCTCTAAAACCCTTTTCGAAACACAAACCTAACTCTAAACTTCCAATGTTCAGGCAAAATAAATGACCCCAAAAAGCAATCACAGGAATAGAGGGTGTAATCCAGTCCCTCTTGGATCAGCATGTACTAGTGGAAACGAGAAGTCCATGCAACACTCCCATCCTCCCTATTCTGAAAAAGACCTGAAGAATGGAGGTTTGTTCAAGATCTACTAGCTATTAATAGCATTGTTGTACCTACAGATCCAATTGTGTATATGGCGGCCGCAACCCAGTTACCTTCCATCTGGCTTAAATAGCTCTGGGTAAGAGTGTCTCATCAGAATTGCTGCTGGCTCTGCATGAATATAGTGCATGTACTGCAGTTTGAAGAGATTCTACCATTGCCCAAACAAACTGAAGTTCATATTAATTTCACGTTTGAATTTGTCCGTCACATTTTCCTTCTCTGGACTCTTGTCAATGATTCTAATCCAAAGTGGAAGAGTTATGGACAAATATTGCAGAAAAAGCGAGGGAGGGAGGGAGGGATGGACAGAGAGAGGAGGGAGGTGTGGAGGAGCTTCATCAGTAGCTGCTGGTCTGCAGGAGGTGTGAAATATGCCTGGCTGGTGGCGTTCCTGGGATTAATACGGAGGAGAAGACATTTGGCAGGAGGTGGATCCTCCGATCATCTGCTGCTGGGTCCTCAGAGGCTCCTCAAACCCGTGACTGGCTGGAGCCACAGCTCCCACATGCTGATGCCCCGGCTGCTCTGGACTCTGACGGCTGCTGCAGTGGGATTCATGCTGCTGCCCACACGTGTCCACAGGGAAGGTACAGCTAGTGTGTGTGTGTGTGGGTGTGAGTGAGAGAGAGAGAAAGAGTGTGTGAGTGTGAATGAGTGTGTGTGAGTATGTATGTGTGTGTGTGTGAGCCTCCAGCTCTGTAGATAGAAGGTCTCTGTGGTCCAGACTAACTTGATGTTAATCGATGTTTTCATGCCTTTCACTTTATTCTGGATTAACAATCTGTCATCTGATAAAGTTCTTAGGTTTCTGTCATGAATCTGGTCCATCTCCAAGTTCTGGATGGTACTGTGACTGTTTGGTGCTCTTACGTTCCCTTGCCGATTGTTGATCTGATGGTTCTCAGGTCAGCCGACAGCAGGAACCTGTGAAATTATCACTATGGACCATGACAGCAGCCAGCCCAGTAGGACCATCGCCCGACAGACTGCCCGCTGCGCCTGCAGGAAGGGACAGATTGCTGGTACCAGGAGAGCCAGTCCCGCCTGTGTGGACGGTGAGACCAGCTGTGGTGTTTGACTCTGCACAGCAGTTATTATTAGCATCATCACCACCATCATTACCATTGTTATCCTCAGTTTTTAATCCCAGAATATTCATCCACCTTTGAGACCTTCAGGCTGTAAAAATCTGTGAATTGAGTAGTTGGTGGTGTCTCCTGTTCTTCCTCAGTTGATATCATCTGGCGCCGTCGTTGGTGTGACATGACTCCCTGTTTAGATGATGAATATTGTGACCTCCTGGTCAATCAGTCGGGCTGGAGCTGCACACAGCCAGGAGGCCGAGTCAGGAGAACCACGGTAAGATGAGAATCTGAAGGGGGACCTCCTTCAGCATCTTCAAACAGTTCAGCCCAACACAAACATGTACATGACAACAGTCTCTAGACGTCTCCTCCTATTTTAGGTTTAATGTTGAATTCCACTTCATTTTACCAGCAACTGTTGCTGTGGGTGATGGTTTCTCTTGTTGGTCACTGACACGGCTGATGTCTTCCAGGTCTTCCTGACAGCAACAGGAAAGATGTAACACCTCCTGAGTGGACAACCCTTATTCTCCAGGATAATCACTGATCTGCCAGATTAGATAAACTGGATTACAAAGACAAGGAGTTGGTCTTCAGAGGGGCGGAGCCTTCGACACCATGTGACCTGCGAGAGTGAAAGTGTGAAGATTTGTGTTTTAGGAGAGAGGAATGCAGCATCGTAACAGTGATAAAACCAATGATGAAATATCAGTGTAGCCCACTTCTCACAACTATGTCAGAGGGTTTCTGAGTTCGTAGTAATCAATGAATTTAGTTGACAAATAAAATATGGGATAATATACCTTGTCTAATACCCTGGGGGGGGGGGGGGGACTTAAACAAAAGGCTATTATAATCACTCAAACCATCAACTTGATCACAAGAAAAACACAGGTTCAGCCTCAAAGAAAATACACCTTCTGCATAAACTAGATAACTTTTAGCCATGCATGTTTTCAAATTTTAACAACTAAAATTTTCTTCTTTTACATCCTCTCACCCCAGTGGATCCACACCCAACACATACATACACATAAACACAGCCAGCAAAAATAAAAGAAATAACCCTGTGGCAGGCCTGATTGCAGAAAAATCCAGGTTACTCCAAATGATCCTCGAAATGTAGAAAACTGTTACCTTGGATGTAGTTCAGTTGCAAAGAGTGACGATTTACTGGTCCAAGTCATTGATGAAAGGTGGTACCCCTGTTCGATGCTCAGAGGCAGACAGATGATGGAGTCTCTCTCAGGCATTCAACGACTACCTCCAGATGGTTAGGAATCACCATGGCAGACAAATCCTCACTGTCCCATGTTGAAACAGCAAGGCACAGCCGATAGTGATTGCTGTTTAAGCTATTCCATGGCTAAAAGTTCACCCCATGTACTAAGGAATGCTAATTACAGCTAGCACAAAACTAATATTTGCTAACACGGATGCTTCAACCCGAAACGTCTGCGACGGCGCATAAGCACAGGTGTAGCCCCAATAATCACTTACAGAATGTCGAGGAGACAATCTTTTTGTAACAAAGATATACTGATGTTACAGACAGTGCTTCTTATGCTAATTGATCTTTCCATCTGCGCCATGCGTCTTCCCAACCACTCTCTTGTTTTTCTTCATGTCCCCCCCAAAAAATCCCCTCATCCACCCCAATATATAGTAATATATAACAAAACACCTGAGTGTCTTTTAAATATTCTCTTATGAAATTGTATGTTTTGTGTTTTAAACAGTTTTAACCCAAGATAAACATTGTTCTTAATAATATAAATTTTAGTTGGGTTACATCATTTACCACGGTAATCGGGTGTACTTTTAGACCTGACACCATTTTACTCATAAATGTAGACTAAGATCAGGCACTAAAAGATGTTAGATGTGTGATCTTTCCAGACACAGTTGCCTTTTTTTTTTTTATCATCTTCTTATTCACACTGTTGTACTTCATGATGTTGTTGAAATTTTAGTTGGGTTCCACCCTTCCCCCTTTAAATATCTGACATCCCTGTCAGGTTACTAAAACAAAATGTCACTTTTCCTCTTCTAAAGTATAAAAGATAAATACATATAGACCTACTTTAGCGTTTACCTATAAGTATAGTAACACCTCTGTGCCCGGATCATCAAGGAATTGGTGGTTGCTCTAATCCAGGGGTGGCCAACCAGTCAGAGCCTAAGAGCCACATTTTTTTTACCGTGTTACCGCAAAGAGCCACATCATACACGTGGGCACACGTGAACATCACCTCATCCCTTCCTCACACACACAGACCTCTGCTTAGCCAGATATATTGTAAATGTCACATACCAACATGATAATGACAGAATTTGACTTCTACAGACCATGGGCCAGTCATTTTGTGCACTGTCTCACACACACAAACTCTCAATTCAACTTAGTCCACAAACAAAAATATAACAATTAAAATATTTGTTTTTCTCTTACTATGTACAGTATGTTGCTTAGTGGGACTTCTGGCATTCCTTGCTTTGAACAATCCTCTTCAAATCTGGCTTGTATTCAGTTGTTGCCAGGCAGTCAGAACAGATCGATGCTTTGGTTTCACGTGTTTCAGGGTAGAAAACACAGACTTGCAGACGTATGTTGACCCAAATATTGACAGTATCTTAAGCGCAGCCCGTTTGACATTGGGCTATTTTTCCATTGGCACACTTTTCCAGAACTCAATGGCCCCTTCCCTTAAAACAGGTTTCAGTTGGTCCTCCTCACAAAGATCGATCATCTCCAACTCAGCTGCAGCCTCATCTGTGACAAGTGGGGCTTTCCAACAGTGCGTCTCCACATTAAAAGGGGCAACGAAGAATACGATCTGTGGCCTTTTCAGTTGTAGATCACGGAACTGAGTCACGAAGCTTTCGTGCATTTTTTCCTGCCATTTTGAAGGCAAACTTAATTGTTTACTCAAAAGATCTTGCCCCTACTGAGAAACTTTGCAGTATTTTCATCTAACGCGCATGCGCTTTTGGCGAAAGTACCGTATTGAACTCAAGCGAAGCGAAGACGCACATTAAAAAAATACAAACCCAAACTTCGATATGAACATTAGAGCCGCATGAAACCAGGCAAAGAGCCGCATGCGGCTCGGGAGCCGCGGGTTGGCCAGGCCTGCTCTAATCCATCAGCACTGCAACTCTCTCTCTCTTTTGAATGAGCTCATCCACAAACTTTCTGTATTGTTTAACTGGCCATTCGCTCTCAAAATCAGAGGAGTCAGTTGACATTACAGTCTCTCTGTACATTGTTACCCGTTGTGCTTTGTTTGCGCCTGATGTGAATACAACTTTGGATTACTGGTTTCTTTGGCATGTTTTTGGTGTTATCCAACACTGGGATCCTCACAAAACTTCCTATAGGAAGGATGTTGTTCCTGTGCAGAGTTTTGAGCTTTCCCTTTCCATTCACTGTGTATACTTGCAAGTAAATCATACCAATGATTCTCTAGTTTGTCTTTGACCTTCAACCCAAGATTTTGCAATAATACTCAGTCACCAGGTTCTAAATTGTGGAAATGTTTTGCTGGTGTCGTTTTTGAAGCCTCTGTAGCCATGATATAGGCTTTCTTTAAGTCTTCTTTGATTTTGGTAACATACAGTAGGAGGGCTGGGTTTGGTTGGTTTCTCCATTTGGGCATGTCCCAAAACATATATCCTGGCCTTCCACCCAAACATTAAAAAATATGGGGAGTATCCCGTGGCATCACATTTAATGCTGTTATAGGCATGTACAAGATGTACTTTGTGTTGACTCCATTGCCTCTTTTTCTCCTGGTCAAGCGTGGCTAACATGGACAACATAGTTCGATTGAAGTGTTCTGGTTGTGGATCTCCCTGTGGGTTGTAGGGTGTGGGCCATGACTTTTGTATGCCCAGTGTTGTCAGCAGTTGTTTAATGAGCTGAGACTCAAAGTCTCTTCCTTGATCAAAATGAATCCGAGATGGAAAGCCATAATGTACAAAATACTTTTTCTCACTGTAATTTTTTGATTTTGAGTGGGGACAGCTTGAGCATATCTTGTAAAATGGTCAGTTACGACTTGTACATTACTCACCCCTCTAGAGTCAGGTTCCATTGACAAGAAGTCAATACAGACTAATTCCAAAGGCCCAGAACTCACTATTTGATGCAAAGGTGCAGCTCTCTGATACGGAGTGTTTCTGAGGACACACGCTCCACAGTTTCTCACATATTGCTCCATTTCTGTTGACATCTTGAGCCAGAAGAACTGTCTCCTGATATGGTCAGTCACTCAACTCCCAAATGACCAAGATCATCATGCATTCCTTTGAGTACTACTACCCTGAACTTAGCACTAACTTCTTTGTCTTTTTTCCTGTATGGCATGTACTCACACGATGGAGTAACCCATCAGTCATGATTAGCTTCCCTGTTTCTCTTTTTATCAGCAATAACTCCGGATTGTCAGGCCACTTGCCACTTTTCATAGCTTGTATTGTACATTCTATGAAGGGGTCCTGAGCTTGGGCCTCGGATAGTTCCGACCGAGAAATTTGTTCCACTGAGTTCACCTGAAGGTGAAAGAGCATACATGTCAGGAATAGAGCATACACGTCAGGAATAGACTCAGGTGGAGGGCCAAGTTCTGTGCTCTGTGCCTCTCCTCTCCTCTCCTCTCCTCTCCTCTCCTCTCCTCTCCTCTCCTCTCCTCTCCTCTCTATCTTCTACCTGTCCTCCCCCCTTCTCCTCTCTCTCTACCCAGCCGGCCATCAGCAGGAGGGTCCCCCTACATGAGCCTGGTCCTGCTCAAGGTTTCTTCCTGTTAAAGGGGAGTTTTTCCATGCCACTGTTGCTTGTCTGGGGTTAGGCCCTGGGATTCTGGAAAGCACCTTGAAACAATTTTGATTGTAAAAGACGCTATATAAATAAAGATTGATTTGATTTGATTTGATTTGAAGTTGTTCAACGTACCTAGGAGAGACTGTAGCTGGGTCCATAACACCAGCTCGCTGGCAAATTGACTTGACTGCAGCCTGTGAAATGCTTTGCAACTCCGTCTCCTCTTCCTGACAGAGAAAGCTACCTTGGATAACTATGACCTGAATGATTGAGAATCTACACAGATATCCATCTTCTCTTCTCTCAACTTGATACGTGATAACAAATCAGCGTCAATGTTACTTCTGCCTGGTCTGTAGATAATGTCAAAATCATACACTGACAAATCTGACAGTCACCGATGCCCCACAGCATTGAGCTTTGCTGATGTAAGGACATAAGTTAACGGTTTGTAAAATGGACCCCATAGAGATAATCTTGGAATTTTTGAAATTGATGAATGGCATAATTCTTTTCTGAAGAGCTCAGCTTTCTGCTTGCAAATGCAACTGGCCTCAACCCTTCTGGATGCTCTTGATATAAAACAGCTCCAAGTCCTGAGAGGCTGAAATCCATGTACAGTGTGTATGGTTGTTCAAGATCAGCAAAGGCTAACACTGGAGCATTTGTCAAACAGTCTTTTATTTTCTTAAAAGCATCCGTGCAGGATCCATCCCATCTGTCACCAAACGGCTCCCCCTCGTCAAGATAAACATCATTCTTTCCTTTTGTCTTTTTGCTGTGACCTTTAGTGAGGTCAGTCAAGGGATGGACGATGGAAGAGTAATTGTGGTTAAATCATTGGTAATATCTACAAAACCCCAAAAATGATTGTACGGTCTTAAGATTTGAAGGCTTGGGCCAATTAGTCACAGCTTCAACCTTTGCGGGATCGGCTGCAACACTGTCTGCAGCCACTATATGACCCACATACTTGACTTTCGTTTGGCAGAACTGACATTTGTTGAGTGAAATCTTAAGTCTCGCTTCTTGAAGTCGGTCCAGAACTTTCACCAATCTCTCCTCATGTTCTGCCAGGGTCTTCCCAAATATGATCAGGTCATCAAGGTAGACCAGAACTTGGAGCATATTCATGTCACCAATGGTTTTCTCCAGAAGCCTCTGGAAGGTCACAGGATCTCATGTTATGCCCTGTGGTATCCTTTCCGTTAGGAGTTCCTGAGTGTTTCCCTCTCCCCCTCCCCTTCTGTTTCTTGTCTATGTTTCCCTTGTCTGTTTAATTCCAGGCTGGGCAGGGCTGTTTCCAGGTTCTCTCCTGTCGGGCGATCTACACACCTGAAACTCATCTCCAGCTAATCACCCACACCTGCCTCCTGCTTTAAAAGCAAGGTCTAGCCTGGTTTCCAGTTCTGAACTGATTGTTAGTCTCCCCCGCAGATCGCCTTTCGGACACCTCTTTGCACCACCCAGCCTGCTCCAGTTTGACCGTGTTTGTCGGTTTCCAGCACCACTTGGTTTTACCCTGAACTAATTCCAACCTCACCCAGTCATGTGTGCCTGCATTTGGGGGTCTTGATTCATGTATGCAATGCTTAACACTTTCAAACTGGTAAAATCCAAGAGGACAGATTAAAGCAGTTTTCTCCTTGTCTCCTTTCATTCATTTATTTGGTAATATCCACTACGCAAGTCCAGAACATAAAACCATTTACTTCCAGACAGAGTAAAGAGCCTCATCAATACGCGGGGTAGTATATTGATCTATGATGGTATTGTGTATGGTAGTCAATACACATCCTTACATCCCCATTCGTTTTCCTAAGAATGACTATGAGCGATGCATAGGGCCTCCTGGACTCTTTTATAATGCCTGCTGCTAACAGCTTCTGGATATGACAACGCACATCATTAATATCTGCTGGAGCAATGTGCCTGGAGCATTCACGAAAGGGTCCGATAGGCGGATTGGATGCTCCATATCTTTGGCGAGTCCCACATCCAGTTCATGAAAGGAGAACACATCTGCTCTCTCTGACAATTTATGACAGAGTCTGGCTTTCCTCTCTTCAAGGACAGGAGAGTCACCAAAGTCAATCATACTGAAGTCAAAAGCATCCTCAGTTACTGTCTATTGTTGAAAACGTGGTAACCACGTTAGTGACACACAGGCGACCCAGCACAGCACCAACCGGAATTGTCACTTTTTTCTGCAACTCATTTTGAACCAGTACGGTTAACCTGTCAATGTCCACAGTATTACTTGGTATCATCATAGGTTGTAACATAATAGCCGAGGGGAGAGTGGATGTACTGGAAGCTTCCACCATCAAGATGTCATCGGGCAGTGACCTGCCAAACACAACTTTGCAGGCCACTTTACCACGGCTCCTGCAGGTAAGGTAAGTGAGCTGGGACCATCCAAGTGAACCAAACCTACTTTATCATTCTCTGGTTTTGACCAGTGACTTGCATCTCTTCTTTCCCCTTCTCAGGGACAGTGGTCTGTATACCAAATGTGTGGGCTACAGTGACTCCAGTTGTATCTTTCTGCAACTGGACTAGCTGCTTGGACAGATTGGCTTTGGTATTTGTCCCTAAAATCACAGGTGTCTGATCTGGACTAAGTAGGTCAGGACAAACAAGGGCCAGGACCGATAGAGCAGTTGGCTGCTACCTTCTTGGGAAACTCTATGTCCACCACTACATAACCAAGGTATGGATAAACAGTGTCACTGAAACCCCAAATGGTATGTTTGCTTACTGGGTATTTGGGAGTATCCACCAGATGTCTCCTGTACCAAGATTCAAAGATGATGCTAACTCGAGACACGCTGTCCAGTAAGGCATCATATTAACTTTCAGAGGCTCCAAAGACAGTGGCCCTATAAAACTTTCTGGTATGTCTGTTGAATTAGCCCTGTCCACAGTACTCTTTCTCACAGTGCAGTCAGCTTCAGGTGAACTGGTAATACCAGTAGGTTGAAAGCTGTTTGTCTTAGCCTTTTTTAGGGTTTGGATGAGTCTCTGAATCACTTTGTTTTGATTCTCAGGGCTTCTGCACTTTCCTGTCATGTGTCCATTTTCACCACAACAGTAACAGAAACTCTCTTCAGTTTCAGTCACTTGTCTATTAGCAGTGTTTGCAGTCATCACTACATATAGGTGAAGGAGGATATTTTGAGTTCATTTTCTGTTGTAACTGTTTCACCTGTTTCCACAGAGCTATCACCTCTGAATCAGCAGTGGTCTCTGGGTGTCTTTCCCCGGTTAGTCTGATGGTCGTTTCACGTCACTTTGTCTTGTGTAGAGAGTGCAGCAAGCATTGATTTTACTTCTTTAATTTCAGCTCTCAAGCTGTTTATCTCTGATTGCTTGTTTACTTCTTGAAGTTTGGTATGAACAGTATACACCAAGTGGTTTAGCTTTGTTCTTGAAGCCTCATATTCTTCTTCTTTATGTCTTTCTTTTAGGAGTTCAAGGAAGGTTGGAGGTCTAGCCCGCCTCTCTCTCAGTCACAACTGAATTAACATCAAGTCAGCCTTAACTGCACCTCTAAGAAGCTGTTCAAGCCATGCACTATCCATGGCTGTGGGAGGGATTCCACCTCTTTGCACTACTTTGGACATGCAACATTCCAGTCTTCTTAGTAAATCAGACAATTTCTCATGAGGGCGCCGCTGCTGCTTCCTAAGCTAATGAGTTGAACCAGTTTTTCAACAGGTTTGATTCTAGCTCCCCCTCCTCCAGCTGTCCCAATATTCCTCTGGATAACAATGGGTCCCCTTCACACCTCCCAGATCCCCTAACACCTCTGCCAACTTCTTCCCCCTCCCCCCTGCTGACACCCTACATAGATACCAACATGTCACCCATCCCCCCGACAGGACTATCCTTCACGTCTAGCCAGGTGAGGAGAGAGCTGGAGAGGCTCATCCAGAGAAAGGCTGCCGGACCGGACGGCATCAGCCCACGAGTGCTGAAGAACTGCTCCAGGCAGCTGTGTGGAATACTGCAGCACCTGTTCAACCAGAGCCTTCATCTTCAGAGGATCCCAGTGCTTTGGAAGATATCCTGCCTGATCTCGGTGCCGAAGAAGACCCATCCTGTGGCACCGAGTGATTACAGGCGAATAGCACTGACCTCCCACATTATGAAGGTCAAGGAGCGGCTGGTGCTGACACACCTCAGACCTCTGGTGAGCCCCTTTCAAGACCCTCTACAGTTTGCCTATCAGCCCAAGGTGGGGGTTGATGACGCAGTGATATACTTGCTACAGAGGGCTTACTCCTCCTTGGACAGACTAAACATCACAGTGCGGGTCATGTTCTTTGACTTCTCTTCTGCCTTCAACACCATCCAGCCAAGACTGCTGAGGGCTAAGTTGGAGAAGATGCAGATGGATGCTCCCCTTGTTTCTTGGATTGAGGACTACCTGACCGGTCGACCACAGTTTGTGAGACTGCGGAGCTGTGTTTCCGACCCCCTGATGAGCAACACAGGGGCTCCCCAAAGAACTGTGCTCTCCCCCTTTCTGTTCACCGCCTACACAGCTGACTTCCAGTACCACTCTGAGACATGTCACCTCCAGAAGTACTCGGATGACACAGTCATAGTCGGATGTGTGGAGAATGGACAAGAGGATGAATACAGGGACCTTGTGGAGAGTTTTGTTAGGTGGAGCAGGGAGAACCTTTTGCAGCTCAATGTGACTAAGATGAAGGAGATGGTGGTGGATTTCAGTAAAAGTAATTCCCCACCCTCCCCAGTCTGCATTAGTGGGAAAGAAGTGGAAATAGTCCCATCTTACAGGTTCCTGTGTGTTCACCTGGACAATAAACTGGAGTGGTCAACAAACACTGACGCTGTCTACAAGAAGGCCATGAGAAGACTCTATTTCCTCAGGAGACTCAGGTCCTTCAGTGTTTGCAGCAGGGTGCTCCACATGTTCTACCAGTCTGTCATGGCTAGCATCATCGTCTTTGCTGTAGTGTGCTGGGGTGCAGGCATTAAAGCAAAGGATGCCAACAGACTTAACAAACTCATTAAAAAGGCAGGGTCTGTTGTTGGCTGTAAACTTGCAAACTTGGATGAGGTGGTGAGGGACAGGATGGTGCTGAAATTGCGGACAATCATGGACAGTCCCTCCCACTCCCTCCATAACACAGTGGACAAACTGAGAAGCAGCTTCAGTAACAGACTCCTGCAGCCTCGCTGCTCTAAGGAATGGTACAGGAAGTCATTCCTGCCGTCTGCCATCCGACTGTATAATTCATCCAAACCTACTCAACAATAATTGTGTAATGTTTATGTTGTAATTTTATTTCTATTTTATTCCATATTTATGTATATATGCTTATAATGCTTATAATGTGTATATATTATAATATGTGTGTCACAGCCCCATTTCCCCAGTTCCCTCCTGTCCCTCTGCCCCAGTAATTTTCCACTCTCCCTGCCTCTGCTCCACTCTACCTGCCAGCCACTCCCACCCCGTCAGCTCAACTCCACTCACCTGCAAGCACAGCTGCAGCTTATTACCAATCAGCCCTGCTTATAAGCCTCCCCTGCACTCCCAGTCTTTGCCAGATTGTTCTTCTGCTTTGATGCAAGAGTTTCCAGCGTTATTCCCCTGCCGGATTCCCCGTTATCGACCCTGCCTGTCTTCGTTCTGCCTGCCTCGCCTGTTCCCCGGACAACCTACCTGCTTTCTGCCCCTGACTACGACTTCTGCCTCAGCGTTTCTGGTTCCTGTCTGCTCACCTGGTTTTCACTTCTCCGCCTGGCCCCGACTTCGCTGCTGCTCATCCCCAGTCTGCTCCGCTACATCGTCAGCCTCATCTCCTGTAAGACCCTTTCTGTCACTCCTGCCCGCTGTCAGCGGAACTGCACGGTTCCGAGGATTTATGTCCTTCCCCCTTGGTTCCGCATTCCAGCTCTGCTCGACCCACTCCCCGAGCCTGAAACCCATAGTTCTTTGTGTGGGCCCTGAGCCTGAAGAACGGACTATTTCCTGTGTTTCCTTGTCTGCCTGAGTTCCTGTTTGCCCGTGTGCAAATAAAAGTCATTACCACGGTCCAGTTTTCTTTTTGGTCCTAATCGCGTGTGTGTGTGTGTGTGTGTGTGTGTGTGTGTGTGTGTGTGTGTGTGGTGTGTGTGTGTGTGTGTGTGTGTGTGGTGTGTGTGTGTGTGTGGTGTGTGTGTGTGTGGTGTGTGTGTGTGTGGTGTGTGTGTGTGTGTGTGTGTGGTGTGTGTGTGTGTGTGTGGTGTGTGTGTGTGGTGTGTGTGTGTGGTGTGGTGTGTGTGTGTGTGTGTGTGTGGTGTGTGTGGTGTGTGGTGTGTGTGTGGTGTGTGTGGTGTGTGTGTGTGTGTGTATAATCTCATTTGTATTTATTCTGTTTCTATACTTTGTAAATGCAAAACCTAGTCTACAGGTATATTAATCCACGTTAGGCTGCTACTACAATTCAATTTCCCTACAGGGATGAATAAAGTACATCTTGAATGTAAAATACAGGTCATCTCTGGCCTCTGCTAATCCAAAGGCATTTTTGAGAGCTTCTAAGCACTTGTCAGGGGTAACATAAGGATCAGAGAGACGCACAGCTTTTATCACCTCCAAAGCTAGTCCCTTTAGACTTTCCATTATTCTCCTCTTATCTTTTGCGAAACCTTCACTCTCTTCCACCATCAGGTAACCTTGTTCTAACCAGCGGTCAAACTGCTCCTCTCCATACCGCAATCTGTGATATCCTCCACTTTCATTTGCTGGCTTGGCTGCCAGATCACCAATGGCACAAAGGATGGCTTCAGTAGGGGAAAATGGCTGTGGAGTCAGCAAAGCCTGAACATCTTCCATTGACTTTCCCTTGGCCTGTAGAAGGGCAATCAGTTTACTATTAAAGTCTCCATTAGGATCTGAGTTTCCCACAACAGTGAAGATTGGCCATACTGATTGTCCATCTAAACTGGGATCTTCAGCTGGGACATTTGAATCAGTCAGTTTTTCTCTGCACTCACAAAGCACCAGCACTTAAGTTCCAGTTTCACTTATTGTTCTTCCTCTCACGCGCACCCATCCTAGGCACTTTACAGTTTGTGATGTCTCATTCCAGTGTTTTCAGGAACGATGGTCAGCAAGGTTTGGTTCACCTCTGAGTTCTCACCTCGACACCAGTTCTTCATCTTATTCACGTACATTGTGGCACTTGCTACACTTAATCACTGTTCTGTTATGGTAGAACCCTAATCCTATCTGTCACATCCCAGCGGTGCCTCCAATTTATGTAGCCGGGCTCTGAGTTTGTTGTAATAAATGCATTTAGTTGACAAAATATGGGATAATATACCTTGTCTAATACTCATTGGAAACCAGCAAATGGAAACCAAGTAAAATCAGCCTGTCGGAGGCAGGAAAGACAACCTGACCTCAGCGATGCCTGCTTCCACCTTATATAAGAGGACAACTTGATGAAATGTTCTCCTTGATTTGTGCCGGCAAGGATAGAAATTATGTTAATGATAAAAATAATATTTATGTCCAAATTTAGATATCAATTGTTCCTACTTTTACTCTGAAATTACAAATCAGACAAATTTGGACAATTCTGACTCCAAATTTAACTGCAGGATAATACAGGATAATAGAGGATAATACAGGATAATACAATATTTCCCCATTAATGTTTGTAATTTTATTTTGTTTATTTAGTCTAAATGCTAAATATATTATGCTAGACATCACCTCTAGAGAAAAAAGTGGTATTATAGGATGATGCAGAGTGATACAGCTAGTTAGCATGATAATATGTCAGTATTTTCAATGTTTGCATCTGGACTTTGTTGTTCAATGAGGCTCTAGGAGAACTTTCAGCAACGGCCACCAGGTGGCGGTTTGGATAAGAGCAAATCATTGAACCTCTGAAAAAAGTTGGTTTTGATCAATAAACCTCAGACAACTTTGGTCCAGATTGTAGAGAACTTAAACTTTGATCTGTGACATAGTTTGTAGAAGCGGAGCAGCTGAGCGTGAAAAGGTCAAATGAGCTAAAAGACATCCGAGGATTCTGGTGCAAGTATAGAAACTTTGTCAGAGTTTTCTGGATAGGCGATTTATCCTCGAACTGCAGCAGAAAAAAAGGAGAGCAGTGATTGTCGATGACGCCAAAATGTCACAGTACCTTCATCGTGTCACCTAATGATTCCTCTAAGGGTCCAATTAGCGCCGCGATGGCTAGACTTGAAGCAAGTTGCCGTTCCGGAAAAAGCCAACGATTGGCGGTAAAAACAACGCTAAAAAGACACACGCGAGGCAAGCATATGTTCAAAACTTTCCATTTCCTCATTAAACTTTAGCTACAATATTGGCACACGGATGTGAGAATTCTTTGTTACCACAAAAGTGGAACCACGCTAATGACCACGCGGGCCTATTTTAGCAGATGTCTGAGCGCGGTTCAGTCGTTTCAAACAACCGGACGATGCCATAAATGTTTGGGTACATTTTAATTACTGTAAGTAACAACATTCATACCCCCGACTGAGCTTTTAAGTCAATTTTCCAAAATAAACCAGGTTACAAAAAAGTTGAATGAGGCCGAAAAGCGCTAGCGTCCTTCATTAGGGTGAATGGTGATATTTTAGTGTTGAGACTGATGATGAAAATGGACAAAGAAAACTTTGAGTTTCTGCCCGTCATCGACCTGATCTGATGTTGTCATATAATCAGATTATGCTAATGTGGCTAGCATTGTGCCTGATGAGAACACAGATGTCACTGACATCCCAACTCCATGGTGTTGCTGTAGTGATAGTGGACTTCCTGGTCCAACATGCGAGACTAACGTGTTTTAATGACATGATCATTGAGCAATGTGTGAGACAGAAATTCAGCGGCTCTTGTGCAAAAGTGACAAACAAGCGACAACAGGACAGATCACCTGCATTAGGGATTGTTTGAAGACCAACTCCTCCGCTTGTTGTTTCTGCTGAGTCTCCCAGCAGGAGTCAGGCCACGATGCCAGGAGAGCTAGAGGGACAGAGGAGGGCAACAACCCAGCAACAGGGTGGTATCGGCTGCTTTGTTCAAGAAGAACCAGAACCTGAGGCAGCTGGATGTACTGATGCTGACATTATGGCCCAATGTCCACCAGTGGGACCTATTTTTAAAGACTGACAAAGTGGGGTCTAACTGGAACCCCAGAATCCCTATTAATGACCTGATCTCCTCGCAGCTGAGAACAGGTTAACACTAAGCACGCACAAGAGTCTGGAGAAACGGTGGAGGTAGAACTTCCCCCTTTACATGACCAGATGGTTCAGTGATAGTCTGGGGAGGCATAGCTCAGAGCTCCTCAGGCTATCCAGTGGAACCCTGACAGGAACAGATCTCCAGACCATCACCAGAACATGTGTTGGTCCAGTGGCTCCCGGCTTCCTTCTGGTTCTTGAGAATGACATACCACTAATGCTCTAGCCCAGGTCTAGGAGGAGATCCACCAGGAGACCATCCATCCTCAAGTCAACACACCTGCTGACATTCAAATGCAACTGTGTGTTCTTGTACTTGCTACATACAAGTAAAGACATTTTGGCTGGTCCTTAGAACTTCAAAGGATTGTTTGAGGCTTCAGATGTGGTTTTAAGGTTGAGGTTAAAATGAGGTTTAGTTGAGGGTCAGGGGTCAGCGCGAGGGGTCAAGGGGCTTAGTTGGGATGGTCAGTTGGAAAGTGCATAATGTTTATGAAAGTCCTCACAAAAATAGTACAAGGATGAGTGTGATCACCTCTTCTATATTATTATTTATTGTTTTCACTTTTATGACTTTTGCTTTTATTTGTTTGAATGTGAAACTGGGAACACTGGGAGGACCAGGTGAGAGGCTGACCTCTGTGTGACCTCGTGGTGGCTTCATTGGGGTTCACGCGTGCTGTCTCTCTTGTTCCGCCCTGTATATCCATCTGTCTCTCTGTCTGTCTGCCCATCCGTCTTAACCCTGATATGTCACCTGTGTCTCAGCTGTATTAAAGCTGCTTCCTGATTCAAATGTTGAGGTTAAATCTAAATGAAATGTTTTTAAATGTTTGATTTGTGGCTCTTCAGACTGTTGGATAATGTTGCTGTTGCAATTATTGCTGTTGTTGTTGCTGTTCTTATTGTTGCCATTGTTGTTGCTGTTTTTGTTGTTGCTGCTGCTTTTGTTGTTACTATTGTTCTTGTTATTGCTGTTGTTGAATATGTTGTTATTGTTGCTGTTGTTGCCATTGTTGTTTTTGCTGATGTTGCGGTTGTTGACATTGCTGCTGTTGTTATTATTGCTGTTGTTGATGTTTTTGTTGCTCTTTTTGCAGTTGATGCTGCCTGTGTTGTTACTGTTGTTATTGTTGTTGCCGTTGTTATTGCTGTTGTTCTGTTTTGGGCAGTGTTGTTATTGCTATTGTTGCTGTCGTTATTGTTGCTGTCGTTATCGTTGTAGTTATTGCTGATGTTCTTGTTGCAGTTGTTCTTGTTTCCATTGTTGTTGTTGATTATGGAGTTCTTGCTGTTGCATTTGTTGTTGCTGATATTTCTGTTGTCAATGTTGCTGCTGATGTTCTTGCTGTTGTTGCTGCTGTAGGAACCTGGTCAGTCACAACTGATCAACCATGTTAGTGTCCAGTAGAACCAATTACAATCAGGTCGAATGTCACCACCCTGTTTGTGATTTTTGATAAATACCAAGGTGAACCAAACCTTGCTGACCATCGGAAAGGAGAGGAGAGGAGAGGAGAGGAGAGGAGAGGAGAGGAGAGGAGAGGAGAGGAGAGGAGAGGAGAGGAGAGGAGAGGAGAGGAGAGGAGAGGAGAGGAGAGGAGAGGAAACCATGACCCAGTGGGGTGACAGAGGCCTGTCAGGTGATCATGTTTCTGGACCCCAGCAGCCTCGGCCTGTAACAGCATAACTAAGATGTTAACCCAATAATTAGACGACCCCCTAAGTATGATCATTTGTCTGTCTAGGATAGTAGACAGATTGTTGGGAAGGACGTAAATACTGGGAACCCGTTCTACCCTTAGAGACTTTGGGGACCACAAGTAAACCAGCATTCTGAAAGTGGAGCGGCCTATTGGGATTATAACATACTGTACTCTGTTAGCGGAGCAGCACTGAAGAGAGCCTGGAGGTTGACGCCGTGATCTGAATAAAGTTCTGTTTTATACTGTTAGCATTTAGCTTCACGGGAATTCATGAAATGTGGTGTGGAGCAACAGGATGACAGAGACTGATTGCTGTGAAATATGAAGGTTAAACATTTCTTTTCGTGTTTAGTCTACTTTCCTTCCTGTCTTTATTAATGCTACTGATCCATAAACAGCCACGTCAGGCTAATATACTCTTCTGTGGCACATTGACTTCCACATGACTGATAACCAGAGTTGTTACTAGTTTATCAGAATTCTAATATTAAACTAAATTCATCTCTTCAATATGTTTTATATATTACTATATATTCACGTGTACCTACAACTTCCTTCAACAAACTGAAAACTTGATTTAAAAAAGTTGATTTTACAATCAGCACTAGCATGAAGTTTAAATCAGATAGATGTAGTTTATTTGTACTTTGGCTGTAATTTACGTTTTATATCTAATTCTTTGGTAAACGTTCGCCAGATTAGTTAAAACGTTTAGATTGAACTGAATCAAATTCGTTCGTTAACGTACTTGGTCTGTTGATGTCAGTGCCGTGGCCGCGGCGCCCCCTGGTGGACGCATATCACGCACATTAAACAATGTCTGCACTTAGTGATCAGTTACAAGAATGCAGAGGGGTGAATTTTGCGGTGATTTGTGGCTTCAAGGTCACATTTAAGTTTTTTTAATTGTTTGGATAAACATTAGGAGAAAATGATGAATCAGAACAGAATCAGTGATTCAATAAGATCTTTTAATTTCTCAGTGTTGTGTATAAAAATGCCACCGGCCTCTTGACGGTTATATCTGTGGTTTTTTTCCCCGAGAATCAGCACAAGTACCAATACTGCGCGCGCACGCACACACACAACCGCACAGGAAGTCTGCCCAGCACTACTGGGAAACCCAACAAATGAATAACTGAAGACGTGTGTGTATGTGTGAACCCTATATATAAATAACACCACCACTCATGTTAGTTTAGGAGTCGATGAATACAGGACATGTCTCAGATAAAAAACTGTCACAAAGTCACAATCAATTTAGAAATCAATCAATTCAGACTTTCCAATCAGACTAGTAATAAATTTTTCATGTGTGGCCCTGATCACCTTTGTAGGGTCCAGTTTCAATACTCTTTATAAAGTAATGCATTACACACCTTTGAATTTACAATAAATTATTTCCTCTAAGGCCAGCCTAAGCCATCACTGCTTTACAGGAGGCTGAACGCATCACAGCACACAAACAAAAAGCCTGAAAACAGTGAAAAACCAACAGGGAACCGTTCCCTCAGCACATCCGTTTGGGTTTGGGTTGAATGACGGAATTTCGGGCATTTTTAATGTTTCCACAGCATCAACAAGAATTTGATATAAATACATAGAAAAACAATCAGTAAAAGTAAAAAAGAAAAGGACAAACTATTAATGCCAACGATGTGAGAACTTGAAAATAAGTTACAAAAACAGTAAAAGTGAGCTGAAATCAAGGTTACAGTATATCTGTTAGTTTTCTGGGAGTTAGCACCAGCAGGAACGTCAACGAGGGAATCCCAACGAGTTGCGAGCTGAATAATTTAGTGTATTTACAGGAGCTGCTGCAGCGGCCACAGACTCTGTTAGACCAATGCAGCAGCTTTGCAGCACATTTATAGAGGTCAGAGGTCAAACTCCGACACATTCAACAGTTTGGGACTTTTTGGTCCTCACAGATTTATTTTACCTCCCAAAGACAAGTTGTGTTGTTGCATAGCTCTTTGACCAGGAGATGGCTGCCACAAGCTACAGTATTCTGGAGAGAGGTTTCTGCCAGTTAACAGGAAACAGGAGTGAGGAGTGATGGAAGTTTCTTGGCAGAGGAGTTCAGTAGGTGGCTGGTTTCAGCTCCTCACATTGCAGCTGCGACTAAGACGGCTTTAAGGACGCAGGAGTACGTGTCCAGCTGCGTGTCCAGTCCACCCTGAAGGCAGCCATCTTGGATTCAGGAAGCCATGGCCTGGTGGGAAACGGTAGGTCAGAGTTGCAATAATACTCTCAGTTAGAGCCGGTCACTCCAGCACAGTCCTGGTGGATTCCGTCTGAACCAGGACAACACAGTAATACCAGATGTCATGAACATATCCAGGAGCCGACCAGCGTCCTCACCAGTTGTGCTTGCTGTCGATGAAGAGGACGAGAAAGAGTTTCTCTGCGGACCTGAACCGCTTCTGCTCTCCTGCTCTGAGCGCGCCCGCTGGTGGCTGGGGAAGCTCCGCCCACCTGAGGCAAGACGCCATCTTCTGTGCTGTGGGGTCGGCGATCTGCAATGAGCAAAGAAGTGTGACTCTGCCCAATCAAAGTGCATATTCTACTTACACACATTTGCTCTTCTATCTTTAAAAGGACTCTCATTGAGATCACTCCTGATCTAAACCCAATTTAAATACACCTCTGAGGACAAGACAAAATATCCTCACTTTGATAGTAAAATATGTAATCTGGCCCTGTAGCATCCCCCTAGAGGACAAAGCTTATCTGACGGTTCCAAAAATGAATATATGTTTTGAGCCACAAAAACACACACAGGAAGTGCAGTGGCTCTGCTTCCTGTCTTATAATCACCTGAAGCAAGCTTGGCGGTTTTGACCAAATCTCCATTTTCAACACACACCAGAGCGTGTTTATCATCCACAGTCCTGCGGCGTGCTGGTGGTGAACGCCCTTTCCCACTTTTAAACACAAATGCTGTGCTGGAAGAGAAGATAAAAACATCAAACATTGTCCAAAAAGACGTTAGTGGGACGTGTCCCTCAGCGTTCACCTGGTGTTGGAGACAGGGCCCGCGCTGGAGGAGATGCTGGATTCTGAGGCACACCGTCGTCTTGGTTCCAGCAGGCGAGGGGCTGCAGAGAGTTCTTCCTCCACCGTGAAGCCACTGGCGATTCCTGGAGAGAAAAGGAAGCAGTGTCGTTAGGAAAGGACACAAACACAGACGGTGCTGCTGTCAGAGTGATTTCCTGTACCGAGGCGCTTTATCGGGGATTCCTCCTCCCGCTCACTGTCGATGCTGCGCCTCCGTTTCTTGGGCAGGAGGAGAGTCTCCAATCGAGGAATCACGACAGACAAGAAGGTCTTTGCACCCAGAGTCTGCACCGAGGCAGCGGTGGCCTCCTGGCTCTTCTGCGGCTTCTGTGGGCTGGTGCTTTTAGACTTGCGGAAGAACATGTTGCTCCGTTGATTGCAGGTTGCAGACGCTTCAGCATAAAGTTCCCCATTGAGGAGTGGCGAGTCTGGACGGTACCCATCGGGACTATCCGAGAGCACTGAGGTAGATGTGTCACCATCCAAATCCACATCTGGACTGGGAGCATTGGGAGCCTCTGAGTCTATCTGTGACAACGAGGTCAGCAGCTCCAGCATGGGTGGAGCTAAAGGCTCCTCTGGCTGGGGGCAGGGCCGAATCACAGGGTTAGTTAGTGGTTGATCATCTGAATGGGGCAGGGCTAAGGTGCAAAGTGGGGTCGGGGTGTGGGGAGGGCTAGGCCGCACAGCTGGAAATGAATTTTTAAGGCTCAGTTCGCTGCGGACCTCCATGATGGACTTCTTGAGCAACTTGAGTCTTTTGCTGCGGGACGGGCCGTGCTTCATGGCCGTGCTCAGGTCCAACTTCTCCAGCAGCTCTTTTAGCTGTTCCTCCAGAGGGGTCACCTGACGATAGGTGGGGCTTAGCACTCGGTCCACTGATAAAAACCAAATGACATAATCACACATTGTTAAGACCACAAAATGCTCAACACAAACATGAAGGTTTCCTGTTGAAATAGCAGAAGAGCATCACATTCGAACAGGAAGTTCTTGTGGTATTAAGGTGGTGCTGGTGAAATATTGTGCTGTTTTCTTCAGACATGCATTAGCTGGACTCACCATCTTCCCAGCAGAATGGAGGCGGCGGCTCTAATTTTGGAGATTCGGGCAAGTGGAGCCCACTTGGGAAATCAAAGCCGATCCGGTTTGTCTCCTTACGAGCCCGGCGAAGTATCAGCCCGCCGTGGTCCTGCATCCGCTGGGCAGCCTTGTAGAAGAACGTGTCTTTGGCGTTGTACATCAGGCAGTTGCTGATGATGAGATTGAAGTCCTCCTCAAACTCATCCAGGCTCCTGTATTGGTGCTTATCAATGCGTCTCCTCATGGTGGAGAAGTCCATCGGGTTCTTAATGTGCTCCAGATAATCAGGAACCTGAAGGAGATGTTAGCTGTTAATGTTCCACCTGTTGGCACATTGAAAGGAGCAGCACGTGCCTGCACGCAGGCACACACACCCACCCACAGACCCCTACAAACACACACAGAGACCCCTACACACACACAGAGACCCCCACCCACACACAGAGCCCTACACCCTGGGCAGTGAACACACACCTCTTTAGTGCTGACAGGTTGGGCAAAGATGCTGTACTTGTCCTTCTCCTGTAGTTGACTGAGCACAGCTCTTAGCAGGATGTTGAAGGGCGTCAACTGAAGCTCCAACAGCGACTGTTGCTGCTTCATCTGACACACAACAATGACACAGTCAGCATGGAGTGGTTGACCACGCTGTCAACAGTCTGCCGTCGGAATCTCTACCTCGTCTCTCTTTAACTTTTCTCTCTTCCTGATGAGCTCCAGCAGCAGACGAGCTCGCTCCAGGTCGTGGCGGAGGCGGTGCCACTCCTTCAGCTGCTCTTTAAGTGCCTGGTTTGTCTCTGCACGACTCTGTAACCACAAAAACAAAACCAGGATCAGTTTCGGCAGCAGTGCCGACACTCAGGGGTGATTCTGTGACACTGACATTCTGACTGTCTCTGATTGTCTGAGGGTTGGCCTGCAGCCGCCGGATCAGTGGCACGTTGTTCCTCGACTGCCTCTTCTGCACCCAGTAGCTCAGCACACGTTCCACAAAGGAGCGCTTCCGTTGGACGGCCACCTGGTTCAGGATCAACTCAAAACTGAGCAGAGACACCACAGATGTCAAAGACGGGTTCAACATTTGTAACATGCATCAGTCTCTGACCAAACCATTTGTTCTGGCCATGCTGAGATTTGGTTGTGTTCATCTTTTCATGGCAACACCAGTCATTAGCATTGAGGCTAGCGTAGCATATTAGAACCATTAATCTGTTAACACCTTTACAGGGATGTCTGTGTAGATTCTCAATCATCCAGGTCATTGTATCCAAGGTAGTTTTCTATGTCAACTAGAAAACTACCTTTACAGGGATGAAAGAACTTGTCATCATTTCAGATAAGGATAAGGAAGAACTTTATTGCCAAGTACATTTTAACACATACAAGGAATTTGACTTGGTGTTTGTTGCGTGCAGTGCTGACTTATTAACAATAATATAGTAAAATAGGAATAAAGATCAGGAAATATAAAAAAATAAGCATATTTCTGCCATCTTCGATCCGCTATCGAATCAGAAGATCCAGCTGATATCAACAAAAATGACCAGGGGAGACTCAAGAGATCACTACCAAACAACTCTTATTACCTGTACCAGGAGCTCTATCTGCCTACCTGGAAGCAGTGATACTGGGCCCAGAGTTGGGGGGGCTCTCAGGTTGTGGTTCAGGTCCAACCCTCTTGCTCTTTTTCTTGCACCAGCTCTTGGTCCGGGCCCTGCCCCTTTTGGCCTCCCTCTTGTGGCAGGCTTCATGTTTGGGGTGCGGCTCCTCGTAGACGGCAAGTGGTCGGTGGCTCCAGCTGTCGGGTGTGTGGCTGCAGCAGTAAGCTGTCTTCTTCACCGAGAAGGTGGTAACAGAGTCCAGCACCTCTTTAACGGGCTCCATCTTCATGTACAGACCGACCTTTTGGGCACAGCTGACATGGAAGGCAGTGTAACAGTTGATCTTGTCGCACTGGATGCAGGCGCCGGCCCCCTTTTCTCTACACAGGTAACAGGTGAGTTTCCAACGTGCTGGCGGGATGTTGCACACTCCGTCGATGGGCTCAATAAAAACCGTGTCAGAAAACCCCACCTCGGGCACCCACAGAGCACACGCCACGTGACCCCAGCGGCCATCATCGGTCTTCTTCAAGGCACCACCCTGGTTGGGGCAGAAGACACACTTGGCAGGCCTCAAGGGGCACTGCAGGCAGTGGCGGCACAGCCACTGGCCCTCTGGTATGTACGGCACGCCGTAGCACTCCTGGTGCACTGCGATGTTGCAGGAGTCACAGAAGAGGATCACATTACTGTCTGCTCCGTCCCCATCCATGCAAATGCAGCAGACGGCATCCTCATCCACCATGGCCTGCAGATCACTCTGGCCCTGCATGACAGAGAACGACTCCTTCTCAAAACGGTCCATGAGGAACTCAAACAGGTTGTGCGACACCTGACTGACACCTTCACTCTTCCTCTTCTCATTGACAAGCTCCAGCCAGGCATAGTCCTCCTCGTCCATGTCGTACTCCACCTCCTCATCCAGCTCCTCTGCTGTCCTCTCTGCGTATTTGTAAAATGCTGCCGGCCTCTTTGTAACCACAGGCAGATTGTACTCGACTGTTCTGAACTTTGGCTGCAGCAGACCGCTGGCGCCACTGGGCATCCCGCTGCTGCTGAGCGAAGCTTCCAGTGCTGCATTTTTCTTCTGACGGTTGATTTTGAGGCGGACAGAACGCACCAGGACCTGTTGCGGCTTCTCGCTGTTCTCCTTGTTACTGTTGCACTCGCTGATCTCCTGTGCTGTGGGATCGTCGTCCGCGATAACATCCAACTTATCATAGATGCTGAGTCGGTGCACACGGCCATCCACCTCCAGCTCCACGATTCGCTGAGCCTGTGCATACGTCAACGTCTCCCGGTTGGGCGAGGGCTTGATGGGGGAGGGGTCCCTCTTCAGCACCGGCGGGCGACTGTGTCGAGCTTTTTTCTTCATCTTGAAAGTATTCAGCCTGAAAAGTAAAATAGGTGAGATGAGACAGGTTCTTTACTCAGCAGCAGAGACATTGGACCCAAACAGAATTATGAACTATCTCAGAGAAAAAAAACAGACTCTGTCCGAGCTTAACATTCCTTATAGACAACCACTTATCCGAGCTGTTGAATGGTCACCAAATTAAAGCTGTTCGAATATTCCGCAGTTCTTGCATAGATGTGTAAAATAACATCCAGGTAGAGACGCTGCCTTTCTGAAAGGAGGGTCTGGACACACGTGGAAGCACAGTTTAATAGTGTCAAATGTAGATGAAAGAGGAAAGCAAAAGGCCAAACCCTTAGCAACTGTTGCCACTCCAGTCAAACATTCTGCAGCACATAAGTTCTTTCCCACATGGCTGCTTAGTTCCTACATTTGTTCATTGACACATTCTAACTGGTATCAGCAAATACCCCAGACCAGCATTAGAGATCTCTGTACAGGTGACACCTACACCTGTTTTATAGTTACAAATATGCAGCAAGTTTACTTTGCTGCAGACAGATTCCAGCCGGGGGGCAGAAGCTGCTCAGGTCGCCCCATCCAGGTCAACAGGACAAATTACCGCTGCTCCCTTCGGTGACTGTTAGCTCCTGCTAACCTTTGCGTCGCGCAGCCGAAACTGTTGCTTAGCTAAAGGTGAAGCAACTTATTCCAATGTTATAAAGCCACTGTTGCTCTGTGCTTGCCAAACAAACAGGTGGCGTTTAACTGGCCTCTTCGGCCGCTGCTTTCAAGGCTTTAAGACACTCCGTCCATGAGCAGCGCTCCACTTAGCCTGTTAGCACCATTAGCAGGGGGGAAACATGGCGACCAACACAACAAGAACCTGGCTCCAATGAGAAACGAGCCCCTTTTCTTCTACAAAAACACGGGGAGACTTTTCACTTCAATATAGTGACATGGTTTGGACGATAATAGCAGTATTAAGACAGGGTTCGACTGAACATACCCCGGTATTTCACCGTATTCAACTTATAAAAACAGCAGCAATGGCGGCGCGGCCTGCAGAGCAAAGCGACACTAAAATCCAGTCCGCTCATCCAGCGGCTGCGGCTCGTACTGAACCGAGTCCAAGGTGGAGGAATCCGATGGGAATCCAGAGCGACGGATCCGGGTTTGAATCGACTTATTCAGTCTGATCCGGGCAAATATTTACAGTATGGATTGTAGAGTAGTCGGAAGTCTCAGAGCTCAGCAGATGCCCGAGCCTCTTTCCCCAACAATGCGGCTGAGCGAGGCTTTGCGTGATGACGTCATCACGTACAACGCCGACCCGGAACTGCCCTGGCCTGTAGGCTAGCACCTAGCATCATTTAGGACTAGGATTACCCTCCATGGCTAGCAACTGTAACTAACCATCACTCGTGGGGTACCCTGCTGAAACTCGGATTTAACTGCGTTGAACAGACGGGTGGGTTAGAACAAAATTCTTACAAACTGATTTCGAATATATTTAGATTGTTTGAATCAACTTCCATCAAATCATTTAAATGTTAATGGAAAGTATTAAATTTCTTTTATTTCCCAATAAAACAAGGCCTGATAAAACATAGATATTTTGATAAAAGGGTCTAAATTACTGGACATGAAACAATATCTCATCTGTCACAAGTGTGGCTCATTAACATTGTAGCATCTTGATGCGGAACAAGCACAAACTTCAGCATTCTCAGATTCTAGTATGACAACATTTTACATGAGCAAGAGATGGTCTACTCCACAGTACCGAAGAGCTGAAGAGGTAGAAGCCTGTAGGTGATATCAGAACCAGGGTAAAACACCGTAAAAGATATGTTAACCCGACAAAATGGGGTAACTCTTTCTTCCTACAACATTGAATAGCAAACAGGGCGTGCTTGTTTTTAAAGATCTGACAGGGTCCCAGTAGAGGACTCTGCTGGCAGCTCCATTTCATCTCCACCAGGAGTTGATGGAGCATCCTGTTTCTGGAGCAAGTTGTTTCTGCGGAGGTGGCAGGCCTGCTCATACGGGGGCCGGATGGGTGGCTGCGTGGGGGGGGTATATTCATACTGTTGGTCACCTTCCAGCTGAGCACAAGAGACATGGATATAAGAGCCCTGGCTACCAAAACAACCTTCACAGGTCAGATGTTTAATGTCTTAATCATTTAAAAAAATAAAAATACAAATTCATTTGAGAATTATCAGTAAAACGATGACAGAAACTAAAATTCAGAATCTTGTTTAGATCCGAGGGTGAGTGAACCTGCAAAGGGTAGGTTCTGTCTGAGTCGAAGGCACTGAGGTCACCACACGCCAGGAAGGGAACAATGACCCGGTTAGGACCCTCTAACTGGTTGAAGTCCACATCTGAAGGATAAAGAGCAGCATGAAGAGCCACAGGAAGAGTATGGATCCATGTAGGTGAAAACTGCCTCAAGAAGAGATTCAATAAAGAAAAGAGCTTTGACTTACTGTAGGAGTGATCCAGCAGAGGGTTGGACATGTTGGGCATGAAACCTGTAGGGGGTGAGTAATTCTGACAGACCACAAAGGCCTCTGAGAGGGGGAGAGAGAGGAGAGGAGAGTAAAAGACTGGACAGGTTCTTCCACTTGATCTAGCTAGCCTGTCTTGTTACCAATGCTGGAGTTGCGGCTGCTCCGAGGTTTAGCACAGGTGACACTAGAGAAGAAGATCTTCAGCTGAGAGTAGAGCAGAGTCACGTCTTTGCCTCTGAAGATCTGGGACACACAACAAAGTGTGATTTCCCCTATAAAAAACCTGAGCCCCCTTTAGAAAGAAACACCATGTAAAGTGTATATACGCTGTGTGGAACATGAAGATGACGAGTCAAAAGTTGACCTTTGCCACAAACGTCCCTCTAGGTTTGAGGACGTGAGTTGTGATGTTGAGAGCCTGGAAGACATTCAGCTGTCAGACTGGTAACAGATAAAGCACATACTCAACCAGCATGGTGCTCTTACAGCCAGCAGGAGCTGAGCCTGGATGTACTCATCCACATCATGGAGGCCAGTTACTATGGAGACAGAAGAGGAAGTACCAACAGCTGAAAATCACATTGACAGACATTTGAAAGAAGAGGAGAAAAGGTGTCTCACCATCTGGAGCTCCATCACAAACCACCAGATCAGCCGGCTGACCCTCAAAGTGACGAATGATTTCTTGAGCTGTGGAAACCTTCCGGGAAGAAGAAATGTCATGGGACGTCAGCAACAGTGAGGCAAAGATGCTTATTGTTCACTTCCTGACCTTTGTGATGTCACCCTGGATCTGAGTAACACCTGGCAGAGGAGCCATGGCCTGCAGATCCACCGCCACGATCTTCACCTCCTGGGGATGCTCCTCCTGACCTAGTTTTCGGCTGAGAACCTGGCTCCAGCTGCCAGGAGCTGCACACAGATCCACTGCTCTGTTCACACCTGAGACAACAGCAGGTGTTAAAGCATCTGCCAGGATCCTTCATGTTGGCTTTGTTTCCAGGGTGGAGCCATCAGGAAAAGCATCTACATACTGAGGGATCTCAGCAGGGTTGCTAGAATGGTTCCTTCTGATCTCTCCTCAAATTTGTCTGATAATCAGTTTCCTATCAAGACCACTGAACCTCCTCCCTCCTGTCCTTTCTCTCTCACCCCTCTCCCCTCCTCCTGTCCTCTAGGACTTTATACTGAGGTCTCTGAAAAGCACCTAGAAACTATCTTGATTGTAACTGATGCCACGTCGTTAAAGTCGAATTGGATCTTCTGTTTGTCTCTTAAGCTACCATGAGGTAAATGCTCTCTGGGTACCAGGTAAAATTTACAGCATATCAGCTCATCATCATGAGCAGGGACGCATCACATTTACTTTTTTCATGAGTGGTGTGAAGGCACCAGTGATGCCAGTGCTGGTAACATGAAGCTGAATGGGACCAGCATAGGCCAGGCAAAGCAACAGCATGCTGGGCATGCTGAGCAAGAACTTTAAAACCTTTCAGAACAATCATCTCACATTACAGACCATGCAGTGCATTAATAGACAAGATCTCTTTCACCCGTAAACAGGTTAAACTCCTGGTCAAGCTGCAGCAGTTTGAAGGCACTTCTGGCTCTCCAACCTTCCTCTTTTGCCAGACGGTAGTATATGTCCCGTTTGTCCTTGGAGGAACGACCCATCCTGCGCCCTGACCGTCCAGATACAGAAAGAAATCCACAATTATTCCGACAATAAATGTTGGAATAAAAAATTATTCCAGTTTCTGAATTTAAAGACACATTGTCGATATTAACAGAGTGGAGTTCGAATAATTTAAATGGTTTCATTTTGAGATGCTTATTTTCTTTAGGATGGAAAAAAATAACTCAACGTGTTGAAATTAAAATAAAATCTTCAGTCACATATCTATCGTAAAATAAAATCTATAATTATGTGGGCTTTAAGTTCGTGATGCTAAGACCTACAACGAACAAACATCAAATACCAAACAATCGTAGCATCTTTCATTTAACTGTTTCTTACCCTTTATGAATCTAAGTATTAAAATACTTAGTTGCTGTTAAGTCAGTTGGACCTAAGCATTCCTCCCTGAATTCAGACATATATTTGTTAAGTATCGATAAAAGGGAAGAGCTGAGCAGAAGAGTTTTTTTGTAAGATATTCAGTCAAACTGGGATTTCTGTTGAATTTACATACATCATAACTAAGGTATTAAAGTTACAACACGCACTAAAGAAACGACATTTATCAAGCATTAGCCACAAAAATACCGCTCACGTGCACTTCCGGAAACCGGAATAAAGTCTGTGTTAGTTGTCCCATGCGCGCCTGTCTGCAATTAAACCCGCCCCTGCCCAAAAGAAGACCAATATCTATTTATTATATTTATTTGGATTTTTAGCAACATTTACCTTGTTATAGATCGATGATGTGGTTAAAAATATGATAATTTATAAAAGGCTGACATCAGTTGAAATTATAAAATATAAATCCTTCCCAATATATTTATTTAGATACACAGTAGTCATGCACAGTGGACCCCAGCACCCCTGTGACCCCTGAGCAGTAGGGGTTAAAAGGAAATGGACTGACATGATGAAGGACTGTGTCATAAAAGTGTGGACTTTCTTGTGCATCATACATGTATTCCTCAAGAAGTCAAAATATAACCCAAATAGTAGATTACTATTACAGCTATGGTAGCAAAGTTCCTACTAATAACATCGAGTACATTTTAAAATTGTTGGAAAAGATTCAAAATAGTTTAACGTTCGCTTTTATTGACACAATAATGATAAAACTATGCTGTAATTTCTTTAATTTTCCTTTAAAGAATGCAAACACAAATGCAGGTCTGGACCTCAAAAGAGCTCTGAAACAGAGTAGGATTATACAACAAAACTATTTTGCAATGTCATTTTAAATCTTCCACAGTTTAGTTGGGCCTTTAGTATTGAATGTTCAAGTATTCATTCCAAAGCTTGTTTTAGCATGAACATAATGGAAGCTCCGCTGGCAGCTGCAGCAGAAATGTCCACAATGATCCACTTCTGGGGAAACCTCTCAGCTGCCGTCTGGGCTTCCATGACTTCCTGTCAATGATGTATTCAAGTGTTGTGCTCCTGTTGAGGGTGAACACTGAATCTCCTCTTACCACCGCCGTAAAGAGTGAGCCTTTGCTGTTGGTGAAGTGACCAGGCAGAGATGACCACTGGCCTGTGGTCAGGTTGTAACATTCAATTAAGCATCGTAGGAAGTCATCTGAAGGTCCATTCCTAATTACATAAAGACAGTCCCTGTGTCCAACCAAGAAATGGCCATAACTCTGTTGCTTGATCAGGGTGCTAACGAGCTGCCACTCGTCCTTCCTCGGGATGTACTCATAGATCTCTGTTGTCTCCATTGGCTTCCACAAACACACAAATATCCTGTTCATGGCAGTGGTGCATGCCGGTCTAGCTGCAGGTTGAGGCAAGTTAGCAGCAAATTCCCACCTGGCAGATGTCACATCATACATTTCCACAGATGACATCACAATGCGCTCATATTCCCCTCCAATGGCATAAAGATGGCCTTCCACACCTATCAGACTGAAGTTGTACCTGGGTTGAGACAACCTGGAGATGTTGGTCCAGTGGTTGCTGTTAACGCTGTAGCAGAAGCAGGAGTCTACAATTTGTTTGTGGGGACCTTGCACACCTCCAACAATGTAGAGATTGTTGTCAAGCACTGCTACTCCTGCCATGGACGAGCTGGCCTTAAGTGGGAGGTCGGTTAACACTTTCCATTGGTTGACAGTTTCATCCAGATAGCAGACTGTCCTGGAGGCGGAATGCACAGTTTCATTACTACTGCATGTCACGTGGGCTCCCACAGCCACAAAAACACTTGGACTCAAAGACTCCACGTGGGCAATCAGCTCCGATGGGAAGGTTTCTCTGACCTCCTCCTGCAGATCAGTGTACATATTCCGAATAAAGACAGCAGCAGCGTGGTAAAGCTCTGTGAGTCCAAAGATAGCAGCACTGTGGCACATCAGCAAACAGTTGTCAGAGGTGACACTGTTGACAAGATGTTTGGTGAGCAGTGCAACCTGCAAGAAAGCAGCACATTCAACAGCCTTGACAATGTCGTCACCATCCAGGATTGGGCGCTCCCCTCTCAAAACTGTCAGGGCAATAAGAAACCCACGAGCCTGCAAACACTGAAGTTGGATTTCCTCCTGCCAACACTCCTTCATCCCAGAGCGATACAGAGCTTGGAAATAGTCACAGTTTTGGATGAGTTCTTTCTTATCCACACAGAAGTGCACATCTTCAATCACTATGGTTAAGTTACCTGAGACTGTCTGATCCTCTGATTCACTCTCACACAGCAACATGTCTGGCAGCAAGAGTCTCCACCGCAGACATGGACAATCTCAGAATTCTTACTTGTTTGGCAAATTCCTCAGAATTGTTGCTCCTACCATGAAGGTAGAAATGTCCAAGGTCACATTGTAGCTTGAATAATTATTTTTCTGCCATCCAACAAGCTGTCCTGCTTCAAGGGCTTTTCAAAGAGGGTATAGAGAGAACAATTACAAGTAAAGTGTAAAGCATAGCATGAAAGTGCTTCTGAAGTGCCTGGTTGTCAGAGAAGCTTAGTTACGTGTCAGTTTTCTGAATAGATGCAGCTAAAGATAGAACACAAGAGCCTGGTCACATTCATGGAGCAGACAGATGGGAAGCAAAGCTACAGACTGGCTTCCAACACCCAATGACACAAAAGTGCTTTAAGGGCCATTTAAAAAAACTGAACTATGTAGGACTGATCAGACTGCTATTTATTTTAGCAGTTTCATGTTTACACATTTTTGTCTTATTGAGGTGATGGCGACATATTATTTTGAATACAATCATTTATCTTGTAGCTATTCTTATATGTAAAAGAAAAACGTATATATTTAATTGGAATATAACAAAAACGCGTTTTAGAGAAATTCCGTGGATTATCACAGCCGTCGATCCTGTAGACAACGCTCGGGGCGAAATGTCCCAGGTTGTGTCTCCGTGCCGCCTTCGTGTGTCCAGTCCCGCCCAGCTGAGGACTTTAGACGATCACCGACACTTAAGTGAGTAAAGTTAGCTTCGGACAACGTTAGTCAGACTGTTGTGAAATTTGTTTGGAGGACGACAAACCCGGAGAATTCGTCAGCCTAGATTGGTTCAGAGTCTGCTCGAAGGTCCGGCTCCAAATCTTTTTTACCATTTACGTCCAACTTTGGACTTTGAGCGTTCAATATATCAGAGTATTTTACTTTCAGGGATTTATTTCTTGTACTATTATTGTCATCCTAGTGCGTAAGGATCCTATCTTTAGATACACAGTTTTTAGTTTAATGCAATTATAACCTTTACCATAAAGGCACTATCATGATATTTCAATGATGCGTTTCAGAAAAAATATCGCAATAATGTGTAATATATGTAATTGCATTTGCAATTGTATAACGAAGAATCGAGAATTTGAATCACATATAGAATTGACGCAAAATTAATTTAATCTCAGTCATTTCACGTTTGCCATTAAAACCTTCAGTAGTAGTGGACTAAACTTTGCAGCCCAATAAAAGCTCTTGAAACTAGCCAATCACGTTCCAAAGTTCAGGGCTGAAAATTCTTTCTCTGTCTTTTAAATGGGGGTCCAAACAGCTTGTAGGTGCATTACCGCAACCTTCTGGACTGGAGTGTGCAGCGGAATACCCCGTTACCCCCCTAAATACCACATCCTCTGAATTCCCCCAGGATAACTCTGTTAGATTAAATGGTATCTGATTTTCTTTTAAATGTTTCTTTTAGTGTGAATTTCTGTACCTGGTATGTTCCTGGTATGTTTCGAGGAACGCACACTATTTATATTTTAATTTTTTGTGCTGTTTAATCCTGTGTGCTCAATTCTCATTAGTGGTATGGCATCTTCCTCCTTGTTGCTCCTATGGCATTCTCTCATTTCTCCTGAATTCTTTGGTTTGTTCTACAACTGTCAACCTTTACCCTCTCTGTCCCGATGTTTCTGCCATTTCCTCTTTATCTTCGACTTAACTACATTTACTATGCTTTACTATATGTTACAGGAATTGATATTTGTTGTTTTCTCATTGCACTCCTGGCATACTTGTCCACTATATCACTGTCTTTAATTCCTCTTTGTATTGGGACCCAAATGAGCTTGGCCTCTGGTCCTGGTCTCCTCATTCCTTGCAGCATATGTGCTAGCTCCCATATTGTCTTGTTTGTTTCTGACTGGTTATGTTTGATGCTGATCAATGCAATATTGGAAGCTGATGCTATGAGTACTTTACATGGTCTGACACCCTGGATCCAGTCCAACGCCATATAAGTGGTCAACAGCTCAACTTTACTTATTGTTAAATTATTATTGATTCTTTTATTTAATATAATTTGTAACTCTGAAACTGCTGTTGCTTTACCTACTGTTTGCTCTACTAATACTTTAATATCCTGGCTGTCATTTTAACTTGAACTGTTCACTTCAATCTCATTTTTTCCTTGATCCTTTTCCAGTAGACTCAAATGAATACGGTACTTTCCTTTTCCAGTGTCCAAGGTGGGACAACACAGAGAGGGACTGCACTACTCACACTTATGTCAGCAACCCTATTCTCTCTAATCCAGCCTTTAATCATCCCTCCAAAACTGTGTACCTTTCTTTTTTCCTTCTCTGTTTTTAAAACACTCTAAGCTGGGTGGTTTTCTCACTGTCCCCTTAAATGTGCTCAATATACCACTGATGTTTGTCCTGTCCTTATGTATAGGGGCATTTCACCCATCTCTACTTGTAGGGATGACACTGGTATGGTTTTTTTTGCATCACAGTACACTCTTAGTACCTGATAATGAATGAGGCCCAGTTCTTTTAACATCGTCTTTGATGCAGATTCATATAGTATCCACCCGTAACTCAGACCTGATGAAATCTATACTTAACCTATACAGTATATACTGCTCTACGTGCTCTACAGTCTCTACCTTTTAAACACCTGATAATATTTGAATCTTTTTACAGTCCCCCACTACCTTCTCAATGTGTATTTTCTCAGTGAATCCCTTTATCAAACCAAATCCCTAAATACTTCAAACAATCCACTACTTTGAACTAATGCTCATATTACTTAAGGTTGATTTGACTCAGTTTTTTCTTATTTTTAAGGACAACCACTTTTGTTTTACTAACTCCAATCTATCCATTTCAGTGCCCAAACTTTCCTATCACAGCCTGTAACTTTCCTGCAACAAATGGTACATTTGGCCCCCTTTCCATGGAGCTCTGTCATCTGCGAATAATGAAACTCCAATAATAATAATAAACTCCAATAGAGCTGCATATACTCCAAAATATGCCATTTATCATGACTGAGGATAAATTTGGGCTAATGTTACTTCCCTGAGATGTTCCATTAGCTACTCTGAGGTTTTCAGTCAGGTTTTTACCCACACTTCCTGCTATTTCCCTGCTGGTAAGAAAGCTCCTGATCCATTTAAACATTTTACCTTTTGTTCCCATATGATATCATTTAATAAGCCGTGTCCCATCATACACTTTTTCAAAATCTGAAACACAGCCACACATTTTGGAGCTACTGTGCTCCTTCCTTTCCAAAACCTTTTATTTCTTTCACTTCTTCTTCTCTGGGTTTTAACAGTAGTTGGCATCTGTGAAGTTGCATTGGTGCCACCTTCAGGTCGTCATTTTCATTCATTTCTCCTGAAACCCTTTTTAATAATCCTGTAGAGATTGGAAATTTATAAACCACTTTCTTTCCTCCCAGCTGAACTCTCGAAATGTCTTCAAATACTGTTCTCTTCCCACTCACTAATCCCTGTTTCCTCATTCCATCATCACCTTTCTTTCTTTGGCATGTTGCCTGCATACCAAAAGCACGTGTTCTGATGATTCCAGTTCCTGACAATATCCACGATATTCCTGTTAAGAGCCCACAAAAAGCTGCTAGTGTCAGGAGCAGCGGTGTATTCCAGATGTTGCGTTGTTTCGAGTTTTGATTTTTTTTGTCGAGCAAAAAAAGTCTATTACATTATCTATGGAATAAAAAATAGAAATGCACTCAAAAAATAGAAATGTCTCAATGACTATCGTCCAGTAGCACTCACTCCTATCATAACAAAGTGCTTAGAGCAGCTGGTCTTGGCACAACTCAAATCCTGTCTCCCCCCAACCCTGGACCCCCATCAGTTCGCCTATCGTAAGAACAGGAGCACAGAAGATGCAGTCTCCACAGCACTGCACTCTGTCCTCTCACACCTGGACAATAATGACACATACGCCCGAATGCTGTTCATAGACTTTAGTTCAGCATTTAACACTGTCATCCCCTCCAAGCTAATAACCAAACTAAGGGATCTGGGCATCAGCACCTCCATCTGCAACTGGTTATTGGACTTTCTGACCAATAGACCACAACATGTGCGGTTAGATCATCACTGCTCCCCTACCCTCACTGTAAACACTGGAGTACCACAAGGCTGTGTGATGAGCCCATTCCTCTACTCCCTTTTCACCCACGACTGCAGAGCTCTACATGGCTCCAACACCATCATCAAGTTCGCAGATGACACCACGGTGATTGGCCTCATCAAGGATAACAATGAGTCAGCTTACAGGGAGGAGGTGGACCGCTTGTCTACATGGTGCCACAACAACAACCTGCTGCTCAACACCAATAAAACTAAAGAACTCGTCCTGGACTTCAGGAGGAAGACGGACATCCACCCACCCATCCACATCAACGGAGCAGCGGTGGAGCGTGTGTCCAGCTTCAAATTCCTGGGGATCCACCTCTCACAGGACCTCACCTGGACGACTAACTGTTCCAGTCTGGTGAAGAAGGCTCACCAGCGTCTCTTCTTCCTGAGGACTCTGAAGAAACACCACCTCTCTTCAGACATCCTGGTGAACTTCTATCGCTGCACCATTGAGAGCATCCTTACCAGCTGTATTATGGTCTGGTATGGGAACTGCTCTGCCTCAGACCGGAAGGCATTGCAGAAGGTGGTGAAAACCGCCCAGCGAATAGCTGGAGCTTCTCTTCCTGCCATTGAGGACATATACAGGAGGCGTTGTCACAGGAGGGCCAAGAAGGTCACTAAAGACTCCTGTCCCAGCAAATGGACTGTTTACCCTCATGCCCTCTGGGAGGCGCTACAAGAGCCTCCAGACAAAAACCACCAGGTTCAGAAACAGCTTCTTCCCCACTGCTGTCTCCCTGCTGAACTCCGACCCCTCTCACTTTACCTCCCTTCAGGCACAATAACCCCGTCTGGACTGACTGATTGTACATTCACTCTATTTGCACTGATTACATCTGTTACAATAATTGCACTATTTACATCTGTTTATTTGCACTACCTACATCCGTTTATTTGCACTGCTTTCCATACTTTTCACATTTTTACCATACTTTATCGTTATTGTATAGTCAAAACGTACACATAGTTAAAAACTGCATAAATAGCCTCTATTGATCCTGTAGGAAATTCAGCACCATAGTTACAGCCTGTATATATATTTATCTTGGTTGCAATGACTTTTATATACCCTTTACATATCTGTGAACTCTGTAAATACAAACATATATATTGATATCATAAACATATATTATTGTGTGTATATATTGTATATACCTCATCACAGTTTTATTTGCTACTTAAGCACTTCTGGTTAGATGCTAACTGCATTTCGTTGCCTTGTACTTATGACATGTGTAATGACAATAAAGTTGAATCTAATCTAATCTAATTTTTGGGGGTACTTAGCAATGTGCTAAATGGGCTAGTTAAGCCCCAGCTGGCTCTAATGAGCACTTCTGTCGCCATAACCACAAACCTAGCTATGTAGCAGTAGTGGAAAGTTAATCTGCTTCCAGATGTGGCCCAAGGAAAAATCCTATGGGGAGCCTACAGAGCCTTGACAAATAGGGTCTTTTGGAAGCTCTTACAGCCACTTGAGCTGGAAAAAAGTGGAAATGTGCAGCTTTTTGATTTTCCCTCTTTGTCTGTTGCAAGTTAAGGATGGACAGACAGAAGTTTTGTGTCAGCCTCACAGTTAAGCCATCCAGAGGACTGATTGATGAGAAGCTTGTTGTCATTGTCCAAAACTGCCCCCCTGGCTTCCAGATGACCATCTACGCCCACCACAAGTCTGACGACGGACACAGCTATGAGGCCTTTGCTCACTACTCTGCCAGCACTTCTGGCTCTGTCAATGGTTTGTTGGTCATTTGAGATCTGGGAGGGTCAGGAAAATTAAAGCTTTGTGATAAAAAGTATGAACAAATGACAGAATGAGGAACTTTTATTTATTTTCAGTTTCAGAAGACACAAGTCTGGGCGGGACTTATTCTGGGGTTCACCAAATGGGTCTATTCTGGAGTCTCAGACCAGTTCCAGGTAGCAAACCAGGGCTTAGGTGGGTCACAAGGAGGTCCAACAGAATTAAGCAATATTGAATCAGATAATGTGATCACACTTGATGTTTCTCATCATCCTTCAGGTTGAGAAAAAGTAATGTGCTGACCCCCATGGAGGTCACCATCTCAGTGTACGCAGGATACCAGACTGAGGGATTTGTCGATCTGATTCCATTGGTCAGTGTGGAGGTGGAGAGATGGTACATCACGCCGGGCGTCCGCAGGATCCCGGTCACAGAGGATGGACTTACTGGGACCCTCTTCCTACCTTCAGGTTGGTTGACAGTAGGATTTAGAAGTTTTTCTGTTGGTTGAACTCAGGTTTGATGACCCAAAGATGACATGAAACGAACATTTAGGTGAGCTTCGCCAAAGTCACTCATGAAGAATACAATATTTATCATTGTCTTTTTCAACTTCTCTGAAGGGCCAGGACCTTTCCCTGGAGTTTTGGATCTTTGGGGGGGTGGAGGAAAGTTAGTCGAGTACCGAGCAGCTCTATTGGCCTCTCATGGCTTTGCCGCCATCGCCCTTGACTACATGATGCCTAAAATCACCATGGAAACTGGGAAAATGGTCGGCATTGATTACCTCGAGGTAAAACCAATAATCATCTTATTCAAAGCAACCAAAGTTATTCAGCTTTAGTGTGAGAATTTAAATGTATGACCACGAGAAGCGTCATGTGACCTTGTCTTGGAAACCAAGTAAGTCCATAATCCGTGTGTGTGTGTGTGTGTGTGTGTGTGTGTGAGTGATTGATCTAATTAAAAACTGCCTTGGGTCTTATCTCTTATTCAATAAAACATTTGTTGTAGTTTACTGAGGTACATACTCATAGAACATGCATGTTACCTATTGGTTTCTCTGTCTTGTGAAACAAAAACTGGTTGTTCCTTCTCATTTCCTGTTGTAGACGGCCTACAGCTTCTTGCAGAAGCATCCTCAGGTCCTCAGCAGCAGAATCGCCATCTTGGGTCTTTCCTTTGGAACCAGTATGACTTTGAAAATAGCTGTTTACTCCAAAGTTCTGAAGGTCTGGAATAGAAGGGAGATACACAGGATATACACACAGAATAAAGACACAGGATACAGACAGACATTGATATACACAAACACAGGATACACACACAAGATTCAGACACAGGATTCAGACACAGGATATACGCACACACAGGATATATACACACAGAATAGGCACACACAGGACACAGACACACATGCTACACAGACATGATACACACAGGATACACACATACAAGATACAGACACACATAATACACACATGATATGCTCACAGGATACAGACACACATAGGATACACACATATGCTACAGACGCACAATAGAAGTACAAATGGCTGTTTCGGTGTCGAGAACTTTGATCCTTAAGAGTGTGTGTGTGTGTGTGTGTGTGTGTGTGTGTGTGTGTGTGTGTGTGTGTGTGTATGTGTATACATGCTTGTGTACATGCTTGCACGTGCATCCTTGTGTGCGTGTGCACACGTGTGTGTGTGTGCATGTCCCCTCCAGCCCAGGTGTGCAGTGTGTATCAGTGGCAGCCATGTGCAGCCTGTTGATGGATCCATACAGGAAATTCTGGAATACTTTCAGCAGTAAGTTCACCTTTAGCCACGTCATCTGACAATTGAAATCTTGCCACACTGATATAATGCTTAATTTTCCAAAAAGAAACGAACACAAGACTCGTTTCAATGAAGAGAACCAGGTGATCTTTCGAGATCTTCTACTGCCGATCCCCACTGACCCCAAACTCAAAGTAGATGTGAGTAGCACTACTCAGATCTCTGTGTCACCATGATCTTGTCTGTCCTGATAAGTGATCTGGCTGTAATAGCTAGATAGAGACTAATTTAACATTGTTAGCTTGAGTCTTTTTATTAGAGATCTAAAATTCTGTTAAAACAGAAAACACAATAGTTTTCTCAGAGGAAACTGTGTTTGTCTGGTCTTCTCTAACTGCTCTACTGTGGTTGTCTGGTTTATCGTGTGCCAGATAACCTCTGGGGGGTTTTGGGTGCCTGGGGGTGGACTTGAGAAGGGTTCAGGTGTACCACGATGTGCTCTGACACTAATGACACTAATGTGGGACATTTGAAATGCTGCTGTAGCCTCATCTCCATTGTGAGCCAACAGAGGGTTAAGAAAGGAGCAGCAGCAGACTGGATTACTGGTGTACTGAAACATCTACTGCACTGATGTGACTCTTCTGTTTGTGAATTGTTGTTTTTGTGTGAACTTGCCCTGAGCAGGTGGGACAGCTCCAGATTCCACTGCTGTTGGTTGTGGGTGAGGATGATCAGAATTGGCCAGCAGAAGAGTCCGCAATGGACGTAAGTGAAAGGCCCGTCAGCTGACTGCCGGCTGTAATGTGAATTTACTTACGGCAGAAGCTACAACTTCTTCTTTCTAGATGAAAGAAATGATGGAGCGAGCTGGGAACAGTCACCTGCTGACCATCTTGTCTTACCCAAACACCGGTCACTTGATCGAACCTCCGTACACGCCCCACTTCCGATCCACCGCCTTCAAAACAGCAATAACGCAACAGAAAAGTAAGTTTAGAGACCAAATGACACCAACGATGCAAAACCAAGAGTCGGTGAAGTTCAGAGCTTCCTGTCCTCCCTGCAGCGTTTGCTCTGTGGGGTGGAGAGATGGTGGCACACTCTTGGGCTCAGGAAGACTCCTGGAGAAAGGTGCTGGACTTTCTGAGGCAGAATCTGTATGTCAACACTGCTTCATTCTCAAACCATGGCAACAGCAAATGATTGTAGATGCTCAGATTGATGATTTCCACCCCGTAAGTGAGAAGAACATGAATGTAAACAATCTTTAGAATGTTAAGCAGAGCACAATCCTGATTCTGACCATGAGCCCTGACCCTTGGCCTTGACTCTGATTTTTTTAAATGTTTAAAAATCTTTTGCAGATATTTACCCTTAATTGTGTTACCTGATCTTTTAAAAGGATCTTTGAAGAGCTGATAAAAAGAATGAATCAGTCTGATTTCACACTGAGATGTTTTTTCATGTCAAATGTATTGAAATTAATTTTTCACTATATTATGTAATAAAATTGATTTTAAAAAACTTGAGTTTCCCCTCAGAGGATTCCACAACCATGACCCGAGGTTGGAGAGGATGTTCTTCCCTAACTCGGTCCTCATTAGAGGAACCTTAAACTGCAGCCAACTGTTGCTTTGAGATTCTGGGTGACCTGAACAGCAGAAGATAGCTTGTCTAAAAGAGCCTTATAAATAAAATAAAATATACTAATTAAAAGTTCTTGAGTCTCTGCTTGATAAGCATTTTGTTTGACTAAACTTTGTCCTGATTATGATCATTTTTAACTAAAATGATCAGGATAAAGTTTAGGAGCAGAATTTCTTCTTCAGAAACTTCTGTGATTGCATATTTAGCTCCACACGTGTCTTTATTTGTGCGCATAACTTCACCCTCCTGCTGAACATGTTAATCAATAAATCAATGAATCAATCTTTATTTATATAGCATCTGTTTCAATCAAAATTGTTTCTAGGCGCTTTACAGAATCCCAGGGCCTGGCCCCCAACAAGCAAGAGTGGCAAGGAAAAACTCCCCTTTATCAAGAAGAAACTTTGAGCAGGACCAGGCTCATGTGGGGGGGACCCTCCTGCTGATGGCAGGCTGGGTAGAGAGGGAGGAGAAGGGGGAGGACAGGTAGAGGACAGAAGAGGCAGAGATCATAGAAATACATTAATAATACAAGCTGCTGGTATAAGAGTTGAGTGGGACAGCATACAGTTATAAAGGTGGCTATACCTATTGATGGATACGGGGGTGGTGGGGGGGGGGGCAGAGAAACTACACAAGAAATAACGGGACGGGACCTTTTACCTGCAGTTCTGATACTTGTCCGCTGGGTGCCCCCCCCCCCCCCTCTCCCTCTCTCTCTCTCTCTCTCTCTCCTCTCTCTCTCTCTCTCTCTCTCTCTCTCTCTCTCTGCCCTGTTAACTATGAGTCTTCAGGGTTTTGTGTCTGTTGTGTTCGTCTAAGCATCTGAATAACGCCAGATCAAAGCTGCAGCTTTGTTCAGCCTTTTTCTTGTTTTGATCAGATGCTTCCTTTTAATATTCAGATGAAGTCACGTTAACTTCAGGTGTAAAGTTCAAAGTAAAGTTTAGGGCAGCCTAAATTGACATGTTGGATATCATGCTATCTAAAAATTTTAACATTTCACCTGGCTTGGTCTCAGCATTGAAGCCATCTATAAGAAAACCAAACTAATAAAGACCAACTGGCATCCATTTGAGCGTCTTTCACAATAAAAGTCTGTTTCCTTCCTCTGTCCTTCACAATAACAGCGTGAGGAATGTGTCATTGCCATCAGGTCAACAGCTGAGTACAAGATCATCAGACATTGGACGAATACGCTGCACCTGAATGTAAATGGACATGTTGGACACAAAATCTGCTTCATTCACTAACAGGAATGTGGTTCTGACCAGTGCTGGCTGAAAAACCATATAAATCACAAGTATTGTTCTTGTCTGTAGACATTATTGCAAAGCTAATTTAGTCTCATAGGCTCACATTTGCTGGTTTCCCTGGTGTTAGCAGGGGGTCGCACAGTGGAGACACAAGGCCCAGCATGAGTGTCCAGTAATTGCTAGGATGCAACCTTGTTTTCAGATGGAGGCCCTTCACTGGGCTGCTGGGGAGCAGCCTCTCCTGTGGCACTGGAGCAAGGAAGAAGGTGGTGAATGGTGTCCCGTGTTGTTGGCACTGCGAGCGCTGTGAGGGTTACCACTTCCAGGCCAGCTATTCACCTGTGAGCTCTGCCCGTATGAGACACATCCTGACCAGAACCACACCGGCTGCCAGCCCATCCCCATCATCAAACTGGAATGGCACTCGGCTTGGGTGCTCCTGCCTATCTTCCTCTCTGTGCTGGGCATCCTCGCCACAACCTTTGTCATCGTCACTTTCATCTGCCACCACGACACTCCGATCGTCCGTGCATCTGGCAGGGAGATGAGCTACCTGCTGCTGACCGGTATCTTCCTGTGTTACGTCATCACCTTCCCGGTGATCGCTGAGCCAGATGTTGCTGTCTGTTCCTTCCGCCGCATATTCCTGGGCCTCGGCATGTGCTTCAGCTATGCCGCCTTACTCACAAAGACCAACCGAATCCACCGCATCTTTGAGCAGGGCAAGAAGGCCGTGATGGCGCCGTGCTTCATCTCGCCAGCCTCTCAGCTCCTCATCACATTTTCACTCATCTCTGTACAGCTGCTGGGAGTTCTGGTGTGGTTCGCTGTTGACCCACCACATACTGTTGTGGATTATGGAGAGCAGCAAACGCAAGAGCCAGAGAAGGCTCGAGGAGTATTAAAGTGCAATATTTCTGATTTGTCGCTCATCTGTTCACTAGGATATAGCATCCTGCTAATGGTCACCTGCACCGTGTATGCTATCAAGACGTGTGGTGCTCCAGACATTCAATGAAGCCAAACCCATCGGATTTACAATGTACACGACATGCATCTTCTTCGGCACGGCACAGTCAGCTGAACGGGTGAGTCCCAAGGTTCTGAGAATACTAACCATTCAGGAAATACATGTAATAAAGATTAACAAGTCAACAAGAACACATAGAGGTCAGCTGTTGATGATTATGATGATGATGATGATGATGAGAGCAACCAATCACGATGGAGATAACCTCCAAACACTCTCACTGCAGCAAAATTTAGCATGTAGTGAGCTATGCAACTAGGGTGGCTTCTTCTGTCTAACGGCAACATCTAAACACTCAGCGCGGGCCTGACCCAGCCCGCTGCTGCCTCCTGACACAAAACCGATCAGAGTCAGGCTCTTCAGACAACACTTTCTGTCACAGCTGCAGGCAATCATGCCTGTGAGTCGCTTCGCCCCGCACACCTGTTGTGTATCTGGACACTAATGAGCCCCTTTATTAGTCCCCGGAGGCACACCTGCTCCCTGCCAGATCGTTATTTGTGTTCCGATGACTTTACCAGCTATTCTTGTTTGTCTGCCTGCCTGGTTCCCACCTTGCCTGTTCCTGACCATTCTGTTTTGCCTGTTGAGAAGCAGCAGATGGAGGGTTTTGCTGATTATCACATCTGTGGGAAGATCTGGGTGACAGGTGGTGTGAAATTCCCTCTAAATATAGGCTACCATTAGCATCCAAATCTCGTGCGTTTAACATGGAGGTGTTAAAGCCAAAAGCTACCAGAAGCATCCTCGCTGCTGAACTTTGTTCAGGTGTGAACACGCAACATCCCTCTCGCGTCAGACCTGTAGGATGCAAAGACAGATATCACTGAAGCTGCCGTCTTGTTACCAGAGACAGGAGGGATGGAGCCAGGAGCAGTGACATCATGATCATCACATTTCACTGAAACCAATCCACCCAAGGCTTCAGGAAGCAAACCTTTCTATCGACGCCATTCACCACACTCTCAGAGGTGCTTGATGGTAATATTATCCCAAATTCTATTAAAAACAGCGCCTCCTGCAGCGTCTCTTGGTTATACAGCAGTTTTAGTGCTGATTCTCGGACACACTGTACTTTCCTCTTAAAAACTTTTTGAAATTAGTCAATTTTCAGTAGTATTATAGCACTGTTCACCTTCCTGTTGTCAGAACACAGAAAAGGTTTTGCAGGCAGGGTTACCAACATTATCCTATGGGACAAGGGGGAAAGGTGGTGTCCAGCTCACACACTCAGTCCATCAGATCAGGCCTGTTTCAGTAGGATGAAACTCAGTTTTCATCATCAAACACACCAGCTGTCACCCGTTTCCTGACTCAGTCATACTGACCTGTTTTTCTTTTCATTCTGCCTATGAATGGTCTGTGAATGCATCACTGCCTCTGTGAATGCATCACTGCATCTGTGAATGCATCGCTGTAGATGTGAATGGTCTGCGAATGCGTTGTCATGTCTGTGAATGCATCGCTGTGTCTGTGAATGCATCGCTGTGTCTGTGAATGCATCGCTGTGTTTGTGAATGTATTGTTAATCCTGTGAATGCATCACTGTGTCTGTCAATGGTCTGCAAATGCATCGTTGAGTGGAGACAGCAGATATGGTTATGCCCTGAATCAACACTCGCTCATAAATGCAGTGTTAACTTAATGATGCATTCACGGCTGTCAGTCAAACTTGAATGTGAGTCGTTTTAGTCTTGTGCTGTACCCAATGGGAGTGCTGGAAGTTGTGTTTTCCTGTGTGACAGTCAATGCCTCTCAGGTTCACAGTTAACCTTTCAAAGACCAGAACCAGCCTTGAATCCTCTCCCACAATGGCTTCTCTCAGTCAAACCTTCGCATCATGCCGGCACCATTTGGGTCTTTTTCTTTGGTTTACTGAGCTGTTCCAGTTGCATCTTTCATCTGTCATTAATTCCTCCCCTTGGTGTTGCATCCACTCCTTCCTTCAGCTGTACATCCAGACCGCCACACTGACCGTGTCCCTCAGCCCGAGTTCCTCTGTCTCTCTGGGAATGCTGTACATGCCAAAGGTCTACATCATCATCTTCCATCCAGAGCAGAACATCCCCAAGTGTAAACACAGCTTCAAAGCCATTGTCACTGTCGCCACCATGACCAGCAAGCTGACACAGCCCAACAGTGAGGTGAAGACAGAGCTGTGTGGGGGCTGCAGGTGAGTACAAGCAGACCTGCTGTACAATGTTTCTTGATAAAGCTTGAATACGCTGGACAGATGACGGCAGGCTACCATCTTGGTTCCGCATTCTGTAGTTGGTATCTGATCAAGCCAAACAAATATGGTTCCACATTAACCACACCCAATATTCTGACCAAGTACACAAAAGTTGTCATTGTGTTCTAAATGGAGTCACAGCAGGGGGTCCTTCACATCAGCTTCAGGCTTCCTGTTAGCGCTGGTGAGACCAGGCATAAGCTCCGCTCACTCGAACACTGATCAGATACAGAGGAGGAAGTAGGCTGAAATTAGTTCTGCTAACATTACTCCAGCTAACATCTGACGAACCTCTGTAGACTAAATTACTCAAAATTGGCCTCACATTAGATACTAGAATGAGTATTTTGGTGCTTAATGTGTAACAAGTACAAGAACACACAAACGTCTTGTCTTTTCTGTCCTCAGCAACACCCACCAAAAGCACCTATGTGAGCTACACCAACCAAGCCATTTGAGGTTGACACATAGGCAGACAAGAGAGGTTGAAATGTGCAGACGTGGATCTGGTAACGTGGATGGTTTGACTGATTGGCGGCGTGAACACACAGACTCAGTTGATGCATCTTCCTGCTCTGAACTGGAGCCAGTGAGAGCACTGAGACTTAGACTGGCACCAGGACTGCAAAATCAATAATAAAAAAATCCAAGAAGAGATGAAAAGAAGTAGGGACCAACATTTGTTACTGTAAATTTATTTTAAAAAGTGGTGGAAATATTTGATTTTTGTCCCATGACGTCCAAACTCGAATTATGAGATAAACTCTGTTTCTGTTTTGGTCTTTTGTGTTAACATTATCCGGTTTTATGGAAACATGCCTGTAATTTTATATAAAATTATCTGGTTCTAATAACACAAGATTGTCTTCTGGTTCTTGTGGGCAACACCCAGGAGGATTGGTTAGTTCTCCAGAGGTCAGAACGATCCAGCTGTGGCTCTGACCTGAACATCTTCCTGTCTCTTACCTGCAGCAGAACAAGGCTGATAAACAGGCAGGATTTACTGGCTCAGCGGGGCCGACTGACCCACCTCCACTGTGGGAAAGATGAAGGTGATTCAGAAGTGTTTGTTCACTCTTGACCCAGTGCAGGATTGACAGGATGGGAGCATGGATGTAATAGGTGCATTCATCAGCTCCGATCAGAATTAAATGATACTTTTGTCAGCTAATCATGTGTATGGAGGCCCCGCAGGCACTGATGACCTTCCTGTTCTTTACTATTACCTTCAGCTGGAAGGAGATATTGCATTTATCCCATGAAAGTGTTGTGCTGAGGCGGCGCCTTTACCTTCAAACACCCCTTGAGGACTGAAACAACCTGGACCGGCCCCTGGAGCCCAGGCCTGTGGAAAAAACTTTGCTTACATGTTTTAAAATCAATCTTCAGTAAGTATCTGGTGTGTAAACAGTCCGTAAGAAGTTTCCCTCCAAGTTTTCGGTTTTGAACCAAACGTGGATCAAACATTGATATATAAAACCTGATAATTAAATGATTTGATCCATGTTTCGATTATTGTGTTTAAATGTAGGCTTATGTTAAACAGTTTGTTTTTTGGATATTTTTGTTCTTTGGAGATGGATCATCCTTTTTATAGATTTGGGCCAGACCTTTATTGAATTCAAATGTGATCATTTTAGATATTTTGGTTTAGAAGTGATTAAGTTACTAATCAACGGCATCAATACCATTTGTAAATTGATTTCAGATTCTAAGATGTACAAGACCTGCAGGTTCATCATATTTCGCACATTGTCAAGTGAAATTTTTGCTCTTTTGGGCAACATTAAAATCATCCTGGACCAAAGCCGATGTGCAGCCTGGTCTAGTTGGTTTATGTCCCAAATCTGTCAGTGCAGATGAGATGGCATCTGCACGGCAGCCTTCAACTCGCCTGCTACTCATCAAGGGTTTCCCGGTGTCATCTGACATGTCTTCAGATGGAGCACCTGAGCCACATCGAGATGTTTCTGTACATCAAAATCAAAAGCATCTCTTCACTAATGCGATTATCTGCCAAACACAGCAGGAAGTCGGAAGCCGCCCTCCTGTTGTAGTGTCAAGCCTTCCTTTACTCTGTGTCATTACCTTTGACAACTCTCACCAATGATAACAGAAGCAGGTATCACAGGTTGATGTTACTGGGAGAGGACGACATCAGAGCTGATTCCAGCAGCTTTTATGATGAGGGGAAGACAATAGCCAATCAGGTTTCAGGTCAACTGCAACTCCAGGAAGCTTCATCTTGTAATGAGGCAGAAAATATGATTATCTGATTACCAAGACAACTATTCCACCAATTAAGTTAATACAGCTAATGATCAATAAATCCATGACCCAGTTCATCCTGAGTGAGCTGTGGAAGCTTCCAGACTCTAGTAAAATTCTCAGGTGCCAGATAAAGACCCTTTAGGAGCTAGCTATCTACCCCTAAAGCCTTTTTCTACCTGAAAAACTTGAAGAATAGATGGATGTTAAATGGTTCTAATTGACAAGACTCACCAAAAGAAACAACTGGTGTCAACTGTGAGCAGTGACTTTGACCAAAATCTAAATTTGTGAGTTCTTCTATAGTTCAGGAGCAAAATGAATCAAACATTTTGGTCAATATTCTGTTTCCAGAGCACCATACTTTAATGTTGAAATGAAGACTGTCTTTAATGCTTGTTGCTGCTGAGCAGTCTCTTGAAGCTCTTGTTTGGTGGATTTTGGTTATGACTTCAAATTAAATGATTTTATTTTACTTTCATCCAATGCCACCATTATTTTGTTAAGGAACTTTATTTTGTAGTTGACGGACTTCCTCCGCGCATGCGTACTCCTTTCAATTTGAACGCGCGAGGGAAACTACCGGAAGTTGGTCAGCGGTAAGTGTGTGAAGTTTAGTGTTTAATTTCGGTTTCTTCTCTTAATTAGCAGCAGAAACGCACTCCTGCTATAATATAAGTTCTCCTCTTCTGGGTTTGGAGCTCCTTTGTCATTAGAATGACTTTAGTGAACTCAGAAAATCTGAATGATCGCCATCAGGACGGTCGATTCCAAGTTTCACACGTTTGTGTATTGATTTCGACCCCAGTAGATGCTTCTCTAGATCCTTACTTTTGGCTCAATGGCGAAGATTTCAACTTGCAGTATGAAGGGAACCATTTTTAAGAGATTAAGACTTTAGCCTTGTTTTATATGGCTATATTATTCCTTGAAATTTGCTCTATCTATTTTTGTATGTTCCCTGAGAATAAATAATAAGCCAACTGTTGACCTTTAAAAAGTAAATCCCGAGTTTCAGTTTAATTTAAAGTATTTCAGATATTTCTGCAAATTATCTGTTCTTAATGCTCATTTTTTACTGTGTTGACCCCACAGTAAAAAATGATTGATCCTGGACCGATCAGTGGATCTGCAACTGTTGTGAGAGTTGATAATGAGAGGAACCATAAATGAAGCACTTTAATCTAATTTCTGCTTATCAGTTTTAATTATTTAAATCAGTATTAATTATCAACATATAATCAATCAATCTTTATTTATAAAGCATCTGTTATTATCAAAATTGTCTCTAGGCGCTTCACAGAATCCCAGGGCCTGACGCCCAACAAGCAAGAGTGGCAAGGAAAGACTCCCCTTTAACAGGAAGAAACCATGAGCAGTACCAGACTCAAGTAGGGGACCCTCCTGCTTATGGCTGGGTGGGTAGAGGAAGGAGAAGGGGGGGGGGCAGGTAGAAGAGAGAATAGGCATAGATTATGCAAGTACCGGTACATAAATTTTAACAATGAAATGATCATTTTTGCAACACAGAGCCTCCATCTCTCTTCGCCAGCTGTTCATGAGCCAATGAAACTCCTCACAGCTGCTGAGAGCAGCAGATCTATCAATCTTTATTCCTATTGGGGTAGCTAAACTGGTCATTGGTCCCATCCTTTAGCCCCATCCCTTACTCCTCCTTTATCTGTTCTGTTGACCTTCAAATTCTACAGTATTTTAAAAATCATTACCATTTTTGTTGCATCTTTTTTGTTCACTTTGAGTTTCATTGGGTGACCCTGCAGGTCCAGAAGCAAATCTTTCAGACAGTGGTAGCTCAGTCTGTTGGTACCTGGGCTGAGGAGCAGAGGGTTCTTGGTTCAAGTGCCAGTGCAGACAAATCTTATAAGATACTCTGGTAGTAGGGGAAGGTGCCAGAACACCTTCAGAGCACTGCTGAGGTACCAAACCCACAAATGCTCACATAGGGTACTGGAATGAACTGGCGACTCATCTGGGGGGGGGGCTGCATTTGCTAATTGTGGGCACTTGGCTAATTGTGTACCCTCCCCTTGATAACGTGGTTAAGAAGATGAGCTGAGACCTGCATGGTTGTTTAGTGGGTAGGGACCGCTAGAAACTATCCTGGTACCTTCAACATATCTGGTCTGCTCACAATCTTATCTGCATTTTCCTTCACTGCTTTTTTCTAACAGTATTGATCAACTTCAAATGCTGTGGGCTGCTGGCTCTAGCAGGTAGCTGCAGCTAGCCCCACAAGCTTTGGTCCACCACACCTCAGCTCTGATAGGTCAGCTAACCAAGCCTCTTGGCATGAAGTCTTGGTCCTGAATGATTTCACCATCTGAAAGCTGCCGAGTTGTAGATCTGGAGCTCTGTTGTGCTGTCGTTTGAGCCTTTGGCTCTGCCTATTTGGTCCACATTACAGAGGTTTATTTCACTTTAATTTTCCTTGGTAGAATTTTCTGCCCAACTGGGTCACTGCCTGGGCAGCTGTGCAAGCAGCTTGTCTGCCTCACGGGCTGTTCCTGCTGTGCTGTCCTCTGCCTGTGATGCTTCACTGAGGGACTCACCGGTCAAATCTGCAGGAACTCAAAGTAACACGGCCTGACAGGAACCAACATGCTGGCCACTTGGAACAAAGCCAGCGTTTTTGTAGATTTTTTTTCAGAAGAAAGGCCTGGCAGACCGTTAGCATGCTGCCCTCCTGTAGACACAGGTGTTGTGCTTCCTGTCAGAGGTTTTATCCTGTCAGAAGTTGTGTATTGGAGGACAGGTGAAACCTGCAGTTCTGATGTCAGCAGGTAAAAGGGCTGTACGACACTGTAAATTATGGTAATCACCATGTCTTTGCTATGAATTGAGATCACCACATGAGATCTGACATGATTTTATTCCTTACTCAAATAGTTCTCATCTTCTGAACTCTCTTGTGTTGGACGGTGTTTATTGGGGCCAAATATTTGTCTAGGTGACACCTGATAGCCGCCATCATCTCCTGTCTGCTTGAGTTTGGTGGCTTCAGCAATGCCCTGCAGAAGGTTCCATGGAAGGTTATGGACATCTGCGTGTTTTCCCACTAACCCTACAGCTTCATCATGCTGTACGTTGTGGTGACATTTAACTGTAGAGATTTACGGTGCTGCAATGAAGGCAAAACAACTTCAGGGATGGATCCAGAGGATCTTTGTTCTTTGTGGGTACTTGGCAAATATCCGGGAGGAAACGGGAACATTTGTTTGTGATGCAGCTCCTAAAATGAAATACTTCAGAATTGCTGCGTGTAGACATGAAATGCTGTGCATCTGGGAATCAAGATTGATTTTCTAAGAACTTTTTTCGTGCAGCTCGAGCAGGCAGTGTTCAACATTACGGAGTAAGAAAGTTTCCTGCAATGGACGTTCTGGGTCTATTTTGTGATCTGAATCATGGGATATTATTTGAGTTCATCACATCTTCTGATTGGTCTCCCTCAGATCTCCATAAACATGCCGGTTCACCTCCTGTCAGATGGGGCAGGGCCACCTAGACAGGTACCATCTCATCTGAGCAGGATTCCCATCACACTCATCAATACCACTGTGGACTGCACCGACAGGACAGTCCAGGTGTGGAGACTTTTTTTCTGGTTTTCTGTGACAGCAGGTTTACAATAGTGATGTTAGCTTGTTTTCTGAGAGAGACCATGCTGAAACACCGTCCAGGACCAAAGCTTTAATGCTAACGCAGCATTAGCAGGAGACCGATGTGCTAAATGGTCAGGTGATCAGTAATATTGTCCTGCTGTGATGGTTGCAGGTTCTTTGTACCAGCAGAGTAATAATCTGAACAGCTCCTTCTCAGAGCAGTAAAGCAGCAGATAAATCCAACTCCACCAATGCTGCTCAGATTCTGGTCCCAGTTCTTCGGTACTGGTAAAAACTTGCCTGTTTGATTGCGTGCAGGGCAGAGTGGTGCACAAAGGTCCGCTGGTGCCGACGGCAGCTGACTCCTTTATCCTGAAGGCTGTGGTCACAGGTGAGCGTGAAAAATTCTTATGTCTGGAAATCAGTTTTGATTCTTCGTTAGAGGTTTTTTTAAAAATGGAACCTGATGTGATGTCATTGATCTGATAGATTCAGTATTACATGCCTGCGTGTATCTGTATCTTTATGTATTGCTCAGCATTAATCTGCACTAATCTTCGGTCTGTGAATAAGAGTCTACCCGAGCTGTAAGTTTGAGCTTTACTCATGTTTTGAATCTTTGCTTTACAGAAGAGTCTGAACAGATTGTGGCCTCAATTAACGTCATCCTGCAGGGTACGCTGGCTCAGGACTTCAGTCAATCTGTCCATCAAGGGGTATGTTCATTTTGAAGGCCTTGGTTTAGGAGGTTTTCCTAAACCAGGACAGCAGCAGACTGACTATTTTCTCTGTCTCAACATACAGACCCTCTTGCTCCACCTCCAGAGTTTAACCACTCCCTCTCGCTGTTGCCACAGTAACATTTTCCTTTTCCTGAAACATGGCAACAACTCTGATGCTGTTTACAAAGTTCTGAATCACTTTTCTGGTGAGGATTTGGATGATTATCTCACTGAGGATAATCCTGGTGAATGTCAGAGAATCTGAAATCTGACTCACTACATTCAGCTCTACATCAGTTTGTCAGGTCATCCAAACACAATGCTTCTGCTTCCTTTTCTTGAGCTTTGGTGCCGTCTCCTGGGCAACTGACACGCCAGTTTATGGATGACTCACCCCTGTGGGATGAAGGTGTATGTTTATCTGTCAAGTTTGATCTCACAGTTCTGTTTGTGTTTATTCTGGCCTGTTTGTGCAGGATGTGGTCGCAGCCTCTGGCTTCACTGTCGGCAAATCGCCTACACGTCTCAGGGACAAGCTTCACCCCTTTAACCTGCAGCTGTCTGGAGACCACGCCTGCGTGTTTGTAAGACACTAATGGCCACACAGAAAATATGTTGCTAAGCAATATTGAGTCAGTTTTAGAAATCATTTAGAAAAAGTATCATCAAGTTGTTGCTTCACACCAGTATGGCTAATGGTATGCTGACTCAACCCCATGGCTGTCTCACGCAGCTGTTTGAGATATGAAAAACTGATATTTATATTTGTGTATTTTCCTCAGTATCGGCTGTACTGCTTCTAACACTTCTTTGTCCTCTTTGACCTTCAGGTGTCCCGAGAAGTGCCGCCGCATCCCCCCCACCCTCGATCCTTGGCAGTTGTAAGGAGAGCCAGCGCGGCCTCGACAGAGGTCAGAGATGAACGGCAGATTAGCTGTGGTCCATGATGGTCTTGTGTCTGTCAGGATGTTTTCTGTCAACTGCTGGCGGTCCTGGTGACCTCCACCTTTATTAACTAAACATTCTGTATTTCATATACAGTCAGACATTAAAACTTTACAGAAGTTTCCTGTTGATCCACTTTGGTTTCCTGAGTGTTTGGGTTTTAGCTCATTTAGGCTGCACTCACACTGTCCCAACTGTGTCCAAGTACACTTCCCCTAAGGTCTGATTTCAATTGGGTCAGTCTGGCTTGTTTATGTCTTTATTCTTGCATGACATTTTCAGAGTATTAATAATATAATCTTAATTCTCCTCAGGTTTCCAGGGTGACCAAGGTTCCAAAGTACATGTATGTCAGACTGAAGGACCTGAAGCCTGGAACTGTGGTCAACGTGTATGGAGTGGTGGTTTTCTTCAAGCAGCCGTTCAGGACACGTGGAACCGGTCAGTCCAGAATTCCAACCACATTAGGTTAAATCAATCAGATTCTGAGACTGACCTCGGGATGCGTGGAACTGGTCGGTCCAGAATTCCAACCACATTAGTTTAAATCGATCAGATTTTGAGACCGACCTCAGCTGGTGTACTGGGAATCTTTCATGAAGCTGGAAGTCCATGATGGTTTATATAGGAAGACTGGTGGCCCCCATGAGGGTGAAACATTATGTCAGGTTGTCTGGTTTCCACAGCTCATCAGCACAGACAAGAAGCTGCTGCTAAATATCATCCAAGACAGCATCAACTGCAGCAAAGTTTCCCTGGAAACAGGGGAGGGACAAGAACCTTATCTTTGCCTCAATGTGCAACAAAGTCCTCCGTTTTAGAGCCACAACCAAAGATATCTCCAGGTTTCTCCCATGATGGTCATATTTAAAGCACCCTGTATAATGGCCATTAGAGGCCCAGATCCATCATATCTGGAGACCCAGCAGATCATTCCAGTAGGCCGCTCCGCTCTCAGAGTGCTTGTTTACTGCTGGTTCCAGAAACTTTCACAGTAGAATGGGAGGCCGAACTTTCAGCCCTGCTGTTGAACCACCCTTCCTCCATGAGAAGGTTTAGAGTCTGTAGCTAGTCATTATGCTAGCTAAAATAATGCTAATATTGAGAAGAGGAACAGCTAAGTTTTGGCATTGTCTCAGCTACATTGCTACAGGCTGAGGCTGCTGAGGACCAGAGACATGAACTGACTGGTTCCTCTCCTCTCGCTTCCTCTCCTCTCGCTTCCTCTCCTCTCCTCTCCTCTCCTCCTCTCCTCTCCTCTCCTCTCCTCTCCTCTCCTCTCCTCTCCTCTCCTCTCCTCTCCTCTCCTCTCCTCTCTCCTCTCCTCTCCTCTCCTCTCCTCCTCTCCTCTCCTCTCCTCTCCTGCCCACTCCTCTCCACTCCAGACTTCTGCTCCAGTCTGAAGATAACTGACCAGTCCAACCAAAGTGTCTTCTGCACCATCTTCTGTGAGAAGCTGGAGGACCATCCTAAAATCTTTCAAATCGGGGACATTATCCGCCTGCACAGAGTCAAGGTCCATTCTGGCTTCCAGAATGCTTCTAACTGCCTTTGATTAAATTCAATCAGAATACAGGTCTGAAGGTCAACAATGTCCTCACTGGTTGCTTGTTGTCTTCCTAGACTCAGTTTTTCAATGACTCCATCATGTTGGTCAACACCTTTGGTTTCTCGGTGGTGACATTTGACGGCGGGGAGGGTGGACCCGTGGAGCCGAGAACCTCCTGCCAGAAGTTCCACTTTGACCAGACGGATGGTTCTACTGTGGAGGAGCTGCGGGCCTGGGCTGCTGGCCAGGTGAAGATGCCCCCGTCCCCGTTGATGCGTCTGTCTGCAGTTCAGCCCACAAATTACTTTGACCTGACCTGCCAGCTGCTGGCCAAGGCCTCCATCGACTCCACCTGCACCCTGCTGAGGGTAAGAAGCGTCATTTCTGTCCCCATCTTGTGATAAAGCATCTGAGATAATGTTCAGAAGACTGTCAGAAACTCGCTCTTCTTCCAGTCTGATAAGCTCCACATATGTCAGCAGGAATTCCTTAACGTTCTTTCAAAATGAATTTATTATAAAAGCAACCAGAGGAGGAATGGAGATGTTCCTTTAAGGAGCTGCAGTCCGTGAAGGACGGAGCAATATTAAACGCTACCGTTAATTAAGCCTAACATTTCCCATATACGTCAGAAAATATGCCAGAACTGTAGGTAAACAAAACAAAAAAAGTTACATAACTGCAGCAGAAGAGCACCCCCCCGACCAGGATGAATGATGGCTTACCAGCATGTAAAGACTCAAAAGGAGGAAATACTGTATTTTCCGCACCATAAGGCGCACCGGGTTATAAGGTGCACTCTCAATTACGGGGTTTATTTCTGTACTTAAGCCATACATAAGACGCACCGTATTTTTAGGCGCATGCTAAAACATACAGTAAAAAACGACAACGGATTTAAAACAGTGAGTTTCGACACATTTATTGAACAAAATATTCATTCTTCCACCACAAAACCATCAAAGTTTTTATCTTCTGTATCTGAATTAAACAGCCGCGCTATTTCAATGTCCAACATCCTGAGTTCCTCTTCGTCATCAACTGAATCAGACTCGCCGGCTTTTGCGAAAGCTCTTACAATACATGAAGACAGTATCATAGCCCATGCATCTACAATCCACCCGCATATGGTGGCATAACTTGCCCGCCGCTGCCTCATAGTCTTTGTGAAGGAGTGTTCGCCTTCCGTCATCCAGCGCTCCCATGCAGTGCGCAGCTTGACGTTAAAAGCCCGGTTCACACCAATGTCCAGCGGTTGTAGTTCCTTTGTGAGTCCTCCCGGGATGATGACGAGCTCTGAATTCACCTGCTTAATGTGTTGTTTGACGCTGTCTGAGGTGGGCGCGCATGGAATCACATACAAGCAGGGACGTGAAGTGTGAAAAAAGCCACCTGGCCTCCTAATATACACTTCCCTCAGCCACTCTTTAATTTTTTCTTTGTCCATCCAGCCCTTTTGATTTGCCTTGACCACAACTCTGGCAGGAAACGCTTCTTTCAGCAACGTCTTTCTCTTGAAAATCACCATTGGTGGCAATTTCTGTCCGTTTCCGTGGCAGCCGAGAACCACTGTGAACGACAACTTCTCATGCCCCGTCGTGCATATCGCCACCGTGCTGGTCCCTTTTTTCTCCACTGTGTGGGTCAAAGTGATGTCAAAAGTCAGCGGGATTTTATCCATGTTGGTGATGTGGCTGGGAGCGGGGTTTTTTTGCCGGTTATTTTGTCGCGGCAGTAGGTGTGGAAGATGGCCACCCTCTCCTGGTAATCCCCAGGCAGCCGTTGCACCACAGTAGTCCTCATGCGTATGGAGAGATGCCGCCTCCTCATAAAATGAAAACAAGACGGACCTCCTTGGAAGTGCTCAATGTCCATTTCTTCAGCAATCGCTTTGGCCTTTGGTGACAGTAGAGACGCCCCTTCCAGTTGTTCGCTGTTCCACAACCCACTGTTCCACTCGGTCCAGCTCGGGCCACCTTGCTTTGTTCCCGCAAAAACTCAGCTTCGTCTTCCTCACTTGGCGCAGTTCACTTTCTTGTTTTCTCCACTTTCTGACCATGGACTCATTGACATTAAAATGTCTTGGAGCTGCTCAATTGCCATTTTCAGCCGCATATTCGATGGCCTGCAGTTTAATGTAAGCCTCATACGCGTGTCGCTTGACCGGCGCCGTTTTAGGGGATCCTTACGCATAGGTGTGCCGCTAATCGATGGGCGGAGCATTTACTGTAGTGCACCCACCAAAAGCACACTGCAGATTTTGGAACTCAGTCCACACACAAGGCGCACCGTATTATAAGGCGCACTGTTGATTTTTGAGAAAATCTCAGTGTTTTAAGTGCGCCTTATAGTGCGGAAAATACGGTATATCTTTGGTCTTTGCTTCCAGTATTGCGGGATGTCCCTTTCACTTATTACTAATTTGATTAAATTATTTGAAGTTAAAGCTGAAACAAACCAACCAAGGCAATATTTAATATGTGGCAACATCAAATTAGACAAATTAATAAACTTTTAACATCTGCTACGGTGAGAGTTGATGACTTGCATAACTTTCTCAGTGGGATCGGTTCATTTAGATGGATCTTTACATAAACAGACACAAATATTGGCTCACATAATTATTAATTACATAAGGCCAAGACTTCAAAGAGCAGCTGGAAATTAAAAAGCTCACTTGTTTTCCTGTGTTGTATAATTTTCTACTTCTACTTCAGTAGAAATGTTCTAACATATTTGAAAAAAATGTATAAAGGAAAAACCTAATTAACTTTAAGACCTACAATCTAAGAACTACAAACTAAGGTGTAATAATGGAAAATAAATAAAGGAAATCCATAATGGTTATGGCCCTCTTTGATCACAGTGGGTTTTACGAGTGAGCTGAACCTTCTGGTGGAATTTCTGTCTTCAGACATTCATGTTTCTTTCCCTGCTGTGAAGCTTCGGACAATGTGCTGTTGTAATGGTTGTGATGGTCTACAGGTGTGGGACGGCTCCAGATGTGCTCACACACTCTTGAAAGTGAACATCAGTCCAGACATCATAGAGGGACCGTCGTCCTTCTCTGCACGGAAGGAGGAGCTCATTGCCAACATCCTGGTCTACGACAACCACGTGGAGTTCACGAGGCAGCTGAAGGTTGGACACACACGCGCACACATACGCACACACGTAGACGCACACACAAACACACACACACGCACACATTGAACACTTTCATTTCCAGATGTTGTCATTCCAATATAATTCACTGGGATTTGTTTTAACCAGGTTTGTAGTTGAACATCTTCATCATATGAGCACCCGGATTCCAGAAGAACGCTGTTGTTGAGTCGTGATCCTTTTATTGATTGTGGCTTTGAAGGCTTCACCCTGTCTGACATGATTATGTTTTGTTTTTTAATTATTCATCTTATGTGAGTACTTCAGATGAACTCTCGCATGTCTACATCAGGAAATGTGCTGAGCTCACACAAACAAATCTCAGCTTTAAAGCAGCACCAGAGTTTAGCCAGTGACAGAACCGATGTTCTGTTATCAGTTACGCATCTGTCAGATCACTGTCACGATTATCCAAGTCAGTCTGATTGGCTTTAGTTGGGTGATTGAAGAACTGTTTGAGATGTTGTGTTGCCCTCATTCATGCTGCAGCTGTGCTCAAATGTGGACCGACTGTTTGGACCCTCTGGGCCAGAGGGGACGGCAGGAATGTTGTCACATGTCACACGTGAATTGCTCTGAAGTGACTTTGCTGTGCGTTTGAAGAGTCTGTAAATTTAGCTTTGTGATCATGCTCAGCCGACCGAAGCCTGAACTGTAAAGGCAAAGGATTGTGCTTAAAATGCGCAGAAAAAACAGGTTAGTCACGTCTTCTTCTGATGTACCTGCACCTAAACCTGCAGCACTGTTGTGACCACTTTGGCCCTGGAACTGAATACCTGGTTACCCTGGCAGCAAGGCTCCTCCTACAAACAGATGATGATTCTGTATTTCAGGCCAGACAAAGAGTTTACCTTCCAGCTTTCTGACGTGTCTTTGATGAGCGGAATTGGGTCAGATCATTCACATCAGTGATCATCTTCTGGGTCTTCTGCTCGTCAGTGGCATTCAGTTCTGCTGATTATCTCGTTTTAGGTGCTCACACTTGGGTGAATGCCGCCTCAGGCCCTGATGCGTCCTCGTCTTTCCTCCCACGCTGCTTCCTGTTTGGTGAACACTGTTCTGAGGAGAACGGGCCTCCATGTTGAGCCCATGGGTTCACATTTAGTCCAGAATCCACCGACCGCAATTAAAGTGCTGCTTCTCTCCTGATGCTTGAGAAGTTAACTGAAGCATTAGTGGAACAAGTGAGGGATGAGATCAGCGCTGGCGCTTCAGTGCACAGCTCTCATCTGTGTAGGCTTTAGTCCTGTTTATGTAGATCCCAGAATTCTGGAGTTCTGTTCACTTTACCAGCCCGTCAATGTGAGGAGCTGCAGGTTAACCAGGCTCCAGCAGCGATTTTGGTTTCTCTGCTGATCAAAGTTACTACAATTGTCACTCAAGCAGTCCAAGCAGTTTCTGTTAATCACACATCTGGAACACGTCCCTTTCTTTGTCTGTACTTCTTTACCTGTTCAGGTGAGAGGGAGTGCAGTTTTTAGTCAGGAGAACGATGTATCCAGAATTTAAGCCTGGATGTTTGTTGCACGTAGCTGGTGTGGGCAGAGCCAGTCCAGAGGGGGAAGACCCTTAGAGGGGTGGAGAACCTCAAGAAGGAGGAAGAACCTCTGGACAGGGGAAAACCTCAGGAGGAGGCGGGGGGTCTTCATCCCAACAGACTGCAGCTGGATAATCAAACCCACATGAAACCTGATAAACTCTTTCAGTTTAAATCCTCCACTGAAACTCAAGTATGGCAACAATAAATACAATTTATTCAACTTTTCTGGTTAGTAATAAATTATTTGCCTTGATTACCTCCCTGACACATCCAGTAGATCTGTTGGGATGTAACCAGTCCCCTGTGCCACGGCATTATAAAAACATCCTCTGTACAAACTTCTGTCCTCTGTACAAACACAAGGGTGCCCTTACCCTGGTGCGATTAGTTCAGACCTCTGAGGAGCAGCTGAGTGCTGCAGCTCCTGCCTGTGAACCCTCAGGATTTGATGGCTGCTTTGTTCCTCCGTCAGCATCAATATGCTCAGTGTTGACCATCATCTGAGCTCCACAGGAGGAATGGATCCATCCACCTGACAAAGACTCAAGATTATCCCAGCAAATTCAGATGTAGCCAGAGCTCATCCTGCCACCCCAGCAGATCAGCTTCTGAGAAGCTTCAGCCAGTCCTGCTGAAGACACATGGCGCCATCTGCTGGTCCACAAATACCTCATGCAAAAAACCACAAAGTGAAGAGATGATGACGTTTGTTCCCTGACGTGTGATCTTACCACAGGAAGAGTGGGTGGGGCTTAATGAATGTTTTGTCTCCTCAGCCTGGAGATTTCCTGAGACTCTACAACCTGCGAGCGATCCCAGGATCCCAAAAGGTTCCTGGACTCCCCAGCAGTCAGCCAGCAGAGCTCCATCATTTGTCGTTCCACCTGCATGGAGGGACGGCTTATGGTCGAGGCCTTCGCATTCTACCAGAGAACAGCTCTGATGTGCAGGAACTGAAGAGGTACGGCAGGAGATCTATGGCCCTTTGATCTCATAAAACCAATACATCTATTGATCAATTTGAATGTTCTGAAAAATGTTTCCTCTCTCAAAGCTGAAGAAGCTTCACGTGTCTTTGATTAGAGTTTTAGACTTGTTTGAGGACGACGAGCTGAACAACTCGTACCTGATGGATACGTGGAGTACGACGCCTGAAAGTTCAGCAGGTGAGAACAGAACTTCTAAGAACCTCTGGCCTGCTGCTGCTGCTGCTTTCCATCCAGAGGTTTTTACAAAGCAGCACTGGAGATGTGAAGCTGGAGGCCGTGTCCATAAGTTGAGCCTCCTGAATGTTCAGGTCTCACCAAACGCAATCAGAGGTCTGAAGACTTCTGAGCCTAGGCCTGATTGTGCTGACCCTCTTTTATTCAACCTCTTTTTCTGAGTTCTGGTTGATTTTCTCATCTGTAAGGGCACTGTCATACATGATTCTTGTTCTTGTGGTGTAGTATGTAGAATGATGAGAAGATGCTTCAACTTATAAGGTCTTCCACATCCTGTTACTGGACCGTCCTCTTCAGACTCCAGCTGTGCTGCTGCTTGGACCAAAAGAGTTGCCTCATATCATCCTCGGTCTCGGTCCACTTTGGGATGTGGTCCTGGTTTTCTGCTCATATGATTGTTCCTGACCCGTCTGGACTCGCTTACTCTGACATGGACCCCCCCACCACACACATTACAGTGATGATAGCATGGGCGTGATGTTGGGCTCATGGGCAGGTCCCCCTGGAGAAAGTGTTGCTGTTAGACTGGGATTGGATTTCATGGATTCTCTTCCTGGTCTGTTGGTTGCCGATGTTTCTGTGTGCAAATCAAAATGGCGCCCAGAGCGGTCGCCTTGTCTCGCTGCGTTCTTGTTTGTCTATTTTTGTTTGTTAATTGTGTGTCTGTCTGCTCTTACACCTGTGAAGAGCTATTACACATCAGGACTCTCACCCCCACGGACTTACTTCCAGTTTTTCTGGCTCCTGCAGCCGACCTGGTTCACTTTTTGGTCCAAAAGGTGAGACGGCGGAGGAGAGGAAGACAGGCCGGTGCCTTGGTGAGATTACGCAGGAGAGGCTCGCACACGGCGCTGGCTGGGATCTTTCTGTCCAACGTCAACTCACTTTGTAACAAAATGGACGAGCTGAAGTAGCTGATGCAGATTAAAGATTTCTCCACCTCGTGTGTTCTCTGCTTCACTGAAACCTGGTTCAGGAAAGAGACACCGGACAGCGCGCTCCTCCTCGAGGGATTCCAGCTGTTCCGTCCGACCGCGACCTGGCGCTCTCTGGCAAGAGAGCAGGCGGTGGAGTCTGCTTCTACATCAACAGCGACTGGTGCACTGATGTGACTGTGATCTCTCAGCACTGTTCTCCTGCTTTGGAATACCTCTTCATCAACTGCAGACCCTTCTATTCTCCGCGTGAGTTCGCTTCATTCATTCTGGCCACTGTTTACATCTCGCCAGACGCGGACGCGCGCGAGGCTCAGCGCACGCTCGCGGACTGTATTCAACAAGTGGAGCAGACCTATCCCGACGCTCTGGTTATCGTGCTTGGTGACTTTAATCAGAGCAACCTGAGATACTCCAATCCTCTGCCCCCCACCTCAGCAGCCCAGCTCCCCTCCACCCCTCCCCCCCCCCCATCCCCAGCAGCCGAGCCCCCCTCTACCACCCCCCCTCCCTCCAACCTGCCACCCACCACAACTTCCCCCAACCCTGCCTCCCCTCTCTCCCTCCTCCACCTCCCCTCCCTCTACTGACCTCCCTCCTCCCACCCTTCCCCCTCTGCCACCCCCATCCCCCTGCTCTCACCATCCCCACATCCTCCCTGCATCCCACTGCTCTCACCATCCCCACATCCTCCCTGCTTCACGGCTGACCAGGTGAGGGGAGAACTGAGGAAGCTCCGGCCCCGAAAAGCAGCTGGACCAGATAGAGTCTGCCCCCGGCTCCTCAAGACCTGCGCTGCTGAACTTGGGGAGCCGCTACAACGGATCTTCAACCTCAGGCTGGAGCTGGGGAAAGTGCCCACCTTATGGAAGACGTCCTGCATCATTCCAGTCCCCAAGAAGAACAGACCGAGTGAGCTGAACGACTTCTGGCTGGTGGCACTCACCTCACATCTGATGAAGACTCTGGAGCGGCTCTTCCTCAACCTCCTCAGGCCCCAGGTGCAGCACGCTGAGGACTCCTTACAGTTCGCCTACCGGGACAAGGTCGGTGTAGAGGACGCCATCATCTACCTGCTGCACCAAGTCCACTCGCATCTGGACAAGGAGAGTGGCACAGCGAGAATCCTCTTTTTGGATTTCTCAAGTGCCTTCAACACGATCCAGCCCCTTGTCCTACAGGACAAGCTTCTACAGATGCGAGTGGACCCCTGCCTGGTTGCTTGGATCTCCAGCTACCTCACCGACAGGCCGCAGTTCGTCAGGATGAAGGACATCACGTCTGACACTGTGGTCAGCAGCATCGGTGCTCCACAGGGGACTGTGCTGTCCCCCATCCTCTTCACACCTCGGACTTCTGTTACAACTCCGAAATGTGTCATATTCAGAAGTTCGCAGATGACACAGCCATCGTTGGATGTATCAGAGACGACGAAGAGGAGGAGTACCGGTGCCTGGTGAGGGACTTTGTTGCCTGGTGCCACAACAACGGCCTGCAGCTCAACACCTCCAAAACTAAAGAACTGGTCATTGACTTCGGGAGGGACCTACCGAGACCTAGACCAGTTCAGATAGGAACGGAGGAGGTGGAGGGCGTGCAGACCTACAAATATCTTGGGCTTCTGCTGGACAATAGGCTGGACTGGACAAGCAACACAAGGCAGCTGTACAAGAAGACCCAGAGCAGGATGTACTTCCTGAGGAGACTCAGATCCTTCAACATCTGCAGGAAACTCCTCTGGATGTTCTACCAGTCTGTGTTCGCCAGCGTCCTGTCCTACGCTGTGGTGTGCTGGGGGGGGAGTGTGACAAAAGCGGACCTCTCCAGGTTGGAGAAGCTGATCAGGCGGGCCAGCTCGGTGGTGGGGATGAAGCTCAAACCTCTGGCGACAGTGGCAGAGAGGAGAACTATTGACAAGCTGCGGAGCATCATGGACAATGTCCGCCACCCTCTGCACACTGTCATCCACAGCCAGAGAAGCCTGATCAGCCAGAGGCTGCGCCTCCCCAAGTTCAGAACAAACAGACTGGGGAACTCATTCATCCCCCGAGCCATCAGACTGTTCAACTCCTCACTGGGGGGGAGGAGGGCCAACAGAAGGACTGGAACAACACTGCAATAACATAATACTGGGACATTCATTCATTCAGTTCATTTATTTACATTTTTATAGTTTTAGATTCTATATTTATATTCTATTTTTAATTTATTCTATTTTATTTCTTATTTTACTCTATTTTTATTATCTTTAATAGGTTTTTATGGTGTGTAATGGTGGTGGGTAATTTTGTACAGTGCTGTATGTTTTTTTGGAGATGCTAATTTTCCTAATGGACACCCCCTAAAGGGATCAATAAAGTATTCTGATTCTGATACGAGCTCCCTAGGTACAAACAGTTTATCAAATGCCCCACCAGAGCAGAGAACACGCTGGATCACTGTTACACCACAGTGAAGGATGCGTATCGGGCTATCCCCCGTGCTGCGCAAGGACTGTCTGATCACGTGATGGTCCACCTGATCCCCACATACAGACAGAAACTGAAACTAACAAAGCCATCCGTGAGCACCACGAAGAAATGGACCAGTGAGGCTGTGAGCTGCGCACGTGCTTAGATACAACTGACTGGGACATGTTTAAAGGGGCCACACATGATCTGGATGAGTACACGGACACTGTGACCTCATATATCCACTTTTGTGAGGAGTGCATTCTACCAATGCGCACTAGGGTGAGTTATTCCAATGACAAGCCCTGGTTCACACCGAAACTCAGACAGATCAGGAAAGAAAAGGAAGCAGCGCTGAAAAGTGGAGACAGAGACTGCTACAGAGAGGCCAAATACCGGTTTAGCAAGGAACTGAGGAGAATCTGTGTATTCAGAGAAACTTCAGCAGCAGTTTACTGCTAACGACTCTGCTTCTGTGTGGAGAGGCCTGAGACAGATTACCGACTACAGGCCTCAGGCTTCAAAGGGTCAGGACGACAAAGCCCTTTGTAAGAGTCTGTCCCTCCACTATGCCTGCTTTGACACCTCGTCAGCCATGCCCAACACCTCTCCTCCCCCCAGTGTCACTGCCCCCATGGACCTCACTCCATCAAAGGCAGTCCCCTCCTCCTCCCCCCCTCCACTCACCATCACTCACCATCAGTCCCCCCCCCCCCCATCACTTACCATCAGTTCCCCCCTCCACTCACCATCAGTGAGCAGGATGTGCGCAGGCAGTTCGCCAGGTTGAACCCGCGCAAGGCCCCTGGCCCGGACGGCGTGTCTCCTTCCACCCTGAGGCACTGCGCAGAGGAGCTGACTCCTGTCTTTACAGACATCTTCAACTCCTCCCTGGAGTCGTGCCAGGTGCCAGCCTGCCTCAAAACTTCAATCATCGTCCCTGTCCCCAAGAAGCCACGGATCACTGGGCTTAACGACTACAGACCTGTGGCGCTCACCTCTGTAGTCATGAAGTCCTTAGAGCGCCTGATCCTGCCACACCTCAAGTCCATCACCACCCCCCTCCTGGATCCACTGCAGTTCGCCTACAGAGCTAACAGATCTGTGGACGACGCGGTCAACCTGGCCCTTCACTCCATCTTGCAGCATCTGGACTCCCCGGGAACCTACGCGAGGATCCTGTTCGTGGACTTCAGCTCTGTGTTCAACACCATCTGCCCCGCTCTGCTACAGGACAAGCTGTCCTAGCTTAGTGTGCCTGACTCCCTCTGCAGGTGGATCACTCACTTCCTGACGGATCGGAGGCAGTATGTGTGGCTGGGGAAGAGTGTCTCAGACTCTATCACCATCAGCACTGGATCACCCCAGGGCTGTGTACTTTCCCCCCTGCGCTTCCTGGGCACCACCATCACCCGGGACCTTAAGTGGGAGCCAACCATCAGCTCCCTCATCAAGAAGGCCCAGCAAAGGATGTTCTTCCTACGGCAGCTGAGGAAGCTCAAACTGCCTCCCAGGATGTTGGCGCAGTTTTATACGGCCATCATCGAGTCCATCCTCACCTCCTCCATCACCGTGTGATATGCTGGCGCCACCGTCAGGGACAGACTGAGGCTGCAGCACGTCATGCGTGCTGCCAAGAAAGTGATCGGCTGCAGGCTTCCATCCATCCAGGACCTGTATATCTCCAGGACCCGGAGGTGTGCAGGTCGGATCACACCTGGTCACAGACTGGTCACAGACTGTTTTCCCCCCTCCCCTCAGGCAGGAGACTACGGTCCATTCGGACCAAAACCTCCCGCTACATGAACAGCTTCTTCCCCTCTGCCATCAGGCTGCTGAATACCAAGTGACTTATCACTTAAGCACCATGTACAGCAGCCAGTCAGACTCATGAACAATACACTACTTTTGCATTGACCTGCACTGTGGACTTTTAACTTAACTGCTGCTCTTGCACATTATAGGAATACATATTACCTATTCCTTACTATTTATATATATATATGTCTTATTTATCTTATTCTAGTGTTTATTGTCTTCTCTATGTTGAATGTTGCAGCGTCACACCGGGACAAATTCCTAGCTTGTGTAATACTGTGTACTACATGAACAATGGCAATAAATAAATCTGATTCTGATCTGATTCTGATTCTGTTTGTGTTTCAGGTGCTGAAGCTGCTGGAGGTTTGGAACTGCTGGATGGTAATTTCCTATTTGGTCTGAATTTCCTGGATTAGGAGAGACAACAATAGGTTTCATATCCTCTGGGAAAATTCTTGCTTTAAAATGACATCTTGTTGGATTTAGGTTGAAAAGACATACACCTGCTGAGCAATCCAAGGCTGGATTGAGCTGCATTTCTTGTTAAATATTTTAGTTCCTTTTAAAGTTATTAAGTAGCTTCAGTGCATTTGTGCCCCAGTATTCTGATGTTTTTTGTTCCAGATAGGCACCCAGAACAGCTGTCTGAGGTGAGGCGTGCCGGTCCGGGTGGTGTCCACCATGTCAGGGTCCAGCTGCGCTCCTACGAGCCGCGAAAACTTCACCAGCTCCTGAAGCTCTACTGCAGCAAGTGCAGCTCCATGTACGACCATTTGTGCTTGTTTAGGTCCTGCAAGCCATTAGATCCCTCAGAGTCTGCAGTTTTTTCATGTTCAAAACATTTTGCTCCTTATTTATACTGATAAAGAACCAGATCACCACAACTACACTATATTTAACAATTGATGCTTTTTATCTCAGGCAAGACGTCCCAGATGAAGAACTGGTAGAGAATTTATTCTCTCAGGCCTCCAGGAGCCCCGTCCCCTGTGACCCTCCACCCTGGGCTCTCTCTGGGATGGCCAGACTCCCACCAGGACCCTTAAAGCGGACTCTCAGCATTCACATGTCTAAACAGCTTGTGTCTGAGGGCAAAACCACACAGCTTATCTTCATCATGGGTACCTCTTGGATGCTCCTCATCTTCATGCAGTTCAGAGTCAACTACAGGTACTGATGGACCGCCACTGTCCCATAGGTTCTTCTCTGGAGGAAGCCATTCAGCTCACTTCTGGCTACCAGAACGTGGTCCCTGTGATGTCATCAGGAGGTCACATGACTCTGCTGGACCTGTCTGCACCGTTCTTGTTCAGAGGCAGGAAGAGATTCTATGGGTCAGAGTCAATCAGCTCATGTTCATCTCCACATTTGTGAGTCTGTACCGACTCACTGCCCCCCCTTGTGGTCAAATAGGTGTCATACAGGGAGTTTTCAGAAGTTTGAAGGCTCAAGCCTCTTAGGATACGACAGCAGTTTACTGTTAATCCAGAGTGTCCTTGGTGATATGAAGCCTTAATTTAGATGTTTCTACAGACATATTCAGTGTTGCAGCTAAAGTTGACCAACTGTAAGGTTCACGTGCCTTCCAGGTGCAGAAACTGCTCAGACGTGGTAATAAAGGAGCCGTGGGGCAATGGCGTTGAGCTGATCAATGAAAAGACCATTGCTGAAGGTACATGAGCTGCTGCCAAGTGGCCAAAGTCAACCATGTTTCACTCTGTGAGTGACAACACTTGATAATTGGCTTGTTTGGCAAACACAACTAAATTCAGCAACACAGAATTAACAGTTTTGTAATTGAAGTTAAAGCATCGGTGATTCTACTAAAGATCTAAGTTCCAGTTTGACTTGTTCTCCTCTCCCTTCTTTACTGGCCAGCCTTCGGCATCCAACTGATGCAATTTGTTTTTCTGATGAAGTTTAAGCTGCAAGATGCCACTGACAGTCTGGACGTCTTCCTGTTTAGGGATGCTGTGAGTTTCTATCATCCCTGAGCCATTTGAAAAAGGGAAAATCCCACTAAGGACGCTGCATGAGCCTGTTATGACATCTCGCTTTGTTCCTGTCATCAGGAGCTGTTCTTCGGTGTGACAGCAGAGGACGCAGCAGCCAATCAGGAGGCTCAAAGCCGCATCTGCCGGATGGTGGAGTCCATCTGCCCACCAGAGGACAGCACTGGTACATGTCTCCTTAATACTGACATACCTGAACAGGTCTAAGCTACACCTCCTCAACTGCAGAAAAATAGCCTCAGACACCACGCACAAGCTTGGCTCAGCTGTCAGTCGTGACGATTCGCTCTGTCATGTTTCTGTGTCCTTAGGTGAGCGTCCGTGGCTCCATTTGTGTCTGGTGTCATACAGCAGAGAAGACGATTTTGGCCAGAACCAAACCTGTTATCAGATCTGCCACAGTGCCATTGCCTCGTCCAGCCCAGACCTCCAGGCTCCTTTCCACCCTCCCTTTTGAATGTGTCTTTATTGATTGTGTGAATCTCAACATTTTTGTAAAATGTTGAACGTTCTGTCTGCAGCAAAACTGTAAAAAATAAAAGTTTTTTAAGTTTGGTCTGTGCAGATTCATCCAGGTCATGGTTATCTGTGTCAACTGGAATGTTTTTCTTGTCTTTTGAATATGTTTTGCGTTCTATCCAGAAGGCTTCTTCAGTTCTGAACTCACTGGGGACAGAGCTTGAAAATATAGCCCTTGTGGACCATTAGCATGCTTATGATCTGGGTGGTCACCTGAGAGTTGTTGGTAGGGTCGTTCACCTAGTTTCAGTTGGTGTGTCTCCCCATTGTCTGCTGGCTCACATGGTGAGTCACCAGGTCTCCTAAAATGGTGTGAACGTTTGGTTTTCTTGTAAGGAGTGGAGGACTGCATTGTATGTGTTTTTTCCAATTTGACATGGGTGGCTTCCTTGACACCCCTTTAAGTTTTGCTAAACCAAAAACTCGTCTTTGAAATTTGAAGTCATGCTATTGTTGAAATTCTTTTAAATGGAGTGATCCTGAAAATCACAACACATCTAAGATCATTATTCCTGAAAATCACAACACATCTAAGATCATTATTTCTGAAATCAAAAGTTCCAGAGTACAGTTGTGTATTAATGCAGACGGGTCAGTAGAGGACGCAGCAGGACTCTGAATGCTGACTCGAGACTTTGGTCCCTGACTCTTTGGGCCCCATAGCTAACACTAACCATTATTCAAGGTAGTTTTCTCTGTCAACTGGACTGTGTTTCTTCTCTTTGAAGACATTTCGCAACACTCTGACAGAGGTTAGTACACCCGAAGGACAAGACACCAAGACACAAACAAAGTAATGTTGTTTATGCTGTACAGTGCCAGGAGGAATGCAAGGATCTGTACATTGGGGAAACCAAACAACCTCTCCACAGAGGAATGGCACAGCACAGACATGCCACCTCTTCAGGTCAGGATTCAGCAGTCCACTTACACCTAAAGGAGAGTGGGCACTCCTTCGAGGACAGCCAAGTATGGATACTGGCCAGAGAAGACCGCTGGTTTGAAAGGGGTATCAAGGAAGCTATCCATGTCAAATTGGAAAAACCATTCTTAAACAGAGGTGGTGGGCTGAGGCACTTCCTGTCACCCACGTACAATGCAGTCCTCCACTCCTTCCAACAGCAAAACAAACATTCACACCATTCCAGGAGACCCGGAGACTCACCACCAAGTGAGCCAGCAGACAAAGGGGAGACACCTCAAGCGAAACTAGGTGAACGACCCGACCAATGACCCTGCCAACGACTCTCAGGTGACTACTCAGATCATTAACATGCCAATGGTCCACAGGGGCTATATTTTTCAGCTCTCTCTCCAGCGAGTTCAGAACTGAATAAGCCTTATGGATAGAAGGCGAAACGTCTTCAAAGAGAAGAAACACAGTCCAGTTGACAGAGAAAACTACCTTGGATACGATGACCCGGATGATTGAGAATCTACACAGACAACTAACCATTATTATTAAATCTCTTTTCAGATTGTGGATTTATTTTCGATAGATTAAATTAACATCTTTCTGTTGATCTAATATCGGATGTATTTAAATAAAGCTGGTCGAAATTTAATCAGGTTAATTTTGATGAAGTATTTTGAATTTACATTCAAGTCTTAACATGAGTGAATTATATAAAACCTGTAATCAATCATTCTTCTGTGGTGTTTGACAGATGATTTTCTCTCTTCTTTCTCCCCTCCCCGGGCTCTCCTCCCCCAGGGGTCCTCCTCCTCCCACGGGGGTCCTCCTCCTCCCGTGGGGACCTCTCCTTCAGCTCCGCGGCCTCCGAATCCTGTTGTGCCGGACGGAGGCAGACCTCTCCCGGCTCTGACGGATCCCTGTCTTCTCCCTGATTAACTCCCTTCCATCCGTTTGGAGCTCCACTGGGTTCTACCTCCGTCATGCTGCCGGACCCTCAACGGTGCTGAGAACGTGCGAGTCCGGATGGATCAAGTTTGGATCTGATTTCGTTTAAAGTTTTTGACGTTTTGGGAAATGTACAAACCAAATATGGTTCTGTTCCTTTGACCAGTCTGAACCGCAAGATGCTTCTTCCACTGTCTGGGTTCGTGTGTGTGTGGTTCTGCAGCGGGGCCGCAGAGTTCCACAACCAGAAAACAAAGACCACTTTCAGCCCTCATGAATCCTCCGCCGCCGAAAGGAATGTGCAGGGCCACAGATGGCTCACGGTCATCGGGAAGGACAGTGGTGGGCCGCGCGGTGCAGGACTTCAGATTTCTGAGCTGAAGAGCGTGACCCTGGCACCGGCGGAGCGGTTCGGACCGCAGACGCCCCGTCCCTGTGTGCGTAAAACGGACGCGCAGAGTCGAGCGCAGCGCGTCCGCCGCAAACTGGTGAATAAAGCCGGTGAGCAGCGGAGCACCCCGCACGGACCCCTCTGTACCCTCGAGTGGAAGGCGAAGCGCGGCCCGAACCCAGTCAGGACGGAGCGCAGCGAGCCTCTGCCAGTCGGCGCCGCGCCTGCGGCCATGGCCCAGGGACAAGAGGCCGAACCCCCCACCGGCCTCAACATTAGCGACTACGGGGAGGAGGAGCAGGACTACGAAGTACCGGACTACCCCGATCCCACCCCGCTCCTGCCGTTGGACTCACGGACCAGACGGAAACTGCTGAAGAATCCGTTTTATCCGCTCAGCGCAGAGGCTATGGGCGCGTACGCGGTGCTGATGGTGTCGGCCGTCATCTTCATTGTGGGTGTGATCGGGAACGTGTCCGTCATGTGTATCGTGTGTCACAACTTCTACATGAGGAGCATCTCCAACTCTCTGCTGGCCAGTCTGGCGCTCTGGGACTTCAGCGTCATCTTTTTCTGCCTGCCGCTGGTTCTGTTCCACCAGCTGACCAAGACCTGGCTGCTGGGAGAGCTCTCGTGCAAGATCATCCCCTACCTGGAGGTAAGCGTGACGTCACAGCACAGGTGTTGTTTATCAGCAACACCTCGCATCTGATTAAAGTCCCACAGGTTATTCGTCGTTACCATGGAGACAAGAATCTTTAAATTTGAAACAGGTTTTCCATGACAGCGATCTTTGATTTCCCACTCAGAAGAGTGATAAAGAGAAGTGAAACAAAGAGTGCAGGGAGGGATTAAAATCAGGGTTCATGTGAACCCACCATAATCTGATCAGGCTCGAGGCGCTTTGTGTCCAGTCAGAGGATTACTGAAGATTCTCTGGGATTACGCGCGCGCGCGCGCGCGCGCGCACACACACACACACACACACACACACACACTGAGTCAGGGGACAAACATCTCCACCATATGTGTTGTCTGTGTATTGTGTAGACCAAAAAACATGAGACATTTGGTCGGGGCTTCATTTTGATAGTAAAATATCACTTTTGGTCCCGTGATTATGTCTACGAAAGTCCTCACAAAGATAGGATTACAAACATGTGTATCTGTATAGTATTTGGTTACCCAGAGGGACCCCTGGTGCCTGAAGTCACAGGCACCAGGGGTCCCTCTGGGTAAGCCATCATGGGTAGCCATCCCCAAGTTAAGGGTCCTATTGGGTCCTATGCCGACTCCTTGTCATCACAGTCCCCTGTAACTCCTCCCTCTCCTTCCAGGTCGCCTCTCTTGGGGTCACGACCTTCACTCTCTGCGCCCTGTGCATCGACCGTTTCCGTGCTGCCACCAACGTGCAGATGTACTACGAAATGATTGAAAACTGGGTGTCCACTTCTGCCAAGCTGGGTGTGATCTGGGTGGGTGCCATGCTGCTGGCCCTGCCTGAGCTGTTGATCCGGCAGCTGGTCACAGAAGACAGCGGCCCGCCCAATGTGAGTCTGTGCGAGCGCTGCGTGGTCCGAATCTCCACTGACCTCCCTGACACGCTCTATGTGCTGGGCCTGACCTATGACAGTGCCCGCCTTTGGTGGTACTTCGGCTGTTACTTCTGCCTGCCAACGCTCTTCACCATCTGCAGCTCGCTTTTCACGGCCCGTAAGATCCGTGGTGCCAAGCGGGCCCGTGTCCGTGCCAGCAAGAAGCAGAACCAACTGGAGAGTCAGATGAACTGCGTGGTGGTGGCTTTGGCCATCCTCTATGGCTTCTGCATCGTTCCAGAGAACATCTGCAACATTGTCGGCACATACATGGCGGCCAGCGTTCCACAGCGGACTCTTGACGTGCTGCACGTGGTCAGTCAGCTGCTGCTGTTCTGTAAGTCGGCGGCGGCGCCAGTGCTGCTCTTCAGCCTGTGTCAACCGTTCAGCCAAGCCTTCCTCAACTGCTGCTGCTGTTGCTGCGAGGAATGCAACCCACCCCCTGCTTCCGACGACCACCTCGAGATGTTGCCACCAAGTGCCGACCAGAGGGAGGCGTCCGACTCAGCCACTCATGCCATTGTGGGGACGCACTGCTGAGGAAGCAGCGGGAGGCTGAGCAAAAGCTGATCAGTCAGATACGTAGACATATCAGGTTCCAAACTAAAACTGCTCCAAGGTTATTGTAATCTGATTCCATCAAGAGAAGAGTTACACCAGGAGCATCATGGTACCTTTGACCACAGTGAGACTCAGGATCTTCAGCCAGTCCTTCAGTTTTCTGGTCACATGATGCAACAATTTCAGTCTAGTTGAATAGTTGAATATTTAGGTGCCACATGCACATGCATGTTGGGTGTGCACGGTGGGTGTTATTAAATCTTCTTCCACTCTCGTTTGTGTAAGTTTCTTCCTGTTTTAGATCAAAGAGAACAGACGTGTCCATTGAGGGGGCGTGGCTCCTTTGATCCATCCTCTGACCAGTGGAGTTCCCCTTTTTTGGCTCCGCCCTCTGAAGGTCAGGGCCACTTCCTGAAGGGGAAATATCCATTTATTGATACAATTGTTTGAAGGTTATCTCACTTCCAGTTGGAGAGGGAGAGTGGAGCCTGTTCTGTGAACACTGATTTCTGTTGAAGCAGGGACAGAGAACGTGGACATCCTGCATCCTCTCTGAATGGAGACGCTGATCTGAGATCAGCTCTTAATCATTCACAAAAGTATAATGATGGCGGACGAGTCAGAATTCCTTCACTTAAGCTGCGTCACTCTTTCTCCTCTTTCTATCCTTTCATCATCAGGAACAGCGCACCATTGTCTGGGCCTACTGTCGTCATGGCAACTGACGGAGTGTGGCTCTCAGCTGTGCAGTGGAAGCTACAGCAACACAGAACAAATAACTTAAAGTCTTCCAAAAGAGCAAATTTGTAGCTTAATACTGACAATTAAAAGATGCTCATGGTCAGATTCTTTCTTTTGTTCATCATTTATAATCACAGTTGCATTTTTTTCTGTTTCAATCTGTTCATTCGTTTGAAAATCTGTTGAAATAAATAAGAAATCAATAATTAAAATAGCATTGGAGCTGTCTGTTGCTGTTGTCCTCATCAGTTTTCCTGGTGGTTCTGGATCCAGTTCCCTGTGGTGGGGTTCAGGTCAGGGACCTGAAAGGTCCTGTTCTCTGTAACTGACCGGGTCAGACCATCAGCTGATGATGCTTTTGTGTTCTGACCCCTTTTGAAGCCTCAATGATACAAAGACAGACTTTGTGTTGGGCTCCAGGATAATTACTGCACATTCTTTTGTAATTACCAACAGTGGATTCACTAATTAGACCAGAACAAAATAGACCAGAACTCAGATCACCAACATGTTGTCTAACGTCTCAGAGCCCGTTGCCATGCCAACTCAATTTTTTTACATCTAAAGTTTGGTTACTGAGTTACAGAGCTAAAGATGTGAGTTCTGTTGGTTCTAATGGTTCTGATGGTTCTGTTGTTTCAGATGGTTCTGTTTCTTCTGTTGGTTGTGGATATTTCATTTTATTTCTGTGACTTGATGTGACACACACACACATACACACGCACACACACACACACACACACACACACACACACACACACACACACACACACATTATAAAAGGCTCTGAATTATAACTTTTAATCTTGTATTAAATTTAGAAGCAGTAATAGAAAGTTTTAGGTAGGAATCCATCATAGTTCAATCAAATTTAATCATAATTCTAAACTCCCTAAAAATAGCACACATTCTAAATCTATGTTTAATTTCCTAAACATGTGTTTGACATTTCTGTCTATGTTTAATTTTAGCAGCAGCTACAGAGCTCCAGTCAAGGGTCTTCCCCTACTGGTCATCCGACAGAAGACAACCCTTTATCGCCTTCATGAATGTCTTCTTCAGCCGCAAGGTTGTTATGAAAGCAGCGTTGAAGATTTTGAAAGGTGGATGTGAGGTCTGACCCATGTCTGCAGGTTCTGGACCTCTAAAACAGAAAATCTACTCAAAATGACATGCAATCGAACCTTTTCACATCTTTTTTCTTCAGGGAAACCATAAAGTTCTTTTTTCCATCAAACGTTAAAGATTCATTAGGTAAGTCCATTCAGAAGTTTCAGCTGAACTGAATTGAGAAGAAAACTAGAGCCGAAACAAAAGCAGCCTCAGTCAAAGTCAGAGAGAATGGCGTCAGCAGCAGAAGGCAGAGTATGTTGGCTCCCCTGGTTATCGGTCAGAGTAACAGTTGCCACGGCAACGTATGGTGTCATAGTCTCATTTACAACAAGAAAAGGGAATGAAACATTAATTTATTCATTATTTACTTTTGTTTAACCATCAAGGCACCTGATCACCTTCAGCATTTATAGGATTATTGAGCGCATTGCCTCATTAGACCTCAAACTGTTGGACCTGGTCCAGATAAACCGGTTTGGCTTCACAGTTCTGATCCACGTAGCACTGACATGTAAAGTGTTCGGACAGTGTGTCCACGTCAGCAACCGATGGGATGCCTCTTGCCACATACGTCCCCTTCACCTGGCTGATGTTGAAGTGGGAGGGGTTGAGGTGCAGGTAGTGGGTGGAGTCGTAGTTCTTCCGGGTGCAGCGACCTTTCCCCTGGCAGAGGACTCTGCTGCACAGCATGGCAGCTGCCGTCACATTGGCAATGTATGGATTTAAGGTGGATTTCAGGTACCTGGATAAAGACTCACACTCCCCCTGGGGGATGGGGTGCCATTCAGGTCAAAGGTTAATGACAGGTTAAGGTCAGTTGCACATCTTGTTACAAGTTTAAAATGTATTAATTTCCGACCAGTGACAGCATTAAAAACTCCCTCCACTCAGACAACACAGGTTCCCTTTAAACATTTGTTTATCTTCAGACTCGAACTAGTTTCTGTTGAATCCGGTCAGACTAGAACACTGAACCCACTGGTCTGAGCTGCTCAGATATTGACCCTATTGTCGTTCACGATGACGAGACATTAAGGGTTTCTGCAGTTACTGATTGATTGGCTGGACCAGAGGTCGGCAACTCAAAATGTTGAAAGAGCCGTATTGGACCAAAAAAACCAAAAAACAAATCTGTCTGGAGCCGCAAAAAATTAAAAGCCTTATATATGGCTTATAATAAAGGCAACACATGCTGTAAGTGTCTATATTAGCTGTGTTAATCTACTTTCCAAATGATAAGTGGGCTACAAATACATAAAGAGCATTCATGATTAAATGTTTATGTTCCCTGCAATGCATCCTGGAGAGAATGACGCACCACGTGACTAGTCTGCTGTACGATGGTGCTTTAAGTTTAACTTCCATTATAATGAGATGTTGAAATTAAATATTTATTATACATATTTTTACAGCATTGTAAATCTTTAAGAATGTTTGTCATGTTTTTCCTCCTACAGAAATTTTATTAAAACAAAAAATATATTCACACCATGTTTTTCCATTTTCACATTTTTGAAAAAGCTCCAGGGAGCCACTAGGGCGGCACTAAAGAGCCGCATGCGGCTCTAGAGCCATGGGTTGCCGACCCCTGGGCTGGACAGAGGATCTGTTATTGTGGTGTGGTCACAGAGAAACCAGAAAACCTCCACCACACCTGTACCCGCTACATCACCACAGAGCTGCACAGTATCAGGTGGATTCGTGATAGCTGTATGGAGAACTTTTGCAGGACACCAACTTGAATATTGATCAAGATTGGTTGTGACAGAGCAGATGGCTCCAATACGGACAGACCTGTTTACCTTTGAGTCGTAATCGGTGCTGGAGCCCCACATGACCACACCTGAAGCTCCCACGGCTGCAATCTCTCCCACGGTGCTGACCAGGTCCATCTGACACAGGACCCAAGAGCTCAGAGTCAGACTTTAGCCTTTCTTTCCTGTCATTTGTAGAACAGATGAAGTGTCTCACCTGACTCAGGAATGTGCTGGACTGATCCCGGAACAGGGGTCTGGAGTACACGTAGACTGGAACTGTGTGTGGGCGATGAGGCAGCTCAGCCACCCTCATGGCCTCCTGCACACGGTTACGAACATACAGCTTTGCAAATGTGGAGTTCCCCAGAGACTGGGATATGTAGACTGAGGGAAAGAGGGCCATGCTCTTCTCCCAGAGCCACAACAGCTGGTCGTTCTGCCATTTAGTCTTCTCAGAACACCTTCCAGTGTAGCCTGGCTCCTCCCAGCCATAATTGTAGCAGTCGGGGAATAAGTAGAAGCCCCAGAGGCGACAGGGACGTTCAATAATGCCAAGACTGATCGTCTTCACCATGAATTTGCGACCAGCTTCTTCAAACTGCCTCTTGGCCAGTTTGATAAGGTCCTGTTGAGCCAGTGACTGGTTGATCTTCCTTGCATGATCAATGGATCTATCCCTATAAATTTTTTTAGAACCCCAGTTTCTGTCCCATAGGGGGCGCCAGGACTCCCAGTCAATGACAACCAGTCCTGAAGAATCTTTGGTCAAAGTTTCTGGAATCTGATTCTTCACTTTTTTGAGATGCTCTTCTAGGGAGCCATTTTGAGGGATACCGCCTTCGAAGGACATTCCAGTTTGACTGTGGATTCTGGGGTAGAGGCCCAGTCGGGGTTCATAATAAGTGATCAGGAACTGATCGGGCTCTAAGGCGGGCGTGGTCACTGCGGAGAAGGCAGCAAGATCCAGCAGGATCTCATGTTTCCTACAGTTGGAGGTTGGGGCGCTCCATATGGCTACGAAGGGATGGTCGTGAATCAGCGGTGGCTCAGCCGGGGGTCTTGTTTCGATGGTTGAGATGGGCGTGATGAAAGAGAAAAGGATGCAGAACAGGATCTGTGTGACCTTCATGACAGTGCTAGAAAAACAGAGAAAATACAAGAATTACATCTCAGGTCCATACGAACCACCAACTAACCTTCAGGTGAGAGGCGGGTCCAGTCTGGACAGGAAGTTTGTTCAGAAATGTAAAATCAGCCTTCAGCGAAAATGTTGTGGTATGTTCTTACCTGACCGAGACCAAAGTGTCTGTGCTCGGTGACATGTCCCTGGTGGTTTATAAACACCCCAGGACCTTTATTGTTTTGATGGATGTCTGGGCTTAGGCTCTGACATCCACCTGAGCAGGGTCTGATCCGGGACATCCTGGTTGGGCCTCTTGTTTGCTCAGATCAGCTGTTCTGAACCTTTTGTCATCTCAAGTTCTAACAGCACAAACAATGACGGAGGTCAGAAGGTCCACGAGGACCTGATCAGCTGTTTTTACAGTACCTTTAATTCTTTCACATTTCATTAGTAACAATAACTCTTCTTCATATTTGATTTAAAAATATTTAAGATTTACTTTTGTTGAGCCACGATTAAGTGAACCTGGAGCTTCGGCTCTTCACACACCTGCATGACTTGGATCTATAGCTTAATTACCTATCAAAATTGATCTTAACGCACTGGGACCATTTCCTGAACACAGAATAACAGCGACTTCAGGGCCCACACCTCTGACAAGATGTTTCACCCGTGACAGCATGGTTGACCTGTGACAGCATGACTCCTGTGTGAGAGAGAGGTTCACCTGTGACAGTCTAGTTCACCTGTGACAGTGTTACTCTCCTGTGACAACATGGTTCACCTATGGAAGTCTGAGCCTAATTACTGACAGATCTGGTGAACTTGGCACCATCACCTGTGGAGGTAAAACTGGCCTGGAAGGACGTGTTTGTGAACCATCTTCAGATGTGTTTCCTGAACGTGTTCCTTCTGGTTCTTGGAGTTTCTGAAGAGAGAAACAGGTTAATGAAACTGACGTTGATGTTCCTCATTGAAGAATTTTCTCCTCATCTGCCTGAACTGTTCAACTTCACTGCTTGTGAAAATAGAAATTTCAAAATAAAACCATGTTTATATCACAAAATTCTACAGATGGTTTGATGACCAGTCTTCAGTGGTTCTATAGGAGGTTCTGCTGGACCACAGAAATGTTCTCGACTGAGATCGCTCATGAGTGACAACAACACCATCATAAAGTCAACAAAACACACATCTGACTCAGCAGAAAACTATTTTTCACAGGTTTGATTTATGAACATGGGAACTTGGGTAAGACAGGAAGTTTAACAGACAGAAGATCATGTTTTCGACTCAGGACTCTTAATTCAGTCCAGATGAAAATAATTGGGTGAGGAAGATGTGACTGAATCTTCATTCGAGTCATTTAACAGGAAAACCAATTTGCTCCAGTTATAAAATAAAGTTTGGACTTATTTTAGAACCTTTTTTTCTGTTTGTACTTTAATAAAACTAAACTAATGATCCATTGATCAACTAAATTGAACTAAATATGAAAAATGACTGAATTTATTTGATGTTTTGACACTTTAAAGCTCAAAATTATCCACAAAGCTCAGCCCCACTGACCCGTGGGCCATCGTCCATCCAAAAGGAAGAGGCTTTAATAAGCACAACCTGCTGACCTGCTCATGTTACTGATGTGACATGTGTCACCATTGTACGACTGTAGTTAATAACCAGTTCAGCAGGAGTACCAATACAACCAGATCCTGTTTGTATCCTGTTAGTGTGGCGCCACTCCGGCCTCCCGCACACTGTTTGTCCTGCTCGTTCTTCCACCGCTGCCACTCCTGCTCATCATCCTCATCTTCCTCCTTCCATGGCCCGCCGTCCTCCCTCACTTCATTGATGCTGTCGCAACGCTCGCCTTCGTGACCTTCGTAACAGTGGCAGCGAAACCTGCGCGACAGCAACTGCAGCTCCCACTGCGAGGGCCAACCAGTCACAGTGAAGCCGCCATCAGCGGAGAGGTGGATGCGGAAACTTCTGGCACTCAGGTGGAGGTAGTGGTGTGCATGAGGGTCCCGGCGGACACAGCGGCCATTTCCCTGGCACAGGAAGTCGCTGCAGAACTCGGCGGCTCGAGTGACGTTGGTGATGTAGCGGCCCAGATGGTGGCGCAAGAAGGACCTGACTCTGGTGCAGTTATGCTGCAGAAACACAAGAATGGTTGAAAATTGAAGCAGAAGCTTCAACTCAATTATGTTGCTCAAAACTCCCAGAGGAGAAACCAGATAACATCAGCTGAATGGTACTTCTATCTTTGTGAGGACTTACATCAATATGATGCATCACCCAACTCCTTACCTAAACCCTCTCATCTAATCTTCAGGGATCCGAATACCTGAGCTCTGGCCCCTGACCTCAACCCAGTTGTAGCTCCAACCTTAAAACCAGGTCTTAAATCTCAAACTGTCCTTTGAAGCTGTGAGGAACAGCCAAAATGTCTTCACTTTGCTAGTAGAATGAGGATTTTAGTGCTCAGTATGTAGCAAGTGAACACACACGAACACACAGACACACACACACACACAATGATTCCTGAGCCTTCAGTCTTTGCAGAAGTGTGCAGTTAATCAGTTATAATCCCTTCATCTGGATTTGATTGTTGTCTACAAGTGCCTATAAATTTCAGCTGAGGTTCTGATGGTTCGGGATGTGCTCACAACATTTTACCACTGGATGACATCATCGTTCTGGGGTAATTGAACTCTGCGTCTCTCAGTCTCACCTCAGTTGTCTCGTCAGCACAAATAAAATAACAATCAGATCTCTGATTGATGATGTTAGATTACAAATCTAGATTAGTGCTGACAGAACTGAAACCCACCCTGGATGAGGTCAGGTTCAGATCTCCCCAGATGACGAATCCTGCTGCTCCCAGGGCAGCGCTCTCCCCAATGGTGTGGATCAAGTCTTTCTGCAGAAACAGACAAGAGTCAGATGACCACAGGAAGTGAGCACAGGAGGTCGCAGCTGCTGTTCTGTTAGCCTCTGCTAGATGATAGCAGACAACCATTTTAAAATGGTTTTAAAACAGTGTTAAAATAGTTTTTAAACAAAGAAATACATGTTTTCATCAGACTTTCATTTCTGAGCTTCAGTTCAAAGCTTCTGAGAGTAAATGGATGATCAACAGGTCTCCAATATAACTGGAAACATCTCATAACTTTAGACCAGATTTGTTAGACTGCACTAAAAGAATGACCCGAACTGGTATGTGGTGCACTTTGACTAAGCAGGACATCATACGTCACCTTGTGGGAACTGTGTTCTTACCGCAGTGAGGAAGGTCAGTGCCTCGTCCCGGTAGCCCAGCCTCAGGTAGACAAAGGTTGGGAGGTCATATTCCCTGGACGTGAGCGATGCGACACGCAGCGACTCTCTGATTCTGTGCTGGGAGAAGTGCAGATTGATGTCACTGTCGCTGTGGTTCTTCCGGATGGCCACCGAGGGGAAGAGCGCACTGCTGCTGTTCCACAGCCACTGAAGCTCGTCGTTCCTCAGCCTCTCCAGCAGGGGGCAGAAGCCACTGTAGTTCTGCTCATGCAGGTTGTAGTTGTGGCAGTCAGGGTAGAGGTAGAAACCCCAGAGGGTGTTTGGACGGAGTCGAATGCCCAGCTGGATCGTCCTCTGCATGAAGGCCTTGGCACTCTTCTCGAACCTTCTGCGAGCCAGCTCCTCCACCTGCAACTCCGTTACATTTACATACGCCTTGGCCGTCAGCTCCTTAGACCTGCGCCGGTAGATGTCTTTCTTATGCCAGTTACGGTTCCACTGAGGCCGCCAGAACTCCCAGTCGATGACGGCAAGACCTCGGAAGTCCTGTGCGGGGATGAAGTGGGTGATGTCCTGATACGCTTTGAACAGATGCAGATCCAGGCTGCAGTTCTGCGGCAGCCCGCCGTGCACAGCAACACCCTGAGGTGTGTAGTGGGGGTAGAAACCCAGGCGGTTTGCATAGAAGATGGTGATATTCTGGCCCGTCCACTCTGCCCGGGGGCTGCCATAGATGTGGAACAGTCTGTCAATGTTGGTGCTGATGTTGTACTTGATGGTGCACATGTCCAGAGGAGCATTCCACGCAGCGATGAAGGGCTTTCGGCCAATCAGAGGTAATTTGGCAGGTTTCTGCCCAAAGGCAGTGTGGAGTAGCAGGAGGAGCCAGGAGCAGATCAGAGCAACAGGTACTACATGATGGGAGGAAGACACCCCGCCCACTGGTCCCAGAGGCATCCTTCAGCAAGAGCTGTCAATCATTCTGAGAAGATAAAAAAACAAACAAACATAGAAGAACTTATAAAGTTATTTAAGTTCTCTGGTGTCCTACAGCAGTGTGATCCAACATTTTCACCAGCTGGCAGTGATAGTTAGCTCTTAGCTAACCCCAACAGGTACTGAAATGAGGAAAAGGAGTTGAAAGGTTTTTTTTATTCTCATCTGTGACTGTTGCTTGAAGCCTTCTGTCCATCCAGTTGATGGTGCAGCTGAAGTTGGTCCAGACAGGAAGTCATTGACAGCCAGGGAGGAATGGAGCTGCAGAGGCGGCTGTTTTCCTGTTGACATGTGGTCATCCTGTGGAGGACGTGGAGAGAGCTGAAGCCATAATGAGAGGCCTGGCTGCCAACCATGATGCTGCATCTCAGCAGAAAGATGAAGATCCTTCAGTCTCACTTCTGTCTCCTCCTCTTCTGTTGTTCCACCAACCAGGATCCCACTGGTCTGTTTTTACCAGTCCCAGCCCTTCTCAGGGGACCTTCTGCTCTAGCGATGTTTTCATAGACTTTCTGTGTTGCGGTCCTGCAAGAATCTTCCCAGTTAAAACACTTCTGCGTCTCATCAGGCTCCAAATGACGCTCCAACACACCAGATGGTACTGACAATGCTATCCCAGGAAAAGTCCTCTTCATTGTCAAAATCAAATCAATCTTTATTTATATAGCGTCTTTTACAATCAAAATTGTTTCAAGGCGCTTTCCAGATTCCCAGGGCCTAACCCCAGACAAGCAACAGTGGCAAGGAAAAACTCCCCTTTAAAAGGAAGAAACCTTGAGCAGGACCAGGCTCATGTAGGGGGACCCTCCTGCTCATGGCCGGCTGGGTAAAGAGAGAGGAGAGGAGAGGAGAGGAGAGGAGAGGAGAGGAGAGAGGAGAGGAGAGGAGGAGAGGAGAGGAGAGGAGAGGAGAGGACGGGCACAGAGCACAGAAACACACACAAAAATAAACTATTTGTACAGTGGGTCAGCGGGGCCGGAGGTCATAATGCAGCTCCGAAGGCAGCGATACGTGTAAATGAATAGAGAAGGGGGGGGGGGCAGAAAAACTAGTCTGCTTGATGAGGAGGAGGAAAGGAGAGGAAAGGAGAGGAGAGGAGAGGAGAGGAAACCATGACCCAGTGGGGTGACAGAGGCCTGTCAGGTGATCATGTTTCTGGACCCTGGCGGCCTTGGCCTATAACAGCACAGCTAAGATGTTAACCTAATGATTAGACGACCCCCTAAGTATGATAATTTGTCTGTCTATAATAGTAACTGGAACTACAGATGGAACTATACATTGTCCTCTTCATGGTCCTCTTCATGGTCCTCTTCTTGGTCCTCTTCATCATCCGCTTCATCGTCCCCTTCTTCATTCTCTTCTTTGTCCTCTTTATTATCCTATTTCATTGTCCTCTTCATCAATCTCTTCAGCAAATCTGTCCTCTCTGTCCCAGTATTACAGTTATATATCCTCTATGTCCCAGTATAACCAGTCACCGGTCCTCTCTGTCTCACTATGATGAATCATCTATCCTCCTATAAGCAATCATCTGTCCTCCTCCCTGTCCCAGTATCTAACAAGCATCTAACCTCCCTGTCCCAGTATAACCAATCATCCTTTCTGTCTCAGTACAACCAGTCACTGGTCCTCTGTCACAGTATAACAGTTATATGTCCACTCTGCCCCGGTATAACCAGTCACCGGTCCTCTCTGTCCCACTATAATGAATCATTTGTCTTCTCTGTCCAAGTATAACCAGTTATATGTCTTCTCTGTCCAAGTATAACCAATCATCTGTCATCTCTGTCCAAGTATAACCAGTCATCTATCTTTTCTGCACCAGTATAACCAATCACCAGCCCTCTCGGTCCCAGTGTAAGTAACAGGAAACAGTTGAAACATCTGAAACATCCCAGTTCTTTCAGAAACATACTGACTTTTGGAAAGAGATTAGCAGTGGAACTCATCCGTAAATTCTATCACCTGAGGATCTTGAGAGCCTGTCAAGGTGACATAGACATCTCACAGCAGCAGCACACAAGCGCTATTGAGAGCCGCTCAGGGAGGGAAACTTTAATGTGACTGTTGCAGCTCAGTCTGATCTCTAAATTACAGAATTGCTCTGCTAACGTTTCAGGAATGACAGACTCCCCCCATCACCACCCCACCACTGCCACCTCTGTCTCCCTTCATCAGCCACACATGTCGGGAAGTTCCCGCCTCCCAGAGAAAGAAGAAAACAGAAAACAGCAGAAGTTGTTGGCAAAAAGTTTGTCCGAAGAACTCACCTGTAGATGCTGCATGCTACAGAGGGTGGTGGGGTCAGTGGTCATTGGTCCCAACAGCTGTCATGCACAGGAAGCCTCAGATGAGTCAAAGACGTCGAGTCAGCCAGAGTTTTATGTGCACGCCGGAGGAGGAGGAGGAGAGAACGTCATCATCGCCACAACACAGCGATTAGAGAACGGAGAGGGGAGGTGGAGGAGGGAGGGGGAGGGGCTAAATCCTGCTCAGATCATTTCATCCAATCAGCAGCATGTAAACATCAACTAAACAGTTCACATGGATGTTTACACATATGCAGAGCAGGACACACACAGCTGACAGCCCTCTGTGACTGTATCTGTCCCCACTGAAGCCACATGGCACCCCTTGTAGGGGCCTGAGGGCTAGCCCCCACCTGAAATGACCCAGCCCCCAATGATGATCAGAGGCACACAAACATTTATAACACAAGCTAACAAAGATTAGCATTGCTTCTGTAATTGCAATAAAGAAAAACTGTGAAGATGAAAAACCCTCCTGAAAAGGATTTTGAAGAATCATGTGGTTTCAGGATCCTTTGTTGACTTGTTGAGAAATATCAGGAAAACAGTTTTTAATCTGGAAGACCAGTTGATGATGATGATTAAAACCAATTGATGATGATGATGATGATGATGATGATGATGATGATGATGATGATGATGATGATGATGATGCTACGTCAGCGATTCTGGAGTAGATCCAGTTGAAAAGAGGAAATCCATCAACGCCTCTCGTCTTCTTCAGCTTCGTTGTCGTGGCTGATTAAATCTGGTTTCATGAGCCACCAGCATTTACACACATTCCAGCGGCTAACCACAGTTGCGCCCAACAAAGTCAGTGAGACTCGTCTGTCTGATATTCACACGGAGTTTCCCAACAGAAACATGTGTTTTTTAATTCATCACACACACACACACACTCAACTGCCTGAAGGTCAATGCAGGAATGAAAGAAGAGAACCAAAAGCATCCTGATACACTTTGAACAGATGCAGATCCAGGCTGCAGTTCTGCGGCAGCCCGCCGTGCACAGCAACACCCTGAGGTGTGTAGTGGGGGTAGAAGAATTTGCTAAAAAAATAAAGTAAAGGTATAGACGAGCAGTCCAATCCACTTACCTGCTACATGCGAATGTGCTGCTCTTCATATGTGTGTCATATCTTCACCATGTCAACCAACCTGTGGCAAGTGACGGTTCTGCTTCATCCTGCTGAATCAGCAATGTCTTTAAGCTAATGATGCAAAGACAGTGTGTGTGTATGTCTGTGTGGGTGCGCGCGCGTGTGTGTGCGTGTTTGCATGTGTGTGTGTGTGTGTCAGTGTTTGCATGTGTGTATATGTGCGTGTGTGAGTGTGTGTTCCCTACTAACGCCCTGAAATTTCAAATCTTCTCTCTGAACTTGTCTAATTTGCTCCCTGAGTTCACTTAAAAATTACACACAACCTGTCTATGCTGACTCATACTGTGATCATGCATGTGTTTGTGTGTGGGTGTCCATCTACATTTGTGTGTCCCTGTCTGTGCATGAGTATCTGTGTATGTTTGGGTGTCAAACTGTTGTTAGCAATTATATTTTCCCTGTGTAATTAAGCTGTGTGTGTGTGTCTTTGTGTGTATGTCTCTGTGTGTGTGTGTGTGTCAGTGTTTGCATGTGTGTATATGTGCGCGTGTGAGTGTGTGTTCCCTACTAACGCCCTGAAATTTCAAATCTTCTCTCTGAACTTGTCTAATTTGCTCCCTGAGTTCACTTAAAAATTACACACAACCTGTCTATGCTGACTCATACTGTGATCATGCATGTGTTTGTGTGTGGGTGTCCATCTACATTTGTGTGTCCCTGTCTGTGCATGAGTATCTGTGTATGTTTGGGTGTCAAACTGTTGTTAGCAATTATATTTTCCCTGTGTAATTAAGCTGTGTGTGTGTGTCTTTGTGTGTATGTCTCTGTGTGTGTGTGTGTGTTTGTGTGGTGTGTTTTATGAGTTTCTTGGCTGACGTCAGGATTGTTGTGTGTAGCAGTTCATGAAAACAGGAAGTCACACTAACATTAGCAGTCCTGTACCTGAAGATGATGGATCCAGACCACATTCTCACAGCAGCTGGAGGTCTGTGTGTTCCAAGCTTCTCAGTGATGGAGGCTCCTGCACACACACACACACACACACACACACACACACACACACACACACACACACACACACACACACATGCAGGAACATTTGGATGGACTGCTGGAATGACCTGGAGCTGCTGGTGGAGGAAATGATGTTTGGACTGTTGGATACCGATACAGGAAGTGCAGATTTCCATCTGTGATGGTGCCACATTCCACTGCTATACAACAAATTCAATCACCTAATTTCTTTGTTCCTTGTTTTCCACAGGTCAGGTAATCTTGTCAACAGCAGTGACATTATAATCATCTTCATCACTGTTGATACCTTCTGATCTGAGACCTGAGGGACAGATTACTGGAAGGAGAAGTTCAGTGTGACTGTGTGGCCAGTGGTCACATGATCCTCAATGTTTCCAGCACGTTCTCACCAGCCAAGTTTCTTTCACTGTGATGTTTGCCCTCCAGGTGTTCTGAGGTTGTTGTAGGATCAGCATCTCAGAAGTGGCCCAAAAACCATTTGGAATCTTTGGGGTTCCTAGGCAGAGCTACAGACTTTGATGTGATCTCCTAGAATTTAGCTGCAACTCAGATACATTAAGGGTGTAATTACACCTTTGTTCTTTCTTGACTGGATTGACTTGATTCTTGAAAGACTAATAATCAAAGTTCTGTTACCAGCTGGTGTTTGAACAGGTTAGAATTTATTTATTAATTTCACTAAAACTGTTAAAGATGTGTCCACGGTAGTTTTCTCTGTCAACTGGACTGGGTTTCTTCTCTTGAAGACGTTTTGCCTTCTATCCAGAAGGCTTCTTCAGTTCTGAAATCGCTGGGGAGAGAGCTTGAAAATATATAGCCCCTGTGGGCCATTTGCATGCTAATGATCTGGGTGGTCGCCTGAGAGTCGTTAGCAGGGTCGTTGGTCTGGTCGTTCACCTAGTTTCTGTTGAGGTGTCTCCCCTTTGTCTGCTGGATCACATGGTGGTGAGTCACTGGGTCTCCTGGAATGGTGTCAATGTTTGTTTTGCTGTTGGAAGGAGTGGAGGACTGCATTGTATGTGGGTGATAGGAAGTGCCTCAGGCCACCACCTCTGTTTAAGGATGGTTTTTCCAATTTGACATGGATAGCTTCCTTGACACCCCTTTCAAACCAGCGGTCTTCTCTGGCCAGTATCCTTACTTGGCTGTCCTCGAAGGAGTGCCCACTCTCCTTTAGGTGTAAGTGGACTGCTGAATCTTGACCCAAAGAGGTGGCACGTCTGTGTTGTGCCATTCTTCTGTGGAGAGGTTGTTTGGTTTCCCCAATGTACAGTTCCTTGCATTTCTCCTGACACTGTACAGCATAAACAACATTACTTTGTTTGGGTCTTGGTGTTTTGTCCTTTGGGTGTACTAACCTCTGTCTGAGAGTGTTGCTGGGTTTGAAATGAACCGGTATGTCGTGTTTCTGGAGGATCCTCCTAAACTTCTCCGAGACTCCGGACAGGTAGGGGATGGAAACGCTGCGGCGTTTGTTTCTCTCGTCCTCTCCTTTGCTGGGGTCTCGCTTTCTTGAGGTTTTGGTGAAGGTGTGTAGGTTTTCTGTAGACTTCGATGGTGAGATTTCTGTCCTCAGTGATCTTGACTGCGCAGTCCAGAAAGGCCAAACTGTTTCCTTTTACATCTTCCCGGGTGAAGAATTGGAAGCGTTCTCCGATCACCTCAACAAAACAGACGAGCATGTAAAATTCACCCGGGAAGATGTAAAAGGAAACAGTTTGGCCTTTCTGGACTGCGCAGTCAAGAACACTGAGGACAGAAATCTCACCATCGAAGTCTACAGAAAACCTACACATACCGACCAGTACCTTCAGTTTGACTTCACCACCCACTGGAACACAAGTTGGGAGTGATCAGAACTCTCCAACACTGGGCCAGAGAAATACCCACCACATCCCAAGGCAGAAAGAAGGAACAGGACCACATTAAGACAGCTCTCAAAACATGTGGCTACCCAGACTGGGCCTTCACCAAAACCTGGCTCACCACCATGTGATCCAGCAGACAAAGGGGAGACACCTCAACAGAAACTAGGTGAATGACCCGACCAACGACGCTGCTAACGACTCTCAGGCGACCACCCAGATCATTAGCATGCAAATGGTCCACAGGGGCTATATATTTTCAAGCTCTCTCCCCAGCGATTTCAGAACTGAAGAAGCCTTCTGGATAGAAGGCAAAACGTCTTCAAGAGAAGAAACCCAGTCCAGTTGACAGAGAAAACTACCTTGGATACAATGACCTGGATGATTGAGAATCTACACAGACATGTTAAAGATGTGACAACTAGCACAGATCAGTGGCCTCTGAGGCTGAATAATCACATGATTATTGAGACAATAATGAGACAATGAGACAATATGAGATCAAAACATTTATTAGCTATTTGACATCTTGGATCAGTAACAAAAAAACAGGAATCACAATAATAAGCTACTCAATAACGATGTTTAATCAAATCATCCATTAATCTTCTCTCCTGCAGGGTCATTGGATCTGGGAACCTTGGATAGACCCCTTATCTGAGGAACTCAAAAAAGGGGGATCCTATTTCCAAGTCTGTGGTTCTGGCGGAGGTTCCTCTGACTGATGTGAGGTCAAATCTTCAAAGGGTCAAACACTTGATGATCAGACAGAGTCCAAGGAAGACGATGACGCAGAGGCAGGAGAAATGTACAGAAAGGAAGATGAGAACATCTGCCACTAAGTTGGTTTGGCTGGGCTGAGGTTGATGGATGGCAGGATGGAGAAGACGACCAGGAGGACAGGGCGGAGCCTGGGGCATCTCACAGTAAACCCCTGTCCAGCCTTTGTAGCACTGACAGGTGAACTTCTGCTTCATGGCCAGAATGTCATCATGGTTGAGGTGACCGCTGACGTGGAAGCGCCGTCCCTTCAGGGTCGGGTCATGGCGGATGTGGAAAAAGTGTGGGTTAAGGTGCAGGTAGGCGCCAGAGTCAAGGCTCTTCCGAATGCACCTGCCGTTCTTCTTGCAGAGTGCTTTGCTGCACAGTTTGGTGGCCGAGGTGACGTTGATGACATAATGTCCCAGCGGACCATCGATGAACTTCTTCACCGTCAGACAGTTTTTCTGAAGGAGACAAACATTTTATAAGTCTTATCAAAGGTTGACTTTTCAACTACACCTGTGATAAATATTAAATATGTGTGTGATATCTATTCAGCCTAGCTATAGCCAGCTTTGTCTAATCTTAACTGTAATAGATTTTTAACAAGCTGTGGCCTTTCCCTTGTAAGCTTGTGTCTGTTTAAAAACATAGAAGAAGAAAGACAGTGTTTTTTCTTGCATGTTCCATACTGGATTCTGAGGAGCTGCATTGGGAAACAGCTGGTTACACACAATGTGTCACATTCCATCTTGCCATAAACCTTGTTTGGGTGATTATTATTGGTTTTACCTGTGAACGAGCGTACTCTGAGGATCCCCAGAGGATGATGCCTGAGGCTCCCAGGGCAGCACTTTCACCGATAGTGTGGACCAGATCACTCTATAATAAAATAGGACAGTTTCAGACTGCTTGCTCTCTCCTGATCACCTTCTTTTGAAAAAGCATTTTAAACAGGCGTGCTCAGACTTCCTAATGTTATCACAAAGGACAAAGTGTTCAGTTATGAAAAAAAAGCCTTCAACTTTACCTCGGAAAGAATCACAAAGGTGTAGGCGTAGAATGGTCTGGAGTAGACAAACACAGGTAAGGTGAAGTCTGTCCGGGCAATAGATGCGATCCTCAGGGCCTCTTTGACTCGGTAGTGGACAAACTTTACAGTGTTGGGAGAAGACTTGAGCTCATAGTCCAGGTAGATGGATGGGTAAAGCGCCGTGCTTTCCTTCCAAAGCCACATAAGGTGGTCGTTTCGTACATGTTCAACGTTGGGGCATTCTCCAGTGTACCTCTGAGGGTGTTGTTTGTACCCATAGTTGTAACAATCTGGGAAGAGATAAAACCCCCACAGTCCATCTGGCCTACGTCCTTCAGCCAGTGCCAAAGTCAGGTTCATGAAGGCTAGTCCCGCCCTCTCAAAACTTTCTTTTGCCTCCTTCTCAATTTTGCTGTCTGGCCAGTTTGGGTGAAGATTCCGGATCTGTTCCTTGGACTTGATGCGATAGATGTCCTTAGAGCCCCAGTTTCGGACCCACTGAGGCCTCCAGTTCTCCCAGTCAATAACTCCGAGGCCACGGAAGTCCTTTTGAGGGATGAGCTTTTCGATATCAGCTCGTGCCTTGGTCAGGTGTTTGGAAATGCTCTGGTTCTGTGGTAGTCCACCATTGATGGGTTCTCCTGACACAGCGTAGTACGGGTAGTATCCCAAATGGCTGTGGTAGAAAATGGTGACATTTGGGCCACTGAGGGTCTCATTAAGGTTTGCTACAATGTCAAAAACACTGAGATCTAGATCCACCTTGAACCTCAGACGGCAGGACTCAGTGGGAGCATTCCAAACTACGACGAAAGGCCGGTGAGGGATCAAAGGTGCCCGGGCAGGTTTCATCTGATTTGCCCAAACTTGGAGCTTTCTGTCCCAGCCAACCCACAAGGCCAGTACCAGGAGGCCAAGCTCCATCAGCGCCATGGCCCCAGTCTCCCTGTAGAGCAATTAGCGGTCCTATAAAAGCGGACCAAGCACAAAGACATTTTGAGGTTCAGCGAGCAGAAATAATCAAACAGAAAACGGGTCCAATTTCTCAGCAAAATAAAACCCAACAAAACACAAAGCTGTTCTGCTTGAGAGAGAGGAAGCGCCATGTTAATGATGTCCTGGTTCCCACAACTGCTTTGTTGGTTTTTCATGATTCACAACATTCCCGTTGGGACATTATACTGCAGATTTAGTTGTGAGCAGTTTCTGATGCAGTTATTAGAACATCTGACAGAAACCGTTCATGTAGCCAACCCCCATCCCCCACCCCACATGTGAAGAATTCATATTTCAGTTTTTCCAGCATCAGGGAGGTTTTGTGACCTGGCTCTTGGGAAACAAGACCACAGAGGTTGCTTCCAGACCGCCACGGAAAATCTTTCATCATTCATTTGGTCCGGTTACAACCAGAGTGAAAAAAGAGCAGGAGGTGGCCTTGGGCAGGGGGAGGGGTCAGCTGGAAATCATAAACATTCTTCCTTCAAAAAAATTGAAGGTGGATTTATTAGATGCCTCCTCTGAAAGCATTTCTTCAGGTGGGGCAGTTCCATCATCATGCCAGCAAGACGGTTTTCCATCAGCGCTGTTCCAACACAAACCCTAGTGGTGCTGTCCACCAAACCACTGAAATGTTCCAGACCACAGGGAAGACCCCCAGAGCACCAAGAATTAATGCAAACTGGATTCTGGCTTTGATGGTTTGTTGCAAAAAGATAGTAAAAGTGGATCCAGATGAGGTTAGGCTGCTAATCATAAGCCTAACCCTAGCTGTAACCTTGGTCAGGGGGTCAAATATCACATAATTCTAATTTTTGTTTGCTTGCAAAGAAATTGTTTCCAGGTATTCCTGGTTTGTCCACCACACGGCGCCATCTAGTTTGGTTTTGGAACAACATTAAAGTGACGTTTATTGTTCAGCGTCTCCAGATCCTCAAAGTTTGTTCCGACATCTTGTTTTCAGAATCTCTCCCCTCTGAAATACCCACAATCCACTGGTTTTTCATACCGCACACTGACAGACTCATGCTGGCTTTCCTCCATCACATCATGTGAAAGGGAGCAAGGACCCTGCTTCCCACTTCTACTTAGTTTTTATATCAACTGCCTGTCCCCAAATAACCATGTTCATACAAAACTACTTCCTGTGCAAAGATGCTTACTTATTGCTCTTATGCTAACCCAGGTGCAGGTGATATTAACACCATTGTGAGGAACACCTACCTTCCAGTTGTGAATGACTGTGCTGCAGATGAAGACTCATTTCATCTCGGAATTCACCATCTGATGAGCTGCTAAATCGTGTCTGTGTTTCGGTGAGTTTGTTGGTGGCTCGCGGGTCACTGACGCCCTGATATTGTTGGATTAACTCCTCCCCCTCTGTGAAAAGACACCCAGCAATTGAAACGTGATGGGACACAAGCTAATTGTAAAAATGCTAGCGTTGGATGTTTGGAGTCTGTGATGAAGAACATCAAAGAACAAACCAAGAAGCTGAATCACTTCTGCAGGCTAATGGGTAAACAAATCTTTAATGTTAGAGCATCTGTGGAAATGTCAACTAAGGGTCATGTGATCCATGTTCATGTGAAGCTCCAGCTCCTCCTCAGAGGTGGGGCAACAATGAGGCTAATCTAAGCTAGAACTGTTGTCCATTTGACACGTTTAGTTTCAGATCAGAAGGTCAAAGGTTGGGTCCTAAACTCTCACCGTTGTAGCTGCTTTAGTTGAACAGTTGTCACAGTTGTTCGTGCAGGAGCTTCTGCTGTTTCCTCAGTCAGACGATGTCATCAAAACATCTGGACGGTTATTTTAAGGGAACTTTCTTTCTGTAGGTCTGGTGGCAGAATGTGGTCTGGCAACAGTACTTGAGAAGTTAGCAACTATTGTTGTCCTAAAAACGTCTCATTTGTCCTACGCACCTGAAAAAAACTTTAAAGCTCTCATAAGCAACCGGCATCACATTTGTGACTGCAAGAGAACTGATTCTGGATCAGAGACTGTCTGTCTAGAAACTTGAGGCTGCACATGTGGGCGGATCCTTCCGTCTCTCATGGCTGAGTGAGCAGAGGTACAAAATCTGTAAGATCAGGTTTAGCATCAAGTAAACACCCTGACATTGGCAAGGTGGTTGTTGTGTGTCGACACTGAGCTCCAGGAACATTTCACTGTTCCGTTTCTCTCTTCATGCAGGTTCAATTCCATCCCTCCATCATTAATGTAAACTGAAAAAATGAAATCGAATAAGAGTGTTTCATTTACAGTGTAAGAAGTGAACACTGAAAATGGTCAAACAACTTTGTCTTTCCTCTTCACCAGTAAAACTCATGAAGGGATGGAGCTCCCAGTGTCCAAGTGGAAATGTCAACATAGCTGTCAGTCAGAAAGGGGTTCAGCCTTCCCACCATTCCTCCAACATCATGAAGAAGCCCAGCGTCCAGGCCGGCGAGGCCCACCCACCGCTCTAGTCACCCCAAATGCATCCACGCTACGGGAAGATTTAACAGGAACAGGAAGTCATTCCTGCTGACCGCCATCAGACTCTATAACTCATCCAAACCCAGCCAATAACAATAACTGTGTAATGTTCATGTTGTAATTTTATTTCTAATTTATTCTATATTTATGCATATATGCTTATAATGCTTATAATATGTATATATTATATTATGTATATATATATATATATGCTTATATATATATATATGCTTATAATATATGCTGTATACATGCTTATAACATTCTAATCTTATCTGTATTTATTTTTTCTGTCTCTTTACTCTGCATACGCTGCTACTATAATTCATTTCCCCACGGGGATGAATAAAGTTCATCTTAATCTTAATCTTAAAGAGATTAACTGAGTCCGTCCAATTGTGATTTGCTGAGTCTGATCTGACTCGTCTGAGATGAATGTGTTATAACACATTTATAGTGGATGAACTTTTGACACAACAGGAGAGATTTGGCCATTTCATTTTTGATGTTTTAGGAAGCTGAACTGGTGCAGATGTAGGATCACAGATGACTACAGTGGTTCGTGTTTCTGTAGAGCTAGCTGGTGATCAAGATAAACTTCTTTCCCCATCTAGTGGCCACGTGTTCTCATTGCATCTGTTACCAGCAGTTTTAGTGACGACGGCCTCATTTTTGATTGATTGGTCTGGTTAATTCTACTCAGTAAAATTGAGGCCACGCTGGACCCGACCGAAAGGAGCCACTACGTCAGCATTTGGCTCCTACCTGGGCTACGTCACTCTGCATCATTTTTCTTTATCATTTTTGGACTTGAAAATATAAAAAATAGACTTTGCCAACTGAAATGTGCGTTTGACATCTATTCTCCTTCAAAAGATGTAAACGTAAGAAACGAGCCTGGTGCAATAACATATCGAACCATTTGTACACCGAACACTTTTTCTTGACATTGAAAAACAAACGTGAGTATTAAACATTTATAAACGGAGCATTAAACAAGGAAGCCAATTCTGAATGTTGAGATGTGTACGTCATGCAACACAACCACGGTGTGGTCTACTCCTCGGTAGATAATGGGAGATGTCCTTCACCCCCTGAGCTCTCTGGCGGTGGTTTGCTCCGTCTGGCCGCCATGTTGTTCGGGAGCATCAGCATCATCGTCAGCTTATCCTCCGCCGTTAGAAACGTTCTGATCCAGCGTTGAGCGTTTGTGAGTGTGTGCAGAGACACACGGTGTGTCCACGTCTTTTCCAAACCCAACCGAACAAAACGGTTCTTCTCCGTGTGGGACGAGCCTGGAAGCACTCCGACTCTCCCCCGCCCTCCAGCCGAGTTGGACTCGGTGCAGATGATCCGGTTGCAGGCCATAGCAAGCGGAACTCGCATGGAATTTCTGTGAGCGCAAATGTCTGTGCGGGGTGAGTGTGTCGTTTTCAGAGTTGAGTAGCGGAGTGTGGAAACATGAACAACCACCCAACACCTCGCAGGTCCCAGAGCGTGGGCTCCATCCTGCTGACCCCGCATGAGAACGAGTGTCTGTTCGGCTACCTGGGCAGGAAATGCACCGTGAGTTCAGTATCAATAATTACATGATCGTGCCAATGCCAGCAGTTCTGTCCGCAAATTTCTGACTAATCGAATAGGATAATCTCCTGGTGGTGGGATGGGGTACCCCACGAGCTTTGACCCCTAAGTCAATGTCCTAAAAGAGTAAACAGATAAATGTGCTAACCTCTTTAGAGCCTATGCTCGGCCGTGGTCCAGGTGTATGGTTCAGACCGGACCTGCAGCTGGGTCAAGCGATGCTGTGGCGTGGCCTGTCTGGTCAAAGACAATCCCCAGAGGTCCTACTTTATCCGAGTGTTGGACATGAAGGTGAGGATCCATCTGCCATTTTTATTAACTGAGCTGTCAGTGAGAATGGGTGACCATGCGCCCTGCTTCAGTAATTACAGCAGTTATGATGATAGTGGTCATCAGAACAAACATGAAACCTCATATGTAATCTGACATCCCCAAAGGCAACATGTCATTCCCCCTCTGTCATGGTTGTCGTCCACCTCTGTCACGGTCGTTGTTCCCCACTGTCACATTTGTCATCCTCCTCTGCAATGGCTGTCCACCGGTGTCATGTTTGTCATCCCCTCTGTAATGATCGTTGTCCCCCTTTGTCATGGTCATCGTCCCCCCTCTGTCATAGTCCCCTTCTGTCATAAACGTTGTCCCCCTCTGAGGGATGAGTGGAACACTTTGGCTTTCTTGCTTTGATATTGGGACCGAGTGTTGTTTTTAATGAATGGATGGAATCTTTCCAGTGAGCGAGTCACTGCTCCTAGAGAATTGGAACCATGCTACAGATTTCAGCAGCCAGACTGCAACTGCCTCTTCCTACATCTGGGCATGTGTGAAGGGAACAGAGTGGGCGACGCTATCACTCTGTGGTCCGGCTCTGTCCGTGTGAACATGCCTGACGTTCTCCGGTTTCCTGCATGTGTGATGGTTCTGATTCTGTGGGGACCCTGAATGTTGTGCTTGTTTGCAGGACGGTAAAACCCTGTTTGAACAGGAACTCTACCACAGCTTCTCAGTCAGCAGCAGCAGGTCCTACTTCATCTCGTTTGCTGGAGACGTAAGTGTGATGTCAGTGTTCTGATGCTCCTCCAGTTTCAGAGCAGAAATTTAAAATAAAGCTCCTCATCAGCCAACCTGGTCTTTGATTTGTTCTTCTATGTGAGACCACGTTTGGATGATATCAATTTAGTTGTGATGTTTCTCAAAGGTGAAACTTTAATGATCCATATATTCTCCTTCAGACCTGTCAGGTTGGTCTGAACTTTGCCAGTGAGGAAGAGGCCAGAAGATTCAGAAACAACATCAATGACCTGCTCAACCGTCGACAGCGTAAAACCGGTTTGGTTTTAAGTTTGTGTTTTCTTTAAAACAGCCAGACTTCGAACTCCAGGAGACTTTTAAGGTTCCTGTTTCAGGATAACTGAGAGAGCCAGTTTATTTTCCCTGGCTGCTCCGTCTCTGCCTGAGGGTGTGTATTTCCTGATGTTACGTGCTGTAGCAGACTATGGCAGAATGTTGTCTGATGCAGGTTAATCCGGTCAGCAGGAAGTCCGTCTGAACCATATGGAGCCCACGTGCCCCCACATTAGGCTAAATCTGTAATCTCGCTGCTCCTCGCTTGTATCGCATTGATCAAAGTTGGACTGTGAGAACGAAGAAGCAGATTGATCTGAATGGTGCTAGTTCACATTGACGCTGAAACCTGGAGTAAATCTTTAACATAAAGATTAACAAAGACGCAAATTAGCATTATCATGCTACCAACAGACTCACGATTGCTTCAAATGTGAAGCTAACAGCTGCTAAATGTTCCCTCCCACTAAAATGTTGGTTCGTGACAGCTAGCTAATTGTCGTGGCGTTTGTTGCATTAAAGGACTAAATTCATAGATTTCTGTATTACAGCAAACCATTTCATTTTGAATCTCAAACGGTTGAACCCTTTTATCTGAGGATTAATCTGGGATTAAATAGAATGTTTTTCAGTGCGGAATCTTTATGTTCCCAGGAATCAAATATCTAGTCCCCCCTCCTCTGGTTAAAAGTGGTAGCCGCTGCCCTGTGAGGCCAGCCCACCGGTGTGCAGACCAGTGCTGATGGGGAGTCCTGGGATTTGGACTGAGATTAGGATTAGGAATTTGTCAGAGGCTGCTGAAGTTTGGAGAGATTAATAAGAATTTCAGCCTGAGTGGAACACACCAACCACCATGGAGGGGATGGTCCAAAACAGCTTTTTTACCAGAGGATGGATATAAACTGGTGACCTGTGATATTGGTCCTCTGGAGAAAAAGCTGTATCACACGGGACATGTGGTCACCACTCCAGGTTGAGCTCTGCCCGTAATGGCTGCTTCCTCAGTCCAGGAGGACAGCTGGGCCGAGAGAAGGTCATGTGATGTATCTGAACAATCCGTACATGACTGTGGGTCCAGTTCCCACTGTACCACGGCTTTGTGTGTCCTGAACAGGACAGTAAAGGACAGTTCTGTTACCCCTGACCTGTGACATTATCAAATGGTTGTTCTTGGTTATTTCACGGTCCTGAGCTCCATGATTGTTCTGCTCCCCCAGGTCCAGACCTCCACATCGCCACGGTGGACATCAAAAACCCCGAAATCAACAATGTCCGAATTCAGAACTCTCACAGCCCCCAACAACCGTACCACCTCAACAACATCCTCAGCCGCAAGGAAAAGAGCAAGGGCAAGAAGAAGAAGCTGACCAAGGCTGACATTGGCATGCCCAGCAACTTCCAGTGAGTTCCTGGTCCTGGTTTCTGTCCAATCATGTCCAAGAACCCTGTGTGTGTGTGTTTCTGTGGTTTATTACCTACAATGATTTGAGGACCATAATATGCATTTTAACTGCAAAGTGGAGACTGGATACTGTCTATGAATGTCCTTACAAACATAGAAGTACATGTGAGAATGTGAGTGTCTGTTTGCACGAGTGACCTCTTCTCTCTGTCCTCTTTTCTTCAGGCACATTGGTCACGTGGGCTGGGATCCAAACACGGGTTTTGATGTGAGCACATACATACAATAGTGACCTGTTTGTGAGTGAGTGTCTGTGTATGTGGGTGTCTGGGAAGAGATTCATCAGAGGGTCTTTTTGTTTGCTCATCACTGCATCACCAAAGCTGCACTTGGGCAAAAATTGTTTTCTCTTAATTGAATTTGAGAAGTCATGTGACTCAGATCTGTTCACCTTACTGGAGTTAATGGTCTTGAGTACGACTGATGGGGGCTTTGATCAGCTCACCGTGGTTCTGAGCTCTTCTGTGTGTTGACTCAGCTGAACAACCTGGACCCAGAGCTGAAGAACCTGTTTGACATGTGTGGCATTTCTGAGGCTCAGCTGAAGGACCGCAAGACCTCCAAGGTCATCTACGACTTCATTGAGAAGAAAGGAGGGGTAGAGGCAGTGAAGAACGAGCTGAGGAGGCAAGGTGAGGGCAAACGTCTACCTGAAGAGGGTATCTGCACCGGTACATTGAGATAAATGCTAGTGAAGTGTGTTAGCTCCGGACTCCATGCTGTGGAACATTTATGTTGTGATGTTCTAATAAAAACATGAGAATTGACTGAAATAGAGACAGAACTTTGATTTGAAACTCTTTTAAAGGTAAACATCTTCTAATCAGTGGTCATGTGACTTTGTGTCATGTCAGCCTGATTTGTTTTTCTCTCCCCCAGCACCCCCACCACCCCCTTCCCGTGGTGGGGGTCCTCCTCCTCCTCCTCCTCCAACCCAACACATCTTCACTCCACTCCCTCCTCCCCCAACCAGAGTGTGCCGTGGAGCCCCCCCTCCTCCACCTCCATCACGTGCCCCTATCTCTGCCCCTCCCCCACCTCCTCCCACCCGACCAGGAAGTCTGGGAGCCCCACCTCCTCCACCACCTACCACTCGGGGAGGTCACCAGGTTCCTCCTCTGCACCAAAAGATTCCACCTCCTCCTCCACAGTCCTCCTCACACACCTCTGTTGTTCACCAAACCACTCCCCCTCCTCCACCTCTGGCCCTGCAGTACCCTGTAGGCAATGATGGCAGCCCTGCTCCCGCCCCCCCTCCAACTCCTCTGTTGAATGGACTCAATGGAGGTGAAGAGTCTCCCCATTGGCCGAGCCCTAGTGGGTCATTGGCGCTGCTGGAACAGATCAGAGGTGGAACCCAGCTGAAGAAGGTGGAGCAGAGCCAGCGAGCACTAACAGGAGGAGAAGGCCGGGATGCCCTGCTGGGACAGATCCGACAAGGAATTCAGCTCAAACCGGTGAGCCAATCAGGATGTTTCTGGGACCAGTTCAGAACCAGAACTGATTGAAGTGTTTTTGAACAGATGACATTCTCTTTGAACGGAACTGAAATTCCTGATGAGCACGTTTAAGAGTACAATTGGAGTCTCTGGAAACTGACTGGGGCTCCTCTCTCATCAGGTGTCGGACCATTCTGAGTCTGGTCCTCCCCCGGTTCCCGCCGCTGACATCGTAGGTGCCCTGATGGAGGTGATGCAGAAGAGGAGCAAAGCCATCCATTCCTCAGGTGAGGGCACCTGCATAGGTCTTAACATCAGATACTGTTAGTATGTCCCACTCTGTTTTCATTAGCAGAATAGGCCAGGTAGTCCACAGGTCCTGTCTTTATGCTAAGCTAACGTGACTCTGCAGTTGTGCAAAAACATCGATTGAATAAGTGGCAAACTTCTGTGACATCATCGTTGGAGTTAGAAGGGCTGTTTTAGAATGCAAGAGTCTACAGGATGTCGACTTATTGTGTTGTTGGGGCCAAAAGTAACATTATTTTGGATAAGAGGGCAGAGGTGGAGTAGGAGCTGGGGGGGGGGGGTAACTAGCAGCCCACCCACAGACTGTACTGTATGTAGGACTTATCAATAAAAGATATCAATAAAATAGACACTCTCCTGGGTTTAAAGGATTAAAATCTTATTAATTATGGAAATAATTCCTGATGGATCACTTGGTTTTAATTTTGTTTGATTCTAGTTTTATAGCTCAGTCTTGCTCATGTGTGTTGTTGCTACATTAGCCATTTTGTGTTTTGGTATTATTGCGTTTGTTTTTTCTTCAGATGAAGATGACGTCGATGACGATGATGAAGACTTTGAAGAGGATGATGAGTGGGATGACTGAGTTCAGCTAACGCTAAAATATCTCCTCCAACTCTTTTTAGACTGACATTTTAATGTACATTTTATGAATTGGCAACATATTTATTTTTGCTTGTTTATTTTTTTAATGGATTAATAAATTTATTCTGTGCAATATTTCATCCCTTAAATGGTAACGATACGTGAGGAAGCGAGTTTAGTCGTTGGTTCATGTGAGTAAACGAGTGGCTGTGTAAAATAACGATTTTCTTAAAATTCTCTCAGTAATTTCTATTGTTGTTTTACGGCAGCTCAGATTAATTTATTCTGACTCTTGGGTTTCTCATTTTGAAGTGGTCTGAAGTCTCTGCTGTGGCCTCGTTCTTTCATCGGTCTGGTTTTAAGATGTTTGCACATATTTTTACACTGTTTCTATGTTGTATTTTAGCTTCTTTTGTGGAACAATTGGTTACCGTGAGACTCTTTAAATATGTTTTGTGTTGCTGTGTATTTGACAACAGTTGACGAAATGCTTTAACTTTCATCTTTTCTTTTGCTGCAAACTGATTGGTTGCCTTGGCTGTCACATCATTTCCTGCTTCTCTTCATGCAAAGAAACTATGACAAGTCAGTTTTAACGCCGTCATTTTATGCAAACAACAAAAATCATCTCCTGATAGAGATAAACCCTTTGAGCTGTGTGTGTGTGTGGGGGTCTGGGTGTGTGTCTGTGAGTGAGTGATCCCACTGTTTGAACAATTAACTGCTGATTTGCTCTTACTGGTGTTCTGTGAGTCTAACCCTGATGCTAACCCTGTCAGACTGGAAGACGGTGATCAAGCTCCAACATTTACATCAATAAATGCAAATATTGGTCATGATTTCTGATCATGTTCTTGTGTTGTTCAAAGACAGCTGCTGCACAGTTCACACATGTTCTGTCACCAGCTTATAACTTTTTTCCACAAATTTAATCCACAAATACAAATGAGATAGAACATGTGATCAAAAAAGTCCAAGGAAAAAAACAAAACAAAATTAAAAATAAAGAATTGGCATAACCATGTTCCAAAAGCCAATTTCCATAACCGAGGATCGGGCTGCCAAGGCCTCCACCTTGGACCGCCGCCCAATCCACACTGCACTGGACCCTTCATGCTCCTCCTGCAGGTGGTGGGTCCACTGGAGACGGGAGTATCCACGTGGCTGGTTCGGAAGGGCGTGATTGGGAGGAACAGTCTGCCCGATCAGAACCAGAGTGGTGTTCAGTTATTGGACTTCTGTGCTAGTCGCAGTTTGGCCATAACTAACACTATTTCGAACATAAGGTTGTTCATCGGTGCTCTTGGCACCATGACAGCCTGGGCCGTAGGTCAATGATCTGCTGATCTGCGGCCATATATTTTGGACACTCGGATGAAGAGAGGGGCAGAGCTGTCAACTGATCACTACCTGGTAGTTGGATCAGGTGGGGGGGGGCACCGCACGGACCTGGCAGGCCCAAACGCTTAGTGAGGGTCTGTTGGGAACGCTTGGTGGAGGAACCCGTCAAGCTGGTCTTCAACTCCCACCTCCGACAGAGCTTCGATCATGTTCCGAGGACGGTAGGGGACATTAAGTCTGAAGAGGTCATGTTCCGCTCCACCATTGTCGAGGCGGCTGTCGCGAGCTGTGGCTGCAAGGTCGCTGGTGCTGGTCGTGGCCGTAATCCCCATACCCGATGGTGGACACCAGAGGTGAGGGGAGCCATCAGGCTGAAGAAAGAGGCCTACAGGTCATGGCTGGTCTGTGGTTCTCCGTAAGCAGCTGACCAGTACAGATTGGCTAAGCGGGTTGCGGCCACGACAGTTGCGGAGGCAAAAACTCGGGCATGGGAGAAGTTCAGTGAGGCTATGGAGGAAGACTTTCGGTCGGCTCCGAGAAGATTCTGGCAAACTGTCCGGCGCCTTAGGGGCGGCAGGCGGCAACTCGCCCACACCGTGTTAAGTGTGTGTGGGGAGCTGCTGACGTCTCCTGGGGCAAGGGTGGTGGAGGGAATTCTTCCAGGAGCTCCTCAATCCCACCAACATGTATCCTCAAGGAGGAACAGAGTTGGAAGACCAGGAAGTGGACCATCAAATCTCCGGAGCGGAAGTTGCCAAAGTAATGAAACAGCTGCCTGGCAGCGGAGCTCCGGGAGCGGATGAGATCTGCCTGGGGTATCTTAAGGCTCTGGATGTTGTAGGGCTGTCCTGGTTGACACGCCTCTGCAACATTCCGTGGACATCAGGGGCAGTGCTCTTGGACTGGCAGACCGGGGTGGTGGTCCCTATTTTTAAGAGTGGGGACCAGAGGGTGTGTTCCAACTATAGGGGGATCACACTCCTCAGCCTCCCTGGGAAAGTCTATGCCAGGGTGCTGGAAAAGAGGATTAGAGTGATAGTCGAACCTCTGATCGAGGATGAAGAATGCGGGTTTCGCCCTGGTCGTGGAACCACGGACCAGCTCTTTACCCTTGCTGGGGTGCTTGGGGGGAGTTGGGAGTTTGTCCAACCAGTCCACATGTGCTTTGTGGACTTCAATCAATCAATCAATCAATCTTTATTTATATAGCGTCTTATACAATCAAAATTGTTTCAAGGCGCTTTCCAGAATCCCAGGGCCTGACCCCAGACAAGCAACAGTGGCAAGGAAAAACTCCCCTTTAACAGGAAGAAACCTTGAGCAGGACCAGGCTCATGTAGGGGGACCCTCCTGCTGATGGCCGGCTGGGTAAAGAGAGAGGAGAAGGGGGAGGACAGGTAGAGGATAGGATAGGTAGGAGAGGAGAGGAGAGGGGTAGAGGAGAGGAGAAGTAGAGTGAAGGGGAGGTAGAGGAGAGGAGAAGGAGGAGGAGGGGAAAGAGGAGAGGAAAGGAGAGGAGAGGAGAGGAAAGGAGAAGGAGAAGGAGGGGGAGAGGAGAGGAGAGGAGAGGAGAGGAGAGGAGAGGAGAGGAGAGGAGAGAGAGGAGAGGAGAGGAGAGGAGCGGCACAGAGCACAGAAACACACACAAAAAATATGATGTACAATCACTTCAGCGGGGCCGGAGGTCATTATGCAGCTCCGAGGGCGGTGATACCTGTAAATAAATAGAGGGGGGGGGGGGGGAGCAGAAAAACTACACAAGAATCAGCATAACTAGTCTGCTTGATGAGGAGAGGAAAGGAGAGGAAAGGAGAGGAGAGGAGAGGAAACCATGACCCAGTGGAGTGACAGAGGCCTGTCAGGTGATCATGTTTCCGGACCCCGGCAGCCTTGGCCTATAACAGCATAACTAAGATGTGACCTAACGATTAGACAACCCCCTAAGTATGATAATTTGTCGGTCTATGACAGTAACTGGAACTACTGAATTAGTAACAATAAGCTTTTTCAAAGAGGTAGGTTTTGAGTCTGATCTTAAAAGTAGCGATGGAGTCAGCCTCCCGTACCTGGACAGGGAGCTGGTTCCATAGCAGGGGGGCCTGGTAGCTAAATGCTCGGCCCCCCATTCTACTCCTGGAAACTCTGGGAACCACAAGTAGACCAGCATTCTGAGAGCGGAAAAGCACTTGGAAAAGGCTTATGACCGGATCCCCAGGAGCATCCTGTGGGGACTCCACCAGGGCTGCCCTTTGTCACCGGTTCTGTTCGTAACTTTTATGGACAGAATTTCTAGGCGCAGCAGGGGAGTAGAGGGTGTCGAGTAAGGTGGGCGGAAGATCTCGTCACTGCTTTTTGCGGATGATGTAGTTCTTCTGGCGCCATCAAACAGGGACCTCCAACAAATGCTGGGAAGGTTCGCAACCGAGTGTGAAGCAGCAGGGATCAGCATATCCAAGTCAGAGGCTATGGTCCTCGCTTGGAAAAAGGTAGAGTGCCTTCTCCGGGTTTGGGAGGAGGTCCTGCCCCAGGTGGAGAAGTTTAAGTATCTTGGGATCTTGTTCACGAGTGAGGGTAGGATGGAACGTGAGATCAACAGGTGGATCGGAGCGGCGTCAGCAGTGGTGTGGGTGCTTAACCGATCAGTCATGGTGAAGAAGGAGCTGAGCCAGAAGGCGAAGCTCTCAATTTACCGGTTGATCTGCCCCTCACCTATGGCCATCAACGTTGGGTGATGACCGAAAAAACGAGATCGTGGATACAAGTGGCTGAAATGAGTTTCCTCCGCAGGGTGGCCGGGCTCAACCTTAGAGATAGGGTGAGGAGCTCGGAGTAGAACTGCTGCTTCTCCGCATCGAGAGGAGTCAGCTGGGGTGGCTCGGGCATCTGGCTAGGATGCCTTCCGGACGCCTCCCTTTACAGTAGAGGTGTTCCAGACATGTCCCACTGGGAAGAGACCTCGTGGCCGGCCCAGGACTAAGTGGAGAGATTACATCTCTCGCCTGGCTTGGGAGCGGCTGGGGGTCCCCCCGGAGGAGCTAATGGAAGTGGCCGGGGAGAGGGCTGTCTGGGTATCCCTCCTGAAGCTGCTGTCCCCGCCACCCGGATCCGGATAAGTGGGATAAAACGAAACAAAACTAATTGGCATAACCCATACGTCGTTTTTGTGATCTCCAAAGGTTCCGCTCCAAGACTATGATAAGGAGAAGGAAGAACTCAAAACAGTGATGTCGCATCCAGCACAGTTGATGAGCCTCAAGAACTGAATTCATAACAGGAAATTCATGTTTCTCGCAGATCCACCTAAAATGACAAAACACAACATTTCGTCACTGTCACCATCCTGGAAACAAACATGAACTGAGACTCCTCACAGACACCAGGACCACATGGAGACTTATCACAGACACCAGGACAAAGATAGTCATGTTGACTTATTTATTTAGCACCTCTGAAGCTTCTTATCAGTTAGGAAGTCACACTCTTGAGATGTGGCTGGACGGAGGTTTCACAACTGTGATGCTCTCTCTCTTGTCCTGCAGGTCAGATTCAGAGAACTTTACCCTTTTTAAGGACCTGATGCTGCTCGCTCTTATTGCCGCCATTAGGTCATCGTGACTCGATCTCTGAGGCGGAGGCAGGTTCGGTTCTTCTCGTCTCTTCTGCAGTGATGGCCTCAGAACATTCCTCAGATCTCTGAGAAGATCGCCGCTGTCTTTATAATCGTGGCTCTTCTTGAAGTTCTTCTGTCTGGGGTTCCATTCTTGGTGCTGGTTCTTGGTGGTGTCCCAGCCTTTGCGTTGTTTGATCATTTGGGCACTTTTCCTTATTGGAGGGTCTGAAGGTGAAGGAGAAGGATTCTTGTTCAGATTCTTCAGTGATTTAGACTGGGCCAGCTTCTCTGGAGGTCTGTTGTCTGCAGATGACCCTCGTCCTGGCCCATCTGTGGACATCTGCTGGGACTTCTGTCACAGCCTCCTCTGTTGTTGTTTGTCCTGATTGCGTGTTAGGATGTTAGGTGCCATCCTTGGACCTGGGAGATCAAACTGATAACCCAGTCTGAGAAGAGTGGTGTTCTCTCTTAATATGTTCACCATCTCCATTTCTACCTTTTCCCCACAGATGTGGTGTTGGTTGTAGAAGCGGAGTTCCATCAGTGTCTGGTTGTGCTGCAGTTCCCCCAGCAGTGTCAAGATACCATGACCAGACACAAAGTTGGACTCCGATGTTCAGTTTTGTGATAAAGCGGTTCTTGCTGAGCATCTTGGAGATGGCGAAGGCCAAGTGATCATTGGCATGGGTGTTGGCCAGGCTAAAGACGTGAACATGAGCATTTGTGCTAAGAGCCTCGGCAAAGCGGAGCAAAGTCTTCTTTGAGATATCTTCGATGTTGTTGAGGTTGACTTTGCTGGTGCTGGGATCATCAGACAGAATTTGCTCCAGAGTTCTGTTCACATTTGCCAGATTCCTGCTCTGCCAGTCAGAGACTGGATCCGGACCAGGATTCTGGGTCTGGTCCAGACAATCAGTCTTACTCCTCTGTTGTACTGGCCTTCTGATGACTTTAAATCCAGATCAAAGAGTTTTTGAACTTGTCTTTGTTTTCCCGCTGGTCGTTTTTCAGACGTCTCCATGTTTCACCGTCCTTCCTGACGCTGAGGGCGGGGTCATCGTTGGTCACCGTCACTTGCTCTGCACAGTGGTCTGATGGTGGCTCCTCCTGCATAAGATTACAGGACAGAAGCGTTGTGTCCGAAACCACCCCCATATACCCTAATAGTACACTCAATAGTGTGTACGCCATTTTGAAATAGTGTCCGAATTCTTAGTGAGCATCGCTGTACCCTATGTAGTGCACTTAATGTATCCCACAATGCACTGCGAAAAGTAGTGTACAACCGCTGCATCCTAACTCGGAAATGTATCCCATCAGCCTTTACGGTATCAAGTGTTACCGTAAAGGCTGATGGGATACATTTTTTTTAACGTAATTTCTACTGTGCGGTTTGATATATGAAATTTCTGGGAAATAAGAAATCAATATGTAGTTTACAATTGTTTTCAGTAGGGGTCCAATATGATCATCTTAAAAATATTACAACATAAATGTGTAAAAAATAAATAAATCAATCAACCTTCACTGCCCCCCCCATCACACACACACACACCACACACACACACACACACACACACACACACACACTTAAAATTGTTCTTTAGAATCGTCTGTTCCTCACCAGGCTAATTAAAATATTATTTGCAAAGATGAAAAGTAGCACTGGATCCATTTCTTGATGAAAATTTGCTTTATTAAATGTTTTCACTACAGTGGAATATGACTTGAGAATGTGCCATCACATCTTGGCTAGAAAATGTCCTGAGACACTAATTATTTTAGGTAATAAGTAATTGTTATTTTGTGGCGGACACATTGGGGTGTAACTCACACCCAGGTGATGCATGGGGTGGTGGGCGTGGTTAGCCCTTGATTTGATGCACTGTTCAACGCGCCATTTGGTATTGTCTGCCGGATGCAGAATAAAGACGTCTAAACCATCTGCTCTGTCCGAGTCGTTCCTCGTCCTGCCACAATTTTATTATTATTGACATTAATATTTTATTTTACTATATGAAGTTAGTTCTAGCGTAAAATATTGCATTTCCAAAAAACGACCGCTGAATGTATTGGGGTGTGTTTCGGATGGGTTAAAATAAGTAAATGGACCTGGCCACTTTTACCGTCGACCGTGGTTCGTAATTATTATGCGACAGCATGACGTCATTTTACGTGCGCCGTAGTGTCCGAACGATAATTTTAAAGTCAGTGCACTACGTAGTTCACTCAATCCAAGTACCCATGTAGTGAGTAGTGAATAGGGAACGAGTGTGTGACACAGCGAAGATGTGATCATAGAGTGACTGCAGTTGCAGAAAACACACAAACACACTTACACACACAGGAGCGTGTGATATTTATATTTCTTTGGTGGAAAGTCTTTCTGACTTTCATGTATTTCTTATTTGTCTTGTAGACATTTCCTCTGATTTTTCTGATTTCAGTTGTTAAATATGTCAACTTTTATCTGTTGAATCAGAAATGTTGCAACTTTATGAATTGTGGAATTTGTGGAGGAACAACATAGCACAGCTAAAAGCACTGCTGTCATGTGCTTCCGCCATCAGATATCAACGGCTTTATGTTAGAATTTTGCAGGAACCTAAAAAGAAAGTGATGATTGATTGAGGATGGTTCGTCTCTGTGGTTCAAGCATGTTCTGATGGTGTGATGCTCTGAACAAACCATCCTGCTGTGGCTCTCGAGCAGCTTATTGTTCTCCTCCTCCCAGAACCTCAGCAAAGCGTCCCTGTTGAACAATCGGGGTCTTGACCGTCTGGACTCTCTGTCTCATTCCAATTGGAATATTGTCATCAAGATGGATCAGCTCCCTATCCAACTCCTGCAGCTCCTCAGAGGACAATGTTGCCAACATTTCATCTTCATCCCCCTCCTCCTCATACATTTTCAGCTCTCTGTGGTACCCAAAGGAAGTCATGGTCCTAACAGGAATCAACCAGGATATCTGTTCAGTCCATCGTCTTCTGATCACTGATGTGGCCTGTAAGAAGGTCCAGAGTCTTCAAGGGAAAGGGGATGGAATGTGAGGGTCTTTTTTTAGGGAGGCCCACCAGAGGCTTACTGCAGGAATGTGAAGACTAAGTGCTGAAAGCTCATCAGACAATGAAGGAAACAGAAGGCAACTTTAGTTCAACTTTAACCTCAAACCTGGAGACGTGAAATCTTTGGCGTCTCATCTGCCTTGAAACAATTTTGATTGTATAAGACGCTATATAAATAAAGATTGATTTGATTTGAGATTGATCTGCCTGAATCTCGGAACAAGACTTCACAGATTAGAAAAGCATCAGTTTTCAACGACTCCCTCAGAAACAACGTTTCTTGTGTGGCTGCCTGGGAACAGCTGGAATCTCTCAATGAGCGGCTGTGTGGAGCTGCTCAACCCTAGTGTCAGATTACCAGACTGAAGTTAGAACGTGCCATAAATCTGCTGTTGGTCTGACCTTTGACCTGCATATAGATTTAGTTGGAGAAAGGTCACTTGTTCAAAGAAAGAAACATTAGTTCATCAGGCTTAATGAATGAATTTATCATTTAATGATGAAGGTTTAAGTTTAATGAAAGACTTTCAAGCAAGCCTTTAATATTTGGATATAAGTTGAATTTGTCTGTTGACCTAATGGCAACAGTGTGGCCTTTGGCCTAATGGACTTCTACAGAATATAATAGTGCTGCAGAAGAAATTGTCATTTGATAATACAAATTTAATGTTGTTTTGAGGTGTCTCAGAGAACTTTCCAGAAGCAGAACCGGAGGCTGGATCATTTCGTCCTCATTACAGGTTGCTGCTCCTCTCTAGGTTTGACCTCTCTGCTGATCTCCTGATGTCCCTCCCGAGGATTCTAAACACCCTGAAAGGTTTCAACAATCCCTTTTACAGATTGAGAACTGAAAAGTGAAAAATCAGAGTTCATTTTAACGTTGGCCCCTCTGAAGACAAAGGCACTCAGAAGAAACTTTTGATGTCAGAATTTCTGTTCTGCAGACACCAACTGAGATGATCTATCATGAAACCTCCTTCAATCAGTAATGTTTTAACAGAACAGCAGGTGGCCCTCAGAGTCTGCTGTCCAAAAGCTACTGCATTCCACCCAAAACCAGCAGAACCTTCAGGTGAAACATTTATTCACATTGTTTAATATTTTCATTCAACAAACTTTTGAACTTTCTTCTTGTATCCACACAAAGTTTATAATCACTGTGTGTGTGTGTGTGTGTGTGTGTGTGTGTGTGTGTGTGTGCGTGTGTGTGTGTGTGTGTGTGTGAAAGGAAGTAAATTTTTTTTTATTTTGCTGTTCAGCGTTTTTAACTATGGTAGCTCTGATGGTCCAAACATTAAACATCACAAAAAATTATAAACATCACAATCGTGTAAAAAGTGATTGAAAAAAAGTTAATATAAAAAATTAATTCAAAGTAGTAAAAAGAGATGATGCATTCAGGTGAGGTCATGGTGCATTCAGGATCCTGTAGAAGTGTAGAGGTCAAGTTCCTGATACAGGAGGAACCTTTGTAGCCCTGGTGGGATGATGAGTGAATTCATGATTTCGAGGTTGTTGAGTCTCTTCAGAGTTAGGCTCCGCCTCATCCGTAACCTGCACAGGTGCCCCAGAGAGCGAGGGGTACCTAGGGGGTCATAGAAACAAGCCAATCAGATCACAGTTTTACCTGCAACAGGGACACAAAACATCCTGAGTGGCCCCGATGTTAGCAGGTTGTGGCTGATAAACACTGTGAATCTCCGTCATTAGCAGAAGTTCAGATGCTGCTCCTCAGGTTCAGGATTCTGGTTTAAGGTTCAGGGCCATCTCTCTGGGGTTCTGGATCGGGAAAAGCTGGAACTAAGAACACTCACCTAGGACTCGACGTATTTCAGGCCACTCTGATTGCTTCTCCAGGATGGCTCCTAGTCTGGAGCAGATGTGGACGTGGCTGGTGTAGTCCAGCAGGGTCAGGACCACCTTCCCAGACAGATGCAGCACACAGCAAAGACTCATGAACTCACAGAACTGCAGAGAGGAGTGACACAACACAACTCAAACACACACTCCTAAAACACCAAGTAACTCTCTGGTGTTCTCAGACGTTCAATTCTCTCAGCTCAGATTTTCCACTGGTGAACATGGGAGAGCAGAAGACCTCCTGCACACCTTCACACAGACAGGCTGATATCGGCAGCAGAGAACCTCATTTAAGTTGTGACTCACTGGAATTTTCCGCTGCCCCTCATCCCCAGTGTCAGAGGCGTTGTCATGGTGACACTGGAAGCACTTTTCTACATCATATCCGTTGTTGAGCAGAAGCCTCATCATCACTTCATCCTTGAGGCAGTACTGCAGGGCAGTGGGAAAGAGCGTGTCACTCACCACTGTAAAGTAACGGTTCACGTCTGCTTTGGACGCCAGGAGCAGCTTCACGATGTCATAGCAGCCAGACCGAACTGCCACCAGGAGGCAACACAATGGGTCTAGATCTGTCTTTGCACCGGAAGCCAACAGGATTCTGGTGCACTCCACATCTCCATTGGAGACAGCAAAGTACAGGGCGGTCCTCCTCATGTCTCGGTAGGTTTCAGACTTCCTGGCATCCATTCGATAGTTGACATCGAAGCCGTGAGCAAGCAGGAGCTCCAGGCAGCGCCTGTGGCCTCCCTCTGCTGCGGAGTGAACTGGGCTCTGACCCGCCTCTTTGATGGCCTTCTTGGTGGTCAGAGGTATCAACATCTTCACAGCTCTGCATGACAACAAATCAAGGTTGTGTCAGTCATCAGAAGGTCGTCCCACCCGTCAATCCAGAACTTACTGGTAGTGTCCAGCATACGCAGCCTTATGGATGGGCAGGTGTCCGGTGGCATTGGGCAGATTGGCGTCGGCTCCGTTGTCCAGCAGCAGTTGGATACAGGCTGTGTTTCCTGATCCAGCGGCATCCAGCAGGACGCTCTCCCCATTACAGGCCTGAGAGTTGACTCTGCTACCTGAGCAGGCACAAAGGAGATGGGACACCTCTGGCAGAGTGCACCAGCATTTAGACAAGTCTACTTTCATCATACTCACCACAGCTCAGCAGAACCTCTGCGATGTGGGCGTGGCCATATTCGGCCGCCACGGCGAGAGGCGTCGCACCCGTCACATCCTTGTGGTTCACTCGGCCTCCATTCCTCAGCAGCAGCATCAGGATGTCTGTGTTGCCCAGTTTGGCGGCTTCATGCGTCGCCGTCCAGTTCCTCCAGCAGACCTGCTCCGCCCAGGCACCGTAGGTGATCAGCAGGTGCGTCATCTCGTAAGAGCCCGCCTTCACTGCTGCCAGGTGGGACACATCAGCGGGTGTTGTTGAGAAGAAACGACAGAAGAAGTAAGATGGAGTCCTTCAGAGAGTCACTGGTGCTGCTGTTGCTCAGCTTTTCTATGATTTCAGGGTTTAACTGAGAGGAGATGTTAGAACTCAGGAGGAATTGCTGTGGCTGATGGACTCTGTAGCTGTCGTGTTAATGCGACTGATTCACCGGGCTAGGTTTTCATCCTCCCGCCATCTTTACCCAGCATCAGTGGCGACTCTTTCTTGCCGTTGGTATTGTGTGGCGATGCTCCGTGCTCCAGAAGCGTCCTCACATTGTGTGTCAGTCCAGCTATGACCGCAAGCGTCAGCGGTGTCTCTCCTTCTGCCGCCGCCGTCCTCTCCTCCAGGCTGAGCCGCTGAGTCGCCGCTGTAAACAAATGCAGATTATCAGGGTCCACATTCCTGGAGGTCGACTTGCTAACCTGGCAGCTGAGCAGCTCAACTCGATGTCCAGCTATGTCCTGGGTTATTTTTGTCAGTGAGAGCCAAACTTCTCATCTCAGTGATGTTTTCATCTTCAGCTGGCCTTACTACAATCTTGGTGCTTTTGTATAAGTTAGCATATGGTTAGGACAGCAGCTAAGACAGTCAATTTATCAATCAGTGGAAAAACATCATCTGTGTGAACAAATCAATACATCATACAGAACAACTCACATCTCAAAACTGTCTTTAGAACTTCCAGAACTGGCTGGACTGCAGCTCGATGGAGCGGAAGACATCCACGACTGTCCCACTCTCTGAAGGCCCCAGAGCCCTTCAGCAGATCTGTGAGCACCAGCACCTCACCTTTCCAGTGCAGTAATATCAGGATATCCCATTGTTTGTAGGAAGACAAGATCAAAACCCGTTGAGCTGCTTGTTCTTTGATACTGAAGGTGAATCTCACCTACCTTGATCGATTGCAGCCAAAACTCTCAGGTTTTCATCCGTTTCTGCTGCTAAGCTAAGAGAGAAAGAATGAAGCCTCATCAGGGATTAGCATCCTCTGTTATGATTGTAATATTGCTACAGTAAGCTAGTATTTACTGAGCAGCACAGGCGTACCACTGCTAGTGTAGTTTTTGTCATACTGAAATGTTGTGTGGTACCTTGCTGCAGACTTCAGAAAGGATTCTTGGCAGGACTCGTGAATGTTTAGCTGGGTGATGTAGTCACTGAGCTCATCTTCACCATCTTCTTCATGAGTGTACATTGTTCTGCTGATGCTCATGTGAATAAAGGAGGTTTCTGAGGCACATTGGTAAACTCCCTTTAGACTGAGCACCATGTTAGCCAAATGTGTAAGCAAATGTCAGCTAATCCAGCTAGTCAAGACTGTGAATTGAGTCATAAATGACTATTTTCTCCTGCCTAAAAACAAAATTCAGCCAAAACTAAAAATTAAAACAGAAGATGCCCCAAATGTTGGAGGTTTGCTGAAGTTCTCACCTGGAGGTTTGCTGGTGGCGTGTTGCACTGCTGCTCTGATGAAGCATTTATATGTTGTGACCTGCTGGAGGGTCCAATCGCGGCTGCTGCTCTTAAATAGAGTCGGGTTACTAGACCCATTGTGCTGTCTAAGCTGGGTCTTTGTCGTATTTGGCAGAAATCTTCCTTTTCTGATCTCACAATTGTCTGGGGCTTTAGCTCGCCGACACATGTTGTTCGATTCAACATTTGTGCATTCACACAATTAAATTGATGATGATAATGATGAAGATTTCTCAAAAAAACAAAGGACAGTGGAGTGAATCCTGTTTTCTCTCAGATGGAGGAACATTTGAAGATTTTTAACTGTCAACTGTTTTAACACTTTCAAAATCATCCTGATGCCTTCAGCAAAATTCTGATAGTTGTCAGCATTAAAAGGGTCAGATTAGCTGCAGTGCTGAGAACAATCACAGCGTCCGTTTTCCTCACGTGTTTGTGTGAAGAGTATCAGTGGGTTTCTGGACCCCCCCCCCCATTAGCAGCTGACTGGAGCTTTATCTGAAGGCGCCACATCTGACCCCCAGACTGAAATAACAACATATAGCTCAACATAAACCTCCCAAAGTGTCGCTGTCCACAGACGAGTGTCTGAACTCATCTGACAAACATGTTTCTGCCTCTAACTGTATGATTCATGTTGGAACCCATCAAAACTTTATTTTGAGCTCAAAGCAAACACAATCCCCCAAAATAGAATTCATCCACGTCATGTTCAAACTTTAAAAAGACACAAAAGTCCATTTTTGCACCAGTAACTTAATTTTTATGTATTTTAATACTTCCTACTTTCTCAGGGGTCATAATTTGAGACAAAAGACAAAAAGGACAGGAAGACAATAATTTCAGGTTAAATATTTTTCCATTTCATCAGTTCAAAATTCACCAAAAACTTTTGATTTTACTGTTAAGTGTTGTTATTTGATGACACCCTTACCCTATTAGTTATAGTACTGTATTTTGTGGTATTGTACACTGTTTATGTCACGTGTAGGATGTGACGTTTTGCGCAGCGGAAGCTCCTTGTATGTTCCAGTTAAGAGCGCGGTATACCGAGTGAGTTCATGTTCCTGTAATAAATATGCTACCAGGCTGAAGACATTGGAGAGATTCGCTTGCTTATTCCTCAGTATGCATGGACGTTGTGCAGTAAAACTGGACACCTTGACAACAATGAACCGAATTTCTATAAATAAAGTCACAATGCTAATGTTTATTTTTGTGTATTTAAAGGCGGACCCAGTCCGTGATTGCTATAGCAACGCGTCAACTGACTTCGCGTGAACTCACGTAGCTGTTCAGAGGTATCTGGGCTGAGGTTTCTCACCTCTCCTCTGCCAGGACGGACAAAAGAAACTTTCTGGGTGTCTTTTAAAGGAAACCGATATTTCCGCCGTTTTCGAACCGAAGTCGGTAAGTGATAATTGGATTTGAACTGTTGGAAGTGGCGGCAGGACGAAACTTCTGCGAAGAGCAGCGTCATCTGATGGCAAAGTGGACGCTTAGCAGCTGTTTCAGTTTGAGACTGGCGCGTCCCTGTCATAGTCCGACAGTTTTCACGTTTATCACAAAAATACAACAAAACCTGTGTCACGAGCAGGAATAGGGAATGTATGTCTAAATATTTATTTTGTACCAAGAAAAAAGGTGTTAACCAAAATAAAGATCAAAGGATGGTAGGAGCTTTGATTTCATGCAGCATACTCTATTACAGCTGCGTTGTTGTATTTCAACCGCTTTTTCACCTTGACTAATATCGACAGTCAGCAGTTATGGAAATAATTACACAAGACAAGCAGGTGAGATATTGACAAGGGTGTTTGTTCTTCTGCAGGACAAACGGAGGGACACACACGCACTGGACTCGACCAGTAATTTAAATTAATCCATCAACATTTTGCAGTTTCACGGTTATATATGGCATGTTTGTGGTTCAGGCACCAAAAACGCCAAACCGTGCGCTTCAACGTGGACTGAGTTACTGCCACGATTTTCTGTGACGTTCAGATGTGCGGGGCCTCGGCGGAGTCTGCTCCGAACCTTGAGCAGGATCTGCCGCTGATCTATGAATGACCTTTGAAATGATTCACAGATCTTCATGCTCATGTCTGAAAGGTGATGGAAGAAAAGAGAGAATCAAATCAGCAACGTGCTGCAGAACAGCCAACAGAGGACAGCAGAGAGGCCACAGATGCGACCAGTCTGACCACATTTGAGACTAGTCTGACCACAGATGAGTCCAGTCTGACCATAGGTGAGTCTTTTTGGTCAGCACAGTCATCACTGCTGTGCAGATGTCTAGACCCTGAGCAATTAGCATCTGTGCTGACCGTTAACCACACTAAGAACGCCATAGAACATGATAGAATAATGTAGAATGTGAGAGAACAGCAACTCAATTTTTGACAGAAAAAAAAGGTTTCTTTTTTGTTGAACACTAAAATACAGCCAGCACCTGCTGGCCCAGCAGAATAATATCTACACCTGTGCTGGTGCACTTTGAAAGTGAATGTTTCAGGACAGGAAGAAGGTGGAGTCTGAGTGAAACCTCCATTCTTATGTACAGCAGTGGACGAACAGCATACTCTGACGGAGACGGGTGTCTTTAATGAATCCACCTTGATGGTGATGGAGGTTAGCTCCGCCCAACCAAGCACCTCCCCACTTCACCCCGTGATAACAATAGAGAATGACTTCATGCCAGATGTCCTCACGGTCCTGGTCCAGACTGGTAAGAAAGGAAATTGGAGGGAAGAAGAGGATGTTGTGCAGGAAGATCATCTGTGTTTAGATTGACTCCTTGATCTCAGATGAAGGTGACTACCAGGAGCTGATGGTAGAGATTGAGCATCCTTGCTATCAGAAAAGGTTCCTGGGAGGATACAGACACCAGCTGACAGGGGTGGAGTACCATCACGCAGCTGTGCAGACGCTGCAGAAGAAGAGACCTGACAGAGGAGTTCAGCTGTTCAGCCGCGACACACAGGTGACAGCAAAACACTAAAAACAACAACATCAGTTCAAGCTTTTACCATGGAGACAACAATGAATATAAAACATGTGCTGTTAAAATGTTTCTCTACTTAAAAGGTTTTTAACCTGAGAACACCAATATTTATCATAGTAACTATCACCACCACAACATAGTGCTCCCTCTGTCAACCAGTCCTCTCTGTACCAGTGTTAGCATTTCTCAGCAGATGTAGCTATGACCAGATGAGCAATCAGTCAGGTCATGGCTACATCTGCTGAGAAATGGTAAAATTTCACACTAAAATGCAGAAATAGTAAAATTTCTCAGCAGATGTAGCCACGAATTTCTCAGCAGATGTAGCCATGACCTGACTGATGTATTGATTGATTGTCTGTCTCTTGATTCATCAGACAGTGGAGCTCAGGTGTCAGGAGCAGCAGTGTGCAGTTCACGTCTCTACTCAGATGACCAGGGTCGGTTGTTTCGTCTCTTGTTGCCAGGACAAGCTGGTTTCTCCGGGCAACTACACGACGGCTGGCGATTATCAGGAGTGGCGCCTGAGAGCCGTGAGTCCACACTGCCACTGGTGCTGTTTTACTGGATGTCTGTCTGGTAACAGATCATCAGCGGCTGTAGATGTTGTGGCTGTTGTGAATCATTGTTTCACAATGGATGTCACAGCAGTAAAAGCATCCAGCTGCTGATTTGTTGCTAAGCTACCAAATCTTTTGGCAGCTTTTCCCCAGTGACCAAAGTTCTGTAATTGTGTGCAGTTATAAAGTGTTCTATAAAGAGTTTCTGTCAATGATCAACCTGGGCCTGAGGAGCAACATCCCCCTACTGAAAAGAAATTGACAGCAGTTGGACTCAGAAATGCTTAATTAGTTGAGAATAGTCAGTGTTGAGAATATTTGTGCAGGGGTGGGTGTTGCTTATCAATCTGACGTCAGCCACTCACGTGGTGTTTTCTGCTCCAGGTGATCTGTCTGCAGTCTTTTGTGCGACGCTGGTTGGCCCAGCAGAAAGTGGGCATGCTGAAGATGGAACGGGATCACCGGCTCGCCTGGGAGAACGAGCAGGTCAGGAGGAGGCAGGAGGAAAAGAGGTACCAAATGAGGGAACGTCACCAGCGCTGGTCAAACCCACAGCGGCAGGAAGATTTCAATGACCTGTACCGCTCAGTGGCGAGTAAGACGTATTCCTTGTGTCATATGATTACAGACATGTTCTTTGATCAGGTTTTGAATATGAATTAATCCACATGTTTTTCAGAGTGGAGGATGATGGCGGAGCAGCAAATTTGCTCCACCCTAACAGGAGCTGAGAAGACGGCAGCGCTCTGCTCACTGGTCCAGCAGGAGACACAGCACATAGCCGCCATTGGGCGCCTTCAAATCAAGGCCAAGGCTAGCAACCATGACAGCTATGTCAGGAGGCTGCTGGACAAGGTCAGAGGTTATTACAGCTTTCACCTGTCTCCATCCATCATCTTTGAGTTCAGACATCTCCTCTCCCCAGAGTCTCTAAAGGTAGAATGGGGGGCTGTGTATTTAACCACCAGGCCCCCCTGCTGTGGAATCAGCTCTCTGTCCAGGTACGGGAGGCTGACTCTATCTCTACTTTTAAGATTAGACTTAAAACCTCCCCCTTTGAAAAAGCTTATTGTCAGTAATTCTGTAGTTCCTGTTATTATCCTAGACATAATTATCATATTTAGAGGGTCGTCTAATTATTAGGTTAACATCTTAGGTATGCTGCTATAGGCCGAGGCTGCCAGGGTTCAGAAACATGTTCACCTGGCAGGCCTCTGTCACACTGCTGGGTCATGGCTTCCTCTCCTCTCCTCTCCTCTCCTCTCCTCTCCTCTCCTCTCCTCTCCTCCTCCTCTCCTCTCCTCCCCTCCCCTCCCCCCCATGCTAATATGTGATGCCGTGTCAGTCAGCAGCCCCTCATCGATGGCCAGCAGCAGGAGGTAAAACCATCGAGGTCGACAATCAGCAGATCAGGAGAGCAAGAGAACTGCGAGATGTTTACAACTCCATCATTGTGGCCCCTGAGAGCTCAGAGCAGAGAGTCTGTATGCTGAAGAAGCTAAGAGACACCGTCCAGGTGACACACACTCACACAATTGTGTGCGGGGATGTAGTGGACTTCCCTCTGAGAACGGTGGTTGTGGACCTGATGTTTGCTGCTTTTCTGGACAGGAAGACAGGTGTCAGCTGACAGAGGACATCATGGGCTTGATTAACAGGGAGGTGGATCTGATGAAACGAGGGGTCAGGTCAGACAATCTGGAGGGTTTGAGGAAAAGGATCAGCACGCTCTTCCTGCAGTACATCAAAAAACCAGAGGTTAACCCAGAAGTGTCCAAACTGCTGGAGGTGAGCAGCGCACCATCAGGGTCACCTCCTCATGGAAACACTGGTCAAACACACATCTTCTTCACCTTGACTCTAGGTTCCTCAGAGTCCCTCTCAGAAAATTGACACACTCCTCTGCCAGAGCTGCCATCGCGTCCTGCTCTCTACAAAGTTTAACTTGCCTGCTGGCAGCCACCAGATTAGTCGATGCCGTAGATGCACTGCGCTTGACAGTGTTGCCAGAACCCGCAAGGACGTCTGCAGCTACAAGAACATGCTGTTAAGACTGAGGGTTGAGGAGCAGCAGCTGAACAAAGAGGCCAGAATCACCTTCCTGCTGCAGGTCATCTCTCTAGTTTGGCCTTTTCCTCTGTCACAGCATCTTCATCAAAACTCATGTGTCTGTAGGTGGAGGATGTTCAGTACCTGGTGGAGGATGTCTGGACATTCTGCTCAGCCTTTAAAGACAGGAGCGACCTGGATGCTCTGGACTTTGTTCGCTGGGACCGTCGAAGAGACTGGAGTCCGTGGAACTGCATCCTGCTGCCCACAGAGGAAACTTCAAGCCACCTGGAGGTGAAAGATCTCCACAAGGTCTGTCCATACCCACAGGATCACCCAAAGCCCAGAATCACGAAACTCCTACCGTTAAAGGCAGATTGTCTTTATTCGTGAAAATTTCAAACTTTTACATCTTTAAATTTGAGGCTGAATTTAAGAGTTTATAACTTTCGCCAAATCCCAGCAATCACAAAGCTGCTGCTAGGACTCTAAAATCCCCAAACACAACTCAGCAGGTGGCTTACATTTGAGCTCCAGGTGGGGTCACCTAATATAACACTGTGTGTGTGTGTGTGTGGTGTGTGTGTGTGTGTGCGCGCTTGTGCTCAGGTTTACAAGGCGGTGTTCATCCGCAGTATTGAGTACAGGCACCTGCTGGCCTGGCGTCATTTCAGACAGAACCCAGCGCTGGTGGAGTATCTCAGTTCCCATCCAGCAGCTGGACTCAACATTCAGCTGCTCTCCAGCCCCGTCTCCACGACGACAGATGAACAGGCTGCCGTCACCAGCTCAGCTCATAAATAACCCTCTCATCGTACTGTCCCCTTCCTGTTTTGTTCTGAAATGATGAAAATAAAAATATTTATCAAAATCTGACCACTGTTAAAACTGTTTCTTTTTGGCTTGTAGGCTTCATCATGAATCTGGCCCAGCAGTTATTGGGGCAAGAACAAGGGGCAGGTTCATCTCTCTCACACGCACACAGTCACACACACACGCACATGAACATGCAGACACACTCAAACAAACACACACACATCCACAAACAGAGATGTGCACACACACACAAACACATACATACACAAAGACATACACACAAACTTACACACAAACACATACAAAGGCAGCGAGAGAGGGAAGCTTAAGATTAACGCTTTCAATAGAATAGTATATACTTAATCTAGTACAGTTGTTATTGCCCCTGGAGGATTGGAGGGTAATTACACCAATCACTCCATTAACACTTGTTTTCTTTCTGTGGTTTTAGAGGAGTTACATCTCTGTACTCTCGGTTTGATTGGATAGGAAATCCAATTGACTCCCCACCTTCAAATTTCTACAGTCTTGGGGTTTCTGGTGTTCAGACTTAACTGGTTTGTCAACAGAAAGTTTTCAGTATGAGCAGCAGGTGAGAGCAGTGCAACAGCTGCTGTGTGTACACTGATATCTGCAAATGCCTTTCAAGAGGTGTGACAGTCATGAGTAACGCTGGTGCTGCACAAGAGGCGTCGTCAAGAGGTAGATTCACCTACTGTACTGTTTACAGTCCAGTAGGCCCCCTACTGGACCCTACTGGACTAGGGCGCATACTTTGCATGTTTTCCTTCTGAAGCAGCTGAGCAGCAGTTTTGTCTGCGGAGCTAAAGTCAGGACAAAACTTCCAAACAGGATGTTTTATAATCCTGACATGACCTTTACCCATCAAGAACAACCACCTTGAGGTTTGCAAATGGAAATCAGTCCAATTAAATACACAACAAAACTGACAAAACTGTACAGCCACAACAGGCTCTAACTAGTCAAGAGCTAACTCTCAGTTTCTCTGATTACCTGAGCACTGTTGATGTAACATCTAAATTCCTACCTGAGAATGGAAATATGATTTTTCTGTGATATTTGAAATGAAATAATAATAATCTATAACTTTCATGAGTTAACTTGCTAAACATTCCAGATCTCACCAGTATTGTTGTAACCAGCCCATGGTAGTCCCATACACGTATAGTATACCGTACTTTCACTGCGTTCCACTCAGCACACACATTTACTGTGTTCTTTTTCAGGAAACATTTCATAAATTACTGCCATCATGAAAACAACATACCTTGTCAGTGGATTCTAATGTGCTTCCATCACAGTGAAACATATTATATTATATTATATTATATTATATTATATTATATTATATTATTATATTATATTATATTATATTATATTATATTATATTATATATATATATTATATTATATTATTATATTATATTAGCAATGTCACATGACCCTGGCTAATGAATGAGATTCAGTAACAGAAGAAAATGTGTTTGGACCCTTTTAACCCCCACAAACTTGGAAGCTGTCTGATACAGAATATCAGTGTTAATCAGATAATTCTCCCCCTCCTTATCTAAATGATAGGAGACTCATGGAGGTCCCACATATCTTTGAGGGATATTGATTTCAGTCTGGTGCGTAATTATGTAAGAGCGTTCCTCACGCTTAAAGGTCTCTGCAGATTGACTCAAGTACCCTTCACTGACGCCTGACCCTTTACTTTAGTCTGACTACATCAGAGGGTTCCTGTTTATGAGCATGTGGCCAGCAGGGTAGAGCCATGTGACCCTGTCCAGGAACTACCTGCAGATGTAACTGAATAATTAAAACTTGATCAACACAATAAATGACAAATGCCTGATGCATAAATTCTGTGACTGCTGCAGGTCAATGACAGCATTTTTATAGCAAAGACGTGAAGCTTACCGTATCTCTGATTGAGAGGGAATAACATCCCAACAACAACTTTAATAAGAATGAAATGCAATGAAAGTCCTATGAAAATGTAACAGTTCTCCATCACACATGGGATTTCTGTCTTTCAGCTAAAAGGGTTAATCTTCATCGCACCAGTGAGATTTGGGCTAATGCCTACTTTTTATTCCATGTTTGCTTTATTTGGCTAACAGTCATCCTAAACAGCTGACTGGCTGCTGCTTGGCTGGTCTGAACCAAGTATGCAAGACGAAAGTTAGTTTATGAAGAGAACTACTTTAAACAAAACTTTAAACCTTTATATTGATGTATACACCAGGAAATAAACCAATAAATTCTCCAAAGTTGGCAAAATGGGTTTAATGTTTAATTAGCTTGAACCCTGCCGGTCAAGGTTACTCTTCATATTCAGTGGGGAAATTCAGACAGTAAAAGTGCGGCCAAACAAACTTTAATCGTATGTTTCCCTGTCTCTCTCTCTCTCTCTCTCTTACACACACACACACACACACACACACCACACACACACACACACACACACACACACACACACACACGTAGAGGTTAGCCAGGAAAATGCTAGCTTAGCTTAGCTTCCTTCTAAACAAACTCTGAGTTCTATGAAAAATGTTCAGATTTCACAAGAAAGAGATGAAAGTATGAATTTCCACCAATGATTCTCTTTTTAAAGACTCATAAATTAAAAGCTGTCTGTTTATCTTCTATGTGTGTGTGTTTGTTCAGAGATTATCAGCAATTATGGACCACGTTTGGAAACTCTGCGTTCCTGATATGAACATGAAACCATGTGACCTGAAGGCAGTGGGAGCTCCTAAGAAGAGCATGAACCTTAAGCTGGGACAGTCAGTCAGACAGAGCAGACCCAGAGATGAAGACCCTGAGGAGAACTCTGTGGAACTTTCGCAGCATCATCCTGATCCTGGTGACGCCGCTGCTGCTGCTTCCTCTTCCTCTGGTTATCAGGACGAAAGTTAGTGGCAATAATGTGGACTGACCTGAATCATTGACTGATAGGACGTGTCTTCAAAGGAACTGTGTTGATCATTGTTTCTCTTAATCCTGGCATCCGTCTGTTACAGGTGAGTAAAGCTGTAATAACAACAGTTCCTGCCTCTGTGTCTGTACAGGAAGCAGAATGTTCCTTCGTTTTGTTGCTGATGGCGGTCTTCTGGATGACCGAGGTCATCCCTCTGGCAATGGCTGCCATGCTACCTGCCATTTTGTTCCCCATCTTTGGCATCATGAAATCATCAGACGTGAGTCGGTTTCTCATTGTTTACTATCCCACAGTTGCACTTTAGGAAATAAGCAGCTTTGATTAATTTAAGGAGACAAAATTCTCCCCAACAACAGAAACAATCAGTTTCAAAGAGCAGAACAGTCCGATTCATCAGAAAACTCTTTCTAGGTGGCAAGGGAGTACTTTAAAGACTTTCACTTCCTGCTGGTGGGGGTCATTTGCCTCGCCACATCCATTGCAAAGTGGGGGCTTCACCGCAGGGTGGCCTTGAGGCTGGTGACCTTGGTGGGAGTCAGTCCAGCGTGGTGAGTGTTCACCTGGTCTTTCCTGGTCAGATCGCCTGGTGTTGGCCTTGTGGGAGGCCGGAGCAGGCGCGACACCTTGTGGACATTGTTCCCTGATGGCAGTGTCCTGTCATCTCTAGGCTGATACTGGGCTTCATGTCTGGCACTGCTTTCCTCTCCATGTGGGTCCAAAACACCTCAGCTGTCGCCATGGTGATGCCCATTGTTGAAGCAGTTCTTCAGCAGATCTTGAAGGCCAATGAGAAGCAGATCGCTGGAGAGGTGAACCCCAACCTGCAGATGGACGGTACAGACATGTGATGTTTTGCAGATATTCAAGCATCATGTCAAATCTAACTGAAGAAATGGATTTATGTTGGTTTATGAGTGATCTGATGATGTTAAAGGTCAGAGGTCACTGCAACCACCCAAAGGCTCAGATTTGCAGTAGAATTTGATCACATTTTCAGTGATTGTCAGCATTAGCATCGTTAACAATACTTCATGTAACATTAGAAACGCTAACAGCTGCCTGTTATCAATGTAGAGTCTGATGGCCATGAGGAAAAGATGAAAGAGCCCTCCAGGTACGTGAAGGTCCACTTCCGTCCTTCTGTTGTGAGGCATCGTCAGCAACATCAACCAAAACTTTATTTGTTTGCGTGTGTTTAGTGAACAGAATATTCCAGGTGATCCTGTACCTGACTCTGTCGTCACCACTGTTCCTGACCAAACCACATCATATTTTTGTGCAGCTCAGGTACAAACAACAACAAAGAATGTGCAGGAGATCATGGTTTCATTCAGTTTGAGACTCCAATTGGTTTCTTTTTCATTGTTGTATTTTAAAAGGATTTATTACCGTCTGTGTTGTCTTCAGGGTGCTGAATGTCAGCCTGCAGCATGTGAGGCCAACAAACGGGACCGGATGGTCTGTAAAGCCATGTGCATCGGTATCGCCTACTCCTCCAACATCGGAGGCATCAGCACGCTACCTGGAACGTCACCCAACCTCATCTTCTCTGAGTTCCTGAACCAGTGAGTGAAGCGACAAACCACCCGCACACCCAAACACTGACCTGACGACTGTCTCTGCTTACAGGATGTACCCCAACTGCAACTGCATCAACTTCGGGAACTGGTTGTTGTTGTGCTTCCCCATTAGTCTCATCATGTTGGTGCTGACATGGTTGTGGCTCTACTGGCTCTTCATTGGCTCAGAGTGAGTTTAATCTCAGCCAATCAGCACAAACAGAACTGAACTATCTTATTATCTAATCTGTGTGTGTGTGTATCTCTGTGTGTGAAGCTTCAGCTTCCTGTGGCAATGTGGAGGAGAACAGACAGAGAAAGAGAGAGCAGCAAAGAAAGTGATTGAGGAGGAGTGCAAGTCACTGGGACCAATGAGGTGAGGATACAGTACCTTGCCTTCTTGACCCCTTTATGAATTCTCTCTTCCTTACCTGCTTCTTCTCTCCCCACTTGTTCCCTTTTCTCCTCATTTGTTACCTCTCTTCCTCACATGTTCCCTTTCTTCCTCAATTGTTCCATCTCTGCCACCTGTTCCCTCTCTTCCTTGTGTGTTCCCTCTCCCTCACCTGTTGCCTCTCTCTGCTACCTGTTCTCTCTGTTTCTCACCAGTTCCTTCTCTTCCTCATCTTTTCCCTCTCTTCCGCAAGTGTTCCCTCTCTTCCCCAACTGTTCCCTCTCCTCCTCATTTGTTTCCTCTCTCCCTTTTCACCCTTTTCCTGAATTCCCTTACTATTCTCTCACTGACTCACTGGTTCTTGTCAGTTCTCAGGAGATCTTCACTGGTGTGGTGTTCCTGCTCATGGTCCTGTTGTGGTTGACCAGATCTCCTGGATTTATGCCCGGCTGGTCTTCCCTCTTTCCTCAGTGAGCCACCTACTTTATTTCCTTCACCTGATTCATACGAAAGTGAAAATAGTTCCTGACAAAGGTTGTGATGTGTCTTTGAACAGTTACTCGGGTTACATCACGGACGCCACTGTGGCTCTTCTGCTTGGGCTCCTGTTCTTCATTGTTCCTGCTTATGGACCACAAAAGAAATACGGTACCACCACCGATCAAATAATGTCCAGCATCAGTTTTGATTTGAAAACTTCAGTTGCCTGAAAATGTCTGGTCATAATTTCTGTTCATGTAAACAGTTCAACAGGTGGAAGTTGAACTGATCAGAAAATGATGTAAAGCTCAATATGAAACTATTTTCAATATTTAAAACATTTCTGTGTTTTTGTTTGGTTTGGTTTGGTTTTAAAGTGACAGATGGGAAGAATGAAAACTTCAGGAGATCTGACCTCACAGATAACTTTCACCTTCATTAGTCTGTTGGCATCTTGGCCTGTTTACAGTCATTACCAACTGATGCTAATCAATGGTTTATTAATACCAGACTCCTCTACTCCACCCCAACATGGTTCCTCTGAGCAGAATCTTGAACTCTGGAGATGAAGATGGCCAAGGCCAACACAGCAGGAGGAGACTGAGACGATAGCGAAGTGTTTTCAGGTCATTTCCTCAATTAACAATTTGATTAAGACATAACAGTTTACAGAAACAGTGGAGATCAAGATCAGAACTCTGTTTAGCTGCAGAAGATCTCCAGGAAAATCTGGCAAAGTCCAGAGTTGTGCTTCACTCTTTAACAGCAACACCTGAACAGATTAAACTTCTCAGAAGAGCCAACAGAATAGCAGGCCTGACAGTTTTGTGAGAACAAGTCCCGTTGAACCACAAGATTGTAATAGAACTCAGGCAGTAGTGAGCAAAGGTCTGCGTGGACACAGAATTTACTGGGTAAAAAATCTGTCCAGCTGTAAAGCATGCTTTGGGTTTGTGTTCCGGCCAGTAGGAAGATCTCACATCTAGATGTAAGAATGTAATCAATGCAATTACATCAAATTCTGGAATCAAGCATAAGAGGACCTGTAAAAAAAGCTGAAAAGAAGATGACTTCTATGGATGGATAAGGATCCTAAACACAACTTAGAATCCACTGTAGACCAACTCTTGAGGCTCCAGCCTAAGGCTCCTCACCAAAGAAGAACACTGGTTACAGAGGGCTGTACCCACCATGTCAAGTTGAAAAAAACATTGCGTTTAAAAACACAACAATACAGTCTGACACTCCGTCCGTCAATGTTCACACCTTCACACAGGATCATGTGACCCATCACCACGTGACCCTGCAGACAAAGGGGAAGCTCCCACAAGTTGAACTGGGTCAACAAACCTGCTAAGTCCTCTTAGTTGATCACCCACATCATTAGCATGCTAATAATCCCAAAGGGCGATATCTTCAGGCTCTGATGTCCCAGAAATAGCCTGACTAGCTACAGAAGCCTCAACAAGCTCTGATGCTGGCCACAGGGGGCGCTGTTGAGCACTAACTCTGCGTGTGTTCCTTCTGTTATTTTAAAAACATAAAATATGAAAATAAAGGGATTTTGTTTAAAATCTTAAGGGAAGTTGTCATCTTCCACCCACTGAACTTTTTACATTAACAGATATTTGACAAGGGGCCCAACAACTGTAGAAAACTAGGTGGAGGTGATTGGAATGACCGACAACTGATTGGAAAAAAGCTAAAAGGTCAATGAATCAACATGGGATGTTAGACACACATATGTCTCATGCTCCTGGTTACAATTTAAGCGGGCCTGACTTGGGTCAGGCATGATGTCAATTAGCTCATTAGCTTTGCTGGTGGCAAACACGTCATTAGAATTTGTAGTATGTGCGGATGAGCTTTCTTATTAGTTTGTTTCTTCTCCAACCAGTGTCAATGATCTCCTGGAGGGAGTTCCAAGAGTCCATGCCCTGGAATGTGGCCCTGCTAGTCGGCGGAGGATTCGCACTTGCCGAAGGAACAAAAGTAGCATTTTCACTTTGACTTTTTATTTGATTTTATTTTTTACCTTTAGCACTTCAGATATTTTATTAATAATTCACCTGTTTCACTTCACAACAGAGACTCCTCACAGACAATGAATTTTTAGATCCCTGATTGGTTCTGACTTATTTATCAGAATTCTGATATTGCTTGTCTCAGACTTCTGAGAAATTTATCCTGGGGTGAATTTTAGGGCTAAAATACATAAATAATATACTGAAATATTTCCAATTACTTTAAAAATTGAGAAATAGTCAGAGGGTGCTTCTTGGTTCCTGAGGTCCTCCTCCAGAAGGTTCTGCTTCTGTGTCTTAGAGGCATCTTGTGCTCTGATCTGAGTGTAGCACTATTAGCATTGTCATCTTTTTAGGTTCTGATTCTAGAAATCAGGATCTGATCCAGGCTCTCTTGGGAAGGTAATGTTTGTGGTTGTGTGTGGGTAAAGGGTAGGAGCTTATGCTGTATTCTATATATTTTTATACACATCTGTTAAGATTGCAGGAAGTTACTCAGATTTCTGTTGATTTTTTTTTAAATGTTTATTTTATTTCACCAGGAGAACTACTCAAAATTAAATACAATGATACAATGTACATCCATTTTTTTAAATGAAGAAAACAGATGTCCCTAGTTAAGCAGTGTATATTGGTGGTCCACTCTTGGCCGTGTGTGTGTGTCTGCGTGTAGGTGTCAGGTCTGTCTCTGTGGGTTGCTGAACTTCTGGAACCTCTGGGTGACCTGCCTGTGTTAGCCACCATCACTGTCGCATGCATCATTGTCACCACCGTAACAGAGGTGACCAGCAACGCGGCAACCATCACCATCTTCCTCCCCATCCTTTCAGCCCTGGTAGGTCTATGCTGACATTAGTTAGGTTTGCTTTAATTGTCCTTTGTCAGCAAACAGGAAGTTCAGCACCTGGAGCTGGTGACATTGTTGCCATCCTGTGTGTCTGTTTGCAGGCAGAAGCCATCCAGGTGAACCCACTCTACGTCCTGATCCCCACCACACTGTGCACCTCCTACTCCTTCCTTCTCCCAGTGTCCAACCCACCCAACGCCGTCGTGTTCAGCTACGGACACCTGACTATCATGGACATGGTGAGAAGAACACCAACATCAGGAAAAGGTCATTAACCTACAGCTGTTATAATTGTCTCTTGTCGCAGGTGAAAGCGGGTATTGGCACTAATGTCATCGGCGTCCTTGCTACTCTCTTGGCTGTGGCCACGTGGGGAGTTCCGTTATTCTCGCTGGATACGTACCCTGACTGGGCTCCGGTGTATCCTGGCTCCAACTCCACATCACCATGACAACAAGGATCCATTGTTTTCAGCATCAACATTTTCAGTTTTTCTACAGTTCTAATGATAATACAGGACTGATATTTACTCATTTACAATTCATCTCCATGGAAACACTCAACTTTTGTTTTTTCTCTGCACTTGTGTTATAGTAATAAGTCAGACCCAGCTTTACGTCGAGACTTACAGCTCGTACAGTTAGTGTGGTCAACACATTCTTGTCAAGGGTGTGGGTTTGATTCCGTGTTCATGGTCTTTCCTTGTGGAGTCTCCATGTCTTCCTGGTGTCTGTGAGGAGTCTCTGTTGTACTGGTGTCTGTGAGGAGTCTCCATGTCTTCCTGGTGTCTGTGAGGAGTCTCCATGTGTGGCCCTGGTCTGTGAGGGTTCTCCATGTTGTCCTGGTGTCTGTGAGGAATTAATTTAATAAATTAATTTAATAAATTAAATAATTTGTGACTCAGTAGAAATTTAGTATAAATGGGATGATGGGATGGTCAATAGATACAATAACTGAATTGGTAAATATTTCCTTAAATTATCAATATGGTGCTAAAAGGGTAGTTAATGAATGTTGGATAACAATAATAAAAAGAAGATAATAACAGTAATTTGGGGAAAAAAACACCACTCTGAGAACATCGACCTTCTCCAAGCAGCTCATTTCCTCACAGAATGTGACCTACACCCATAGTATATTCTGCATATAGGTGCATAACATAGGTGGTTTCTGATCACAGCCCCTTGGTTTGGCAGAGCTACTAATAATACCAGGCATGACTTGTTTATTTGTGATGAATGTGAAGAAAAAGTGTCATTGCGCTCCACAACATTTAATTCAGTTTGCTGTTGTTAAAACAGTGAAAAATAAGCATAGTCAAAAATAGAACAACAGAGCCAAAATCAAAATCAGCCAAAGTCCCTTCAGTAGGGCCACCTTTTGGTGTTGGATGGTTCAAAACCTTCTAGACGTTTAACAGACCGTAAAGTCAGATGTGTGTTAGGGTGCTTCCCTCTAGTGGTCAGAACTGAGCTGTGAATTTGAACGTTGTATAACTGTAAATATAAATCTAGACAGGAAGTAACGCTTGTGTGTTACAGTACTTTATTTAGGTGTTTCCCCCGTCTTTATATTTTATAAAGGAATAAAAATGATCTTGCTTTGGACACCTTTACACAGTTTCACTTTAGCATGAACTAGTTCAGACCAGTTGAACTGAAAACAAACTTAATTTATCACTGAAATAATGCTTTCGTTGTTTATGCATTTTTGCATTCTGCCTGGCCTATCTGATCTAACCCTGCAAAATATTGTTGGCGAAGTGAGCAAATATTTATTTCCATGCAATCATCAGATGATATATTGGTGACAGATCTTGAGTAAATACAAGATCTTCCAGAACTTCCTGAATCATGATGAAAAAGTACCCAAATCATTTTTTTAAAATAAATGCAAAGTGTAATTGGTTTCGAAGTGTGTGTAAATTTCAGTATAATGAAGATAAATATTAACCTGTTGCTTTTTGCTACTTTGGTTCCCAAAAACTTGCTGATTGAGTTCAGGTTAAAGATCTTCTCTTTAGCCTAAACTCTCACTCATGCTTCAAAAATACACCCACTGTTCAATGTGCTACGTCTCTATGCTTCGGTAAATAAAAAAAGTGAACGTTTTTGTTTGTTTGCTTACCTGGTCCCCAGATTCAACCATTTACTCTTATTGTATTTTGAAATTATAACTTTAAATATTCTAATGAGCTAATGTTTAAAAGGCAAAATTTCATGTTTACAATGTTTGAATTACAACACCTGTACAATATTTTTATGTGAATACCACTAAAATAAACATTGAAATGCTGAACTATGCCACTGTGGATGTCGTCGTTTGAGGTATAATTCTGAATTAATAAGACGAGGTAAAAGTAACACGTTTCAACAAGTATCATTTTTTAAACAGAGTGAGACGTCCTGTCTGACACTCTTCGGCAGCCACAGGTTTCTCACCTGTGAGCGAGCTGGGGCGCGCGCTGCCATTCCAGCACTGTGTGACGGAACGAAACGCACGCGGCGACAACCTCTTGAGTACCCGCCGATAAGGCTCCGCCCACTCGCCAAAAAAGCCGTCGGTGGAACTAGTGGCTGCAGTCACAGCGCGGAAGCGGCAGATGAGCGCGGTGGTTGAACGCCACGTCAACTAAAACAAACAAACTTGTTTTTCTCTGCGCGCACTCTTCCACCACTCGGAGCCATGCTGGACCCTTCCTCTAGCGAAGACACCGGCGGGGAGTCCGACCCAGAAGTTATTTGGGAGGGTCCGCACAAACCAGCCTCCTCTTCAGCAGGGAAGCGGTGCGACACCGGCGGTGCGGTGCCTGGAGGTGCCCGCGGCAGACGCGCAAAAGACGATGGCACCACAGGTGGGGGGGGGGAGGAGGAGGAGAAGGAGGAGGAGAGGAAAGAGCGAGAGCGGATCCAGGAGGAACAGCAGAGGAAGATTAAACTTCAGATATACGTGTTTGTCCTGCGATGCATCGCGTACCCGTTCAACGCCAAGCAGCCCACCGACATGGCCCGGCGGCAGCAGAAGGTGAGCCGCCGCAGACACCTGTTGTTCGTTGTGAAGGGAGCGCAACCTCCTTCAGAAACTGGTCCGTTTCGAAATAAATCTACTGCTTGACACGATCCGTTCTTTTCAGATAAACATTGACGCGCTGAGGAATTCGGCACACGTATGATCAACCTTTTAGGCTTTTGCTGTCCTCCACGATTCTCTGTTGCATCATTTCCAGGCCCATGAAATTATTTATCCCAAAGTGATTTTCTAAAAACTTCCAAACAGCTGAGGCAACAGATTAAATAAATAGAGATGAAGTTTGAGGTGTAATGAGTTCACGTTCAAGTTTGCAAACGCTCAAGAAGTTGGTGCTGAAATGTGTTCAGTCGCGTACACGACACAGGCGTGCACGTTAGTCCTGTGGTAACTCCAGCAGCGCTTGAGGAGTCTTTGTGAAAACATTGATCCAGATTACACAAAACTAATGAGATATATCTCAGACAGAACTTTGTTAAACTAGAAAACTCATAGTAACCATAGCATCGCTGTTCGTTTGTACTTCCTGTTTTATTTTGACAGTCTGCCATGCACTTCCTGCTGCCGAGTGATTTAGAGTGTTTGTGTTTGAAGCCGATGCAGCTCAACCTTCAGGCCAGTTTAGTCTCTTGATTTCCTGTTTAAAGGAGTTTCAGTGGCTCCACCTCCACTGTGGTGTTCTGCCCCTCTATTGGAGGGTGAGAGGACCACCTCCCCCTGCGGGGCAGCCTGGAATGTTGGTAACAGTGGTTCTGTGGCAGCGTCTTCTGCTGCTGGTAATTCTTCTTAAACAAGAAGTGTCACTGAGCTATGGTGAGATGATGTCAGCAGGCAGCCTGGTGGTCTGATGTCTGAAGAAGATGCCTTTCAGCCCAGGAAAAACCGGACCATGTGCTACTATGTGGACCAGAATATGACCGCCAGAAACATGTTGGTCACATGATTATCAGTGATTATTAGCTGTGTTCTTTTCTCCTCCATTGTTCTGATCCATCTCCAGCTTGGTTCATCTGTGCACTTGAACTGATTCTAGATGTGTAGAGTCCTGCTGGATTAGATGTGGCTGTAGACTCTGGGATTACTTCCACCATCGCTAAACGGGTCTGAAACAACAGGCTTCTCCATCTAAAACCTGTTCTTCTGTGTCAGCTCTTCAATCTTTGAATTGTGGATGTAAACAATTGCTGCATTACCTGTTGGACTCAGCTGAGGACCAGAGCCAGTGTTGGCAGCTGTATTGAAACATGAAACACAAACTCTGTGGTACTGGAGGAGGAGTTAATGATGCTTAGCTTCTGCCCACGCATAAACAGAGCTTACAGTGTGTTTGCTCTGATAAACCTCCAGAAAAACACATGAATGGTACCAGAGAAAGTTTGTGGATCACCTGAGGAACCACAGACGACAGCAGCATGTGCTGAGCTGTTTTCATGTTGTTTTTTTTCACCTCTTAATCCACCTCATCTTGAACAACACCACCTTCTTCTGCTAAGATTAGCTGAAAGCAGCAGCCGTCCTGTGGTACCATCTCTCCCTCACTGTCACATCCTGAGATGTGATTCTTTTTTCAGAGAGTTTTGCAACATCTTCTCCTCCTCTGATGTCTCTGCAGGGTTTCCTCTCAGCCAGGAGCTCCATGGAGAGTTTCAGTCAGCGCCACCTCCCAAACTATTAGTAAATTCAGTGTGACAACACACACATCTGCAGCCAAAGAGGGTTATTGTTCTACAACTGAAACTTTTGCTGCCACAAACGTGAGATAAAACAATCATCTTTTTTCCAGTTTGGAGTTCCTTTGATGCTCTTTTCTGTTTCCTGGATCTTCTTTTCTTTGTCATATCTGATTCAAACGTTGAGTTTTCAGCCTTTCACCCCAGAGAGGATTCAACTTTCCGACTGTTGTTCTTACTGTATTTCACGTTGCCAGTCCAACATGGACTTTTCACAGATACTCAACCTTCAGGTATAATGACTTGGACAGGAACTGAACCATAGACACCCCTGGCTCTGGTTCTCTGGATGTATTACACATGGTAAATAAACTGTTTTTAGATTTGTCTGAGCTGCCGCCTGGTTCTGGTTGTTTCTGTCAGAGACGATTGACGTCCCCTCAGCTGTCATCACCACTGTCCTGGGACTTGGCTACGCCATGCCTGTGCAGCCAACTGAAGGAGGATGAGGTGTTCCAGGAGCGCCTGTCATTTATGTTTGTGCTCTGATAATGAATGATTGAGCCATGTGGGTTTTCAGTGTTCACAGGGACGGACAAACTCTTCCTCATTAGACCGCCATGCCTCGGGGTCAGGTAACGGTTCACAAGTATGACACTGCACTAGACTAGGTTGCTCTCTGTTCGGAGGAAGTTCATTTCCAGGTGCACTGCAAAGACCATGAAAATCCTTTAAAAACATTTTAGTTTTATTGACCGAATCAGGTCACAACAGCAATGGGTGTGTAGAACTGTCTCTGGTCTTGTACACTTAATTGTCCCCTGCAAAATGACGACGTATCATTGGCTATCATTTCGGTCCAAACCTGCCTTTTTCACATTGCTTTTATCTCCTAAATCAGATGAGTCTGAACATTAGTGCTGTCAATAACCACAGAGGCAGCAAAGAGGCAGTATGATGGGTGTGATTACGTTATGGCACCAAGTAGGTGGTTCATGCAGCATTGGGACACAGTCCACTTGTCCATCTCAAAAATGTGGATGGTGGGTTTAGTTCTGATCTCATAAATTCTCCAGCTTAACTGGCGGCGATGATAATTGGAGGGTGGACTCGCTCGCCGCCGCGATCTGCTTCTATTTTTATCTCCCTGTTGAAGTCATAGCAGTCATCTTTGCCCTGCTCCCCCCCAGTCTTTACTCTTCGTTGTCCTGCTGTCCCCCTACGCACACATATACACACACTCATAAACTCACATACACACACAGATGATCTGGCAGCTCCGCCCTTACAGGACTTTCCTGTTTTAGTAAAAACACTGAAAGCTGGTTGAGATCATGTGACCTCTGAGTCAGCTGTTAAAATCTAACAGTGTGGGGAAACCAAAGAGGAAGTGACCTGGTGGCACTACTTCCTTCCTCTGATACTGGGGAGCAGAACCAGAACCTTCCACTTGCTTTACAGCCAGTTTAGTGGTTAACTGACTGGGATTCAGCTGACCTTAGATCAGATCATCCAACTCCATTCTCACATGTTCACATCAGAATTCAGAACTAGCAACAGCACTTTATTTTTTCATTAAGTCTAAAATTCTTAAAACAGAAAGACTCATTTGTTTCTAATTTTTGTCCTCATTGGTAGCAGTGTGTTGACAGAGTGGAGACTGTCAGGGTTGGGCTTCCCACTCTGTTGTCATGGTTTCCACTGTTCAGTAGACGTTCTGTGTTTCTGTTCTCAGGTTCATCATGGTGCGCCAAGAGCAGCAGACCTGATTGGCCATCTGATTAACTGTTATTTGATGCCTTTGGATCTGATGAACACATGAATACTGTCAGCTCTGAAAGTGTCCCAATCAGGCTCTAATATTGAAGGAAAAACATCCTTCAAGCACTTTAAAGTCTCTCATGATGTAAAAAAGGAACGAAGAACAGCACTAATCCAGGTGTTAGCATTAGTGAATCAAAACCTCCTGCAATCTTTAAATCAATTGGGGATCCACTACTCAATCCCTGATGCCACGGCCCTAAAACCACAGTAGTACTAATGACAACATGTGAGAGAAATTCATGGAGCACTCCACTGTTGCAGCAGCTTCTCTTTTCATCCGCTGTAGTTAAAGGCGGCTAAACCTGGAGGAAACCCACGCAGGACCCTGTGAGACGCAGATAAGTCCACCCTCTGTCACTCGCAGGATAGATTTACTGTTGGCAGCAGTGTGTTTCATCTTCATCCACATGCAGCTCTGCCTATTGTGGGCTTGACCAGACAAATGAGAATGCTGACATTCTTGCCAATGTTTTCTTTTCTGCTCTGCTCTGAGGGGTTCTGTTATCGGAAAGTAGGTCTTCCAGATGTTAGCAAGGTCCAGGAAAATCTCTTCTTCACATGGGCCATTTGTGGACCAGAAAATTTCAATCTCTCCATTTTTCAGTTGAATGTGTGAATCTGGTTCAGGAGTTTCAAGTTTGGATTCAATCAAAGGTTCTGTCTGAAGATGTTTCAGCCAGTAACGTGACAGAACATCAGTAATGTTGTTCCACATGACTGCTGCCTCTGCATTAGGGAAGGTCAGTCAGCCGTCAAGTGATGACCCTGAAACCTCCAGATGATCGACATTGTTCCCAGACTCAAAAGGTCCATCAGAGCTCTGCGGTGCTGCTACAGGTTTCCTTCTGTTATTGAGAAGCTAATGTGCTAATGGTGGAATGTCTAATCTGCTCCTTGTTCTCTTTCATCCCTTCTTCTCTTCATCTCTTCTGTCTGCTCTCAGGTGAACAAGCAGCAGCTTCAGGCGGTGAAGGAACGGTTTTTGGCGTTTCTCAGTGGGGAGACTCAGATTGTGGCTGATGAAGCCTTCTGCAATGCAGTTAGGAGCTACTATGAGGCAAGAACTTTTTCTAAAAGCTCTGTTTCTGTTTGAATAAATTATATTGTAGGAGGCGGAGGTTTGATTCTGGGCTCAAAATTCAAAGAAATGGAGGATAAATTCATAATAAACCAGACTGACATTAACTTCTAAACCATCCACACAGTGAAGCTCAACATTACTGATAGAAGGTTAGAATTCAAGAGCTGAGAATGGAGAGCTGGGTGAAGGAGGAGGAAAAGAATGCATCATAGAAAAGCCTCCTCTGATTCATTGTCTCTCTCAGGTTGACAGGATGGAGGCTGCTGCACCTTCAAACACTGCAGGTGTTCCAAAGAAAGATCTGTCAGTCAGAACTAGATCAGATCAGCATTTACATGACCATTAAAGTCAGCCACAATCATGACTTCGTCACAAGTGAGACCAGAAGAACTCTGTTACACAACCACAGACAGAACAAAACAGAACTGATGAGTGATGCCCAGAGCCTTTCAGATCCCCTGGAGCCAGTTTAGGTTTGGGGATCACTCAATGTTATTGGTGAACCTTCGAGGAACCTTTAGTAATCTGGGGCAGAAATGTTCTAGAGGGCTGAAGGTGTTTGTTAGCAGGTGGTGATTCTAGCTCTGCCTCCTGGCCAAAGAGAGTACAATCATCTGGATGGACACGTCTTTCCTTCTCAGACCACATTTTCACCAAAAACTCTGCTTTTGTTTCAAGATTCTTTGGACACCAAAGGCACAGTGAGTTTTCCAAAGATTCACTGAGGTTTATTTATATTATGCACAGTATTGACAGCAAGCTCACCTGAGCAATGAAATGTTTAAAACCAGGTAGGCAGCAACTCCAGTGTCCCGTCCTAAAAACCTCCTATAATAATCAAACTATTACACAGTGGAACAAAGGCGAGGTTAGTAAAGGGCCCAGAGATGGTGGGTCACCTCGGACTGGTGACTATCAGGCTCTCTCTTACTGCTGTGTTAGTCAGGTGAGATCTGATGGGGTGTTTTATTCCAAAACAGGTTAAGAGTTTAATCCAGAGAATTGACAGAAGTCACATTGTGTTTTCTGCTGCAAGTTTTTCACCTTCAATTGAGTGTTGAAAGGTTTGGTCAGGTGGTTTGACGGAAAGCTGCTGGTTGATCTGTACTTCCTGTCTCAGGTGTTAGAGGTTAGTTCTGTCATTGCTGGTGCTTCAGGTCTCACACACACCAGGTACCGCCAGAGGCAGGAAAGCCCCCCCCCCACCCACACACACACTCTCTCTTGTGTAACTCTGCTCCTGTCTGACAGTGTCGATGTAGCAGCCCCTTCCTGCTTTTTCTGTATAAATGTATTGCTGCAGTTCTTTCTTCACCTCTCATTTTCACAGCTTCTTTAATCGCTGTGAAAATAGGAGCAGGTTATCACTGGTGTGTATTTATGTGTGACCACCAGTTGTTGCTCCCAGTGCTGTAGTGGTATCCCTTCCCAGAAAGTTTCACAATTGATCAAACCCAACATCGGATGATGACCCACCCTTTAATAATACCAATGACCACCAGTGATGGCATTCAGTAAACCAGTACAGTTTATAGAACTCTAGGATTCCCCCAGTTTAGAACTGAAGAAGCATCCTGTATCAGAGGTCAAACATGTTCAGAAAACTAAAAGAAGTCCAACTGCCTTCGACCTGGCTGACTGAGGTTAACCAGTGGAGATGTTTATGTGCTCATTTTAGCAGATTGTGACACTCAGCCAGTGGTTTTACTTTAGCTTTAATGAGCCTCAGATATGACGTGATGATCACATGATGTTTACGAGTGATTGGAAGAAAATCCATGCAGCTTCATTTGGTGGTGTGGCTGTGGTCTCTGACCTTGCTGATGTTTATGAATGACTTTCATACAGTTAGAATCTGTAACATTATTTTTGAAATCTGCTCAATGATCAATAGAGTTAATTTGAAATGGTTTCTGTTCTTCTCATGTTCTTCCTATGTCCTGCCTTTTTGCTCTCACATCCGTACGTGTTCTCCCTGAAATTATTGCGGCAGGTTTGTGGTCGTTGCCTGTGTACCTGCTTTTTCTGTTCATTGTGCTTTTTGCCATTTTCAGTTTCAATAGAGATCAGCGGAACATTCCTTATAGAATTAAGTCTAGAGGTATTTTTATTTTTAGGGGTGACCTTTGAGGGTGACTGGCGAGGGTGACTCTCTTGGATGCTGCTGACTGTTAACTTCAGTCACAACCTGTTTCCATGAGAAGCACATGTCATGTTTTATTTGAACTTTATGACTGATGGGAGGTAAAAGAGGACGCTCACATTTAAGGCTAAACATGTTTTTCAATTTTCATCACATCAAAAATGGCTGACATTGTTCACAGAGTCATCAAAGGTCAAAAAGTCAGAGAAAAAAAATCTGAACACATTGAACATATTCTCAGCAGGTTTCTCTGGTTCCTCAGATTAAAGGGCTGGTTATATTTTTATAAAAATGTCCCAATCTTGGCTCAGCTGGTGGGACAAACTCTGGCGTGTTGCTGTGGTAATGGTCTTCAGTCCCTCAGATGGTTGGAATCTTTAACCTCCTGACTCAGGGGGCATCTGCTGGTGTGTAAATAATTCAGTCAAATCTGAAAGCGGAGGTAGAGGGGGGCTCATCGATTCATTAGTAATAATTGCTGACATTTGTGTCTGAAGGAGGGTCGGTTGAAACCAGAGCACCCACAGAGCCATCCGAACCACCCTGATGATGGTTCTGTTGGAGAATAATGCTAACGATTTTCATTTCCTGTGTTTCAGAATAATCGTTGTGGCAGCAGAGACCTTGTGATTCATGAATTCTCCAGTATGAATTGTTCAGACATAATAAACACAGATATGTGGAGGATATATGGGGTTAGCAGCGTGCTATTAGTATAAGATCTATCAGATGTTCCGGATCCTTTTGTTTGATATGTTGTCAACACTCCTGTAGCACATTCCATGCTTAACAGTGTGACCACCTTGAGAATGTCTTCTGTCCTGACTTTGACTCATATTAGATGGTAATTATTTCATGATGCTGGGTGGCCGGTGGGTAGACTGATGGAAGAGTGGCAGTTCATTAACCACGTTAGATGTCCACCTGTCTATTGTTGTCTTTTGTTGAGATCAAAGATAACGTGTTGAGTAAAATGTCTAATCAACCAGGTCTTTCTCAATAAAGAACTGGTTTAGACGCCCTAACACTTGTAGCAGCCTCCAGATATGTGACGTCATTGGAGGTGTTAGAATCCTCCTGTTGCATGTTAAAGGTTCAGAACTCAAAACCTCAGAACTCCTGTGTTACATCAAATGCTGGTCTACTTGTGGTTCCCAGAGTCTCTAGGAGTAGTATGGGGGGCCGAGCATTTAGCTACCAGGCCCCCCTGCTATGGAACCAGCTCCCTGTCCAGGTATGGGAGGCTGACTCCATCTCTACTTTTAAGATCAGACTTAAAACCTACCTCTTTGAAAACGCTTATTCTTACTACCGTAATTTCCGGACTATAAGCTGCTACTTTTCTCCTACATTTTAAACACTGCGGCTTATTCTGATAGTTCTTACAACTATTGTGAATCAGTCATTTTTACTAACCCTCATCAACGTGGAAAATACTAGAAGAAAAGCTTATGATGCGACTTTTAAGTTAAAAGCGATCACTCTGGCGGTTGAAGAAGGAAATCGAGCTGCCACACGTAATCTTGGCATACATTACGGTAATCAATGGCGAGAAGGTGGAGATGCCAGCCTGAAGAACTGATCCAAAGCAAAAAGACGACAAAAGCTTTTAGACGTAAACATCGCAGGTGGCCCGAGCTTGAAAACTTTCTGGAAGACTGGGTCAACACACAGAGAGCAGGCGGCCGCGGTGTTTACACTGTACAACTCAGATGGAAGGCAAAAGCAATCGCCACCACGATGAAAATAGAAGATTTTAGAGGTGGGCCATCGGGGAGTTTTAGATTGTTCATTGTTTGAGTAAAAAAGCATAAACAACGTAATTTGTGTGTAGCTGATACAAACGTATATTTCAAGGTAGCTGCATTACAGACACCGTTAGAATAAAAAAGCATTTACCGGTAGAATATATTTGTTTATGTTGCTAAGCGGATTAAATTAAAAGAAAAGGTAAAAAATCCTGAAGTGATAAAAATTGGATTTAAGGTCTCTGTATAAACATACAAGTGAAAAGAGTGGCTGTTGTTTCTTACCTGTCTGTCACTCGTCCGTGACTCGTCTCTTACGGTAATAAAAACATATACCGTACTGAATGTTTTCGATCTAATTTTTCATATTACTACGTGGGATACCTGCGGCTTAAAATCCGGTGCGCTCTATAGTCCGGAAATTATGGTAATTCTGTAGTTCCAGTTACTATCATAGACAGACAAATTATCCTACTTAGGGGGTCATCTAATCATCAGGTTAACATCTTAGCTATGCTGTTATAGGCCAAGGCTGCCGGGGTCCAGAAACATGATCACCTGACAGGCCTCTGTCACCCCACTGGGTCATGGTTTCCTCTCTCCTCTCCTCTCTCTCCTCTCCTCTCCTCTCCTCTCCTCTCCTCTCCTCTCCTCTCCTCTCCTCTCCTCCTCATCAAGTAGACTAGTTATGCTGATTCTTGTGTAGTTTTTCTGCTCCCCCCCTCCTCTCCCCTTCTGTATTCATTTACAGGTATCGCCGCCTTCGAAGCTGCATGATGACCTCTGGCCCCGCTGACCCACTCAACCGGCGGCTTGCATAAATAGTGTATTTTTGTATGTGTTTCTGTGCTCTGTGCCCGTGCTCTCCTCTCATCTCCTCTCCTCTCCATTCTATCCTCTACCTATCCTCCCCCCTCTCCTCTCTCTCTACCCAGCCGGCCATCAGCAGGAGGGTCCCCCTACATGAGCCTGGTCCTGCTCAAGGTTTCTTCCTGTTAAAGGGGAGTTTTTCCTTGCCACTGTTGCTTGTCTGGGGTTAGGCCCTGGGATTCTGGAAAGCGCCTTAAAACAATTTTGATTGTAAAAGACGCTATATAAATAAAGATTAATTTGATTTGATTGAGCGGTGCACTCGGTTCAGGCTGTCTCCATCCTTGCTGCAGGACTCCTGGCATTATGTAACTGTTGGGTGAAGATCTACATGTTGACTTTCTGTTGACCAATCATCAGCCTCATCCAGGACGGTTGTATGTGCTTAGCCTATGTTTGACCATCAGATTCCTGCAGCTGGGACACTATGACAGCATGCTGGTTAGCACTACTGCCTCACAGCAACTTCTTGCTGTGAGGCAGTGTGGGTTTCCTCTGGGTGCTCTGGTTTCTACCAGTAAGAAGACAGATCAGGTTGGCCCACAGGCTGACCTGGATATATCAATAAAATCATGAGCGCTCAGACATGATCTAGCCTGCAGGACAGGGTGGGTCACCCTGATTGAGCAGCTCTTTGCAGAAGAATAATATCATGACCAGGTAACACCACATCATCTTAAACCAAAATAGTGCTCCCTAGGGAGGTGTCCAGGGGACATCTGAAACAGGTGCCCGAGCCACCTCAGCTGATTCCTCTAAATGTGAAGGAGCAGCAGCTCTGATTTGAAGTGTTTGGATGTTTTCTGAGGGTTTGGTGGGGTGGTGTTCCTCGGTCTTCTAGAAGTCATGGTGGTGTGTCTGTTTCTGACAGGGTTTCCTCAAGAGCGAGCGTGTTTCCCGGATGGTTCAGAGCGGAGGCTGCTCAGCCAATGACTTCCGTGAGGTCTTCAAGAAGAATATTGAGCGTCGTGTCCGGAGCTTACCTGAGATTGACGGCCTGAGCAAAGAAACAGTGCTGAGCTCCTGGATTGCAAAGTATGACGCTATCTACAGAGGTGAGGAGAACATGAGACGGCAGCCACAAAGGGTGCACCTCAGCGTTGTGTCGGAGCTCATCCTCAGCAAGGAGCAGCTGTATGAGATGTTCCAGCAGATCCTCGGCATCCGCAAATTTGAGCACCAACTGCTGTACAATGCCTGTCAGGTAGGTTTGACACAGGTCTCACACACACTCTGGTTCCACAGAAGAGTGCGAGGTTCTTCTTTAGTGTGCAGCCTTCTCATCTTTACAACCAGAAATATGGCTTTGAACCCTGGGCGTGTGGTATTTCTATGACTCCAGCTCAGATGAAAACACTTGATCTTGGAGGTTTGCTGCAAGTTCTCTGAAGGCCTGCTGTCCTGTCATGGATACAGAACTTTCTGACCTGGCTTCAAACCTGTGTGGGATGTGATTATTTTCTTCTTCTAAGAGAACCTATCAGGCATTCAGAGTTAAGCAAATATTCCCAGAGTCCATGTGTAGAGCTGCAGAGACTCCACCCACCTACAGGTCAAAGTTGAACATTCACACAGAAACAGAAAGTGAAGACGAGGCCTCCACAGAAGCAGAGTTACCAAACATGATAATTTTGTCTATTTGTTTTCATTGTACATAGCAAAGGATGGACAGTATTGATCCATACCTCCTGATAACATCACAACCTTCTCCTCTTCCTCCTTCCCACTCTTCCTCTCTTCATCCTCCCTCTTCCTCTATTTTTCCCTCCCTTTTCCTCCTCATCCTCCCTCTTCCTCTGTCTTTTTCCTCCTCCCTTTCTGTCCCCTTCTAATCCCATCTGAGATGAAGAATGTTCCTTCCCAGCATTCCGCCTCTTCAGTTTCTGTTCTTGGCTTTCATGAAGGGAGGCATAACCTAAGTAAGCAAGCAATGATTTGCCGGACCCTTCAAAGGAAAGTCCTTATCTATGGTTCCGCTTGTGTCTGGCTCTAGGGCAGTTCCCATCACAGGCTTTTTAATCTGCTGTCACTGGAGATGGTTCTGCTCCTCACGCATTCTTTCTGCTTGCTCAGCAAACATGACTCTATGGTAACTTTATGGTCCTCAAGCTCAGCAGCTGCATTTTGACGAGCTGACAAATGAGAACCATCTTCTGTGGGTATTGTCCAGGGAGACCTCCATCCTGGCCCCGCCCACCAAACTCTAAACTTGATGGTACAGCAGCACAATTTCTTATGTTATCTGTGAGATGAATGATCCCAAGCTTTTAACTTGTGATGGGTGCAATTTGGACCCAAAAGCAGCACTCTGGAAAGCTGGGACCGTTGGTAATGACCTTTATTAGTACACGGGCAAACTGGAACGCAGACAAGGAAACAGTCCGTTCTTCAGGCCCAGGGCCCACACAAAATCTATGGGTTTCAGGCTCGGGGACTGGGTTGAGCAGAGCCAGAATGCGGAACCGAGGGGAAGGACGAGAACCCTTGGAACTGTACAGTTCCGTTTACAGCGGGCAGGAGTGACAGAAAGGGGCTTACAGGAGATGAGGCCGACGATGCAGCAGAGCAGACTGGGGACGAGCAGCAGCGAAGTCGGGGCCTGGTGGAGAAGTCAGGACCAGGTGAGCAGACAGGCACCAGAAACGCTGAGGCAGAAGTTGTGGTCAGGGACGGAAGGCTGGTGAGTTTACCGGGAGACAGGCAGTGCAGGCAGGTTAGAGGCAAACAGGTTTGGCAACAGGAGGTCAGGCAGGTAAGAAGCGCTGGAGAGTCTTGCATGGAAACGCAGAAAAATAATCTGGCGAAGCGTGAGAGTGCAGGGGAGGCTTATAAGCAGGGCTGATTGGGAATCGGCTGCAGCTGTGCTTGCAGGTGAGTGGAGTTGAGCTGACGGGTTGGGAGTGCCTGGCAGGTAGAGTGGAAAATTACTGAGGCAGAGGGACAGGAGGGAACTGGGGGAATGGAGCTGTGACAGAACCCCCCTCTCAAGGGACGGCCCCTGACGTCCCAAAAACAAAGTCCAAGCCGAGCCGGGTGGGTGGAAGGGGCCTGGAGGAGGGCTAAAATTCTTCCGAGTCGTCTTCCCCTGAGGATGGCCCCTTCTCTTCAGGGAGGACAGAGTCTCTAAATTGGCGCACCCACCAGCAGTGGGGATCTTGGAGGGCTGGTGAGGGTGATATCGATGGAACTCGCGGATGAGCTGCGCATCCAGGATGTGACGGGCCGGGACCCATGACCTCTCCTCTGGGCCGTATCCCTCCCAGTCCACTAAATACTAGAGACCCCTTCCGCGGCGGTGGGTGCGCAGCAGGCAGCGAACTGTGAAGGCTGGACCCCCATCAATGATCCATGGAGGTGGTGGCGGCTGACAAGCAGGCATCAACGGACTTTCTCGAACCGGCTTGATCCTGGAGACATGGAAGGTTGGGTGGAGCCGCATGGCACGGGCAACTTAAGCCTGACAGCTGCAGGGTTGATGACAAATTAAAAATGGCCCGATGACCGTAGGAGCCAGCTTTTTGGACTCCACCCTTAAGGGAAGGTCTCTGGTCGAGAGCCATACCTTCTAGCCCACCAGGTGATTGGGAGCCTGGGAACGATGGCGGTTGGCGGCCGTCGTAACGTCAGCTTGTCGTAGCCTGGGTCCAGGTCTGGCGGCAACGGTGGATAAAGGCCTTGATGGACGGACAGGAAGCTTCCTTCTCCAGGGCAGGGAACAGCGGCACCTGGAAGCCGTAGGCTCACTGGAAGGGAGAAAGTCCAGTGGCGGAGTTGGTTAGGGTGCTGTGGGCATATTCTACCCACAGTTGCTGCTTGGACCAAGTGGAGGGGTGTCTGGACGCCATGCAGCAAAGTGCCGTCTCCATCTCCTGATTCATCCTCTCCGATTGGCCGTTGGATTGGGGATGGAACCCAGAGGACAGGCTTACGGTGGCCCCGATGAGGCTGCAGAACTCCCGCCAGAATACGGACGTGAACTGGGGACCCCGATCAGAGACGGAAGGCCGTGGAGCCGAAATATGTGCTGCAGAACTAGTTCACCAGTCTCCTTGGCCGATGGAAGCTTGGGTAGGGGCACAAAGTGGGCCATCTTGCTGAAACGGTCTACCACTGTCAGGATAGTGGTGAATCCGCCCAACAGTGGCAGACCGGTAACAAAGTCCAGTGATATATGGGACCAGGGCCGATGTGGCACAGGCAGAGGTTGCAGGTAACCAGCAGAGGCCTGGCAGGAGGATTTGTGCTGGCTACAGATCAGGCAGGCGTTGACAAACTCTCTTGTGTCCTCTAAAGTGGGCCACCAGAACCATCGTTGCAGGACCTCTTTAGTGCGCTGAATACTTGGGTGACAAGTGAGCCGGGAGCCGTGGGCCCATTGCAGGACGTCAGACCCACCGGGACAAACAGGTGGTCAGGAGGATAGGAGCTGGGACCAGGCTGATTCTCCAAGGCAGCTTTTACACGCTCCTCTCAGGGAGCAGGGAGAATGGTGTCCGGGTTAAGGGCAGTGTCTTCTGTTCCCAAGAACTGGCGATAGAGTGTCAGGCTTGACGTTGCGGGAGCCCGGCAGATAGGAGAGGGAAAAGTTGAATCTGGTAAAGAACAAGGACCACCTGGCCTGACGGGAGTTCAGTCTCTTCGCTGAACGGATGTACTCTAGGTTCTTGTGGTCCGTCCAAACCAGGAAGGGCAATTTAGTCCCCTCCAACCAGTGACGCCATTCCTCCAACGCCAGTTTCACCGCCAACAGTTCTCGGTTCCCAATGTCATAATTCCTTTCTGCCGGAGACAGACGTCGGGAGAAGAAGGCACAGGGGTGCATTTTCTGGTCATCAGCAGAGCAGTGAGAGAGAATGGCTCCGACCCCACATCAAAAGCATCCACCTCTACTATGAACTGCCTTTCAGGATCAGGAACCAGGAGAATGGGAGCTGAGGTGAACCGGGGCTTTAGGTTCTGGAATGCCTCCTCAGCAGCCTGGGACCAACGGAAGGGTACTTTGGAGGAGGTGAGAGTAGTGAGTGGAGCGGCCACGGTGCTGTATCCCCGGATGAACCTTCGGTAGAAGTTGGCGAACCCTAGGAACCGTTGCATCTGTTTCCGGGACTTGGGAATGGGCCAGGAGGTGACGCCAGAGACCTTGGTGGGGTCCATCTCTACGCTACCTTGACTGATGATGTACCCCAGGAAAGAGACGGAGGTAGCATGGAACTCGCACTTCTAGGCTTTAACAGAGAGTTCTCCAGCAGGCGTTTGAGGACGGCCTGGACATGATGCACATGTTTCTCCTTGGACCGGGAGAAGATCAAGTTGTCATCTAGGTAGACAAACACAAACTTGTTGAGCATGTCTCTTAAAATGTCATTAATGAGCGGCTGAAATACGGCCGGTGCATTAGTAAGGCCGAAAGGCATGACCAGGTACTCATAGTGTCCAGTGGGTGTGTTGAAGGCAGTCTTCCACTCGTCCCCCTCCCGGATCCGGACTAGGTGGTAGGCATTGCGGAGATCCAACTTGGTGAAGACCATGGCCCCCTGAAGATCAAAGGAAACCAACTCTCCCTTAATGTATGGCGCTAGCCCGGGTACGGAAGTCAATAGTGTAGTCGGCAATGGGCCGACTCCTCTGCTTCAGGCTCATAAGTCCCCCGGCAGCATCCGGGCCCAGAGAAACAGGTCCAAAAACTTTATGAAGTTCAGCAGAGAAAGCCTGGAAGGAGGAACAGGCCGGCGTGCCCCTCTCCCACTCTGCTGTTCCCCACAGGTGTGCTCTGCCAGTCAGGTGATTGATGGTAAAGGCAACCCTTGCCGCTTCTGAGGCCAAGGTTTAGGGCTGCAGAGCAAATAGGATAGAACAGTTCGTCAGAAACGGATTGCAGCCCTCAGGGTCCCCAGAATAACGCTCTGGGGCTCCCACCTGGGGCTCTGGAGCAGTGCCTGGTGGGAGAGCAGGAACCGGAGGAGGAGGAGCTGGAGCAGGTACAGGAGCGGCCGGTTGTGACACTGAGATGTCAGCTGTTGGACCTGGGTGGCTATTGAAGTTAATGCCTGCTCCAAGGCCGATGCCGTCTGCCGAGCCTCTGCAGCATTGAAGGCTAGCTGGGCCTCAAATTGTTAGAGCCTTCCCTCCACCTGGTCCAAGCAAGACTGAGGTGATGACGAGTGTGCTGGGTCCATGTTTGGCCAGATTGTACTGTGACGGGTGCAATTTGGACCCAAAAGCATGCACTCTGGAAAGCTGGGACCGTTGGTAATGACCTTTATTAGTACACGGGCAAACTGGAACTCAGGCAGACGAGGAAACAGTCCGTTCTTCAGGCTCAGGGCCCACACAAAGTCTATGGGTTTAAGGCTCGGGGATTGGGTTGAGCAGAGCCAGAAAGCAGAACCGAGGGGGAGGACGAGAACCCTCGGAACTGTACAGTTCCGTTTACAGCGGGCAGGAGTGACAGAAAGGGGCTTACAGGAGATGAGGCCGACGATGCAGCAGAGCAGACTGGGGACGAGCAGCAGGGAAGTTGGGGCCAGGCGGAGAATTCAGGACCAGGTGAGCAGACAGGAACCAGAAACGCTGAAGTCGTGCTCAGGGACGGAAGGCTGGTGAGTTTACCGGGAGACAGGCAGTGCAGGCAGGTTAGAGGCAAACAGGTTTGGCAACAGGAGGTCAGGCAGGTAAGAAGTGCTGGAGAGTCTTGCATGGAAACGCAGAAGAACAATCTGGCGAAGAGTGAGAGTGCAGGGGAGGCTTATAAGCAGGGCTGATTGGGAATCGACTGCAGCTGTGCTTGCAGGTGAGTGGAGTTGAGCTGATGGGGTGGGAGTGGCTGGCAGGTAGAGTGGAGCAGAGGCAGGGAGAGTGGAAAATTACTGAGGCAGAGGGACAGGAGGGAACTGGGGGAATGGAGCTGTGACATAACTACTGCAAACAGATACAATAGGCATCCATCTGTCCACATCCATCTGTCCAACCGTCCATCTGTCCACCATCAGTCTGTCCATTATCCATCTGTCCATTATCTGTCTGTCCACCATCCATCTGGCCACCTGTTCAACATCCATCTATCAATTATCCATCTGTTCATCCATCCATCTGTCTATCATCTGTCTGTCTGTCCATCATCTGTCTGTCCATCATCCATCTATCCATCATCTATGTGTCCAACCAACCATCTTCTACTGCTAGCTGTCGGTTCACTGAAGGGCCGACATCCAGACAGCCAACTCACAATCACACCTGGGGCCAGTTCAGAGCCACCGGTTCACCTCACATGCAAGTCGGTGGACTGTGGACGGAGCCAGAGAGAACACACAAACACACACAGAAAATGAAACTCTACACAGAAACGGGGGATTCGAACGTGGAACCTTTTTGCTGTAGGGGTACCTGTAATTCTTTTCCAGCTGTTTAAATCTCAGGTTGTGTGCTGAGCATCGGTTGCCATGGTAACAGTAAATGTAGGCAGTATGCCACATTGTGTGGCATACTACTGGCTCAATCCTCATTCCTGATCGAGACCTTTAAGGTTGTGGCGTGAGGAGTGAAAGAGGAGCTGAATCCAGGGCCGAGCACAGAAGCATCCACCTCAGCAGGAATTTTCCTCTGTCTGACATTTCGAAGCACCACAGACACTTCTTTACTCCTTCTCCCCCTTCCACACGGTGTCAGCATTGTTGCAGCAGCAGCTGGTGGCCCACATAGAAACTGCAGCCGTCAGTTCTTTGAGTCAGATGTAATCATTCATCAATGCTAACTTTGATTTGTACATTTTTTTGCCACCAAGAAAACCAGTCATGGTAGATGGGAAGAAGCAGGACCATGTGACTGATGACATCATTTGTGTTTCCTCTCTCAGTTGGACAGCACAGATGAGCAGGCGGCACAGATTCGCAGAGAGCTTGATGGGCGTCTTCAGCTGGCTGAGAAGATCTCCAGGGTGAGATCCTGGAAGGTTACTGCATTTGCTGACTGCTGACTAGTTGATTGGCTGGATAAAATGGCAGTGATTTTAAGAGTGAATTTCTGTAATTTTACAGACTTATAATCAGTTCATATGGCAACAGCAGAAAATCATCTCATTTACTTGGTGCTGAAGCAAAACAGATTATTGATTTATGCTTCTGGGCATTTGAGATGATTCCAGAAGAACCTGAAAAATTCTAAACTTTCTAGGAGAAGAGATTTCCCAGGTTTGTGTCGGCAGACATGGAGTCTCTGTATGTGGAGGAGTTGCACTCATCCATCAACCTGCTCATGGCCAACCTTGAGAGTCTGCCAGTGGCTAAAGGGGGCCCAGACTTCAAACAGCGGTTGAAGCGCTCCTCACTCAACAACTCCTTCCTGGACATTGGAGAGGAGGGAGAGGTCCTGTCCAAGTCTGATGTCCTTCTGTCCTTCAACCTGGAGGTCAGTAGCTGAGGAAGCATCCATTATCATCACTGGAGTCCAGTCAGGAGGTCACAGATGGTTTCTTCACTGTGTCCTGCAAAAACTTTGCTTTGTTGAGTCTCTTTTTACCATTGTTGGAGTTAAAGTGAGATTTTCTTTTCCAGATTGTGATTGTGGAAGTTCAGGGTCTGAATTCTTTGGCCCCAAACCGGGTTGTTTACTGCACCATGGAGGTGGAGGGAGGAGAGAAACTGCAGACGGACCAGGCAGAAGCCTCCAGACCTCAGTCAGTTCCTCATCTTCATCACCTCAGCATGTTTGTAGGCAGAATAACATTAATCTGGTTATGATTCACCGTAAAACCACAAACAGCACAAACCCAAGCCTCCTGTGGTCCTCATTATAGACCAGAATTCCGGTTGCTGATCGTCTAAATGTTCCCACCACGGTGAAGCAGCTAGAGAACTCAGCAGGTGGTAGAAATCAAACTAGGTCTCTTCAGAGTGCAGATAGAGGAATTCAGTTTTGTTCCTTTAGTTCATGACCTGAGGTGGAGTTTGGCGATAGCAGGGGGTCCTCGAGGTAATGAGGCTGCCCTTTCACGGCCCCCTGCTGTTAGTTAAGGAGATTTTTATCCCAGCCAGGCAGGGCCCCAAGCTTCCCTCTATTTCTATCCAACAACTCTGTGATGTCATCATCTCTTCCTTTAACTTTTTATTAAAACCTTAATATTCTTTTATTCAGCACCTGAGATTACAGATGACCAGATCTTCATACAGTGCTGCAGTGCTAAGGTTGCTGTTGTCAGCACTTAAAGTGAGAAAATAAATGCTGTTACTCCTCTTATTCAGAGGAATGTCTCAAAGGCATTTCTGAGTGTTTGTGCCCTGGAATACTGGCCCCATAGTGGTCTGTAGTGATCTGGCCATTCCTCCCTGTGAGGGACTTTAATGTTGTTGACGTCGATGCCAACAGGCAGACAGGCTACTCTTTACGTGCATTTAGAAACATTAATATCTGACTGTCCATCGTGGTCTTCACTATGGCCCAGCTTCTCTTTGTTCTCTTTGGAGCTGCGACAACATTCTGATTACTATCTGACCCAAGGCGTGAAATTCTAACACATATTTCAGTTTTTTCTCAAGTTAATCTGACCTTCATCTTTGGCCAGATTTTTTCTTCTTCATGTCCTTTAGAGCAGGCTCGTCTCTGTGAGACTTCATTATGCATAGACAGGCACATGGCGTGCACCATTTGACACAGATTAATGTTGCATACTTGTGGGAGTAGAACTATCGCTAACCCCTTAGAGAAAAACACAAGAGGATGGGCTGCAATGAGCTCCAGAGAAGTCCCATTAGTCCATAAATGTACCAGTAGGACATTTAAAGTCCTGATACACCATAAATAGTCCCAGTAGGCCGTTGAAAGTCCCAGTTTGCCAGAAAAAGTCCCGGTAGGCCATTAAAAGTCCCTGTAGGTCCTCTTGGCCCACTGTTGTCCTTTGTTTTCAGAGTGAAAATGTTTTTGAACATTGTGATTGAGGTGTTTTTCAGGTGGGGGACTCAGGGTGACTTCACCACGGCTCACCCACTGCCATCTGTCAAAGTAAAGCTCTTCACTGAGAGCACCGGGGTCCTGGCTCTGGAGGACAAGGAACTTGGCCGGGTGAGCCCACCTCCACAGAAGCACACACACATCCCAGTCAGCAGTGTTAGTGTCCGTAGCACAGTTACCGTGTAGCAAGCAGGAGAGCTTGTGTTCACCTGATGCCTGCTGCTGGCACCACGTTCACCCACCAGAACATAGACGTTCTCTGATGGTGTGAACAGAAGATGGATATTGGTTTCTGTTAATGTGTTTTTATTCCTAATGTTGTTCATTTTTAAAAGATCTGGATTTTCATCATTTTTGACTTGTTTGAACACGATTGAGTCAACACAACGGCAGAGTTCTAACCCATTCTGCACTCCCTCAGGTGGTCCTTAATCCAACCACAAACGGGCCAAAGCAGGCCGAGTTCCACAACATGGTGATTCCCAAGAACAGCCAGGACACAGACTTGAAGATCAAGCTGGCGGTCTGCATGGACAAACCCCCCAACATGAAACACAGCGGGTGAGTCGGTCATATGATCCAAGCAGGTTCTGGATCCTTCTAGACGTTCTGAGGGGCCCATTCATCCACTCATCCATGATGAAGAAGCTTTGATCTTTCCACTGCTGATGGAAGAATGAACAAACATTTCAGTCATTTCAGTAACTTCAAAAACTATGAAGCTTCAATTTCAATCAGTCAATTCAAGATTCAAGATTCAAGATGTACTTTATTCATCCCCGTAGGGAAATTCAATTGTAGTAGCAGCCTAACGTGGATTAATATAACTGTAGACTAGGTTTTGTATTTACAAAGTATAGAAACAGAATAAATAAATACAAATAAGATTAGAACGTTATAAGCATATATACAGCATATATTATAAGCATATATATATATAATATATACATATTATAATATATACATCTAAATCTAATTTATGAAACATTTTTCAAACATCAAAGTCAGTTTGTCTTTAGTCAAACAGCGAAAGTAAACAATTCAAAGCTAAATGGCGCTGTCTCAGGCGGCAGCCAGTAGTAGCAGCTCTCTAAACTTAATTGTTCTTTTTAAACTTTCGTAGTGTTTTCTATACTTGTTTACATTCTTTTCTATGTGGATTTTCTTTCTTTCTTTCCATTTTCAACTGGAGTATTCAGACACCATGTTTTGGAGGCTCGAATACTTTTTTCTCTGTTTTGCGGTGCTTGGGTTATTCGCAGCCCCCATCAGCTGTGCCGAGAAGCGGAGCGGTATTGTCTATACACGCGACCAGCTGATGGCTCTAAGACCACCATCCTTTGTGGTCGGAGAGAAGCCCCAAATCCCTAAGGAGGTGAGGAGGAAACAACGAGGGACTAAGGCTGGAGTTAAACAGAGGATGAAGAGGCGACGTTTTAAACCCTGCGTCCCCGCGGTCATAACGGGGAATGTCAGGTCCCTGGCAAATAAGATGGACGAGCTGGAGGCGCTCACACGGACCCAGCGGGAGTACAGAGAGGCCAGTATCATGTGTTTCACGGAGACGTGGCTCCATGGACTGATACCGGACTCTAATGTGACGATCGCTGGTTTCACCACTGTGCGAGCGGACCGAGACACCACCGCGGCCGGTAAGAAGAAAGGAGGGGGACTGGCCGTGTTCGTTAGCAACAGGTGGTGCAGCCCGGAGCATATTCACGTCAAGGAGCGCGTGTGCAGTCCCGACGTGGAACTTATTGCTATCGGACTCCGTCCATACTATTTGCCACGGGAGTTTACTAACGTCATCACCATCACCGTTTATATTCCTCCGACCGGTAAAGCGGACTCGGCCTGTGACGTCATCCACTCTGTCACGGCTGACCTGCAGACTAAACATCCCGGAGCCTTTATCCTCATCCCAGGTGACTTCAATCATGCCTCCCTTAAGTCCACTCTCCCCACATTCCACCAGTATGTCCAGTGCAGCACGAGAGACAGGAAGACTTTGGATCTACTGTATGCTAATGTCACCAATGCATACACTTCCACAGCACTCCCTCCGCTAGGCAAGTCTGACCACAATCTCGTGCTGCTCTCCCCATCATACACACCTGTGGTTCAGCAGCAACCAGTCACTGTGAGGACTGTTATGAAATGGTCTGATGGTGCCATGGACTGTCTGCGGGATGCCCTGGAGACCACCAACTGGTCTGCTCTCTGTGAACCACATGGTGAGGACCTGGATGGACTGACAGACTGTGTTTCCGACTACATCAAGTTCTGCACTGAGAACTCCGTCCCCACCAAGAAGGTACGCTGTTACCCAAACAACAAACCATGGGTGACAAGTGACCTGAAGGCCCTTTTGAATAAGAAGAAGAGGGCCTTCACTGCTGGGGACCCGGCTGAGCTCAGGAGTGTGCAGAAGCAACTGAAACGCAGTCTGAAGGAGAGCAAGGACGCCTACAGGAAGAAGCTGGAGGAGAGACTGGAGAGGAACCAGACCAGGGATGTTTGGAGTGGGATGAGGACGATCACTGGCTTCCAGAAGAAAGGAATACGCTCAGCTGATGGGAACGTGGACCAAGCCAATGAGTTGAACCAGTTTTTCAACAGGTTTGACTCTAGCTCCCCCTCCCCCAGCTGTCCCAATATTCCTCTGGATAACAATGGGTCCCCTTCACACCTCCCAGAGCCCCTAACACCTCTGCCAACTTCTTCCCCCTCCCCCCTGCTGACACCCTACATGGATCCCAGCATGTCACCCATCCCCCCGACAGGACTATCCTTCACGTCTGGCCAGGTGAGGAGAGAGCTGGAGAGGCTCAACCAGAGAAAGGCTGCCGGACCGGACGGCATCAGCCCACGAGTGCTGAGGAACTGCTCCAGGCAGCTGTGTGGAATACTGCAGCGCCTGTTCAACCAGAGCCTTCATCTTCAGAGGATCCCAGTGCTTTGGAAGACATCCTGCCTGGTCCTGGTGCCAAAGAAGACCCATCCTGTGGCACCGAGTGACTACAGGCCAATAGCACTGACCTCCCACATCATGAAGGTCATGGAGCGGCTGGTGCTGTCACACCTCAGACCTCTGGTGAGCCCCTTTCAGGACCCTCTGCAGTTTGCCTATCAGCCCAAGGTGGGGGTTGATGACGCAGTGATATACCTGCTGCAGAGGGCTTACTCCTCCTTGGACAGACTAAACACCACAGTGCGGGTCATGGTCTTCGACTTCTCTTCTGCCTTCAATACCATCCAGCCAAGACTGCTGAGGGCGAAGTTGGAGAAGATGCAGATTGATGCTCCCCTTGTTTCTTGGATCGAGGACTACCTGACAGGTCGGCCACAGTTTGTGAGACTGCGGAGCTGTGTGTCCGACCCCCTGATGAGCAACACAGGAGCTCCTCAAGGAACTGTGCTCTCCCCATTCCTGTTCACCACCTACACAGCCGACTTCCAGTACCACTCTGAGACATGTCATCTCCAGAAGTACTCGGATGACACAGTCATAGTCGGGTGTGTGGAGAATGGACAGGAGGATGAATACAGGGACCTTGTGGAGAGTTTTGTCAGGTGGAGCAGGGAGAACCTTCTGCAGCTCAACGTGACCAAGACGAAGGAGATGGTGGTGGATTTCAGAAAAAGCAAGTCCCCACCCTCCCCAGTCTGCATCAGTGGGAAAGAAGTGGAACTAGTCCCATCTTACAGGTTCCTGGGTGTCCAGCTGGACAATAAACTGGAGTGGTCCACAAACACCGATGCTGTTTACAAGAAGGCCATGAGCAGACTCTACGTCCTCAGGAGACTCAGGTCCTTCAGTGTTTGCAGCAGGATGCTCCACATGTTCTACCAGTCTGTCATGGCTAGCACCATATTCTTTGCTGCAGTGTGCTGGGGTGCAGGCATTAAAGCTAAGGATGCCAACAGACTCAACAAACTCATCAAAAAGGCAGGGTCTGTTGTTGGCTGTAAACTGGCAAACTTAGACGAGGTGGTGAGGGACAGGATGGTGTTGAAACTGCGGACAATCATGGACAGTCCCTCCCACCCCCTCCATAACACAGTGGACAAACTGAGGAGCAGCTTCAGCAACAGACTCCTGCAGCCTCGCTGCTCCAAGGAACGGTACAGGAAGTCATTCCTGCCGTCCGCCATTAAACTCTATAATTCACTCAAACCAACTCAACAATAATTGTGTAATGTTTATGCTGTAATTTTATTTCTAATTTATTCTATATTTATGTATATATACTTATAATGCTTATAATATGTATATATTATATTATGTATATATTATATATATGCTTATAATATATGCTGTATATATGCTTATAACATTCTAATCTTATCTGTATTTATTTTTTTTCTGTCTCTTTACTCTGCATACGCTGCTACTATAACTCAATTTCCCCACGGGGATGAATAAAGTCCATCTTAATCTTAATCTTAATGTGTGTAATTCTGAAAATGGTCAGCAGAGGTCAGTGTCCGACTTCCATAGGAATCAGAGTCGGATCAAAGGAATTTGATCTGTTCGTAATTGGTGCGTAACAACAAAATAACACACCAAAAAACCCGTAATAACCTCAGTAATAGCGCAGTATTAACCTCATCTGCTTCATTCCTTCATTTTCCAACTCTATGAAGTATATGACAATTAATTAATTTGGCTTCAAAAATTTATTTAAAAATATATCTTTAGTCTTATCCTAAATAATTGTGAATATGAGCATAAATGATGATGAAGGTGAGGATGATGAAGGTTTTGTGTGTGTATGTGTTTTGCAGACACTTGTTTGCTCTTGGTCAGAGAGTCTGGAAACGCTGGAAGAGACGATACTTTGTCCTCGTTCAGGTGAAAACATCATTGATTGATTCTACAAAGTGACAGATTGTGTCAATAATCAAATTTTCTGTCAGGTAAGTCAGTATACCTTCGCCATGTGCAGCTACAGACAGAAAAAGGCAGAACCTCAGGAGTTAATGCAGATGGAGGGGTACACAGTGGACTACTGCAACCCACAAACGGGTACAGAGACACTGAGACATACACAAACTAAGACTCACACACACACACTTAAACACACAGGATTTTGTAAGGGGTAAATGTGGTTGTGACATCACTTCCTGGTCCTCCTCCTTTGTCAGGCCTGAAGGGCGGCCGGGTGTTCTTCAACGCCGTGCGAGAGGGTGATCTGGTGACGTTCGCCTGTGATGATGAACAGGACCGCATGATGTGGGTTCAGGCCATGTACCGGGCCACAGGACAGTCTCACAAACCAGTTCCACCACTACAGAACAGAACGTCCAACCGCAGCGGAGGATCCCTGAACCCAGCACCCCCCATGAGTATGTTCACATTTATTCTTTGAGAAGCAGCCAAGGTCTACCCCCTGGTGGAAAGTGGAACAGTCTCCAACGTCCTCAGAGAAAAACGCTCCTGATTTATCAAAAGATAGAAGGTGTTGAAAGCAGTCATGTTGTGTCTCTTGTGGCTCTAGAGGCCACTAGAGGCTAATAGCAGGATTAAAATAAGCCCCACCTACTCCATTGCTTGCAATTGACCTCTTCCTAAATCCCGCCCAAAAGGCTCTCAGAAAACAGAAACACATTGGGAACTTCTATGTTGTCTTGGTTTCAGAGACAGAATAAGTGAGTGCAGAGAGCCTTTAAACTGCAGCTGAGCACACACTTAGATCATATATGACATAAAGAATCTGGCTATTTCATGTGAGGTTACTAACATTGTTAGGATCATAGCATTTGACATATTTAAGGTGTCATAGGACTTGAAGGAAATAAATGTAATCTCTCTTTGTGGTACAAGAACAGTGCTGATGGGAAAGGAAGCAGCTGCACCTTCTGACCTGGGACCAGCAAACTTTGGTCATGGGAGATTAAGTCATGCGTGTCTTCCTGTGGATGTCAGGGAGACTTTACATAGAAACTGGTTCATCTCTCCTTTCTGGCGCTCTCTCTGCTTCTTTGTTCTACCTTCACCTATAACTGCAGCCTTCCTGTTCTCCTTCAATCACAAATCATTTCATTTATTAGCTGTCGGACCGTTGTCACATGTAGCGGATCATGCTGGGCACTGATGGTGCCATCTCATCCTCACTGCCACTGCGCTCTTTAGCTTTTAATGGAACAGACTGACACACTAATGGTGAGAGGTGATGACACGCTGGGCACGAGGAAGTGGAAATGTCCCTGAAATAGCTCTTAACTGGGTGCTAAGTGTTTGTGTCTCTGTGTGTATGTGTCTGTGTATGTATTGCTGTGTGTATGTGTCTGTGAGTGTGCGAGTGTGCATATGCGTGTGTCGGTGTGAGTGTGTGTCTGTGTGTGTGTGTGTGAGAGAGTGTGTGAATGTGTGTCTGTGTCAGTGTATGTGTCCATGTGTTTGTGTGAATGTGTGCATATATGCGTCTGTGTGTGCATGTGTGTGTAGATGTGTGAGAGTGAATGTCTGTCTGTGTTTATGTGTCTGTGTGAGTGGGTGTGTATCCGTGTGTCCATGAGTGTGTGTGAATGTATGTCTGTGTTTATACGTGTCTGTATGAGTGTGCGTGTATGCGTCTGTGTGAGTGTGTGTGTTTGTATGGCTGTGTGTGTGTGTGTGTGTGTGTGTGTGTGTGTGTGGTGCTCCTTCAGCACCGACACCACTGCGCCAGAACATTTGCGTCAGAACGTGTGTCCAATCATTCTCTAACCAGTCAGTCAGTTTTCAGTGTACAGGCAGCGGCGTGTCGGCCAACTTTATTTGTGTCACTTCCTGTCTGTGGGTCACTTGACCGTGCTGAAGGTCTGATGGATCGTGACCTGGGGATTCGGAACGAGTCTGTTTCCTGTATTGATCCACCTTGATTGATCATGTCAGCTGTGTGAGGAGGCAGCTGGTCGGTCCTCTGCTTCGCTTAACTTTCTGCAGATTCCTGCCACCCTCTAAATCCACAGCTGCATTTCCCAAACTTCTCCCCCAGTTGGGCTGGAGCCACGAGAAGCCGCTCAGTCAGACGCTCACCGCCGCACTTGTCTGTCTGAATGTTCATCTACATGTGTGTTTAACGTGCGTACACTGTCACGCTTCAACACACACATCACGTCACATCGCTCAGCTCAGTGCACCTGAAACTGAAACACTTCTCCTCCTGCTGCACATCAATAACCTGCCGCCACCGCTTCTGCCTCTCAGAACGGCACGTCACATAGATGTGACTGTTGCCACGACGATACTGACAGGGTAGATATGAAGACATCAAAGATGGGAATTTGCCCCTTCCCCCCCACCACACACACACACACACACACACACACACACACACACACACACACACACACACACAATGTTGTAGCCGGGCATGGTGTGGTTAGCGTGCTCGCTCCGTCTCCGTGTGGTTGTTACTGGTTGTTTTGGTATCTTTTGCTCAAGGTTCCGGCTGCTCTTCAGCCCCAGACTTTTGTCAAGGTGTTTAAACACAGCCAATGGAAAGAGTCTTGGTGCGACTGCACCTCAGAGCGGCGTTTGATACCGTCGGTCACAACATATTACTTTAGCCACTGGAAATGTGGGCGGAGCTTCCCAAACGGGGACTAGTTTTTTGTCTACAGGTAACTTGAGAGCAGAGCAGCATTCTTGGGCATGTTGGAGGGTCTGGAACCATCTGATCTCACCTGAGCTGGGCTGGTTCTCAAGTCTAGAAGAAGATCCGGTTCCAGGCATTAGTGACACTGTTTCTCTGGCGCATTGGAAGAGTTTCTGATGAGAGGGAACAGGCCAGACCATCTGTGGACATCCGTCCCTGTTTTCATTCACACGCAGCCCCTCCCCCAACACCCCCGCCCCCAGATAATAGCGGAAAGTTGGTCTTGACACAAATCAGCATCTGTCCTCCAGCGTGTGTAGTCCAATCAATACTCCCCCTCCGCCCCTCTTTTCTTGTTATCGGCATTAATCTATATTTCTTTGTCTCGTTTTTCTTTAGAGTCGCCTCCTTCACTTCTTTTTTCCAAATTACATTAAGGACAATCGGTGTTTTGGAGCTAATGAATGTAAAATGACCTACATCGGAATGAGACGGCGGGGAAAGCAGGCCACAGGAGCCAAAGGGCAGCCGGAGTCAGAAGAAAGGAGGGAAAGAAAAGGAGCGCTGCATCGATCGGAAGTTGATTGTGAAGATTTCACTTTTGCTGTGTTTTTTTTCTTGTTGACAAAAGCAGAGTGTTGGTGGGGGTGGGGAACAAAACTTTGAAAGTCCTCGCAGGCTTCTCTGGGTCCAAACGAAAATGGCAGCGTGGATAAAAACGCTAATGCTGGTCTGAGACGCAAGGCCGGGGGCGCCGCAGCGCTGCATTCTCGGGCGAGCTTTGGTCTTTTGTGGGCCATGCGTCCCACTCAGAACCTTCCCATTACAGACTGTGCCCCCCCAGATGAAGGCAGAATAGAAAGTGTTAGGCTTTTGATTTGGTGGAACCATTAACAGGATGCCTGAAAGGACTGTAAATGAACCAGTGTTTGCTCAGGCCTGGTCGCTGTGCTGCCACCGCCACCTCTGTATTGCTGGCTTTTACTTCAGCCTTTATTCTTCTGCCCCTGACCTGAAATGGTACATGTTGACTAATTTATCTTTTTACTTTTGAAACGCTCACATGTCTTAAGCGCTTGCAAGACTGTTAGCCAAGGCTAGCCTAGCTTAGCATGTCCTTCATTCTGGTTGTTTTTGATTGTATCTAGTTTTTCTCCATTAAATCTTAGTCTGATGCAATAATTTTTGTTATATTTTTGATATTTTTGCTGGTCATGCAATTAAAAGGTGAATGAATGATTTAATTAGAAAACTACAATTTTTTCTCTGCCCAACGTTTTAAAGCTCTGTTATTTCTACCTCTGGCAAAGGTTTATCTGTGCTAGCTTATGTTGGTTACTGGTAGCTTCAATTCATTTCACATGTGCTGCACATGGTTGTGTTCCTGTAATTATCCTTTGTTTATCATCTCACTTATTCCACTATTATCTTTGATAAATGTCAGATGCAGCAACAGTTGACAACGTATATAAGTTATGTTAGACATTAGCCATCAAATGAAGGTCGTTCTAACATATTTTAGTTGGTTCCAAATGTAACTTTGTATGTTTCAGTTTTTTCTGACAATTTTAACAATAAAACAAAAAAAGGCAGCTGTAATTTAAAGGGCTGAATCTTGCTGCCATGTAGGTCACAGTGGGTGGTGGCGGGGCTTCAGGAGGTCTCTTCTGGGAGTTGAAGTTTCTCTCCAAATTGCCTGCAGTCATTTCCTCGCCTGTCAGCCATGTTGGCTAAATGTTTTGAGTCAGCTGAGAGTGCCGCAGAGCCTCACAGAGCATTCGTAGCCAAGCGAGGTGGGAAGTATTAGATGCCATGTTAATGCCAACTCACATGAGGAGGCGAGTTTGCACACTAATGTATTCCAGTATGGGTTATTGGTTTTACTTCTGCCCATCACACTGGCTGTTTTGATGCAGCTGTGACACTAAGCTTGCTCCACATGTATGGCAGTAGTGATGCTCTGCACAACAGGGACCATCCTGCCATGGTTGGAGCAAAAACATTGCTCTATTTTGATTCTCTTTTGTTACATATGAGTGAAACTCTCATTTCCCAGCATGCCATGCATTATGTAATCCAGGAAGTCTGAGAGCTTCTGCCTTCATCTGTGCAGGTGTGGACCTCTCGCAGCATCAGGGCGTTGAAGAGCTGATCTCAGCGGCGCCGTCCCACTTCGACCACGCCACTCTCTTCGCAGCTTTACAGCGATACACCCTGAAACATCGCATGAACGACTCCTTCTCCTGCTTGGTGGGTCCACTGATCCTCTCCTCTCCTCTCCTCTCCTCTCCTCTCCTCTCCTCTCCTCTCTCCTCTCCTCTCCTCTCCTCTCCTCTCCTCCTCCTCTCCTCTCCTCTCCTCGCCTCGCCTCGATTTATGAGATCAAAATAGATCTCTAGTTATAATAATTATCATCACAGAAACATAATTAATGTGTGGGTGTGTGTGTGACATTGTAAGACAGTGTAAAGAACCCTCTGACCATCAGGATCATGAGAACATTTGGAGAAAAAGAGTCATCAGCCAGGAAAATTCTGGAGGGAAACGCTGAGTGATTGACAGATCCCATCTACGCTCCTCTCGGGGTCATGGACGCGTCGGCATGCAGCCGAGGCTGATGAAGCTGACGAGACAGTCGGCTCGTTAGCAGCTAATTGAGCGGTCAACGCCAAGACTGGAGTTTGCCATCTGTTTGTCACTGAGGAACATCTTGTTGCTTCTCTGTCGCCGTCAAGCCCCCCTCCTCTCGCTGTGTGTTGTGATATTATTAGCCTGCAATCACAGATGGACACAAAGATGAAGATGAGAAAAAACCAAACTGATGAGTGAGGGAGGAGGAGATGGAGGAGGCACTAAAAGACGTGCAGAAGAAAAATCTGTCATCTCCAGAAAACCTCAACGGCAAACAGAAGTTTGGCCAGCATCCACGGAAAATAAAGAAACCGCTGTCCTCAGACCACCTTTGAAGTACGCCACTCATTTTCCAGAGAGAAATCATCATCATCATCTGGGCAATCACCTAACCCCAAACACCACCACCACCACCTGCATATCCAAGGTTCTCAACAGTGGCCTGGACCCCTTCCCCGGCAGGTCTGGACCTGCCGCGTGCTGCTAAAGTTCCAGTCCACTGTCCCACCTCTGAAGGTCCAGAACCACCTGCTCTCCTGCTCGAATGAGAACCAGAAGAGCTTCTAGGACCACTAGACCTCCATTAAAATAATACTTGACAGGAGATTTCATCTGAAACATTCTGATGCTTCTTTACCTGTGTGTGTGAGTGTGTGTATGTGTGAATGTGTATCTGTCTGTGTGTGCGCGTATCTGTGTGTATATGTCTGTGTACTGTTGGTGGAGGTGTTAATTTGTGTGTGTGCCTCTGGCAGGAGTCTTAATTAGCTCTGCAGTTTGGTGGCTAATTTAACGATGTCATGCAGTCTGACTGAGCTAATTAGCATAAGGAGGTTTTAGTGGCTCCACAGTTTTTAAAGTGCTCTAAAAGTCTTTTCTGACAAGGTTGCGCTCGTGCACATTCATGTGCAGGTTCAGGAGGGAGGCATGTGGGTGGAGGTCATCAGCTCTCAGTGTGTGTGGTCACAAGCCAAAAATGCAGCAGTTCCAGCAGAATGACCTGTTGAAGGTGTGGCCCATCTGCTCACCCATCACGGTTCCTCTGGAGGAGGACATGGCAGCAGATATTTCTGTCTCAGACTGGTATTAAGTTTGTGGTGACATAGGTTCACCTGTCGAGCATGATCAACGAGGGGAAATCTGAGGATGTCAGGTGCTCACATCCGTCTGGAGCCATCCAAAGCTCACAGAGGCTCTGCACGCTTGCCTGTTACGGTCCAGTAGATCATCTGCGTGTTGTGTCTGCAGGGTTGGTTCAGTCCAGGTCAGGTGTTCGTCCTGGATGAGTACTGCGCTCGTTACGGCGTCCGCGGTTGCCATCGCCACCTGAGCTACCTGACTGATCTGATGGATTATTCAGAGAACAACGCTCTGATCGACCCCACGCTGCTCCACTACAGCTACGCCTTTTGTGCCTCGCACATCCACGGGAACAGGTAAAATCTCCTGGTCACATGTCAATAGTGCAATTACTGATTCCAGACCTCTAAACAAAGTTTGAGGTGCTTGTTCACTTCTCAAGTGTAACTTTAGCGCCGCTGACCTATGAGCTGACGTGTTCCCCTGCAGGTGAGTTAAGGTGCCACCTGCTGTGTTACCTGGTGACTTTCTTCACCTGTGATTGTTGACACAACTGCGGTGTTTGTGACTGAGATGCAGAAACTCTTTCATTTGTCTTTTTTCATGCTAGCGTTACCTTGAACACTCCAGTTTTCAGAGAAAGAGATGTAAATCTTTCCACGATAGCTCTCGGTCTTCTGTATTCACAGATACAATGCTTTGCCAGTGTTGACAACCATGGTCTCTTCAGGCCATCACCGATTAGCTACTGTAACATACAGCTACAGATTTAGCTCTTCACTTGACAGTTGTACTTCCTGTCTTTGTACCCTTATCTGGGCGATTAGCTAATCTAACACCCACTAACCTCACCACATAAACTGGCTTCCTGAGAGAGGTTGCATGGAGGAAAAGATGAAATAAATATTAAAAGCATGAAAAAAGATTGAAAGTTTTCTAAAATAAAAAAACCCAGAAAAACGCCAGACTGAATGGTGCTTTTTTGCAAGCAGCTAATTCTGTTAGTCACCCCGTTACAACAGTTGTTTTTTGGGGGGTGTGATGCTGCTCTGAAGTCCAGAATTGTGTCTACTCACACTACTCACACTGGTGCCTTAGACCGTGAGGAAAGAGGCAAAGCTCCACATGCAGGTTAGGGCCAGGCAGGGAGGAGTTACAGTGAAGGTGACGTGATGCTTTTCAGAATGAAATAATCAGGAAAGCCGCTGTGAAAATGTTGTTTGTGGCCATTCCTGCGGTCAATGAACCTTAAGAGATTGTTGTCGTTGCCGATCACACCTAAGCAGGTGATGGAGATGACGACCGAGTCTTGGTCCTGATCGAGGTTAAAGGAGCGTTAGTGAAGCTGCCGAAAACTCGCCTCCATCTCGCCTGTCACCTCAGATTTTCCCATCACTGAGTTTTGGACGCCACGGCAACACATGATGTGACAGGAGCTTTTATCAGCACCTCTCCCCCCATCTGTTCAGGATGTGGCACAGGGTAACCTGCCACTCAGCTCCATTTCCTGTCCACTCCCCACCCCTCCCTCACCAACGCCACATTGCGTTCAGTCGTCAGAAGCAAGTAGCTGCGGGGTTTGTTGGCACTGATAGTTTCCACGTGTGGCCCCCCTCCCCCAGCCCCTAGCAGCCCTAGCTCCAACTCGTTTGCTTCATTTAGCAGCAACAATGTGTCTGAACCCCGACAATCTGTCACATCACTTCCCACTCGGTGTGGGAGTCCAGGCAGAAACACGTGACTGGTTTTAATGGTGACGAATGACTGAAAGTAAGGGCCACTGTGTCATTCAGGCTTCTTGGGCTCTGCTGTGCTCTGTCACACTCTGCTATGCTCTGCAGGCTCTACATTGCTCTGTGGGCTTTGCCGACCCTGCAGACTTTCCTGGCTCTGCCACACTTTGCAGTCTCTGCTGTGCTCTGCAGATTCTACTCTTCTCTATGAGCTCTGCTGTGCTCTGCGGGCTCTCTTGTTATCGGGGGGAAGCTCAAGTTGTGTTTCCCAGAAGATAGAGCCACCTAATCTTGATTCATTTGATCAAAGCAAAGAATTTTAACCCTGAGAAGTTTTAAAGGACGATAAAATATGAAACTGACATTTATGAAATTAAATCCAGTTTTGGTGATAAATAAACAGACCATTCCTAAAGTATAATAATGTTGTTCTCCTTTTAAGCTCATTGCTTCCATGTTATTTTTTTTATTACGAACAAGTAAACCGGTTTGGTTTTAATGGAACATTTGTTTCTTCCTTCATCCTTTTGTTTGGCTGTATTTTTCTGCAACAATGACTTATGGTGTTGTATTTGTGATTGATTTTTACCGCTGTGCGATCTCGCGCGCTGAGCTCACGGCGGTCAGGGGCTCATTCACATAGAGGCTCCTCGCTTCCTCCCTGCAGCGAGCACAGAGCTGTTTGGAGAGGCCGCGTTTTCTCTTTCAGCTGCTCAGAGTCAAGGCTGGTCGCTCCGCTAACTGATTGCATTTTTTCCTTTTTTAGCGAACTGCCTGTTCAGACAAAGACGGCAGCGAATGAAAGCTTTACAAACATTAATGAAGCGCTCAACTCGCAGGTTTTTTCTGCCGAGTCTTTGTGGACATCGTCCTGCGACTGCCTTGTTGTGGAGGAGGAAGGGGAGCCTGAAGATCTCTCGTGTTTGATTGGTTGACTCTGAGGTCATCATGAAGGGTTCTTTTCCTTTATGCGTTAGTTTAGTGAAAACCAAATGATTTTATTTATTCTCTGTGGAAAATAAAAGCAGCTGTTTGACTTGTTACTCTTTTGTCTTTAAGGCTTTGAAACCTTCGTCTGCACAGATTTCAGAATGATTTTAGTCAGGTTTTACCAGTGAGTCAATGAGCAACTTCCTGTAATGAACAGGAAGTTGACAATATTTAATATTGAAACTTTACAACTTTGCAAAGCCTTATTGTTTGTCTGTTGGAACAAAAGCAACTCAGTTTGTGTGAGGTGAAATCTTCTCTGTAGGACTGTGAGGAGGAACCCAGGCTTTAAGCATAGGCTCATGTTGTGACCGATTTCATTACCATTCGTCATGTCATCTGTGACTTTGACCTTGTGTTTGTCTGTCCAGGCCTGATGGGATGGGAACGGTCACGGTGAAGGAAAAGGAGAGGTTCCAAGCTGTCAGGAGTCGACTGATGGCACTGCTGGAGAATCACATCACATACTTTAGGTAAGAAGCTGCTCAGGAAGCAGCAGCAGCCTTCAAGCTTCAGAGTAGCTTCTGATTTCATCACATCCTGTTTGATGATGTCAAACATCCCAATGCACAAACATGGTGGCTTTCACCGACCACAGCCTGACTTTGCTTTAGCTTCAGTGCTAATGAGCTCTGAAGAATGGCTGAGAGTCAGACCAGGTGAGGATGAGACTAGGTGAGGATGAGGCTAGCTGAGGGTGAGGCCAATTGAGGGTGAGGCCAGGTTAGGATGGGACTAGATGAGGGTGAGTTTAGCTGAGAGTGAGACCAGCTCACAGTGAGGCCAGCTGAAGATAAGACCAGCTGAGGATGAGGCAAGGTGAGGGTGAGACCAACTGAGGATGAGACCAGCCAAGGGTGAGACTAGCTGAAGGTGAGACTAACTGAGGGTGAGATCAGCTGAGGGTAAGGCCAGCAGAGGCTGAGACAAGGTGAGGGTGAGACAAGGTGAGGGTGAGACAAGGTGAGGGCACCTCCTGCTGGAGGTGCTTCGGAATGGCTCTTCCTGGTGTTTGGCTCCTCCTCCAGCTGCTCCAGCGTGTGAAAGCTTTGTGAGCGGGCGTGAAAGCAGCAGCCCACAGACCTTGAGCCACACTCATGTGAATACATTGTGTTCCGTTAAGGGTCCTGAGGACCGGGAATATTTAAAGCCTCCGTGCTTTTGAGGGGAGCTTCCATCTGGTCCTGGAGGAAGAGGAGGGGGGATTCATTACTCATCCCCTCAAGGAGATGTTAATGTGGGAAAACAATGGCCACTGCAATACTCTGATTACACTAATCCAGCCCCAAACAAGAACCAGGTTCCAGATTAAAGCTGTTAAAGCAGATCAAGGTTCTCCTTAGGTGGTTCTCTACTCTGCTGAGGGACTATTGTTTCACAGGAAGGAGCACATCTCAGACAACAGGACTGCTCCTCAGATTATCCTGTAATTACTGCCCTCATTTAGGTGTCACATGTCCATTGCAGGTCTCTGGATTCGTCTCTCCTGGTCAGATTTTGTCGCCAAGACAGAAGTGTTATGGGAGTCATTAAAATTCACTTTCACAAGGAACATCAATGTGGTGGACCTTCTTCAAGAGGATTTTAAGTGTTTTCTGTTCTGGGAGTATTTGGAGAAGCTCTTTTTGAGGGGGAACCAGAAGAAGCTAAACAATCTAAAATTAGAACCTGCAGCTCAGGAACATTTAGCTTCATGACAGACAGAATCTAGGAACTGGAACTCTGTAAAGGTTAGGGTTAGTCCCGAAATCTCTCCTGATGAACGAGTGCATTCAGCCGACTAGAAATCTTTAGATCTCCTGGCCCCACCTCCAAACCTCCAGAACCATGAGAATGTTCCAGTAGGAACTTCTGATTCTTGTTGTTCTGTTGATTCTTATCAAACTCTGATGTTCCATCCCTGATCAGGATTTTTCTGGGTTCTTCTTCACTATTTGTGGAGTAGATTTGTCCAGGTATAAAAATGAATCTCCAAAACAACTGTTGCCTTTGTTTAGCATTCTGCTAATTCTGTGAATGTGTCTTCACACTGATGATCGGGTGCGTTTATAAATCCAACAGTTTTGCAACCATCATTTCTATCACTGATCAAGCCAGACAAAACTGGGTTTCTTTTTGGATGCTGAGATAAAAGTTTTTTCAGTGCATTGATCTCTGTCAGGAACAGAGAAAACCTCTGACTGGCCATCTCAGAACCTCCTAAATGAACCTTTTGATCGGGCTTTTGTCGAGCCGTGCAAGTGTGAAGAACCAGGACATCTGTCTGAAGGTTTATTGTCCATTAAATGGCCGACCTGTGTGACCGCCTCCCTTTGTTAATTTAGTCGTGTTCCCTTGTCAATTAGCCGCGTGGAACCTTCATGAACACGGCGGCCTGTGCTGAGCTGGACTTAGAGACGAGAAAAGCTTCTTCATCAGGTTAATTAGATGAAAGGAGGTGGCCATCTGTTGGAGCTGACTGACATATTTTTCTTCTGCCTCTTTTATCACGCACTTGTCCTTGAGCCTGTAAGCAACTGCGATGACCTCCCACGTTCTACATCTGCAGGTACTGTTTCCCCTTCGGACGACCAGATGGGGCCCTGAAGGCAACGCTTTCCCTTCAGGAACGGGTACGTGAACATTCAGTCAGATTATTTCAAAAGGTTTTCTCCAAATCATTAAATAAATCTCGAAACCTTTTTCTTTCTTCAATATTTGGGTTTTTTACACAAGAACGGAGCCGCCAACGGGCAGACGTAACAGTTTTCTTGAATAAGTTAGCTCCAGTTAAAGGCCAGAGCTGATCCAGAGGAATATTTCAGGTTCATCTCAAAGTGTCCAAAATAAATGTTTTTTTAAGTCAACTTTATTTTTCTACAGTTGGTATTAGCCATTTTCACAAAGATCAATAAGCCAACCTGCTGTTGCTATGGTAACCCAGATTCAGCAATAAAAGGTGGCAGGATTGTTGCTGATATTTCAGGTGTTGATGAAGGACATCACCACCCCTGTTCCTCCAGAGGAGATGAAGAACCTGGTCAAAAAGTGTTTGGAGAAAGCTGCTCACATCAATTACAGTCAGCTGATGGAATATGCACAAGTCAAAGGTAAAGGTCACCCCCCCCACCTTAATTTAAAAACACGAAAGAATGGAGTCTTATCCAGCTATTGGTCATTGATAATTATGCTGAGTCTGCAGATTGAGAAATGATGGTGTGACTTAATATTTTCTCTTTAATTGATAGTTTATTGATAGAGTGTCATCCGCATAGAAACAAACGTGCTTGAATCAGCGGTTGCTAACTAAACATCTATTTTTACTAAAGCATGCAGTTATAACTGCCAGTTGCCAAGCAACAGTGCTCGTTTCCCTCTCTCACAAAGTTCCTGGAAATTATTATATTCATCAGATTTGATTACCGTATTTTTGCGACCATACGGCACACTGTATTAAAAGGTGCAGTCTCAGTTACATAGTGCAGGCATGGTAAAACATACCGGTACGCTAGTTTAAAACATGCATGCTAGCGTGTATTTAGCAATGTACTCACGTTATTTTTTTATCAATCCTCATCCACAAATCATTCAAAGTACTCATCTTCTATATCCAAAATGAATCCGAAATGGCTTTTGTTAAAGCCGGCAAGCCGAAAAGCATTTACAGATTTTGGAACTCGGTGAACACATTAGGCACACCGAATTATAAGGCACCCTGTCCATTTTGGAGAAAATTTAAGATTTTTAAGTGCGCCTTATGGTCGCGAAAACACAGTATAAGAAAGTGAGTTTATCCGAATGTTGCAAGCTAACACAGCCTGTATGTTCTGATGGTTCATCATTGTTTTTACACTCCTGCTTGTGATCATTTGAACAGCAACATGTTGTAATGGATACGATCCGATCAGAAGACCCAGAGGCTAAAGGCAGGACTGCAGCAGCGTGTAACTGAATTTAGCTTCCATGTTAGGACCGCTAATGCTAAGACCGCAGCCATGTTTTCAAGATAACAGGAAGTTTGAGTCACCACGTACTATAAGTACGCCGAAGTAAATCCAATAAACAGACAAAGCCATGAGCCGGAGTTGTGGCTGATCTGATTAAAATAATAATCTGATTCCTCCAAGTTATCAGATAATTTTAGGCATGTAAATGAACTAAAGGAGTCAATCAGCAAACAGGCCCCACCTCCCAACTCTTTCTGAAGCCATGGAATTGCTGTCGGTCCAGCAGCTACTGTTCTCACAAAGGTTCTCCATGACTGACTTCTGGATCACAGGAGTGCATGAGAACATGTGTGTGTCATCACTGTCCATTGTGATCACAATGGTGGATTTCCTCTGTTTTTGTTCAGTCAATCCTCTTACCAGTCCAGAAAAACGACTGGAGGACCTGTTGAGACTGGGAGAACTCTGCATTGAAGTTCTGCAGCAGAACGAAGAACATCACTCTGAGGTCTGGTTGGTCCTGCTGTTCTGGTGGAACACACACATAGATGCACTCTCATAAACTCTCAGAATCACACACACAACCTTGTCCTTGTGAGGACCTTCATAGACATTTTACTTTTCACAGCCCTGACCCTGACCATACTAACCCTCTAACCTACTGTAGACCCAGACCTAGTTCGAACCTAAAACCAGGTCTTGGAAGTTGTGAGGACAAAATGTCCCAAAAGTGTCGTCACGTCGCACAAGTGACGTTACCATCAGACTGGGCAGCGTCACATTGGCGTGTTGGATGCGTGTTTTTCAACAGTTGATCATTTGAGATTTCACAGCTTTGTCCGTGTTCTTCCTCTGCCGTTGGCAGCGTTTGTGCTAAAGTGGCAGATGACACAGCAAGTGGCAGCTCTGCCATTAGCATCGGCGATGGCGGAGCGAGCAAAACAACGCCCACGGCCCATATGTGCATTACATTTATACGCCATGGTGTAAAACTGATCAATCATAGGTGTTGAGACGTAGCAGTTGTGATCAGCCCTCAGTGGCGATGTGCCGCTCTGGCATCTGTTTCAGCGCTATTTTTAGTGGCCTCGCTCTGCTGCTGCCATGGCAATGAGAGAACTTCCATTTTGTGGCGGTGATTACAAATTAAGGGCTGTTTTGTCGTAGCAGTGACAGTTTAAATGAAAAATCTGGTTCCTTCAGTGTCTTTGTTACTCCTCTACGTCATGTCAGATGGTCGTCATGGCGAATTACCAACATTCACATTTGTAAAGTTTGTCATAGACGTCAACCTCAATGCATTAACATTTTCTCAGCCACCAGAGGGCGGTCAGTCGTCATTGCTTGTTTCCCTGTTTGGTTTCCAACAACTTAACTTTCTGCTGCTCTGTTTCTGTTTCTGTTTCCAACCTGAAGGGAAGAGACGTAAGTTCATTTCCTGTGTTTGTGTTGTCATGCATGAACAACGCTCACTGTTTGTGTTGCACAGTATTCAAGTCTGCTTTAGCTGACATGCTAACCTGTGATGAGCCAGCTACTGCCGGCATCAGCAGCTCTGTTGGCTGGACGACCTGATGTTTCTCATCTGTGGTGTTTTCAGGCCTTCTCGTGGTGGCCTGAGCTGATGGCAGAACACACCGAAACGTTTCTGTCTCTGTACAGAGCCGACATGGACGCGGCCCTGCAGGTGCAGCCCGTGGACTCGTGGAACAGCTTCCCACTGTTTCAACTTCTCAATAACTTCCTTCGCAGTGACGGTGAGTGTGACGGTGTCCGTTTGCAGGAATCCATTGACTCTCTATCTCTATGAACATTTGAGGACAGGGTCAACTGGGAGCTTGTTTCACCCACCCACTTGGCTCTGAGCCATATGCAGCATGCATGCCACACCTGAGTGCAGGCAAGATTTTTTCTGTGATGCGGTGCCAAAGGCCTGACGTCATGGGCCCGCGGTAGCTGAGCAGATATCTCCTCACAGTTTCAGCGTCTCATTGTTTCTTCTGACTGCTATCAAAATGTTCACCTTTTCAAGACACACCAATGGTGGCATGTTATTTACTTAGTTAAATGTTTGCGATATATCGGATCATGTCTGTCGTAACGTTAAACACGATGTGGCTCGCCTGCTGCAGAGAAACTCACCATGTCAACGTGGATATCCATTTTAAATGGGTGTAACCACAAGTAATAAAACCACTAATGTTGAAGTGAGAGGGTCCGGTTTGACACAATGCACTTTGTAAAAATGCAGTGTTGCCATGCACGCTAACAAGCCTTCGCAGCCAACCCTCCTCTTCATCACAGCCTTTTTACTCCTCTAGAAACAGCAACTTATTGGTGAGCAAATGCACCTGTGTTGTGTAGCCTTGCTGCTAATTAACACTGATGATGCTGTTTAAGAGCTGAGGTTAATGGCACCTCACACACTTGACACAGCAGCATCGATCCCCCCACCCCTTCACCAAACCCACCCTCTGGACCTCCTGAAGAACTGCCTTCACTGCCTTCCATATGCTTTTTTAAACCTCATTGAGGTCCACAGACATGAAAAACAGAACTATCTCAGCTGAGACCCAATTCTCTAAGGGTTCCTCCAAAGGTTCCTGGTTGCCTTTGAACATGAACATGATTTTAACTATAACAGTCACAGTTTGTGCTGAAGGTCCAAACAGACTCAGAAGTTTCTCATGTCTGTATTCATGTTGTTTTCCTCTCAGATAAATCTCGCTTTGATTGGAATTCTCATTGTTTCTGAGCCCTCCTTCCTCTTTGTCTCGGCGCCAGCACAGATTTGGCGAATGGCGACGCATCATTTGAAGTGTTTGATGCCAAAAGAGCCTCCAGTAAAGTAGGAGACAGGCAGACGGCCCAAGGCCACCACCGGGAACAAAGAGCTTTTTAGTGTTTCATTACGCACAAACACGATTCCTGCAGCTCCCGTCGGCTTCTTTTATGACTTTTTACTAATTACATCGTCCCCGCTGTAATTACTCTGAGTATCACAGCAGAAGTCGGGTTAAACTGCAGAACACCGAGCAAACAGAACAAGTGCAGTATGGTTGTGTTTTTGATAATTGTGATAAAAGTGAGAGAAATTCACTTGAACTCGTTCCTGATCGGATGCAGATGAAACAGCGCATTAGAGACAAAAAGGCCACCTTCTCTAAAAAGTAAGAATAATTATTAATGTGAAAGGAACAATAATCATGTTCATAATAACCCAGTTGAGACCGAGAAGCCGGTCTTCTCACCACTACAGTCGGATTGTCCTCACCGCTATGATCGGATTGATGTTCTGTCAAATGTTAAAATGCTCACTTGATTGTCGAAGTGTGAAGGCAAGCGGCTGTGACTAGAAGCTTCTTCTGCTCCCAGGAGGGCAAAAAGGCTAGTGTTGATAATGCTGGAGCAGAGCGGGAGGAATTAAAGCTAATGAAGTCTTCAGAGACCTGCTGCTTGCTGTCATTTGACACCGTCTCTGACCGATCAGCTGCAACCTCCCGCAGCCTTGCAGCACCTTTCCCACAGAAGACTTCCATCAGAAACCTCAGGAGGATCTCTAGGAACAATGCACTGATAAAAATTAAGAGATGAGTCCAGAAAATGACATCCCCCATGATCAGGGACAGTCCTGTGTATGCTTATTTCGTGGTAGAAACTCGAGAGGAAAGGGTGCTAAGATGAGCAGATGTAGCCGAGCTAACTGTACAGTAGCAGGTAAAGGGAAGTCCAAGTGGAGCCAATGCTGATGAAACAATTCTCAATGTGAGGATAAAGTATCGGGAGGTTCTGGAGGATGCCGGCTGAAACCAGCTGCCTGAACATTTCTGGGATCGGTTCCTGGAGCGACAAATTAATTTCCACCTGGGCTGTGCATCTGTCTGATGATGGCTTGAGAACATTTAAAAGCAACATTCAAGTTGTTTCTGCATGTTTGACTTGAACAGTGTCCTGCTGAGGTTTGGGGTACGTGCACAAGAAGGTCTGTCCATGAACAAAACTGAGCTGAAGACAGTCTTTGTTACTGCGAGTTTGGCCAGCAGGAGGAGATAGAAACACACGTCCTCCAAGATTTTGAAATAGAATCATTTCGCTCTATTCTGAAGGGACATGAGGTGTCCTTGAATTTTTCATTCGTTCTGGTTTATAGCCTGTAAGCACAACTTTTATTATGGAATTCCACAAATCTGAATGATTCTTCTTTTTGTTCAAGGTCTAAAAATCGCTGCTGCTGCAAATCACCCTCGTGTGGGTTTATGTTAGCGGATCGTCTAGCGCTTGTTAGCAATAGCTTGACTGGTTTACTCACCTGCCTCCTGCAGCTCACCTGTGCAACGGGACGTTCCACAAACACCTGCAGGACCTCTTCATACCACTGGTGGTGCGCTACATCGACCTGATGGAGTCGTCTATTGCTCAGTCCATTCACCGTGGCTTCGAGCAGGAGAAGTGGCAGTGTGTCAAGTAAGCTCCGCCCACCCGCTAGCATCCACGACATGGGCACCGGTTTGTTTGCTCTTTAATGTTTCATGTTGAACCACAAATTTGCACTTTTGTATTTATTAGGAAATATACAATCAAGATGAGGACGTTGGTGGCACCTGTCATATGTCTTCAGCTTTGGCCACATCCGAGTCTTTTTTGTTCAATGCAGAACTTTGAGGCTGGTGTCATACCCATAGTTATGAGTTCTCTTTGGACTCCGTTGATCAGTGAGCGAGTCCTTGGCCGTCCTGTGGGATCTGACTCACTTCAGCAGGATGGCGATGACCTTGACCTTGGGTTTTTCTGCTCATGCTTGTCACAAAACATAAATAGCACAGCCTTGTAATTTTTATGATTCTGTGTAGTTTGGCGGCCCACCTGATGTTCATCACCCTGCTGTGGTTGTGGGCGTGGTCTTTTGCGGTGTATAGCTGAGTGGGGTCCCCGAGCAACTGGCGGGACACGCCATTGAGGCTTTGTTTCCGTTTAGTGCTTGAGCTATGCTAATGGTTTCTGTGAATGTAAAAGAAACAATGCATGTGTGAAGAAATGGCATGGAACAAAAGGAAGCAAGCAGCAGGAACACTGGCGGTGCCACTGCGTCCAAATGCTGCAGAAGTGAGAGTGAAAGGATGAAGTTGAGGAGCATTTGTGTTTAATTACCCATCAGCAGCTGCTGTTAAAACTTTCTCCTGTCTCATCTTGTCCTCTCTAACATGTCTGTGCCTGGGTCCCGCCCCTGGTCTCGCCCCCTCTGACCAGCAGGTCCCTGACTAACAATCTCACGGGCGTTCCTCTTCCAAAGGTCCCCAGCTTCCCCCTCAAACTGCCACAGATGCCCAGTTTTTCAGCGCCCGCCTGGATGGGACCGCTGTGCGACAACGCGTAGGTACCGTAACAAACCCGAGGCCACAGGCGTGCTGACTTGCTGCCACCATCGAGTTTGTTACCAAAAGAATGAAATTCAGCGTTCTTCTTTATACAGAAGTCAATGTGGAAAAAACTGTTTGAAAGTCACATCAGAACTGATCTGGATCACAACACAGCTGTCAGGCTTCAGTGAAAAGGTGTAAAGATTAGAGTGGCCCAGAGCACCAGCTCACAGGTTCGGCATGCTGGTGTTGAATGGGCTGGTGGGGCGGGGTTACACACAATCTGTCGGCATGGTGACCTGGTTTCATGTTGCATTGAACCAGAACCAGAACAGGTTCCACACTTTGAGCTCCAGAGCAGAGGCTCTCTCTCTGCTTCTTTCTGCTGAGGCTCCAGAGCAGAGAGAAGCAGCTCTGGTGCTGAGCCTGGTGTGTCTCATCTGCCTGTTTCTGCCCGTTTCTGCCTGTTTCTGTGTGTTCCAGACTGTTTCTGCCTGTTTCTGTGTGTTCCCAACTGTCTCTGCCTTTTTCTGATTGTTTCTGTGTGTTCACAACTGTCTCTGACTGTTTCTGTCTTTTTCTGCCTGTTTCTGTGTTCCTGACTGTCTCTGCATGTTTCTGTGTTCCTGACTGTCAAGCCTGTTTCTGCCTGTTTCTGTGTGTTCCCAATGGTCTGTGTCTGTTTTTGACATGTTTGTTGTCTTTCCGTCTGTTGCTGTGGATTTCTGCCTTTTTTCTGGCTGGCTGTTTTTCACACTTTTGCTTGTCCGGTTGCTACCTGTATTCTACTGTTGTCTGTCTGTCTGTCTGTCTGTCTGTCTGTCTGTCTGTCTGTCTGTCTGTCTGTCTGTCTGTCTGTCTGTCTGTCTGTCTGTCTGTCTGTCTGTCTGTCTGTCTGTCTGTCCAGTCACTCAAAGCTCCACCCACCTCTGAGTGTTTTTGTGATTGTGCGCGTGACCCAGTGCCCTCTGACCTTTCACCTTCTAACCCTGACCCTCCATCTTCTGTTGCAGCCTGCAGGGAGTAAGTCCACCTGAAATCTTGTAAGTCACATAAATGTTCCAGCAAAAAAAAACAACTTGCCCTTTTCCCAGAATTCCCAGATTGGTGGTTTCTGGTGGTGTGGGTCCTCTGTGGTCAGTTGCTCCAGGAAGATCCCGCAATAATGGGTTTCCTGGTGGTGAATCTGACTGTTCCTCTCGTATGACAATACTGTTTCTCACATCAGTGAGTGACTGTGTCAGTCAGTGGCCATACTGGTCCCAGCCCCCGAGGCCAGTTGGGTCTGAGGCTCTATCAGCCATCCCAGCACACAGGCCACTGGTCCTCCACTGCTCTGCAACGGCCAATGAGAGAAGGACAAGAGAAAAAAGGCTCTTCATTAGCGAGCACAGACTGCCGAGTGGGATGGTTTTTCCCTGGGGAGCCGCTCAGAGAAGAGCACCGCTAATTAGACATGAGGGGACAGTGGCGACGCAGCGTTTGTCCCCATGCTGCCACTTGTTAAGGTAACAGTCTTTTAACCACAAAGTGAAGATCTGGTTTCAGCCTCCTCCATCAGTCCTGCTGCGCTGTACACTTGGACGCCGTCTGCCTGGCAACAGTGTTCAGACATCAGAGCCAAAACACTCAGTTTGGAGATCATATAAATCTAAAGTGATGATTCTTGGCCAAACACGTGACAAAAATGTGTTAATGCGCAGGAAGAGAAACTTGGAAAAAGGTTAAAACACGAGAAATAAATCCATTTCCACTAATCAGACCAAGAACGTGAAAACAAATGTTCAACATCTGCCTGTTTTTATATGTGAACGGAGACTTCAGTTCAGATTCTTTCTCTAAGTCAAACGTTCTAGTCCAGGCATCCTGATGTGTCCTCCTTCACGTCCAAACACCTAACCCTGACACGAACACGTGTGGATGTGAACAAGGACCTCACCTTGCAGGTTTAGCCCAGTTGGCTGGTCTTGGTTGCAGGCTGGTGGTGTTCTGACCATCTCCCCTGTCTCTATAGTAATGGCTCGGCCACCTCTGAGGATCTATTCTGGAAGCTCGATGCCCTGCAGATGTTTGTGATGGACCTCTACTGGCCTGAGCCCGAGTTCGCTAAACATCTGGAGCAGAGGCTGAAGCTGATGGCCAGCGACATGATGGAAGCCTACATCAAGAGGTGAGAACAGTATTACAGAATTTTGCTTTACAGGACAGGTGAATGTAGAGACAGACAGGAAGAGGGAAGGGAGCGGTGGGAGGAGAGAGAGACTGTAAAATGACTGTAAACTCTGTAAAATCTCTTGCTCTGTCCTGACAGAACCAGATCAGCCTTTGATGCCAGACTACAGAAGTCCAGCAGGTGGACAGACTTGCGTGTGCCGCCGACCGTCTGTACCATGTTCAACGTCCTAATGGACGCCAAGAGACAGTGTTCCAAACTGTGCGTGCTGGACATGGGCCAGGAGGTGAGCTGGTGGTCACATGACACAGCAGAGATATGCAGAGATTTTACTTTGTAAAAGGCTGCTTCTCCAAGACAGAGTCAGCCCCCTTGTGGATGACTGCATGACGTGGCTCAGCTGTAAAAGCTTGATGATGATGCCGCTGGTGGTGAAACCAGCTTGGAAGCCGCAGAGTTGTAGTTGTGGAGCCTTTTACCGGCTCCCCTCTCCTCAGTTGGAGGATGTTTGCCGGCAGCTTCTAAAGCACCTTGGCCGTCTTTTATTCGCGGCCTCGCTCCACACAGGTCGAGTCAGAGTGTCACTCTGAAAGAGCACTTTTTCCTGGGCGCTCGGCAGCGGCCAAGTTCAGGTGTTTTTGTGTTCACTTGAAGCGGCCGAGCGCTCTAGCGGAGCTGTTTAATGGATGACCGTGAAGCCTGAGAGAGACGGTGGCCTTGCCGCCGCTGAGAGCTAAACCCTTGGCTGCCGGCAGTCTTGATAGAGAGCTAAGCTCTGTGTTCTCTTAACCTTCAGTTTCCTCTCCTATCTCAGCATCTGTTCATTTATTCACACGCTTCACAGGCTGCTCTCCGACTGTTGCCTTCACACTTTCCCGTTTGGAAAAGCGTTTCCATCATCAAAGAACCGTCAGGTAGTTGAAAACAAACATGTGAAACCTGATGTTTGTGGGAAAAGTCATCTCTAAAAGACGAAAACAGCCAAACCAGTGCTCCCATCACAGACTGGACCACTACTGCCATGTCACAGCTCTTCTGCTTTCTTTGTCAGTTCTAATTTCTAGGAAACCTCCTCATTCTGACTTGACCACTCATGTTCAGGCTCCAACAGTTTGAGAGTCTTAAAGAGCAGCTCAGTAGCGTAACAGATGTCAAACATCTGCAGTAGCTTCTTCTCCACTGTTTAAGAATCTGTCCCTTTTTAACTGATTCTATGTTTTTTGCTCTCCCGTGTGTCCATACGTCCATCTGTCCCTCCATCCTTGAGTCTCCAGGCTGACAATCAGTGGGTAAGTGACAAATCACTGTCGTCTTCTTGCTGACTGACTGACTGAGTGACTGGAGATGAAATTCAGACCTCCATCAGCTCTAACTTCCCAAACAAACTTCCAGGTTTGAAAAGCTACAGCATCTAAACTGTGATCAGAAGTGATCTGGAGGCAATTCAGGGGTCATCAAGAGGGATTGGGAGGTAATCAGGGGTGATAAGGAGTGATCAGGAGGAATCAAGAGGTGCTCAGGAGTGATCAGGCTTTATCATGAGAGATCAGGAGTGATCCTGCTGGCGCCTTTTGATTGGTTCGTTTAGTGTCACAGACAGAATTGTTTTTTTTTTAAATTTTTTCCTGCCAAAACGGCAAAAACCAAACATCTTTTTTGTCCCATCTGTGCTCTTTCCAGCTGCTTTTGTCAGGAAAGCCGTCATGCTAATTGAGGTAAGAAGAGGAAAAAAAAGCCCTCAAGATTTTCCAAAAGATGCTGCTCACTGAAAGAGAGCTGCCATTTTAAGGACGTGTGAAGGAGGGGATTTAAAAACGGCACAATTAGGGCCGGCGGCGCTGACCTCCCGAGACCTGCAATTTGTCAGCGATCTGCGAGCTTTGTTGATTGAAATTTTTAATTTGGGCGTTCTTTAGACGGCCAGTGAAAGGCCATTGTCGCCCAGACACGAACTCCCCCGCTGCCACCGCCATTCAGCGCTTAGCCCAGCCACCTTTTTTTCTTCCGTTCCTTCAGGGGAAAAGGTGCCAACGTGTTTTTAGCTTTGGGGCACAAACGAGACGTGAAATGGCGGATTAATTGAATCTGGTGAGTCTTTGGTCTTCACAGCTGGACCAGAGCTTTAGAGGAATACAAGGCTGTGCTAATTGTGAGGAGAAGCACAAAAAGTATCCTTCAGATTCCTCTGCTTTTCCAGCACAGACTGGAATTCACTCACACATAATGGTCCCATTAGCTGCTTAACGGTGCTGCTCACAAATGTTTGGTTGGCTGCCCCCCCCTTCCCCACCCGTGTGTGTGTGTGTGTATGTATGAGGTGTGTGTGTGTCTGAGTGTGTGTGTGTGTCTGAGTGTGTGTCTGTGTGTGTCTGAGGTCTGTGAGTGTGTGTCTGAGGTGTGTACCTGTCTGTGTGAGTGTGTGTGTCTCTCTGTGAGTGTGTGTTTGTGTGTCTGTGTATGTCTGTGAGTGTGTGTCTGAGGTGTGTGAGTGTATGTCTGAGGTGTGTGTGTGAGTGTGTGTCTGTCTGTGTGAGTGTGTGTCTGTGTATGTCTGTGAGTGTGTGTGTCTGTGTTGTCTGTGAGTGTGTCTTTGTGTGTGTTTGAGGAGTGTGAGTGTGTGTATCTATCTGTGTGTGTGTCTGAGTGAGTGTGTGTGTGTGTGTGTGTGTGTGTGTGTGTGTGTGTGTGTGTGTGTGTGAATGTGTGTGTGTGTCTGAGGAGTGTGTGTTTGTGTGTGTGTGTGTTTGCGTATGTGTGTGTGTGTGTCTGTGTATCTGAGGTGACTGTGTGTGTACCTGTCTGTGTGAGTGTGTGTCTGTGTGTGTATGCCTGTGAGTGTTTGTGTCTGAAGTGTGTGTGTGTGTGTATATGTATGTAGTTTGTGTTTGTGACTGTGTGATTGTGTGTGTCAGAGGCGTAAGTGTGAGAGAGTGTGCAGGAGTGTGTGTGTGTGTCTGAGGAGTGTGTGTGTGTGAAGTGATCCAGTTCACTTTAGTGATTTCGATGATCTGGACTCTAACCTGAACCACATTTCCAGCCACTGTTTGTAGTTCAGCAGGAATTGATCTCATTGATCATGTCTCTTCTTACCCCCCCCACAGCAGAGGTATCACTCCAGGATCGATATCCTGATCGATGAGGCAAACGCTGACATGACTTCCTGTTTGATGGCGAAGGTAAAGATGTTTTTTTCTGTATCTGCGTCTCTGGTTTGGTGGAACTGAATGAAGTCCTGATCAGGACCTGAGGGTCTCCTCTTCATCTCTTCCCTCTTTGGTGTCTGCAGTTGGCCAGTGTTTTAGATGGTGTCCTCTCAAAACTCTCCAGATACGATGAAGGCACATTGTTCTCCTCCATCATTTCTTTCACGGTGAGTGACCAGTTCTTTGTTCACTGGAACAGAAGAAGTCTCACCTTTCTTCTTCTCTTCTGCTTTTGCTCTCCTAAAGGTCAAAACAACAGGCAGATACATGGACGTCCCCGTAAGTCTGTCTGTATTAATGGTTCAGTTTGTCATTCTTGGTACTATATTTGTTCCCCTGATGTTCTATGCATCACTGTCACTTGATCACACCATTGAACACGCGTAACACCTGATGTGGGTTTTTATTCCGTGTTTGTCTCCAGAGTCAAAGAACACACCACCCTAATTAATTGCTCCTCCATCCTTGAGATGTGTTTTGTTGAGTGTTTGTGGGCGAAGTTGCGTGTGTCAAATGGTTAATAAACGGTGGTGAGAGTGGGGGGGGTGCGGGGGGTGGCATGGTTAAAGTGTTGAAGGTGTGAAGGAGAAACATGTCTCATCTGCTGAATTTAATGTTCACAAGATCAAGTCAGCAATGAAAAATGTACCAACTTTTTGAAAACATTTTTCACAGTTTGCTCTAGTCCAAGTGGGAGAAAAGTATGGAGAGATTTACAAAAAATGACAGAAAATCTGTTTTTATTTTTAAAAATATCCCTCCTGAATCATCTGAAAACTGGATGATGGATGGATGGATGTTGGATAATTGATGGATGGTTTGTTGGATGATGGATGGATGGAAGGATGATGGATGATGGACGGATGTTGGAAGTTGGATGGATGGATTTTGGATGGAAACCCTGTATGTGGACCCTAACCTGAGTCAAGGAGAGCATAAAAGAGCCCTCAGGTCACACCTGGAGATAAAGAGCAACACCTGAGCTCTTTGGCTCCTCCACCCTGCTGTTGTGGCTCCTGTATTTCCCATCATGCTCTCAAGTTCCAGACTGAAATTATAATGTAAGCATTACCTGCTGCTCCTCTTCTTTAGTGAGCAAGAAACCTGACACAACTAAGCTTCTTTTCCAGGTGGAATAAAGAGTTAAGGGGCGGGGCTTTGAGCCACTTTGCTGGAATGCTCCGCCCTGCTGTCACGAGAAGCCTCTGACTCTTTCTGCACACTTGACATGAGAATGGGTCAGTGTGTTGGTGTGTCTGTGCCCCAAATGAGGCAACAGAACCTTAACAACCATTAGTTGATGGATGCTAATGTTACCATCATGCCATTGTTGCTTTCGTGTAGAGAACATTCCTCATCTTTCACTTTCTCTTTCATCTCTTCTGTTTGTTTGTTTATTGCTTCTTGTTTCTCTCATGTTTCCACGTTTGCTGACCAGAACCTGCTGCTGCTGATGAATAAGGCCCAGTCCAGCAGGGTCGCTCATTCTCAGTCCAGGACCCCGGGATATAACGCGCACACACACACATATAAAGACACACACACCATTAAAAACTGAGCTCTTCATCAAACAAAGCAGACATGAGGGCTGAAGGTGGTACAGAGGGACCTCGTTGCTGTGGGTTACCTGGGCCCCCCTGGTCTGATGGAGGAGCAGATAACAGCATTTGTCTGATCAGTAAAGAGTGACGGTGTTACTGTTTTCTCTGCTCTCCTGCTTTAATGTGGTTGGAATTGTGCCGGAACCTCTGATAGTCACATCCACAGGAGAGGGTTAAATGAGCCCAGGCTTCAGGCCACGAAGAGCTTCCTCCTCCTCTTCCTCTTTTTACTCTACCTATTTCCTGTCCTCTTCCTCCTCCTCTTTTTACCGATTTTCACTCCTCCTCTTCCTCTTTATCTTCCTCCTCCTTTTCCTCCTCTTTTTACTCTACCCCTCCCCCCACATTTACCTAACGTCTGCCAACTGAAACAAAAGCTCTCCTCTGATAACCCCACTGTGGCTCTGATTCCCACTCCTCTTCCTTCTCCTCCTCCTCCTCCTCTTCAGCGGTTTTCCCGGGGGTCCTCGCCTCACCAGCAACACCGACACGTTTACAGATTACACATCAGGACAACTGCTCTGTTATTATTGTTGCTCTATTATCTGTTAATATTGTTTCTCTGTTCTTATTATTAGAATAATTATCAATCTTCTGGGGTTATTGCTTTTATTTATTATTGCTGTATTACAGTATTTCTGTTATTATTAGTATTGTTGTTACTGCTATTGTTATTATTGGTTATTATTATTCATAATAGTAATAATTCCTTATTACATTGTTTCAGTAATAAAGTCCATCTGACATGGACATGTGCGCCTGGTCATGTGACCAGTTCTGCTGCAGCAAGCAGGCTTGATTTTGCTCAATGTGTCGTGTGTGACCGACATGGACTCGCATCTTCAGGACGATGGTTGCAACTCTGACAGGCCTGTCAATCACGCCCCGGCCGTGTGACCCCACTTTAACCTGTGGTTTGTGTTCACCGCTCACTCTGAATCACAGCCAAACCCCGCTGACGAGTCTTAGAGCGAGTTGTAGATGTGATAATGGGCGGAGTCAGCTGAGGGCTGATCGAGGGCGTAACAAGCATCTAAAGGTCAATTACCCACAGGAAAATCTGGACAAGAGAAGGTAGGGAGAGGGGGACTGGATTTCAGATGACATCAGGTACCAGAATCCTCCGTCTGATATCACAACTGTTTCCGCTGGTGGAATCAAACCCTCGCCTTCCTCAGCCCCACACCCCCGTGCTTCCCTGGGGGGGCGGCGTGGAGAGAAGGTGTGAACGAGTGTTTTGATGGCGATCTCCCCTGATGATGGGAGGCTACTTCACACCAAACACCACCTCTCTTCTTCTACTTTTTCTTCTTTCTCTCATTCTTCTCCTGATCCTTCACCTCCTGATCCTTCACCTCCTTCACATTCACCTCCTCCTCTAAAGATGATTGTAATCCTTAAAGTAACCACATAAGATGATTGTGAAAAATAACATCAGGTGTTTGGTTGATTCACTAAACTATCCAGCTGCTTGTAGCTTGTTGATGCTTCTATGTTGGAAAACATTAAGACATCCATCCATCTGTCCATCCATTCATCTGACTAGCCATCCATCTGACCTAATGGAAAAACTGCTCTTCCATATGGAACTACAAAAAAACAAGTTTCAGAGCAGTTGAACAACTTGACCAACAATGGAGCAACAACCTTTGAATCAACATCCATTTCCACAACAACCAATTCAGGAAGCAACCCATAAAACTGTTGCCCTGGCAAACAGCAGGCGCCGTGGGAACGCTCTAGATTAGGAAAGGGTGGAGGTCATGTGGGCTGTGCCTCTACACCTGACAAGCATGCATCCTGCAGAGAGTACAGCCCATCAAGCGTTCCCGTGGAAACCCAGCTCCATTGTTTGATTGCTGTAACACATGTCTGTCATTGTTCTGCAGAAACCAGGCTCCGACCTGGCTGACAGCTACATCAGCTTTGTCCGGCAGAACCAAGACATTTTGCGAGATGGCATCAGGGACGAGCTGCACATCCAGAAGATCTTTGATGTGAGTTTACGTATGCTCTTGATGCACATGCTAACCTTGATGCTCACCTGGAGCTGGCGGCACCATGGCGCTCACACGTTTGTTCCTTTATATTAAAAGACCTTTCCTAACCCCACATGCTCTCCTTCCTCACCACATCCGGTGTGCTTCTTTTCCTCACCATGTTTGGTCTTTGGAAGTGTGGCAGTCAGAGTTTCTGGTACTTCTGTTTTCAGCAGACAAAACTACAGATTCAGGTGATCTCAGCAGGTCGCCACCAGGCTGAAAACACACTGCCTCTGTTGACCCGTTTATCACTTAGGAAAACAGCCAGCAGCACCGGCTCGCTCTGCAGGGGTCGCAAACAAACCCCCACTTTAGATTTCCCAAAGTACTTTAGTTGTGATTGGTCCAAACACGAATCAGCCCGCCGCCGCCAGTCAATGTGGAGGACATGGCAGCACAGACCTCCATCCATATTAGCAGCATGACAGCAAAGAGATGGATTTCTGCCACCTGCAGCCTCCACTGAGGGAGAGTGTGTTTGTGTGTGTGGTGGGGGGAGGGGGGTGTGTACTTGCTACATACTAACTACAAAACAAAAAACAAAACTGTATTCTACTAGAAAAAGTCAGGACATTTTGCTTTATCCTCACAACTTTGTTGACTATTTGAGGGGTAGGACCTGGGAATGTATGATGCTTACGAAAATCCTCACAATGATAGAAATACAAGTGTGTGTGTGTGTGTGTGTGTGTGTGTGTGTGTGAGTGTGAGAGAGAGAGAGAGTGTGAGAGAGGCCCTGCTGTCACCTCTTTCTCTGTGCATGACTTGATACTTCTGTGGCCCATTAGACTGTACACACACACACACACACACACACACACACACACACACACACAGGTAAAGTGTTGCACATATGTGAGTGGGCCCCCCCACCAGGTGCATTATGGGTAAGTACTTGTCTCCTTTGTTACACAAACATCACCAATATCTGTGTCACAAAATTTGTCTTTTAAAGCAGATTTGAAATCATGATATCATTATGTTTATGTTCATCATTATAAGTCTGTCCACACAGACACACAGAGCTGTGCATCAAACTTACAACCTTCATGTTAACACAGATATACACACTCAGATACACGGAGATACACACACAGCGACACACAGATACACACACAAATACACATGCACACTCAGATACACACCCAGATACACGCAACACACAGATACACACAGAAACACACTCGGGTGATCTAGCGGCTGTGTGTGTGTGTTTCTCTGTTGCTGCGGTAATTCTGGCAGCGACTGAATGTAAGCGTGTGGCGGCGGTTTCTGGTGCTGAATTCTGCTGTAATTAAAGAGGAAAAGGTTTGATGCGGCTGCGATGGTGGCAGCCTGGTAGTCAACGGTTTGACAAAGATGACAAAAGCATTGGCTGATTTTTTTTCTGTTCTTCCTCAGCAGAGGTCATGGTGGAGCGCCGATCTTTTCCTTTGATGTGCAGCATTCCGAGTATTTTCCGGTAAATTGGCGGCGTTGAATAAGCGAATGTTTTGTTTGAGTTTCATCGTTTGCACGCTGCACATCCCTTGACCTTGAGTTGTAGTGTCATCAGCATTCAGAGGCAAATGGCGATCATCATGGCTCCTCACTAGGATGACGGGTGCACGCCGTCCTTGCTCGCCCGTGTCAGCATTAACATAGTGTACTTTTATTTCAACTTCAGAGCAAAGAAATCTTCCAGATTACTTCAGACCAGCTTCATGATGCTGCTCAGGGGCTGAATGAAGCAGCTTTCAGGAGGTTCTGGTGTTCTGCTCTCAGCCTTTTGATTCCTTTGATGTTTTGATCTGTAGAAATGTGTTCTGATGATGGTCCCTCATCCAGCAGGAACTAACCTGACCATTGTTTACCCAGTTTCAGACCAGTCTCACTGCAGTTAGTGTGTGTGCGTGCGTGCATTCGTGCGTGCCTGTGTGAACCCATATTTTCCTGTGTTTGGCAGCTGTGGTACACGGGCTCCATGAATGCGGTGTGTGTGTGGCTGACGGAGAGGCTAGACCTGCAGCTCCACACTTTCCAGCTGAAGACGCTCGTCAAGATGGTGAAGGTTAGCAGATCCACAGCTCCTCTGCCTGTGGTCCAGTGTTTATTCAGGGGAAACATTTCCAGTCAGACCAGTTTCCACCTATTGCTCTCCTCTGATCCTCCCAGTTTGTTGCTCATCCACTTTTCCCAAACCCACAGAAGACCTACCGTGACTTTCGGCTGCAGGGCGTCCTGGTCGGAACGCTGAAGAACAAGAACTATGAGACCGTCTACAACCGGCTAATGGTGGAGGGGGCAACAGCGGTGGTGAAGGCCGGCGACGGTCTGCAGGGCATCAGCATGAGAGACAGCGATGAGGAGGACGAGTAACCGATGAGTCACCTTCCTCACTGATACAGAAGGACTATGGTTGATGCTCAGACATGTTTAATTCCTGTTTTTGTTCCCTTTTGATGTTAAGTGAGAGAGAATTCTGTGACACAAATGTGAGGGACCCAGAAACAACCAGTAGAGACACCATGACAGACAGAAACAGAAGGACAAATGCTGACAGCAAAACCAAACCCCAACTGTAGCTTGTTTAAGAGTTACATGTGGTTATCGAGAAACACTGGTTTTACAATATTTTTTTAACTGTGAGTAGAATTTCACTGTGTAGGCTGTGTGCATGTTGTCACGGTTTGTTGTAGAAGCTTTGTAGAAGTCTGTACAAGACCCTCACAGTGGAAAGTGGCTGGACAGTGAGACAGGAAGTCCCCCTCCTATGCGCAGCCATGTTCTTCTCAAAGTCACTTTGTACCTCAGTTTTTGTTGTCAGTGGAGTTTCCAACACAAAATCCATGACAAACTAAACCCATGTTCAATCATCAGCACATGCGATGAGTCAGCCAGAAAAAACAAACGATCTTCACTAACCTGGCCTCCGATGCTCGGTCAGCTAGCACAGTTTTGACGTGTAGCATGAGCAATAGCTGTTCTGACTGATCCAACACAGCAACCACACCATAGCCGTAACCGTGTTACGGTGCACAGCTGCATTAGCAAACACAGCATCGGCGCATTGAATTAGCTAGTTATATTGTCTGCGTTGCATTCCTGCGCTTTCAGACACTTCCTGTTTGAGCTATACCTGAATCCGTTTTGAAAGCAAAGGCTCAAACTTCTGCTGCTGCTAACTGCTGTGTGAAGGTTTTGATGAATTCACATTGTTGTGAACGAACAAATAAAAGCTGAGCTGAAGGTGAAATGGTGGATGAGAGAAACAACAAAGAATGTTGTTGGTCTGATTGATGTGTTGACTGATGAGCTGTAGCTGTTCCTGTTGTTAGTCATCTCCACTAACAAATAGCTAAATGCTGTCTCCTTAGTCCCTGTAAATGTCTCCATCAAAGGCAAAATTTCTGCTCACATTCAGTTCAACCAATATTTAGAAAACGTTCCTGCTAAAGGAGGCAGGAACATTGGGACAACATGATTTGAAGGTTCTGTTGGTCTCACAGCCGACAGATCTCCAGTTCTTGCTGTAACCAGTTTGAGGTGGCGGAAAACACTGCAGCGACACTGGTGTGTTTGGGCCCAAGATGATCAAAGAAACTGTTCTCAGACACCCAGGATGGATGCAGGATGTTCTCTGTCTTCTACATATTCAGCTTTGATCATTAAAAATAGAGACTCATTTAATTTAAAGCACATCAGCAACAGTTTTAGAAACAATTTAAGGAATTTAATATAATAAGAAAAATCTGATCAACATTTTTTTATTTCTCTAAATTCAAGGACACGTCAAGGTTCTAACAAGAACATGGCTTTTGCAGGAGAACACACAGATGCACTGTTGCACACAATGTTATTCATAAAGTTAATAATGATAAAACAGATATTATTAAAGTAGCATTAATTGCATTAATTTGCGTCATTAGATAGAAATGTGAGAACAGCATTAAAATAATTAGAGTAATAACAGTTAAAAAAAACAATGGCAACAAACAATAATTTCTTTTTTTTCCTCATTTCAATTTATTTGATTTATGGGCCATTTTATCTTTTTATTTCACAAAAGAAATTTAAACGTTTTCTTAATTTGTTAACTTTTATTTTGTTATTAAATGTTATTAAATTATCTTTACATATTCTCAAAACAGCTGATTTTTAAGTTCCTTCTTCACATTTTATTTATTCATCGCAGCAGTTTTATCTGGACTTTCAGCTTGTTCATCTTTGTTTGACTATTTGATAAAGAGTTCACGTTTTCCTGCTCCATTTATAATATTGATAATAATTATTTCTATATTTATCGTTGTTATTAGTATCACTGTATGATTGCTATTACCTTTTTATTCTATTGTCTTAACGATACGTGGTCGCGCGCTGTTTGGAATGGAATAAAATAAAAAAATTGAACAATGAAATAAAGGAGAAAAATAGAAAATAAACATAACGGCATAAGAAACTATAGCATTAGAAAGAGTTTTGCTTGTCTCGCCTAAACGCGCGTGGGGAAAGTTCTGGCGCGAGCTTCTCGGATCGATGACTTTGATCTGATGGGCGCCTCTGACAGCTCCTGACCCGTCATGATGTCACGCGGAGCCACAAGGGGAGGTGAGAGTGAAAGGAGCCTCAGATGATCCAGAGTCCCGCCAGCAGGAGCACCTCTTCTTCCTCTTCCTCCTCCTCTTCCTCCTCCTCCTCATCTCCTCATCTGTGAAGAATTGACCAAATTAGGTCCTCCTCCTCGCTCTGGACGGTAACGATCCGGGTCTCGGCTCTCGGCACGCGGGTATCGAGCGAGCTGCGGCCGCGTGTTCGACGGGTGTGTGCGTGGACGCTTCCCCTCTGATGATGCCCTCTCCTGCAATCCAGTAGGAGCAGCAGCGACCCCCTCCAGGCCTCCCTGCAGTAGCTCCTGGTCGCGGTGGATGCGGAGGTGATGGACGCTCCTCTCCTGCGCCCAGTGGGGTTGCTCGGCGCCCCCCCGGCTTCTGGGAGCCAGCCCACAGGCTCTGACATGCAAGTCGGCAGCGGGAAGCCTCTCGCGTTCTCCATCGACCGGATTATGGCCCGCACTCCAGAACCCAGGTCGATACCGCTTCCCGGCTGGTTCCCGTCCTCCCCGGTGGGAAAACCCGAAACGTGCCCGTCCTCGCTGCACTGCATGATCCCGCTGCTGCCGTTCGGGTACGAGCCGGGCCACCGACTCAGCGTCGCTGGTCTGGATTCGGGCCACTTGGACGCTTCTCTGCCCGCCAACGCAGACTTTCTGGGCTTCAGGGCGCATCAGGAGGAGTCCGCCTCCACCCCGGGCCAGTACAAACTCTTCAGACCACGCGTGGTCAACCAGTCCGCCTTCCCGACGGTGGGCGCTGTGTGTTACCTGAACTGCAGCGGCGACAGCGGGGGCTGCCCGCCGCCCGCGGGGCTTGTCAACCTGCACCCGATGGCCTCGTACCTGCTGAGCGCCCGGCACAAATCCCTCTTGACGGACAAGAGCAAAGCGGGCCTGCAGGCCGCGGAGCGTTGCCCGGTGTCCCAGAGCCACATCCAGATCCAGAACTACATGAAGGACCGGGACCAGGTTCTCACCGACAAACTCTTCAAGAGCTCCGCGGCTGCGGCCGCGCGCCTCAGCGGGCCGTGTCCCGGCACCAAGCCCAAAGTGTTCACCTGCGAGGTCTGCGGCAAGGTGAGTCAGAACAGCCCGAGCAGAACCGGGCTGACAACATTATTATTATTTTATTATTATTATTATTATTATTATTATTATTATTATTATTATTATTATTCACAGAAGAAAATCTAACTGGGTTTAAAGGGGAGGTAAGTAAATTAAGTAAATTTGGAGCAGTTCGATTTAAAGTTGATCAGCTGTCCCACATTATTTTTGCAACATGTCTGAATTATTTAAGCTTTAAGGGCAGAAATGACGCCCAACCACGGTAAAATTAATCATTTCAATTAAAAATAAGAAAGTCAAAATCTTCAGTTTTCAACTGTTCTGTTCCTGTAATAACAATAATCATTATTACTCTTTTGTCTCCTCCCGCAGGTGTTTAACGCGCACTATAACCTGACCCGCCACATGCCCGTGCACACCGGCGCGAGGCCTTTCGTGTGCAAAGTTTGCGGAAAAGGATTCCGACAGGCGAGCACGCTGTGCCGCCACAAGATCATCCACACTCAGGTTAGAGTTACCACTACAATAATAATAGTTAACAACAACAATAATAATAATAATTACAATAATAATAATATCAACAACAACAACAACAATAATAATAATAATAATAATGATGATGATGGTAATATACAAGAAACACAATAAATATTGGTATAATGACAATACACTAGTAGTCATATTGTGAATCAACAACAAGAACAGCAACATAACAGCAACATCAGTTATTATTATTGAGCTATATTATTGTTGTTGTTGTTATAAGCAGAGGCGGACTTCAGCCCCCCGCGACTCCGTAAGGGAAAAGCGGCAGAAATTGGAAGGTTAATATCATTATTGTTGCTATTATCATCATCGTTACTTCTATTAATACATTTTTCTTTTTATAGTTGTTATTAATCTATTTGTAAAAACGTAAATGAACGCGCACACGCGTATATGTATATATATATTTAAATTATTTCCTGAAAAAAGTACTTTAATTTTGTAGAGAAGAAAACCAGTAAAGATGCCGCGTTTCTCGTACCTGAACACGTGGCAGTTTATTATTATTTTATCGTGATTATTATTCTTGATCGTGTTTTCGGATTACATTAGAAATAAAGAAACCAGCAGTCCGCGTGATCGTCGGTCTGATTTTCTGAGTGCAGCACTGAAATAATCCAGATTCTTCTGGTGGACTTTGATCCCCTTCAAACACACAGACCGAAAAGATCTCATCTTGTTGTTGTGACGCAGGAAAAACCGCACAAATGTAACCAGTGCGGGAAAGCCTTCAATCGCAGCTCCACACTCAACACGCACACGCGCATCCACGCGGGGTACAAACCGTTCGTGTGCGAGTTCTGCGGGAAAGGATTCCATCAGAAAGGTGAGTTTCTATCATCATCATCACCATCATCATCATCATCATCATTATCATCATCAAACATCAACAGAAACCTCACGTGACCTCTGATTCATGGAAACATCAAATAATCCCGTCAGAGCAAAATATAACAGTCATTAGTACCAACACACAAATAAACAACCTGAAATTTGTTAAAAAATAACTTTTGAATTTCAAAGTGGCGTCATAGTTAAGAACAAATTTAGCGGCGGACGTTAGTGGGAGCTAAGCAAAGTGCGCCCTCTGCTGGCGGCACCTGCTCAGGTTACAGTTCCTGTCCTGAAAAATGCGACCAGACGTAACCAGCAACAGCTCCCGAAACCCACGCTTATAGCTGCGAATGTTGTTGTTGTTGTTGTTGTTGTTGTTTATGATGACAAATAAGCAGTTGCGTTGTCTTTCCACCGGTCTCATTGTCTACAAAGGAAACTACAAGAACCATAAGCTGACCCACAGCGGGGAAAAGCAGTTCAAATGTTCCATCTGCAGCAAAGCATTCCATCAGGTGTACAACCTGACATTCCACATGCACACACACAACGACAAGAAGCCCTTCACCTGTCCCACCTGTGGGAAAGGCTTCTGCAGAAACTTTGACCTGAAGAAACACATCAGGAAGCTCCACGATCCGACTGGACCGCAGTCGCCGGCACCTCAGCAGACCTGAACGGGAACATCAGGTGAACTCACACCAATGATTCACTTTTATAGACTTGCTAAAAAAAAGTCTGGATCAAAAGAGTGAAATCACCCAAGGGAGGAGTTCCTACACTTCCCATGATGCAGCAGATAAGAAGCTCAGCTCAGGTCTGATGTTGTCTAACAGGCTACAGCAGAATCTCCCCAGAGTTTATCAGAAGAGCTGAAGCTTTATGGAAAAATCTGTTTCAATCACCACCAAAAGCTGAGATTGGGCTCATACTGGGCTCATACTGGGCTCAGACTAGGCTCAGACTGGGCTCAGACTGGGCTCAGACTGGGGTCAGACTGGGGTCAGACTGGGGTCATACTGGGTTCAGACTGGGCTTAGACTGGGCTTAGACTGTGCTACTAGGCTCAGACTGGGCTTATAATGGGCTCCGACTGGGCTCATACTGGAGTCATACTAGACTCAGACTGGCCTCATACTGGGCTCATACTGGGCTTTTATGGGCTCATTCTGGACTCATTCTGGGCTCAAACTGGGTTCATGCAGGGCTTAGACTGGGCTCAGACTGGGCTCCTACTGGGCTCAGACTGGGCTTGGACTTGACTCAGACTAGGCTCATACTGGGCTCAAACTGGGCTCCTACTAGGCTCATACTGGGCTCAGAGTGAGCTCAGACTGGGCTTATACTGGGTTCAGACTGGGCGTGAGTTGTGATACTAAAACAGAGAAATGAACCTGATGAAAGAATTTCCCTTTAAGCTGATGATTATTGAGAGAAGGTCTGAGAGCAGATTTGTTTCAGTAACTTCATTTCTTATATGACGTGTCTGAGAGGAGGAGGAGGATGAAGATGATCCTCTCTGTTTAGTCTGGACAGAAAACAGGTGAAGGATGAAGATGCAGTTTTGAATCTGGTTCTTTCTTCCTGTCAGAGCCATCTTTATTCCAGACGTTTCCCCATCAGAAAACCTGTTTTCCTTTTGTGATCAAGTAAGACTGAAAACACATTTTCACTAAATGAAGGATGGGTTTTAAGGTGTTCATGGATATAAATCTTCACCTCCCAGAGTTTCGGCTCCTTGTGATAAATCTTGTTAGGAGAAAAATTGGAATTATTTAAGCTGGACTTTTGAGTTTTTCTCTCCCTCAAATGTTCATTTTTGATTGAATCTTTGAATGTTTATTGACATTATTATTTGAAATGTGGGATTCATCTCTGGCTCCTTTCTTTCCCTTTGATTTTAAAATGTCAAAGCTTTTTTTTGGTGTTTCACTTTCTGAAATATTCATTCCTCAGTGTAATGATTCAGAAATAACTGAAAATTCTGATAAGACAAATGGAGCCTGAGCTTAAAGGTGTGTTCTATGTTGGTTTGTTCTTCCGTCCAGTTGTTGTTGACAGAGGAAGAGCCGATGCTTCCTACCTCCTCCTTCACTTTACTGATCCTTTGATTTTGATCTCAGGTTTCCTGTAAAATTAGTGTTTATGGTATTTACGTTAAATTATTCCAATGTTCTAACATGTTGCCATCTTGTTTCTGCTGAATGAGAAAACATTTAATAAATGCTTTAATTGTGTGAGAGTCCTGATCAACAAAGCCAGACAGGTCACATGACCCCTGTCCTGGCTCCAAAACCTGAAGGTCATCAGAGGTCAATCGCCATCCTGTTGAAGATGAGAGCACCAGATAAGACCACTGGATCCTTGCATGGGGCCAGGCCTCCAGCCCTCAGGTCCTGATCTTATTTTTACGATAAACACCTCCTAAAAAGGACAAATAGTGTCGATTTGTCTATCAAAGGGATCATTCCCGATTACTCCTGATCACTCCCGATCACTCATAATCACTCACGATCACTCCGGACCACTCAAGATCACTCCCAAAATACAAAATGTAACTTTTCCCATCTGGTGACGCCACAGTGACACTGACTTCGTAGTCGAATGAAGTCTCACACCATCAAGGCTCAGGAAGCTAACATGGGGCTCCTAGATGACCAGATGAAAAAGGTCAGCAAGCCATTAACACGCTGGTGTTGCTCAAACTGTTGTTATGCTGCTAGCTAAGAAGCTAGAAATTCAACTTTTGTTTCCCAAGGAGGTTCGTCTGAGGTTCGACACTGCGGGTCAGACCTAGGTGAGATCTTTACCTCCAGTCTGAACCTCATCCACATTCTTGAGATCAGCTGACGAATAATAGCCGCATTATTTGACTCCTTAATAAAATGCATAATAAATAATCCAACTGTTTTCATTTTCTTCTATAAACTGCTCATTGTTACTCCCATTTAAATGAAAAATATGTTTAAGATTTAATTTTCAAAAAATGCCTGACGGCTCTTGTTTCTACGATTTCTTTAACTGTCTCAAAATGACAAACTAGGTTGGATGACGTGTATCTGTGTCGACAGAGTCTGATTCAAGTCTGTCACAGACACCTTTTTCACTAGTTGAGTGTAACTCCACACGGAAGCTGAATGTGACATAAAGCGTGTTCAACGTCCGATAATACAACTACAGTCGCAAAGTGAGGAGAAGAGGAGGCGCCTCAGCTTCGGAAGCTGACTGGTCGAAAGTCGGCAGGGCCCCTGACAACAGGTGGTTGGGACAAAACGGAAACTGAGGATTTCAGAATAAAATATAAATGTACCTTTAAACCTTTCACTATCCAAAGTTTGATTAAAACATGAAACACAACCTGCATGAAAGGATTTATTATCTGCAGGTTTCATATGCAGAGGACGATGATGATGATGATGGTGATGATGGTGATAATAATAATAGACACGAAACATAATAAATATTGTTATGATAACAATAATAGAAGCGGAAATCCGCTTTATTGTGAAAGTCTGAGCGGAAATGTGTGGTGCTTGTGAAGTGGGGATCACCTCTGAGGTGGAATAGAACCTGGAGGCGCTGATCCGGACACAAACTGCTCTTCAAGGTAAAGCTGAGCTGCGTCCTCAGCGTTTCATTGCTTATCGATCAGCTGCCAGAAACGTGACGTTATAATACCGATCAATATCAGCCCACGTCCCGAAGTTAGCGGCGTTCTGAATTAAGCTACAGCCGCTTTATGACTATTTGTACATAAATATTTGCTTTATTCTATACCCTGAACAAAGTGAGTCAAAACTGACTTTTATTTCTTGTGGCCTTCGAAATGTCATTCTGCCTCATTTTTATTCGTTTTTCAAAAAGTCAGCGGTTCTTTTATTTTTTGTCCAGTTTTAAAGTTGCTTCAAAGTTTTCTTTTCTATCTGTTTTTCTTTTACTTTCTTCTTTTCTTACGTGTGTATTGGGCCCAAACCATGACGTCGCTGAAAAGGGTGTAACTTGTGATTGAGACCTGTGCTGTTCATGTTAGCCAGCTAGCTTAGCCCAGTCCCGGAACCAGTCAGCCTGTCATTGAGTGTCCGCTCCTCAAATGGGCACCTGTGTCTTCCCAGTCAGTTTGCTCCGTTTGACTGGTTCCTCTGTCAGATTGAGCCAAAAATTAGAATCTGTTTCTTTCTCTTTTTCCACATCTGTTATGTGGGATGCAGCAGCCTGGTTAAAGTCAACTATCAGAATCAGGTTTATTGGTCATGTGAACATGATGAAGGCCAGCGGGTGACCCTGGAGGACCCAGAGGAGGAACCCGAGGGACCCAGGGCTGACCCAGAGGAACCTAGAAAATCCACCAGTTTGAACCACAGGTTCAAACACTCCAGTCACTGTTTCTTTCTCCAGAGGTGGAAACTTTAAACCATGACACCATCTATTATTTCCTCAGCCCGACCCCTCTCAGCGCCTCCTTTTGCCACAGGCAGCATCACAGGCACCTTGAACCGCTGTTGGCTTGACCTTACTGCTGTTTTTAACTTTAATTTCTAATTAAAGACTTGATCAAATCCTTGGTCAAATCCTGACGCTGTCAAGTTTCCTTGTTGCTGCTGTTGGCCAATTGACGATCAGTGTTAATGAGACTAATCTGAGTGTTTAATCAGGTGTGTGTCTGTGGCAAAGGTATCGCCATGTTCAGGCTTCTCCATCACCATGGTAAGAGGACACGGTGCTGTGTGGTGCAACAACAACGCCTTAAACACTACAGGGCCATCATGGCCATCCGCCGCGAGGACATCAACCCGTGGGAGAGGCGGGCCCCACTGGCTCCGCGGCATGTGAAGGAGCTGACCAATGCCAAGGTCAAAGTCCTGGTCCAGCCGTCCAACCGCAGAGCCATCCACGAGAAGGTGACGCTTCGTTCTGAGAGTCATGATAGCCGATAGTTACTGATTACCACAACCGATTATTACTGATTCTCATGACCGCTTGTAATGGCCAATTATCATGACCAAATATCACGATTGACCTATGGTTTCCTGCCATTTATTGTGGAAAAAAAAGTCACACAAGATTGATTTTTTTTCCAAAATTGGCATGTGGTATCGTTGTAGTTTTACGAGAGGGCGGGCGCCATTGTTCAGGAGGACATTTCAGAGGCGTCATTAATCATTGGGGTAAAGAGGCTGCCAGAGGAGAAGGTGATTCCCAGGAAGACATATGCATTTTTTTCTCACACCATCAAAGCTCAGGAAGCTAACATGGGGCTCCTGGATGACCTGCTGAAAAAGGTCAGCATTCCATTAGCACACTGGTGTTGCTCAAACTGTTGTTATGCTGCTAGCTAAGAAGCTAGAAATTCAACTTTTGTTCCCTCAGGAGGTTCGTCTGATTGACTATGAGAAGATGGTCGATGCTAATGGCTATCGGATTGTTGCATTTGGCCAGTGGGCCGGTGTTGCAGGTACTTCTTTTTATGTTCTGATGAGGTTTATCATAGTCACATGTCTAAGATATGTACATATGTATGTGTTATGTGTATGTGTTAAATGAACTTCGATCATTTAAGAACCAGCCCTGAAGAAAGTGAGTCAAAACTGAGTTCATTTTAGGCATGATTAACATCTTACATGGATTGGGGCTGCGCTTTCTGGCTCTTGGACACCACACCCCTTTCATGGTGAGAGAAGCAAGAACACCAAACATCCAGCTTTTCCTGTGTTGATGTTTACTTTCTGTTCCCAGCACATCGGAATGGCTCATAACTACAGGAACGTCAGCCAGGCCATCCAGGCAGTAAGGGATTGTGGGTACGAGATTTCCATGGGTCTCATGCCCAAGTCCATTGGGCCTGTGACCTTCTGCTTCACTGGTACTGGCAACGTGTCCAAGGTATGCTGTGACCTTTGCACTTTTTGAAAAAGCATGTTTGATTTTTTTCTACTCTTATTGTCCTACAGGGGGCGCAGGACATCTTAAATGAGCTTCCTGTTGAATTTGTTGAGCCGCTGGAGCTGAAGGACGTCTCTGAAAGTGGAGGTTTGAAACTTTTGAAGCCTTTTAGCGTGAGCTAACAGCCTGTTAACATTTAGTGCTTCTGGTGTTCATGCTAGTTTTAGCGGTTATTCCCAGCATTCAGGTGTGAAGGTCGGAAATGTAACTTTTTCTCGCAGAACTGACCAAAGTCTACGCCACAGTCCTGAGCCGACATCACCACCTAGTCCGCAAGAGTGACAGCATTTATGACCCCATGGAATATGAGAACCACCCGGAACTCTACACCTCCCACTTCAGGACCAGCGTGAGTGCTCCTCCCCCGTGGCTTTGGTCATGCCTGTTGCAGTCAGTTATTGTGAGGCAGATTCTTCTCACGTCGCTTAAACATTTTCCCAAACAGGTGGCTCCGTACACAACCTGCCTCATCAATGGAATTTACTGGGACCGTCATACTCCCCGACTGCTGCGAAGGCTCGATGCACAGAAGCTAATAAGGCCTCCCAACGTCTCTCCAGCGTCCACAGAGGGTTCACCAGTACTGCCTCACAGGTATGTGTGTTGTGAGGGTGATGTTTGGTCACCCGCGCTGTTCGTTTACTAGACTCAGATCAACCACACAGACAACAGGAGGCCTTGCAAGGGAGAGCTGACGAGCAGTTCAAGCTTCCTCTCTCAACTCCGTCAGTCTGCTGCTCGCTCTCCTCTTTTATTTGGTTCACACAACATTGGTATCAAAACAACTTCATGATTCCTTCTCCTCCTATCTCTACGACTTCCTCGTGTCCTTGAACATGATACCTCCCAGTGCTGGGAACATAACAGCTACAATACTTGAGTCAAACACTCATACATTCTTTTTGATGATTAAACATTCTAAATCTACTTACTATACTTACTATAGCATTGAAACGATAATAGTAATAACAACAATAATTCTTCTCACAGTGTGAACTAATGTTAGCTCCGCTATTAGCCTGTTGTTGTCAAGTGACATGAATGGCATTTTTGTTATGACCTTTGACCTGTCACGTTTAGCCCAAACAGGCTGTGTTAGCTTTGTGGGACATTAAACACTGAATCTGATGGCTTTAATGTTTTGATGCTTTGACCAGGTAAAAAGAAAAAAAACACAGATTTGCTCTTCTCTGAGAACACAAGCAGTCTGTTCCCAGTGTCCCCAGTTTGGATGTAAAACTGAGCTGAACCTCATCAAACATTTGATGGCGGACATTCATCTGTCTGCAGGCTCCTCGCCATTTGCGACATCTCGGCCGACACTGGCGGCTCCATCGAGTTTATGAACGAGTGCACCACCATCGACAAACCCTTCTGCATGTACGACGCTGACCAGCACATTGACCACGACAGGTGCGCCATCATCCTCGCTTTGATGATGTCATCATCACGATTATATCCTCAAAAAAGCTAAGCATAGCTTAGCTGCAGCCTAGTATAGCGGCAACTGCCGAGCTTAGCTACAGCTATGCCCTCTATACTACCTGTCTTGCTCTCTCTCCTCTCCCCCTCCCTATCACCCCCCTCTCTCTCCTCCCCCCTCTCTCTCCTCCTTCCCTCTCTCCCTTCCCTCCCTCTCTCCTCCCTTCCCTCCCTCTCTCTTCTATCTCCTCTCTCCCCCTTCCTCTCACCTTCTTTCACCTCTCTCTCCCCCTCTCCTCCTCCTCCCTCTGTCTCCCCTCCCTCTCTCTCACCAGGCAAGTGTGGCACTGTGACTAACTGACCTTTCACCTTTGTCCTGGCAGCGTGGAGGGGAACGGGATTCTCATGTGCTCCATCGACAACCTTCCCGCTCAGCTGCCCATTGAAGCCACAGAATACTTTGGAGACCGATTGTTCCCGTACATCTGGGAGATGGTGAGAAGTGCTGACTGTTGTCAGTCTGATATCTGCTGCAGCCAGAAAGGTTTTAACGGAGCGTCTGTCGCCATCAGCTGCCTTCAGATGCCACCAGAAGTCTGGACCAAGAGGACTTCAGCCCACAGGTTAAAGACGTAAGTTGGCCCCTCAAATGTTTTCTGTCATACCTGTCAATCATCCAGAAGAGCCTGGAAACACTTGGACAAGGAAGTGTGGGGGCAGGGCTTACAGCCATGTGTCTTCCTCTCATGTGAAGCAGCTTTAAGAGCAGAGACCAGTAAAATAGTCACACGTCTTCTCTCCTCCCCCTCTCTCCCTCTTACCTCCCTCGCTCCCCTCTCTTTCCTCCTTTGCTTCCTTTCTTCCCTCATTCTCCCTCTCTTCTCCCTCTCTCCCTCTCTCTCCTGTTTCTGTCCCCTGCTCTCCTCCTTCTCTCCTCTCTTCCACTCTCCCTCTATCTCCCTCTTTCCTCCCTCTCTCCCCTCTTTCCTCCCTCTCTCCTCTCTCCTGTTCCTGTCCCCCTCTCCCCTCACTCTCCTGCTTCCTCCTTTCTTCTCCCTCCCTCTCTCTGTCTCTCCCCCCTCTCTCTTCCTGTTTCTGTCTCCACTCCACTCTTCTTCTTCTCTTTCTTCTCTCTCATCCTCTCGCCTCCCACTCTCCTCCATCTCTCTTCCCCTCTCCCTCCTCTCTTTCTCTCTCCTCTGTCCTCCCTCTCTCTCTCTCTAACTCATCACTCCATCTCTGATGACCTTCAGGTTGAGTTGTCAGGAGAGTTCATTGTTGTTCAGAATAATTCCTGTCACGTTTTCTTTTTAAAGGCCATCATCACCTCAAACGGAGCGCTGACCCCAAAGTTTGAGTACATAGAGAAGCTCAGAGAGAGAAGGTGAGACATCTTCCTCCTCTTCGTTTTCCTCATCCTCATCCTCCTCCTCCTTCTCCTGTTGTGTTTTTTTCTCAGTCCTTCTCACAGGTTTCTTTGTCCAATCTTCTTTGTCCATTAGGGAGAAGGCTCAGATTCTGAGGAGGACTGGGATGAAACGGGTTCTGCTGCTGGGCTCAGGCTACGTCTCTGGACCTGTGGTTGAGTATCTGACTCGTGATGACAAGACACAGGTGACCGTGGGTGAGTTTTCATGAACTAATGCTCCGAGCTGGCTAATGCTCTTGCCACAGTTGTCTTTCTTACATGCTGTAAATGACATCAGTTCCTGTGGTATCTCGACTATGGCGCTCCGCCCTCCCTTCAAATCACACCTTTACTGTATAATGAAAACCAACCGGTGTTGATTTGCTCTTTTTGCAAGGCTAAGCTACGGTATTGCTAGGCTAATGTAGGCTATGTTGTGATGTTGATTCAAGATGGTGGAGCAGATCTGATTTGTCCAGAGAAAATTGTTGAACCCAGCAGAGAACCTGTTGAGAATCATATCTCACTGTCATGCTTCAAGACTCTAAGGTTAGGGTTGACCCCCAACCCTAGCGGTCAACCCCTTAACCTTAGCATCAGTGAGGTCAATTTGTAGTACCTGGAGAAGGTGCAGATCTTAAATGTCAGGATCAGGTGTTCCATGAACTCATAAAAGATTCTTTGAAGATGATTGTTGTGGATGACTGGGGGTCTCTGTGTGCCCCCCAGGCTCGGTGGTGCTGAAGCAGGCCGAGGAGCTGGCGTCCAGATACCCCAACACCATCCCCATCATGGTGGATGTGAGCAGTCAGGAAGGACACCTGGACTCGCTGCTCAAAGACCACGACCTGGTCATCAGGTGACTCTATTGTTAAACTTCCTTCTTTTACTGAACATGAACAGAGCAAATGTCCTGGCTTAAACTCCTCCCTCTTCCCATCAGCATGCTGCCACACTCCTTTCACCCCCTGGTGGCCAAACACTGTATCAGCAGGAAGGTGAACCTGGTCACTGCCAGCTACCAGAGTCCTGCCATGAAGGAGCTGCAGAGCAGGTGACCACCAAGCTGGTTGGCAAGAGCAGTAACACTCAGGACTATCAAATAGATTCAATCTATAGAGACAGACAGAATAAAAAGACAATTTATCCCCCGGACAGTCTGCCAGTCAACCAAGAAAACTATAAAACAAAACAGAAGGTGTATAACACTGGTTCCAGGGTTCTAAGGTAACGTGCACACTACACAAGAACCTGTTGACATGTCTGGAGGACAATCACATGGTCAGAACCAGGGGTTAGGTCAGTCCCAGGGTTCCAGGTCAGAACCAAGGGTTAGGTCAGTCCCAGAGGTCCAGGTGAGAACCAAGGGTCAGCTCAGTCCCAGGGATCCAGGTCAGAACCAAGGATCAGGTCAGAACCAAGGGTCAGGTCAGTCCCAGGGGTCCAGGCCAGAACCAGAGTTCAGGGCAGAGATGTTGTAATTTTACACCAAGATTTGTAAAATTACTCAGCATCTCTACCTCAGGACTGTTTATGTTCACCATCACTAACTGTTTTTTCTGCTGCTGACTGGTTTTACTGGTCCAGAGTTTGGCAGCTCATGGTTTGTGTGAGCCTGAGTGAAAACATGAGCATGTCTGTGACAGCGTGCAGGCAGCAGGAATCACGATCATCAACGAGATGGGATTGGATCCAGGAATTGATCACATGCTCGCCATGGAGTGTATTGACCAGGCAAAAGCTGACGGCTGCACCGTGAGTGTGTGTGTGTGTGTGAGTGTATCTTTGATCTTGGCTCTTGGTAAGTGCTGTGATATCTGTGTGATCAGGTAGAGTCCTACATGTCATTCTGTGGTGGTCTTCCTGCTCCAGAATGTTCAGACAATCCTCTCCGCTACAAGTTCAGCTGGAGTCCCTATAGCGTCCTCCTCAACACCATTAGCCCCGCCCTCTTTCTCAGAGACAGCCAGGTAAGAAAGCCTTCAATGGACAAAAACATTTGAATTTTCAGAAGTCAGAATGTGTGTGTGTGTGTGTGTGTGTGTGTGTGTGTGTGTGTGTGTGTGTGTGCAGTTGGTGAACATCCCTGCAGGGGGCGCTCTCATGGATGCCACCATGCCCCTCAAGTTCTTTCCTGGTTTGAATTTGGAGGGATTTCCAAATCGTGACAGCACCAAATATGCTGAACCTTATGGGATTGAGACGGCACACACACTGATCAGAGGATCACTGCGGTTCAGGGTATAGATACACACACACAGACACACAAACACAGGAAGGATGAGTGTTTCTATTCTATGTTGTTGAGGACAGAATCTTCGGTGTGTCCTGTCTGTTCTGCAGGGTTTCTCTCAGGCCATGAGAGGGTTTATTAAACTGGGTCTGATCCACAGCAGCTCTGCAGCCATTGGACCAACAGCTGCTCCTGTTACCTGGGTATCTCTACTCTACTAAATGTTGCTAAAATTATTTTTTTGATTAACAGTTGCTCTGTAACCTTTGGATACTGCTGAAAATCAATTATCGGCCAAAACAGTAGTAATAATAAAATGTTGATATACTGTAGCTGCATCCCTAGTTATCACCTTATAGTACGTTCAGAAACAAGCAACCAGTCACCATGGAAACATTTGGTAACATGATGGGCGGGTGTTTTCTGCAGAAAGAGCTGCTGTGTCAGCAGGCAGGACTGTCCTCCTCCATCTCCCATGAGGCCTTTCAGGCAGCCATATATGAGCGTCTGGGACAGGATGACTTTGGGATGGACACGCTGCGGTGGTGAGTGACTGTCATCATCTTCAGCATTTAAACAGCTGGGCATTGCCGCTGCAGCCTCTGGGGGGGCGGAGCCTATAGATCAAGCTTCCACGTTTGAGTGGAAGTTGCAACAGAAGGTTGTTGAGGTTGAGGCTGCAGAGGTCAGAATGTTAGAACACATCTTCACTGTTGTCTTTGGTTCCACGTAGGCTCGGAATGCTGGGCGAGGAGGCAGTGCCACGTGCCGACAGCGTGCTTGCGTCACTCGCTAAACACCTGGAAGTGAAACTGGCCTTTGGTGCGACAGGAACTCAGATGAAAGCAAAGTTGAAAGGGTGGACGCTGATTAACCCTCTTTGATTTTGAGTCCAGATGAGAACGAGAGAGACATGATTGTCCTCAGGAATGACGTCGGCCTCCGACATCCCACCGGGGAACTGGAGACCAAACACATCAGCCTGGTCGTGTATGGCGACCCGGACGGCTTCTCCGCCATGGCCAAGACTGTGGGATACCCAGCAGCCATTGCTGCTCGCATGCTGCTGGATGGTGAATCTGTTAAAATATCAATTTGTATTGACATTTGTGAAGCTAACGCTGGTTTATGTCGCCCGTGTCAATGTGTGAAGCAAATGTTATGCTAATGCTAACTTAAGCTTCACCTTTCTTTTAGGTGAAATCACGAGAAAAGGACTTGTGGTTCCGATGACAAAAGAGATTTATGGGCCGGTGCTGACGCGGCTGAAGGAGGAGGGGCTTCACTTCAGGTCTATGAGCACACTGCAGGAATGAGAGCTTGTGTTTTATTTGACCTCAACAAATATGTGAGCATAAAGAAGTGAAAAGATAAAATGCCACCAAAGTAAATGATGTTTTTTGAAGATGTTTACTTTGTAAGGGTCAACAGTCAATGCTAGGTAGTCACATTTATGAGCTTAAAAGAAACTGTTTTTGTTATTGCTGCTACTACTGCTATGTGACTATTCTTAATGACATTGTTACATTTAAAAAGCACAGGTCTCATCTTGGAACAAGTAATAAAATATGATGAAGCTAACATCCTTTTCGCATTTGTATGTGCAGGTTTGGCCGTCCTGTGACTCGTTACACATAAGAACATTCAGTTAAAACTTTTTTTGAGCTAATTTATCTTCTGTTGCTTCAGAAAACCCTTTTAATTTAAATTCTTGTCTAATTTCGGGGGAAGATTTTTTGTGAATGCTTGTCTGGATGCTTGACCCATTTTCTGTCCTGAAAAGATGCCTTTCATCCAGCGCCTTAACCCGGATTAATTCAAAAGGAAATTAAATGGAACGACAGGTCGATTTTGGGATTAGAGCATCCAGGACAAAAGATAATCCCGCTGGTTGTTTTAACACCTGATGGCTGTTTGTGACCTTTGAGCTGCTGATGTTGGACAGCCATCACACATCCAAGTGAGTTCTGGCATCATTAAACCACTGATCATTTCTGTCATTCTGAATTGTTCAAATGCTCTTTAGTTTGTGCTTTAGAGCAGTACCTTCATGAAAAATCTGCTGATGGGACACTTTGATAGCGATGCTCCTTCTCCAAAATCTTCTGATCAAATATACAGTTATTTGCCTTTTTCCCTGTTGGACAAATATAAAAGCCAGACTATAAGAGGTTCTGGTTCTGTTTATTGAGAATCCAGCAGATGAAATGTTTTAGTACTTCAGCTTCAGTGTTACGAAAACAGAAGTTTTCAAAAATGTTAGAACCAAAATATGTGAACGCACTAAGGGTCAAATGTACAAATCTAAATGTATAAATACAAGTTTGGCCCCTTGAGTTGATTAGAATAATATTATTTACATTCCTAAAACCTTTTCAGTGTTTTCAGCTCAACTTCAACCTTTTTCATAAAAAAACACATTTTTTTAAATCATGACAGGAAAAGAGACTTTGTTGCTTTTGAGTACACTTTTGGCTCAAATCTTCCTCATTTGGTCCCAGAAGGCACACAGGGAAGGGATGGGACTGGTTCTGACCCGAATTGCTGTCGTCTTCAACCGGTATAGAAACAACTTTGTTGCTTTTGGAGGAGAAATGAAAGAATGTTCTTTTTCCTGCTAAATGAGGGACTCAAGGCTCTCAGCAACGCTGCGTCCAGTCCGCACCACGACGGAACCATTGTTATCAGAGGATGTTTCCTGCTCCAGCATTCCAATGAGACTCAGCAGAGCTTCATACAGAAACTGGAACTCATCCTGCCAACAGACAGAATATTTTTGCCATTATAGAAAAATCCCATCAATGCTACACAATTCCCACTTCTCTTGCCTTTAAGCCCTGCCTTTAAGCCCCACCACTGCAGGCTCTGGTTTAAGCCCTGCCCCTAACTCACAACATGGCTGAAGACCCCCGGTCTCATCAGGTTGGTCATCTTGGCCACTTGGAAGACATCAACAGAACCTTCAGCCTCCAGCTGCTGAGTCAAAGACGTCAGCACGCAGAATGTTGCCGCAGTGACTCCACCCACACTGATCAAATAAAAGATGCATTCACTGTCAATCCCACAAATATTACTGTCCTGATGGTGAAACATTCAGAGAAGGGCTTACAGGTCATGGACCACAGTGGGGCCATCTATGGCACCCTGGTTTTTCACCATAGCAACCACCTCAAAGGTATTGTTGATGGGCCTATCCAGATTTGGCCAGCTGGGGGCGCAGTACTGTTTCACCTCAAGAACAAAATCATCCTGAAGGAGAAAGTTTTAGATGTGAATCCTTTTCTGAGACCAAGAACAGAGCTTGATGCTCCAGAGTGCACTTATGTGTGTTTATATATTGTATTGCAAATATTAGCGTACTTTTGTGGACTCCAGTACATAGTTGTGGATCACCAACACGTCCTCACTGGACAAACAGATACGATCCTCATTCTTCTGCATGACGGTGAACAGCTCGTAGCAGATTTTTTGACCTTTTTGAGGCCAAAGGGCACAAAGCCCAACCTCCTCTTCCGCCTAACAACAAATCAGCAAGACAGGAAGTTCTAGTGTCTCAAGCAGTGTGATGTATCACAGGGGGCGAGCTGGCTATCTCCTCACCTCGCTCCCCCACGCTGCTTGCAGCGATACAATGATGCGTGCATTGTGGTCCCACACCATCCTCCAAAAGTCCTTCATGGTGCCAGGCAAAGGATTCTGGGTAATGATGAACTCCTGGCTGTGCCTGTAACCCTGCAGATGATCACAGGAGGAAACAGATTTTTTTTTGCCATGAAGCTTTTCTTACCATCAACTCCAGCTACAAACAGGTGAACAGTAGGTTGACACATGAACTTAACGCTACTTCTGGTGAACTGATGAAAAAGAAACCACATTTTCTTACTGTTACGTAAGACGCGTTGATGTAATCAGACGTTTCTCCCTCCGTCACCAACAGGCGAACTCGTGACCGTTCAGCTGGAAAAGAACTATTTCTTCAGACTGATGCAGATGAAAACAAGGCTAAGACAGGCTAATAGAAGGCTACTGTATTTTTAACATTGCGCTAACAAAAGCATGGAGCTTAGTAGTGCCAGCGTGCTGCTGGGCTCACCGGGCATCACGGCGCCACTGCGGTTCTTGCTGCGGTTACAGTCAAGCAGCGCCGCAGAATGATCATGCACTTTCACTCCGGAGCAACGGAGCAGCTGCGGAGGAGAAACCACACCTGTATCAACACCTCGGATTTTGACTGAGAGGGAGTGTTGTTGTGCTAACTGACCTTGAACTGTTTCTCCAGGCGTGTCCTCCCAGCATGCCCTGGGGCCAGCAGCTCATCCACGTACCTGCGCAGGTGCGCTGCCATCACCTCCGTCTCCCCACACGTGATGGCTTCTGCTAAGGCATCGTGAATAAAAACGTACTGTTCCTGTGGAGGTTATTAGATTAATCGCGTCAGATCAAATAGACTTTTCAGAGCTTTTGAGTTGTGAAGGCGGTGGGACCTCAGCTTCCCCCCCAAAAGATGAGTATTGTCTCATTTTTCAGCACTGGGGCTGGGGATGACCTCTAACCTCAGTTTGAACAAGATAGTTCCGCTGCTTCCTGATGTGTTTAAGGAAGGCCATGATGTTGACGGCGTTCTGGTCTCTTATCTGTTTCAACATGCTGTCCAGCACTATGTAGGTGCCCGTCCGTCCCACTCCGGCGCTGTGGAACACAAATAATGAGCAAGATCTGACGCTAGGGGACAGAAACGCACCATCTTACCTGCAGTGAATGACGACGGGGCCCATATCGTCTGTCCTGGCCTTCGAGGACCTGCGGATGAAGCTGAGGAGCGGGAGAGCAAAGTCTGGGACCCCTACGTCGGGCCACTGTGTGTACTGGTACTGTGTGATTGTCCGCTCGATGCTCCGGCCCCTCTGACAGCCCTGCATGCCAAGCACACAGGAAATGCTGTTGAACAGCTTCATGGGCGGTGTCTGGTCACAGGAAGGTTTTCTGCTCACTTCTAGCAGAGGCAGCACCTTTTTGGTGTGGATGTTCCTCAAAGTCAAGGTTCTCTGGGTGTAGTGGGCCAGAACTCTGCTGCTCTTCAGAGTCACCAGATAACTCCCGTAGACCTGCGGCATGTCTGTGGGCCAGTACTGGTCACACTTCCTCTAGGGAAGCGTGTCAAAAAAGACAGAATACGAGTGGCGCTCACATCAAACAGCAACAAAATGCTGACATTTCTGAAGATGTCAACAGGAAGCTCACTCTGCCGTTTTCCACCAGCTTGGTGATCATGACGATAACACCGACATTTTGTTCCCAAATAATTCGCCAGAAATCATCTGTGCTCGACTTCAGAGGACCCTGAGCGGCGATGTAATACCGCGGCACTCCGAAGCCCTGACAACATACAGGTGGGAGACTGAGACAGGAGAATGTGCTCACTCACTCACAGGAACACTGATCAAGGGTGTTTGCACATGCTGGTGCGGGCCAGGCCTGTACCGGAAGAACAAATGCTGCAGTGCATCATTGTTCAACTGGTCCACCTTCACACATCATCATCACACAGTGAATTGCTGGCAGAACGTCATGTTTCCATGAAAACTGACAGAGAAACTTTTGTTTGCTTTATAGCTTTTACTTGACCCCAGCGAGATGAGGGTTTTACAGCAAAATGGTCAAAGTTGAAAAAAGTTCTTTTACATCTACGAAGTTGGCGTTGATGTAATCGCTGTGGGCCTTTGGCATCAGTTGTACACGGCTGTGGTCATCTGATGGTTCATGTGGAGGAGACAAACTTTGTGATGAATTCATATTTGTGTTCAAAGCACAAAACAACCAATCAGATGACTGCAAACTGTAGCAGATGAAATAATCTGACAAAACACAACTGGTCACCGATGGTCAGCCACTCACAGGCCAAAATGTTGCTGTATTGGTTTTTCCTTTTGTTGTCAGGAAGCTGTCGGAGCTGGTTGGAGCTGTCGGTTGTTATTTCCATATCCACCGTGCATGCCTGAACCTCCTGGACACACATGTTTCATCATTGGAACTAAAAACAATTAGGCTGAATAATCTTTTTGTAGTTTTTGTAGTTATTGGTATCAGATGACAGACAGCTGATTCAACAACAGGAAGTAGCAGTGGTACAGTGGGCTCAGGTTGTCGTGTTTGAGCAATAGCCAACTCAGCTTTTGTCTGCTGAATTATAAGATGAGGAGAGCATCTTACCTCATAGCTCTCCTTTACAATCTATGATGAGGGTGAGGAAGGGCAGGCAGCAAGGATGTTTCCATGACAACACAGTGAAGCAAAGAGGTGAAACACACAGGATTACAAGAAAACAGAGACAAATTCAACTGACGAGAACAGTCAGGCAGAGAAAAACATGTTGAAGGAAAAGAAGCTTCATTCAAGCAACACGTCCTCAACATCCACAGCATCTGCTGATGATGTCACACCTGTAAACACACCTGCAGAGACCAGGCCAAGCCCACGAACACATTAAAAAATAAAGAGTCCTTTAAGTTTTTTCTGGTGGAGGGTCGGAGAACAGGTGCAACTGGTCTGAAGATTTGATTGTTGATTTGAGTCATACCTGAAACTCTCGGTGAAAACTCTGTGTGTTGTGAAGTTCAACGACGTGTTTGACGAACTCCGTGAGGGATAACGCTGACTGTTTATCTGAAGAAGAGCAAGCAAACACAGTTGAGACCTGATAAACGCCACTCAAGCAAATCACATTTTGAAGAACATGTCAACACCAGAAGTCAGAGTGGCGCTGGACGTCGGTCCAATCACCCTGGGTGACGAGCTATCGTCCACATAGAAGTGAGCCGTCTGGAAACAAGTTCTGCAGACACACACACACACACACACACACACACACACAAAGTCGGTTAGAGCAGAACCTTCGTGGCACACAACCAGGACAACCCCGGACTGAGTGTGAGACCTCTGTGAAGGTCTTCCTTCCTTGCTTGCTTGCTTCCTTCCTTCAATCAATCAATCAATCAATCAATCAATCAATCAATCAATCAATCAATCAATATTTGAATAGCTTCAATCGAAATTGTCTTTAGGTGCTTTATAGAATCCCAGGGTCTGACCCCCAACAAGCAACAGTGGCAAGGAAAAACTCCCCTTTAACAGGAAGAAACTTTGAGCAGGACCAGGCTCATGTAGGGGGACCCTCCTGCTGATGGCAGGCTGGGTAGAGAGAGAGGAGGAGAAGAGGGGAGGACAGGTAGAGGAGAGAATAGGCAGAGATTATGCAAGTCCTGGATGAAGCTTGACATGAACCTCAAGTCTCCGTGACAGAAGTTGAGAGGATCTGCAGAGAATAACCAACCCCAGAAGACTGGAGCCTGAATACTATTGCCATGGCAACCTTTGAATTGTTTTGCTTCACTCCAGTCTTCTGGGTTCTTCAGAACAATGAAAGCACCTCTGAAGAACTGCATCTGTAGCTGGATCTCAGATGTGACTAGGTCTTTCTGATTATGGAGCAGTACAGATCGCTGTGGACACGTCTCCCCACATCAGTCAACATCTGTTTCCACGGCACACTGGGCCCAGATTTGGGAGAATACACGTTAATCTTCACACAAACACATGAAAAATCTGTGTTCTCATAATCCAGAACACGTTTTTAACAGGATGGGCTCCGCCTGGGATGAAGCAGTGGCGTCACACAAATGTGCTTCAGGGATTATGAGCAGCAGGGAGATCGAAACTCAGATTAATGCCATGTTCTGCAGGAAGCACCGGCTGTGTCCTGCTGTGTTTTTCAGGTTCTAAAGATTCAAATATCCAGTCTGTGAGTTTTGGGGACAACTAGTGGTGAGAAAATGGACTTGACCCCTTCTGTCCGTTCAGGGAAGTTGTGGTGGCTGTTGAGGAGGGCAACATCATCTTACATGTAAAGATGTATTACATTTCCTATTTAATTCTGCTGGTTGTTTCTGGGCGACTGTAGAAGCAACGCTGTAGCCTGTATGGAGCAAGAGCCACCGCTGCTAAAGATCCTGTGTGCATGGACACATCAGGGGGCATCTCCAGATGTTTACATACCTGAAGTTTACAGAACCTCTGGTCTTCACCGTTAGCAACAACTTGGCTAAATCTTGTCCATTCTCTCTGATAGGGGCTACATGTTGCTATGGCAACTCCAAACAACACAGAACTTCCTTTTACTACCAGAAACTCTGGTTGGAAAAGAACAGCTGCTCATTAGCGCTAACTGAAGCAGATGCTAACATCCTGCTCTGGCTGAAATATTTTTGTCTGTTGCTAATTAGCTGCATATCACTTAAAGTTGCTTGATCTTAAATGCACATCAGCCGTGTCCAAATGAGCACTGTGTTTTGTGGCGGCAGTGAAAAAGAGCACGGCAGGATTAGTGTCGTTTGGAATCTGGCCTTACAAGATGCTGACATGCCTCCTCCTGTTGGACACGGTCAGGCTGATGACCCTCAGAGTGGTGTTCATTAATCTGGGGATTATTGCTGCTTGAGTCTTGCAGCTACAAGGACTGGAGTTCAAAACAAGAACAATCTGTGAAGTCTAGAAGCTGTCTGAACCTGTCTGATGAAAGTTGGGAACCTTTGCCATGAAGTGCTGCTCAGATCATATTTGAAATCCTGTCAATTTAAAACATTCTCAAGGACAACAGTAAAAATAAGATAAGAAGAGATGCCTCTGACAGAAAGCTGAAGGTCAAAGATGGACGAGGTACGGGAGGCTGACTCCATCTCTACTTTTAAGATTAGGCTTAAAATCTACCTCTTTGAAAAAGCTTATTGTTACTAATTCTGTAGTTCCAGTTATTATCATAGACAGACAAATTATCATACTTAAGGGGTCGTCTAATCATTAGGTTAACATCTTAGTTATGCTGCTATAGGCCAAGGCTGCCGGGGTCCAGAAACATGATCACCTGACAGGCCTCTGTCACCCCACTGGGTCATGGTTTCCTTTTCCTTTCCTTTCCTTTCCTTTCCTTTCCTTTCCTTTCCTTTCCTTTCCTTTCCTTTCCTTTCCTTTCCTTTCCTTCCTTTCCTTTCCTCTCCTCTCCTCTCCTCCTCCTCTCCTCTCCTCTCCTCTCCTCTCCTCTCCTCTCCTCTCCTCATCAAGTAGACTAGTGATGCTATTTCTTGTGTAGTTTTTCTGCCCGCCCCCCCTTCTGTATTAATTTACAGGTATCGCCACCTTCAGAGCTGCATAATGACCTCCAACCCCGCTGACCCACTCAACCGGTAGCTTATTCAATATTCAATATAATGTATTTTTGTATGTATTTCTATGCTCTATGCCTCTCCTCTCCTCTCCTCTCCTCTCCTCTCCTCTCCTCTCCTCCTCCTCTCCTCTCCTCTACCTGTCCTCTACCTCTCCTCTCCTCTCCTCTCCTCTCCTCTCCTCTCCTTTCTATTCTATTCTCTACCTGTCCTCCTCCCTTCTCCTCCTCCTCTCTACCCAGCCGGCCATCAGCAGGAGGGTCCCCCTACATGAACCTGGTCCTGCTCAAGGTTTCTTCCTGTTAAAGGGGAGTTTTTCCTTGCCACTGTTGCTTGTCTGGGGTTAGGCCCTGGGATTCTGGAAAGCGCCTTGAAACAATTTTGATTGTAAAAGACGCTATATAAATAAAGATTGATTGATTGATTGATTGACGATGATATTGTCCAAGACACCTTGACATACGCGCAACAGAACTCACCTCCAGTACACCAGGATGCCGATGAGGACAATGAGGCCAAGGACAGCGAGGCTGGACACAATAGCTAAGGAAAGGATGGCTGTCCTCTCTCTCTCCCTGACCGATCCCACCCGTGACTCGTGGCTGCTGTTGCTAATCTCTGACGAAGAGGAGGGGGACAAAGTCATGGACATGAAGGACAAACACTTTGTTGCTACCCACTGTTCAGACATATTCAGCCCCAATCCATAACATAGAGGATTTCAGTTTACTGCTAGTTCCAGAAGCTTTCACAGTAGAACGGGGGCCAGTAGCTACAGATTTACACATATAAGCCTACTCCACTAACAAACAACTCCGGATTCAGGAACATGTGAAACTGTGTTTGGGGAACTCGGATCTTGTAAACACGTCTGTAGATCATGAATGCCAAACGATCATAAATTGACAGTGCGCTCCCGCTAATCAGCTATTTGCATAAATCTCCACTCATGAATTGGCAATGAGCACCATTGTTGATGTCACTGGACGTTGATGTGTCCGGTTTACCTGTCAGTCATGGCATAAGCAAAATGAGAGAGAACAAAGGTTAATCCCTATCTCTGCTTCATAAAGTTTTGAACTTTATGAAGCAGAGATAGGGATTATTTTGAGTGAAGCTGAGCTAAAATAAAACACATTTTAATGTCATCAATAAGCAGTGGTGTGACAGGGACAGGCAAATCAAAAGCTTGGAAGGAGGTAACAGACGCAGTGAATGCCATCCCCAGAACCATGCCCGAGGTCAAAGGAAGGTGGTTTGATATAAAAACTAGAGGCCAAATATGTATTTGTGCACACAGAAGGAGCAGGAGGCTCACTGTCCAAATTGTCAAATACAGACGAATGGCAGGAATTATTGGGGAGAGCGCTTTGTCAGGAATCATCTCTGATGGAGGTAGCGACCCCAGATGGTAAGGTAATAAATGTTATGTCACAATAGTCTACATTCTAAAAAAAAAGACCTTAGATGACAAATACCTTAGTGATCAATTCAGTCTAAGTCATACAGTGCCAAACAATTTGGGCAATTTTCTCTCCAGATTGAAGCAGAAATGTGAAACCAGCAATGTTATATTGCATAATTGATATAGCCGAATCTAAATCCGTGATAGCTGTCGGAATGTAGAGCTATCTAACATTTTTAAAAAGTGATACGGTTAAGAGCCACCTATTGCCAATTAATTTAACTAACTAAATGTCTTATATTTCTAATTGTTTGTCATGTTTAGGATATGCCTATATCATGTTTTTTGAAGGCATATGCTTATTATTTTTATAACAGAGCGCAATATGAATTAAAATTGTAATTTACAAGAGTGACAAGCATTATTTATATGGTTGTACATTTACACAAGCGTTACACATGGTCGAAAACGTGTGTGGATTTTATTAGTAGCTATGAAGAGATCTAAGCTACTGAAATGTTGATGAATGTGAGATTCACTAAGCTAATGCTAATAGTGAGAAGAGGAACAGCTATGCTTTAGCATTGTCTTAGCTACGTTGCTACAGGCTCAGGCTGCTGGGGACCAGAGACACGATCAGGTGGGTTCCTTTCTCCTGATTCTTGCATGTCTACATCTCTAATCTCGCCCCCTCTCTCTGAGACTGACCTCAGTTTTAGTGATACTTCCACTTCCATGTATCTGCATGTATGATATATGTGTTTGTTCCTTTTCTCTTTCTGTTTTCCTCCTTCATCACTCTTCCCTTGCTTATCTGTCCATCAGCAGGAATACAGTTAAATCATTGGATACCAATGACCTTTGACCACTTTGAAAAGATTTTCTGATGCATAGTTGGACCAGCCTTCATGTGACATCATTTGACTTGCTGAGTAGAACCAAACCCTGAGAAACAAATTCAGTCAGAACTTCAACATCTTCACAAACACACCGCCACCACTGCTGACAGCAGCACTCCAGCCACCTGCCAAAGCTCAACTTCACACACACCCACCAGCACATTTGATCATACCGCGTCATTGTAGCACTGAACAACACTCGCTGACCTGAGAGCACCTGAATCCGCGGCTATCAACTGCTTGAGAGTAGCCAGGAGAAAACGTCAGGAGAAAAAAAGGAAGTGTAAAGGTCAGGAGAGCATGGTGGAAAACAAAGACAACCAATGCACACAGGCCTGCGCATTGGTTGTCTTCCTCTTGTCTCCGGCGCCCCCTACAGGTGACTCAAATACAATTTGGAAAACAGGGGTCGGCAACCCATGGCTCTAGAGCCGCATGCGGCTCTTTAGTGCCGCCCTAGTGGCTCCCTGGAGCTTTTTCAAAAATGTGAAAATGGAAAAACATGGTGTGAATATATTTTTTGTTTTAATAAAATTTCTGTAGGAGGAAAAACATGACAAACATTCTTAAAGATTTACAATGCTGTAAAAATATGTATAATAAATATTTAATTTCAACATCTCATTATAATGGAAGTTAAACTTAAAGCACCATCGTACAGCAGACTAGTCACGTGGTGCGTCATTCTCTCCAGGATGCATTGCAGGGAACATAAACATTTAATCATGAATGCTCTTTATGTATTTGTAGCCTACTTATCATTTGGAAAGTAGATTAATACAGCTAATATAGACACTTACAGCATGTGTTGCCTTTATTATAAGCCATATATAAGGCTTTTAATTTTTTGCGGCTCCAGACAGATTTGTTTTTTGTTTTTTTTGGTCCAATACGGATCTTTCAACATTTTGAGTTGCCGACCTCTGCTCTAGAATCAGAGACTGAAACAACAAATGTGCTGCTTTCTTTGATCTTTATGTTTTGTCTGATTGTTCCAACCGGTTTAGTTGGGCTTCATTAACCAGATGACTCAACAAAAAGGTGGAGAGAGGAAGAAGACGCCATAGACTCAGCCTTACGCAGGTAAGGAGTTGTTTTGGTCACATGACTGACGGTCATTGATTGATCTGTGAATATTTTGAAAACTTTTCCCTTTGATCTTATTAATCTGAATTTGATGAAATATTGTAAATATTTTAGATTTTGGAAAAAAGCCAATGAAAATAGATTTGAGTTTTTAAGCCCAATAATGCGAGGAAGGCCCAACCTTCATCATCCTCACTGGATGGCTTTAGAACTTTGCTACCTTTGGTTCGATTGTAATTCAAGACTTTTTTCTTTTTTCTTTTTTTTTTAAAAAGGGTTTTGGTTTCAAACTCAAAATTACAGCTTTTAATGTAGCATTTTTCTATGATGGAAGACAGATGAGTGCTTGGCCTCCAAATCAAATTGTCTTTCCTTTTTCCTCTCCTCTCCTCTCCTCCTCCTCATCAAGCAGACTAGTTATGCTGATTCCTGTGTAGTTTTTCTGCTTCTCTCCCCCCCTATTCATTTACAGGTATCGCCACCTTCAGAGCTGCATGATGACCTCTGGCCCCGCTGACCCGTTGTATAGTGTATTTTTGTGTGTGTTTCTGTGCCTCTCCTCTCCTCTCCTCTCCTCTCCTCTCCTCTCCTCTCTCTTTACCCAGCCGGCCATCAGCAGGAGGGTACCCCTACATGAGCCTAGTCCTACTCAAGGTTTCTTTCTGTTAAAGGGGAGTTTTTCCTTGCCACTGTTGCTTGTCTGGGGTTAGGCCCTGGGATTCTGGAAAGCGCCTTAAAACAATTTTGATTGTATAAGACGCTATATAAATAAAGATTGATTTGATTTGATTTATTGGGGGTGGGGGCGGAGAAAGCAGGGTTCTCCCCTCATCAAAGGGCCCTATGTGAGCTTTTGGTGGTTCGGTACCTTGCTCAATGGTACCTTGGTGGTGCTCTGAAAGTATCCTGGAACTTCCTACTGCTTCCAGAATCCCTCCTATGTTTAGTCTACACTGGGGTTTGAACCAAGAACCCTCTGCATCTCAGCCCAGATCCCTACAGGCTGAGCACCCACCACACCTTGAAATTTTATTTATTTTTTTAAATTTTTATCAAGATGAAACCACAGCTATAACCACACACCACATGTATCAATATTCCCTGTAAATGATAAAAGAAAGTACATTGTTGGAAATAAATGACATATTTACCCTCCCTCACACAACACAAATTAAAGATATTTACAGCTCTACTGCACTCTGGTGGTCTTCATGAGTAATGCTACAAAAGCTATGAAACCGATAGATAACGTACAGTTAATAAAATGAATTAGGAAATAGAAAACTAGACCAGAACTATGGCGTAGTAACACTAATGTTTGTGATACTCATTCCAATATTCATACTATGCTATTATTGCTGCTGCTACCAATGCTAATGATATAAACAATATGTAAGAAAATACAATTACTGATGAGCCAACATTTTGGTGATTTTTAGATTATGGATGTGAGAATATTTCTATATATTAAACTGGTGGAAGAAATCTTTCACCCTACATTAGCATAATAGAACAGCAGTTGGCTGCTCTTAGTCATTGGACCTATTGACCCAACCTGATTTACCAAAGAACGACATCATCATCGCTCATATGGACTTTAGCACCTGAAACATCATTCGCTTGTGCTGATGGTGGCTATGCAACCCTTGAAATACTAGAGATGAATCCATATGTTCAGGCAGCCAACGGGTTCTGTTACCTGCAACTGGCTCCTCTTCCTCTCTCTCTCTGTGCTCAGAGATACTGAAGTCAGAGGACGTCTCGTTGTCATACAGGCTTTCACCCTGACCTGAGCCACTCTGCCTCTCTGTGCCCAACGACCAGGGTGATACCGCGCTCACAGCAGGAAGGGCTGGCATTGCTGCATCTCCCACCTCTGTGGCGCTACCACTCTCACTTTCAAAATAAAATGCCGACGAGTGTTCATTATGGGGACTCTGGGTGGACTGATAGGTGGTAGGTGGGGGAACGGTGTTGGTGGAGAGAGGGTACTTGCTTCCTCCAGAGCCTCCAGAGACTTGAATCCTGTCCCACTCCTGATCTACACTCTCCTGAGAGTCGGGAACAATGGCTGAGCCAGAAGCACCGCTGCCAATGTCTAATGTCTGCTCCTCTGGGGTGAGGGGAAATGGAGTGGCAGAGGCTGACAGAGGGGGGGCAGAGGTTTGCAGGTCAGAGCTGGTCAGCCAGGATCTACTGACAGCAGGCAGTGGGGCTGAAACAGAAAGGGGCAGGTTGGTGGAGGCGCCCTGGCTGATTTGTGAGAGGGTGAAAGGGAAAGATGGAGTATCAGTACTGTGGGAGAGCAAATCCTGGTCCAAGGACAGACCACCAGAACCCAGCATGGACTCAGAATGTAGAAAACTGTCGATACTAACACTGGAGCCTGAAGTGATGCTAGAGTACAGGGCTAAGCTAACAGAGTCCCACACTGTTGATGGCAGAGGAACATGAGGAGAAGCATGCAACCAGAAGGAAGAACCCGATGACTCCAGTGAGCAACCGCATACGGGGTCCAAATCAGTAGCTAACCTAAACCTCCCACTACCTGTGTCAGGAAAAAAAGATTCTACCTTGCTTCCTGAAGCGTACTTTGATTCCTCAAACCCAACAGAGGAGAAATGAGATGAACCCAGAGTTGTGCCAAAGAAAGGGAAGACACTTGAGACAAGAACTGAAGGCTGCAGGGTGGGACTGAGGGAGGGTGTTGACAGTGATAGGTCCCCAGACGACCCGGGAAACTTGTCAGGAAATTCTGTGCCAGATGGATACGGCATTGTTTGGAGAGGAGGGGTATCACCAAGAGAAACTTTCAAGGTTGACGCCGCAGGCAACAAATCAGAGCCCCCATCAGACAGGGGGTCAGAGGGGTAGTAGGGCAAGGAGGAGGCAAGAGGAGCTGAGGGAACTGAAGCAGTAGCTGGACTTGGGTCTGTAGCAACATGCTGGAAGTCTGATGCAGAGGATGACATAAGAGCCCAGGACGAGGCGGAAGGGTCATGCAGGCGGGTGGAGGAAAAGCTGGGGTCCGAGGCAAAGGAGCAAGAGGAGGCAGAGGAGGGGAGGACAAAGAGTTGCTCACCGGTAGCCAGTGGGTACGATGTCTGTAAGAGAATACCACTCAACTGGGTGGAGGTCGGGATAGATGAAAAATGAAGCACGCTCTGACTTGTTGCTCTATCAGGTTTTTGGGTTGAGATCTCGTCCTGAACCTCTGGTTGGCCTCCTGGACGAGTGTCCACACTGGTGTCTGCTTCAGCCTGGTTGGATGCTAATGAAGCACTGGCAAAAGTTGGAGTGGTCCTCACACCACCAACTCGCTTTTCAGAGTCTTTTGTTGTGCAGCGTGCCAACTGGCACAGAACTTGATTGTGGTCAGTTGGCTTGGCCCAGGATGGCAGATCAGTCATAGTTCGGTCCTTTCCAGACTCTGCTGTGCTCCTGATCTCAGGTGTGAGGAAAAGATGAGGTTCAGATGCAGAAGAACGTGGAAAGCTTGTGGGAGCCTGGGTAGGATTGTAATCATTCGTGTGGATGGGTGCATTCCACAGCAGTTCGAGGTCGAATCGGTCCTGCTGGTAATAGAACAACACCTTTAAAAAGAGAACAAGTAAAGCGATACCACAGAGAAATGGAGGGTTCCCTCACCTCCACAAGGAAGTCATCAGAATCAGGATCCAAGGTTCCGTCTGCACAGGAAACACAGAAACATAAGATCAATAAAAACCAATCCTAAGTGGAGCACAAATCAGCAGCCACCATGGCTTCTCCAGACTAGTCCAGATAGCAATGGGCTCTAACGGACCAGTTTTTTACACTGGCAGCCAATCACAGTGAAGCACACACAATGAAAAAAGAACAGGCGACATGTGAAGCCAACACCTGGAGGGGATGAACGTGATCTCATTGTGACACCGCCCATGGTGGGACGGTTACTCCAACAGAACAACTCCATAATCAACCTGAACAGTGAAGTTTCTGCTGTGTGAACTCAGACCAGGTGATCTGGAGAGAAGCTGCGCCTGATGGGAGCTCGCCACCAAAGTTCTACCTCACCCACAAGTGCAGGACCTGAACTTCTGTAGGTTTTTGAAGACACACAGGTCAGACCCAGTACAGGTGCACCAGAGCACCAAAGACCTGAGGGTAATCATCAGGTGAGAGGAGAGGTGGTCTTCAACATCCTATAAAAAGTCCAGATGCCTTTATGTGCTAAACTGTGAGCATTAAACTGAGACATTTCTCTGAGAAAAGATGAAAGGAGGTGGAGAAGACATAAAGGAGGGACAAAAACAGAAGGACATTCACACGTGTCACACTTTCATGCACCCTCCTCTAAAAGCTGACGAACAGACAAAACCTGTGCTGTGAACCTTCTGCCTGTCCTCTAGGGACAGAACCCCGACACACGTGAAACACAGGACACATGGGAATGTTCAGGGATGGCTGAGAGGGGGTGGCTCTTACCTGTCACAGGTGAAGTCATGAGATGAGGTTTAACGTTTCAGACGGAGGAAGATGATTCAGAAAAGTCAAACATGAAGAAACAAGATCTTTGAGTTTGGAGACCAAGTTAAACGCGTGATCATCTGCTGTGGTTCTGAGGAGAAGACTGGTTCTAATTCAGCAGTCAGACATGGAGACAGTTTAATGTCTTTATTCAGGGATCATTGGTTCGTTTCTGTTGTCGGAGGATCAAAGAAGTTTACATTTGGTCTTTCACAGAAGAAGAAACACAAAAAATGAACGTTGCTTCCTCGGCTAATTGATTTAGAGTATAGTTCAAGGTTAGACAAATCTTGGTCTGCTAGCTGTTGGCAAACAGAAAAAGGGACAATTTATGATTCCAAGTGAGTGTATTACAAGCTTCCAAGTTGTTTCTGCAAAAGTACAGACCAGTTATACTGTTACAGTAACAACACAAACAAAGATGGCAGTGGCATCTACAACTGTGGCAGAAAGTAAGCTCAAGTAAAAAAAATCAGGTTGAAACACAGGATCTCATCAAACAAAGCACACATCAAAGATGGAGAGCAAGTGAGAACCCCCCCCCCCCCCAAAAGATGATAACCTAAGCTACCTGGACCTTTTCCTCCAAATCAAAGCAATGCTGCTTTAAATATTTTCATTTCTTTAACTCAAGACTCCACCTTCAGTCTGTCTCTTACCCGGGTCATCGATGGGAATGGTGACCATCAGAGGAGCACTTAGACGGCCAAACAGACTGTTGGTGCACACCGCCGCCACCTGGACCACGTAGCTGCTGTTGGCTAACAGGTCGGTGAGTAATGCCCCCTGGTGGATATAGAAGGTATTATATCAGCTCTGATTTAATATAGGAAACCATGGCGACCAGTTCAATTCAGTCAGCTTTATTTCTTCAGTGTCGGACTACAGCTGTCCCACCCTGTACTTCATGTCCCAGACGCTGATGGTGACAAACAGACCATACGGACCATAATCATGAGCATTCATCAGTCACTGATTTGAGAGCTTCAGTCATGTGACTCTCACCACGTCCTGGTCTCCATCAGTCAGGTACACGGACGGTGTGACCTTTTCCCCACTGGCCAGCACGTATCTGACCGAATATTTGTCAATGCCGGCATCGTACACCGCCCGTGGACGTTCCCACGTCACCAGCAGGCTGCTGAGGTTGTGAGGAGTCGCCTGGATGTTCTCCGGCTCTGAACTACACACTGACAGAAGAATACAGATCAACTTTCAGATCTCCATAGCCTGGATCATTTCAGATCCAAGCAGCAGAGACCGAGAAGGTTCTATGGTATTGTTGTGTTGTGGGTCCGTACCGGGATTAAAGACAGTGGGCGGGATTAAAACAGATTAATGATCAGTAACAAGAAATAATCTAACCACCACGAGAGGGCACCATAAACCCAGCATGGCTGGTCTAGTGGTTCCTGCTCTGAGGCCCACATGTTCCTGATGAATGTAGCTGTTCTGACAGGAAGTTGATACACACCTAATGACAGCTAAACTGCTAGTGCTCATATCCAAAATTCTGATGAGGCCCCGAATATACTGGTGGACTTTCATCAAACTGGATCAACTCAGTGATGAGAAACACATTAGAAAAAGTGTTTTAATGTCTGCAACGTTCAGGTAATGGCTGATTTTTTAATATTTGGGGCCTGACAAATGTTGTGGTGGACTTTTAGCTGGAGCTTATGGATTTTTATGTAAAGATGCTCCAAAATCGGAAGCACTGGTGCTAACTGGATCAGATTCCTGTGACGTGACAATCACACTGCTCTGTGTGACCTGCTGTGACCTTTCTGTGTTTTAGTCTCCTGCTGGTGCTTTTTGTTGTTACCTGGCGTGAGAACCTCCTCACTGCCGGTATAGGAGGAGAACACCTGACCCATGAACTGCTGCTGCTGCTCCCTGTAGTTGTTCTGCAGGTAATCCATCAGCATCACGTATCCAGCCTGCTGCATCGTCATCACCTCACAGAACGTCTCCAGCTGCAAAGGAAAGCAGCATTAACATCACACCAGCACACATCAGATAAAATCTCGAAAGGAAACTGATTCAGTCCAGCATTTGGAGTCTGAACATAAATACTAGGAAAGTTTGAATTCTTCTGAATTCTTGGCCTGCAAAACTAGTCTGGAGGCCTGAGGGGAGGGTTTGAGGGGAGCCAACTCACATCTTTATCAGGAAGTTTGGGGTTTTATGGACATAAAAACATTGAATAACAAACTCTGATGCTAATAGCTAGTCATAGTGAGCTAACAACCACAGCAACATTTAATATGAATGGTTCATGTGTGCAGCAGTAGCCATCTTTAGCTCCAAAAATCAAAGCTCAGCTGTAAATACCTCTTTTTGAAAAACATCTCAGTTGATTTAATGTTCTAATTTGCCATTCATAAATCTTTGATTATTACAGAAACATTTAAATAGAAAAGTGGAACCAGATGGATGGATGGACATTTAAAAATGGTGGCACAGCAATGGTTAGCACTGTCACCTCACAGCTAAAAGGTCAAGGTTAGCCCTGCAGTGAGCTGTCCTGGGTGACCCCGCCTCTCTCCAGATGTACATAATAGATGGATGGACACTTCAAAATAGGTAGAACTTCAGTGGGCTTGCTACTGTCACCTGTCTTTACTGTTCACCCTACTCATTACCTGTGTAGGTGAGTCACCTGTCTGGTATGCAAGGCTTGGTGTCAGCACCACCTCTTTTAAAGGTAAGGTGCAGCTGGAATGTTTGACATGTTGGGATGTGTTTAGGACATTTCTTACCTACATCAGTGTTCCTGTTAAAACTGATGATTCTATGGAACCAGAGTGATTTTAAATGAAATGGTGGAGATTCTCTGTGATCTCACCGCAGTGACAACTGATGATTGTTCATGCGACAGGAAGCTATGTGGACCCTGGTGTCTCCACATCTATATGTCTGTCTGTATGTCTACTTTGCATTCAGCTGGAGATGTACTCAGTTGGGACAGGCTTTATGGTGTTAGCTACCTTACTAGATGTTAGTCAGCTGGGGAAGGTGTTAGCCATCTGTGGAAGGTGTTAGCTAGCTGGGGTAGAAGATAACTCTCTGGGGTAGGTGTTAAATCAAAATCAAATCAAATCAATCTTTATTTATATAGTGTCTTATACAATCAAAATTGTTTCAAGGCGCTTTACAGAAAGGAGAGGGAGAAGGAGAGGGAGGGGGACTAGCTGGGGTTGGTGTTAGCTAGATGGGGTAGGTGTTAGGTAGGTGTTAGCCTTTAGAGACCAGAGTTTATTTGGGCTACTGTCCTGGAAGCTACTGAGTATTTGTGAAACACTCTGACGTAATTTTTCAATTTCTCTTTTCTGCATAAAGATGGATGATGCCAAGGTAAAACTGTGGTCTCCAGGTGGTAGACAGTGGTATTTGTGTGCTCCTTATTTTGTGCTGCCAGATTAAATGCTAAATGGACAAGCTAAGTGATGACTTGATGGACAAATATCCACAGAAGCTACCACAAAGTGGGTTAATATCAAGTTGGGCTTTCAGGAGGACTAAAGGAAAATGGTTACCATGGATACTTCATCTTGCCTTTTTGATTGTATGCACAGTTGAGTTCAACAGGTGCTTCAGGTTTAGCTCACCTGTTCATCGGAAATGGCTGCCAGGTTCTTGAAGATGATCCACTCCACAGTCTCGCTGCAGGGGGGCGTGGTCAGAGAACCGTTGTAGACGAAGTATTTCTCTGTGGAGTTTGGCAGGAGCCCTTGCAGTGTGAAGGGTAACACCTGTGCACTCTTACCTGCACAGATAACATTTGGGTCAACAGAAGAAAAAGAAAGACAGAGAAAGGAGGACGCACCGTATCTGCTGACGCCACTGATGCTCTCCATGATGGCAGTGTAGTTGCTGTTTTCCTGGCTGCTGGTCTGCAGACAGAAACCAGAGTGGTCACAGAAGCCCTCCTGGCAGCTCCACCATCAGAGCCAGAGCCCAGGAGAACATCTCACACTTCTAAAGAAACATTCCATCTCTGCTATGTCTGCTCCATAGCGTGGGCGTCAGCCTGAGGCTACAGGAACCTCCTCATCATCCAGGTGAGCTTGTTTATTCCAGAAAACAAAACCAGGAGGGTGAAGACCTTCTGAAGGCAGATGTTCCTGTAGCTTCACCTCAGAAGATTCTGTCTGTTCTGTCTGAAAGTACCAACAGCTTGAGGCCAAACTGCAGTTCAGAGAAGCAACAAGCTGATCCAGGACCAGCAGGCGTGCACTCCTTCAGCTGAGTCTGGTAACTCTCCCGTTCATCCACCCCCAGCATCACATTTACACTCTCTAATTACACAGCATGGTGCGTATGCATGTGCACATACCTCAAACAGCACGCCGAGTGCAACGATCCTGCCCCCGGCTTTGATGCTTTCATCTAACGAGTGGAAGTGATGTGGCTGGTAACAGTAGATCTGCATCTGTGGGAGCAGAGCAGAGGAATAGAGCCCCTTCACACTCCTTCACACAGCTTCAGAACCCTTCACACCCCTTCACACACCTTTACACACCTTCACACCCGTTCACACACCTTTCCACCCATTCACACTTCTTCAAACACCTTCACACCCCTTCAAACATGAGCAGCAGAATACTGAAGCTTAAATGACATCAGCCTGACCTCCAGTGGGTATTTGACCCCATCCACACTGTGTTCGGAGCCCTCTGTTGAGGCGTTGCAGCGACCCCAGTGGAAGGTGATGCGTCCTACTTTGAACTTTGACCTGAGACTCCCTCCACCGATGTAGAAGTCTCCATCCACGTTGATGGCCACTGACAAGATACAAGGTCAGTTAAGGTCATTAGGGAGGTCATCATTAGGGATGTTTGATACCACTTCTTTCAGTGCGAGTATGAGTCCTCTTTTGTGAGTCCTCACTTTCAAATTCTCACACTCGAGCACTCATCGTCAAGCACTCGATTACTCACCATTACCGACACATCTGTGGACTTTTGTGAATGTATCTCTTTCTACACCCTGAGGTCCTTTACTAAATTACTACTCTTAAACTAGACTTACAACATAAGCCCATAACCGATCAGGTGAGGAACCAACATGTCTAGTTAAATAACTTATTTATTTATTGTCTATGCCTGTGCTCTGGTTACTGTGTACTTTTTAGCCTTGTGTTTTGTTTTTTCCCAAACTGACTGAGGTGAAATGGTTGCATATCCAGGACCTCTAGAGGTCATTTAAAACTGGTCAGATGTAAGTTCAAAGTTTAATCAGGACAAACTAAAATGAACTGAGAAAAAATGGAAATAACAGCTTAACTGTCACTGAATTACCTTAATATAATTAAATTACCTTTTTGTAATAACGATACTGCACATTCCACATCGCCAACATGTTTGTCTGCATCCAACATATTAAAAATTAAAAACTGTTAGTGTCCTTCACATCGTGATGTCCTTCACTCAAAACATAAATGTCACAAAGATACAATAAATACATTGAAAGCAAGGAGACATGTCTAGTCTGTTTTGGTTGTTTAATGCAAACAACAATCACTTCTCATTGGCTTTATTGTGTTTTTTTTTACATCTGTGCTGACAGAAATACCCAAGTTGTTTAGCTAGCACAACCGTTAGCTAGCAACATTATAAGAAAGCAACATCTTTACTAGCAAACAACATGTGGATGCTGTGAAATGTCATCAGTTAATGAGAGAGATATCTGTAAACTATGCAACTGAAGTCTCTGGAAAAACTTTCAAAACAAGGAACTCCTCTTCATTACACCTGTAGCAACTCTAACAGACTTCTCAAACCTGTGAGCTTTTTGGGACAGGAGAAGTCATGTTTGCTATGTTTGAACATTTTTTTACCTGGTTGCTGGTTCGGGTTAGTGATTACGACTACCCATATTTTGAAAAAGGACTGGCGTCGGCCCGATACCAATGCCTGGTATCGGCGCTCCCCATCCCTAAACATCAATGTCAAGCTTCGGCCTGCCTTGATTTAACGTTCCTACTGAAATGTTCCTGTTGTGGGATGGTTGTTTTAGAAAGTAGAGGAGGTAAGCTATCTATGGAAATGGAAAGGTTCACCCTGGGAGGTAAAGTGTGCCTCCCCTGTGATCCAGAAGTCCCACGGCTGAATGATTCTGTTTCAATGTTTGCATTGATAATGAGAAGCAAGAATTAAAGCAACTCTTCAGTGATGATTACTGTGCCCTTCTCTTCAGGACCATCGCTTAACTCTACAAGCTAATTTCCCTCCACAGAGGGTAAATATTGACTCAGCTGAATACATCCTGTTGAAATGTTCATGATGAAACATGAATGTGTTCACTCATCATCATCTCTTTTCTTTCTCACTGCGCTCATGAACAGAAAGGTGGAGCAAACATCTGCACCTCGAGGGAGACCAACATTCTCTCCCAAAACCCTGTCTAACATTTAACAAAGAGCCTGAAAGTTCTGGTTCCAGAGTTGAGAGCATGTGTTCTTACCAGTCTTCCCATCGTTCTTGATGGTGGTCTGGGCAGTGGTGGGTTTCTCCCAGCCCTCAAAGCTCAGCTCCCGGTAGTGCAGCTTCACCTGAGCCAGGTTCTCCTCGATGTTGATAGGAGACTGTCTGGCGTTACTGCAGGATGGAAACTTCTTGGCCCAGTTGTTTTGATTTAAAGTCCCTTAAAGAGCACAGAGCCAAAGTTCATGTACTCTCAAAACATCTGGAAGCATCACTCTACTTTTATCTGCTTGGTTTCTCAAACTGGCTCGTCACACTGTTGGCACACATTGGCACAGAAATGATTGTGGTGGTGCTTCAGGTTCTGTTGAGCTGGATTATTTCCGAAATACGTGTTTGGAACATGTCACTGTTGGGCTAAGGAGACTCCAGAAGTACAACTGACATCAGAGCTTTTTTTTTGCATTTCCAAAGTACATTTGTACACCTATGTGAGTTTTACTTCGTGCATAACTTCCTCCGCTTCTTGTCACCTTTTTTGTTTTTTGCATATGCTGTGAACGCACATGATGGTGATTCAACATGCTAAATCAAGCGGGTGAAGTGTATCACTTACTTATAGCTCTAGATGTAGCTCTTAGCATCCAGCTAATCAGCTGAAACCCTCAGTGATGATGTTTTAGTGTTCACCTGTGGGAAACTGTTCTGGTGTTCCCTGTCAACGTGGTACTCACCAGTATATGACCAGTCTATATCCTCAGAGAACTTCCGCTGAATCCTGTATGAATATCCTTCAGCTGCACAACAGAAAAAAACATTTTTTGGAAAAAAAAGTGGCTCACAAATCCAGATATACTACATGATCTCTAGCAGAAGGACAATTGAGTCCACCCAGAGACACCAACATCTGCTCCGAGTTCATCAGGATCAATCGGCTGCCCAACAATTCCTCATTAAAAGTTCACCTGCATTTGTGTCTCTCATTTCTTTCATGTCTCAAAAGATTTCACAGGTTTGATGACCTTATAAGTCTCATTGTGTTGGCAGTAAATGACCCCCTCCTGTACTCAGAATGAACGTGGTCCTATCTGCAATTACAAGATTGGGAAACCCGGGAGCATCTCCTGAGTTGAGAAGAGCTTCTCAGGCAGCCTCCAGAAAAAGATTTTCTTCTGGCAGAAGTCTGAGCCTCAGCCCAGGAGGAACACTCTGAGGGGGTCTGCCGTCAGACCAGATTGGCACCAAATTGTGACAAATTCCAATATTTTGGCTTTTGAAGTAAACGGAAATATTTCAGAGGTGTTAGTCAGTCCACATACATTAGAAGAACATTTGTACAAATCAAATCAAATCAATCTTTATTTATATAGCGTCTTTTACAATCAAAATTGTTTCAAGGAGCTTTCCAGAATCCCAGGGCCTGACCCCAGACAAGCAACAGTGGCAAGGAAAAAATCCCCTTTAACAGAAGAAACCTTGAGCAGGACCAGGCTCATGTAGGGGGACCCTACTGCTGATGGCCGGCTGGGTAAAGAGAGGAGAGGGGGGAGGACAGGTAGGTGATAGAGGAGAGGGAGGAGGACAGGTAGATGATAGAATGGAGAGGACAGGAGAGGAGAGGAGAAGCACAGAGCACAGAAACACATACAAAAATACACTATTTATGCAAGCCGCCGGCCGAGTGGGTCAGCGGGGCCGGAGATTATCACGCAGGTCCGAAGGCGGCGATACCTGTAGATGAATACAGAAAGGGGGGAGGGGGGGAGCAGAAAAACTACACAAGAATCAGCATAACTAGTCTACTTGATGAGGAGGAGAGGAGAGGAGAGAGAGGAGAGGAGAGGAGAGGAGAGGAGAGGAGGAGAGGAGAGGAGAGGAGAGGAGAGGAGAGGAAACCATGGAAACCAGTGTATGATAGTTTGTCTGTCTATGATAGTAACTGGAACTGCAGAATTAGTAACAATAAGCTTTTTCAAAGAGGTTAGTTTTAAGTCTGATCTTAAAAGTAGAGATGGAGTCAGCCTGCCGTACCTGGACAGGGAGCTGGTTCCATAGTAGGGGGGCCTGGTGGCTAAATGCTCGGCCCCCCATTCTACTCCTAGAGACTCTGGGAACCACAAGTAGACCAGCATTCTGAGAGCGTAGCCATCTATTGGGCTGGTAAGGTGTCACTAGCTCCTCCAGGTAGGATGGAGCTAGGCCTCTGAGGACCTTGTAGGTCAAAAGAAGGGTTTTAAAAATTATTCTAAATTTAATGGGCAGCCAATGAATAGACGCCAGTACGGGAGTTATACTTTTGTCAATACCTGTCAGAACTCTGGCTGCAGCATTTTGGATCAACTGGAGGCTTCTTAAAGAGTTGTTTGGACACCCTGATAATAAAGAATTACAATAGTCCAGCCTGGAAGTAACAAATGCATGGACTAACTTTTCAGCATCAGTAGTTTCAGTAGTTTCCTGATCTTTGTGATGTTCCTCAGATGAAACACTTCTAGAGACTGTTTTAATGTGTGAGTTCAAGGAGAGATTTTGGTCAAAAGTTACTCCTAGATTCCTCACAGAGAGACTAGATGTTAATAAGATACCATCTAGAGTGATCATGTGATCTAATCTATCCCTAAGAGGTTCAGGACCAAACACCGTGACCTCAGTTTTTCCTGAGTTAAGGAGGAGGAAATTTGAAGACATCCAGGACTTTATGTCTTTAAGACAGGTCTGAAGCTTCACTAACTTCTCTGTCTTCTCTGGTTTGATAGATTGCTGCCACTCCCCCTCCTCGACCAGTAACACGTGGAATATGATAATTAAGATGGGTAGGAGGTGTAGATTCATTTAAGCTAACATACTCCTCCTCCTGAAGCCAGGTCTCAGTAAGACAAAATAAATCAATGTGATGATCCGCTATCAGGTCGTGCACTAACAGGGATTTACACAAAAGAGATCTAATATTTAACAGTCCACACTTAATTGTGATATTAGTTTCTCCAACTTGTGCTTAATTTTAATAAGATTATGGTGATTGACCGCACCCCTGCTCTGTGCTTGGTGAACTTTTAACCATGGAACACAGACTACCTCTATAGTGTTAAATATGTTATTGTTGGTGGATTAGGGTTCTATGGAAGCAGCACAGAGGTGTGTAAGACTACAACTCTGCATCCTGGTCTGGACCTTGGATTGTCAGGTCACTTTGGGTCTAATAAAATTAGCCAAGTTACTAGAAATGAGAGAGGCACCATCCCGTGTGGGATGGACACCGTCTCTCCTGATCAGACCAGGTTTTCCTCAAAAAGTGCTCCAATTGTCTACAAAGGCCACCTGGTTTTCGGGGCACCACCGTGACAGCCAGCGAGAAAGCGACGACATGCGACTAAACATTTCATCGCTGGCCAGATTGGGGAGGGGACCAGAGAATGCTACGGAGTCTGACATCGTTTTTGCGCAGTTGCACACCGACTCTATGTTAATTTTGGTGACCTCTGACTGACGAAGCCGGGTGTCGTTTGCTCCGACATGAATAATAACTTGACCAAATTTACGTTTACTTCTCGCCAGGAGCTTTAGAGTGGCTTCTATGTCGCCCGCTCTGGCCCCTGGAATGCACTTAACTATGGTAGCTGGAGTCGGCTTCACGTAGCGCAAAACAAGAGTTGCCAATTACTAGGGTCGGTTTCTCAGCGGGTGTGTCGCCGAGTGGGGAAAAACGATTAGCCACGTGGTGGTGGTGGTGCACCGTGGGCCTTTGGTTTGGGCTACGCTTCCTGCGAACTGTCACCCAGCCACCCTGGCTAGCCAACTGCTCGGCTGCTGCCGGGGGACCGCTAGCTGTATCTAAGCAGCTCCGCAGCAGCTAGCAAATATGAGAAACTGTGATGAGCAGCTTCTTTTCTGACTTTTTAATAGTGATGGTTGCTGTTGGTGGTGCTGCTGTAAATGTAGAAGTAATAAGCGTTGCTCGATGACCCTCTAAAACATACAGGCATCCATCATGTTGCCTTGGCTTTGACAGAAAAGGCACAGTGAATCATGGATTTGCTTTGCCCTCTACAGTTTCAGCAGGAAGTTTCACAGAGAACCAGGCATCGGTCCACTGATGCGTAAATGCCGAGGCCCATCTGTATAGACAAGGTGTTCACGTTGCTACGTAAAACCATAACGACTCCACAATAAACTTTGGATCTTGGATGACCTCCAAACCTGCCACAGGTAATGACTTGCCAGTTTAAAGGTCCATTTGTTCATTTCGCCCTGTTGGGACTAAACCTAAAAACTCGATAAAGACTCAAATTAAATGACGTTAGTAGCCAGTGAGGGTGAGATCATATACAGTACATGAGAGTTGGGGAGGCTGAGAGGATGGCAGTTTCAGGGTCTTCTGCAGACGGACCCACTTGCAGAAGAGCAGCAGTGCTCCCAAACAACAGCACTAATTTACTGCACCTTTACATCTGAGCTGCAACATAACGACCAAAAGGGTCCTGCAGGAGCTTCTGTTTGGAGAAACAAGATGGCAGCAGACCACGCCAACATACAAGTCTTCTGTTGACCACACAGCTAGTGCTAATGCATGTCAATGCTGTTAGCTGAAGAACATTCATCTCCATCACATACCTTTAATAAAGACCTGCAACCTCAAACTCAGCATGAGGGACAATGGGAATAAGAAACACAAGTAGAGACTCATAGTGGGATGCCTGAATGAGGACTCCTCAAAGAATTAAGTGTCACTCTGTTGTCAGCAGACTTTTATTCCAGACCTTACTGGTCTCATTTCCCGTTGACAGCATCATGAGTGCAATCAGTGTCATTAGCAAAGGCTTTGAGGGGACATTGGACTATTCTGAGAAATGACCCAGTTTAAAAAAGCAGCGGGCACGATGGGGGGACGGGGGAGGGCGCAATGAGGAAATTATGGATTTGTCCTTCAATGCCATTGACACATTTCTGCTGGCGGCTGTTTCCTACTCGTCATTGTTTGACACCGTTTTCCCATCAACCATCAGAATCTGTTGAAACTACAGCAGGACAGACATCAAGAGTCTGAACCCACTTTAAAAGTCCAGTCCTGGTGGTCCAGAGGTCACATCACCTGACCACAGCAGAAACATCTGTCTTGACCAGGGTGTGCATTAGCATTAGCGTATGTGTTTGTGTGTGTGTGTGTGTGTGTGTGTGGGGGGGGGGGGGGTGTCACAGTAGGTGAAGGTAAAAGGGTGACTGAGGAATTTAAGCTGGTTCTGATCCAGATAAGAGGATAAGTCTCATGTCTGAGATAGAGGTGTTGTGTAAAACCTTCAGCATATAAGAGGAGGAGGAGGAGGGGGAAGAGTTGATGGAAGACAAGAGGAGGAGGGTGGGAAAGAGTTGGGGAGAACGAGGGGAAGAAGGGGGGGGAGTTAGGGAGGACAAGAGGAGGGCAGGGAGGAGTTGGGGAGGATGAGACGAAGATGAACAGTTGGGGGAGGAAAAGAGGAGGAGAGGAAGAGGAGGAGTTGGGGGATGAGAGGAGGGGGAGTAGTTGGGGGATGAGTGGAGAAGGAGGGGAAGGAGTTGGGGGAGGATGAGAGGAGGAGGATTTGGGGGAGGACAAGAGGTAGAAGAGAAGTTGGGGAGGATGAGGTGGAGGAGGAGTAAGAAGAGGCAGAAGACCAGACGGATACCAGCAGAGACACAATGGCTGCCTTGGGGGGCAACAGGGTGAAAGGAGAGAAAAGGAGAGATTAAGAATTAAGAAAAGAACAGCAGCATAAGAGAGAAAACAGTGTTTTCAGGTCAGATCCAAAAGACTCCAGAATGTGTCTGGATACACACTCACAGAAGCCCCCCTTTCCACGTCTGTGTGGTCACAACCACATTAGCCCCGCCCCAATGGACCCCCTCCTCCCGTCTGCTCCCACACATCTTTCTTTCTCACAGTTGTTCTCCTTCCTTGTGTTACTAAACAAACTCTGACAGCATAATTCAGTGGGGCCGGGCTGGACCGGGCAAGGCCAGGCTGGGCCGGGTCAGGTCGTGTTCACCAAACATTGTTGAGCCTAATACCTGCTAATCTGTTAGAGGAACACCACAGAGACTGTGAGGAGCTGCAGCCTCTTTCGACATGCTTAAAAAAGAAGATAGACACTCTTGAGAGTCAAGGTTAGCAAAGACCACTGGTACCAGAGTGGCTACCTGGTGTAAGAGAAGAGAACAGAGGAGAGGGAGGTGGTTGATACTGAGGGGAACAAGCTAAGCTAATGCTAATAGCTAGAATAGAAAGAGCTCATCTTTAGCATCATCTTAGCTATGCTGCTGACCCAGACACAAAGTTGCTGACCTGCTGACCTTTGACCCCTCTGACAAGCTCCGTTTTAGTTCTGCACATTCAGTTTAACTAATGTATCTGCTTGTATGGCCGATGTCTCTGTCCTTCTGTCCATCAGCAGGAGGGTTCCCCCGTCAGCCTCGTCCTGCCCAAGATTTCTTCCTGTTAGACGCAGTTTAGCTGCCACTGTAGCTATTCAGACTCTGGGTTTCTACAGAATCCAGACTGTGAACTCTAAATGGATGAAACAAAAATGGAACTAATCTGCCTTTCCTTGACAACCGTTCTAAAAGTTGAAAAGTTCAAGTTGAAAAGGAGGCAAGAATGTTGGAGCTGATAAAGTCTTTAGTCATCGAAAGTGCCAAAAGTACTGATGAGATGAAGTATTCATGCACCAGAAGGTTCTCCATCATCCATTATTACAATAATAATTACAGAAGAAAATGTAGAGCAGGAAAGTTCTGTGTTCGCTCCAATCACGAAGAAAGAAGACCAGTACAGCAATTGAGCGCTGCTGACTGGAAGCAACGTTGGTCTGCAGATTAGAACGCAAAATGTGGCGGCCTGAACGAGCCCGCCTGACCACCGTGTCCAAAAGGCTCTTTTCTTGCGTGACAGCTGCGCTTTGGATCTGATCTATGACACCTCGCTCCCATTTTCACCTGCCATCCCACAGACCCTTATCATCAACTCTTCATCACCATAGAGACCCAATTTAGGCTCTTTTGCAAGAATTTGTGCGCGCCAACATTTCCAAGGACGCAGCTGTTGTTACGCAGCGCAAAGTCGGTGTGGTTCTCCAACAAAGGCAGTTCTGCGGCTCCAGGAGTCGAAGCGCAAACGGAAAAATGGAGAAGCACAGAACGAGCCTGTCGGCGTCCTGAGCACAGACCAGCGTCTTACCTTGTTGGCAGAGGAAGGTGAAGAGCGCAGCCAGCAGCAGCAGCAGCAGCCCGCCTGCCAGCTCCATGACGGGGATCAAAAGCTAAAGTGATGAGTCGGGGGTTCGGGGCCAGGTCCCGGGGTTCCGCAGCCCTCACAGCTTCATGCTGCTTCGCTCCTGCCTGACGCTGTTTTGAGATGTTGCTGAAGCCGGGTGTGTACAACTGATCCCTGCTCCGCTCTGCTCCACCCCAACCAACAGACTGGAGTAGTGCGCCACCCACAGTCCGCAAACACGCCAGCCTCCTCCACCCGGCAGCAGCCCCGGAAAAGCCCCGGTAAAGAGTCAGTAAACTCACTTACGGACTACCTTTCAAGATAAAACATCCAAAACAGCAAACAGAGTCCAGCACACAGAATAATGACTTCTCACTCACATCCAGGGTGGAATCAAAGAGCAGAAGCTTCAAAGTTCTGAATATCACAAAGAGCAGAAGCTCCAAAGTTCCGAATATCACAATCTTGTGGAATAAAGATAAAAACAGGTGACATCACTTAACGGCTGACCTGTTGCACTGCTGACCCTAACCCTGATTTAGCAGATCACCTGATGAAAGGAAAGGAAAATAGAGGGAGAGTGTATGTGTGTGTGTGTGTCTCTGTGTGTGTCTGTGTGTGTGTGTGTGTGTGTGTGTGTGTGTGTGTGTGTGTGTTGAAGTATTTTTCATCTGTTTTCAAATTAATTTCTTCCTTTGTTTATTTCTCTGTTTTCTGTCTGTCCCAGTCAAACCTTTTACCATACTGGTGTAATGGGGAGTCCTTCTATAGATCTGGCCACCTGAAGGTCCGATTCCCTGGATCCTCCTGAAGGTTTGGCGATTGGCTCAGAGGTTCTAACGTGACAATAAACGACCACACCAGTCCGGCCTTTATGGCTCTGAATACATTTGCATAATTTACTCTGGATTATCGTTAATTTATGCAGAAAAAGCTTCTGCTGTGCTTGAAAGGAGGCTAATAAAATTAGCCGTACTCCCACAGAGCCATTCAAGCATGTTTCTGAGGAGTTGGTGGAGAATTTTTTCACCATCATTTTCCCTCCAGGATCGTCTGGAAACAACCCAACAGTAAGACGAAACGCCATCATTTCCAAAGCTAAGAAAGTTTTATCATTTCCACTGTGCTATTTTTTATGAATTTCTAGTAAACTGAAGAAGGGGCTAACCACCTAGCGTAGCACACATCAGCGCCACTGATGGCCATTTTCACTTATAAAATGTCTAGATGACAAATATAAGTAATGTAAGTTTTTGCACACTGAAAAGCCAATGGTGATCCTGTGAATGGAGGGGAACCATTGAGAGTGCTGAAGGTGGCTAGTGGTCACACATTTAAGGCTATGTTTGTGTTTTCTAGGTAAATTGAGACTACAGATGAAGGAACTTCCTGTTTGGTCATTCACACTCCAGCAACAGGACTGATCCACCCGCCGCTCATGTTACCTGAACAACTAACCCTCCCTAAGGGAACCTTTTTTTGGGGACAGCAGGTGTCTCAGCATTGTTCCCATTGTTCAGGAATGCAGGCCAATAGTCAGACGGTCTTTGTCATAAATGTCCTGTCCTCACGTCCTTCATCCTTCTGTCCACCATTGACCAGTGTTGGCATCAGAAGTCCACTCGGAGTTATGATGGAACATTTGAGGTCTCAACCAACATCCTCACAAACTGACTAGTTAACTGGCTGTTCACCAGTCTCATCACCTGAGTGGTGAAGTGACTGTTATTGACTGCTAACTGACTGTTTTCCTGGCTGGTCAACTAATTGGTTACTGAACCGAATGGTTAACTGAATGGTCTTTTAACTGAGTTGTTACCTACTGTTTTGCTGTCTGGTCATTTTCCTGGCTGGTGAACTGTCTGGTTAGTGACTGGTTAACTGGCTTGTTACTGATTGTTTTCTTTGCTGGCCTACTGACTGGTTAACTGGCTGATTAACAGGCTGGCTACTGATTGTTTTCCTTGCTGCCCTACTGACTGGTTTAAATGATTAACGGGGGGGGTTAGGGAGTGTTTTCGAGGCTGGTTCATGACTGGGTACCTACTGTTTTCCTTGCTGGCCAACTGACTGATTACTGACTGGTTAATTGGCTGAATTAATTGGATGGTTAACTGACTGATTACTGATCATTTACCTGTCTGGTTTACTGACTGGCAACTGACCGTTTTCCTGACTGGTCACCTGACAAGTTGCTGACTGAATAATGCGGTCCCTCCATGTTTCACAGGGTTTTGTATGTATTCTATATGATCTATGCCTATTCTCTCCTCTACCTCTCCTCTCCTCTCCTCTCCTCTCCTCTCCTCTCCTCTCCTTTCTATTCTATTCTCTACCTGTCCTCCTCCCTTCTCCTCCTCCTCTCTACCCAGCCGGCCATCAGCAGGAGGGTCCCCCTACATGATCCGATTGTGAATGACTATAGTTTGCTGTGATGTTGACGACTGTTTCTGTGTGTCTGTATGCAGAGCATCAGGCCAACCCCCCCCCCAACCCCCAGCCAACACATGGATTGAGGTAATGAGGTCATGACACACATGACAGACTGGTTGTCATTAACACCCCCACTGTAACTGCCTGATCTTCTGCTTTCATGCCGAGGTGGAAAATTCCACTCACTCTGTCATGCCCCTCTTCCACATCCATCTGATTTGGCTTCACCATTTTCACCTGTTGCTTCTGCCTGGTATTTAGGCCACAGCAGTGCAGTTCTGCTTTGCCAGAGTGTTATCGTTCCATGCTGGACTCTACAGCACTTTCTTTGGTTGGACTTACTGGGTTTTGACCGTGCCCGCCTTGGACTTTTCTTCTGCAGCAAGCCTCTTCGCCTGTCTGTCCTCCCGACTCCAGTTCATAACACAGTTCAGTTCACATGGTGCCACCTGAGCATCAGGATTTCTGCCAAGTCTTCAGTAAAGCCATGGCTACATCTCTGCCCCCTCACCGCCCATATCATTGCGCCATTGACCTTCTGCCGGGCACCGCACCCTCCCAGGACGCCCTGTTCACTTTGTCGGAACCTGAGCCGAAGGCCATGGACACCTATATAAATGATTCACTGGCTGCGGGTCTCATCCGTCTCTCTTTCTCCCCTGCAGGGGCCAGGTTTTTCTTTGTCAGCAAGAAGGACAGGACATTGAGACCCTGTATTGACTACCGTGGTCTTAACAGCATTACCATTAAGAATTGGTACCCCCTTCCACTGATTTTGTCTCCTTTTGAACTGCTCTAGGAATCCACTATTTTCACAAAATTAGACCTACGCAATGCCTACCATCTTGTCCGCATTAGAGAGGGGGACAAGTGGAAGACAGCCTTCAACACACCCACAGAACACTACAAGTACCTCGTCATGCTGTTTGGCCTCACAATGCCCCAGCTATCTTTCAAGCCCTAATGAATGACATTTTGCGGGACATGCTCAATAGATGTGTGTTTGTCTATCTGGATGACATTCTGATCGACATTATGATATCCTCTAAAACCCGGGAGGACCACACCCACCATGTTCAATTGGTACTCCAGCGTTATATGTTAAGGCCTAGAAGTGCAAATTTCACGCCTCCTCAGTTGCCTTCCTGGGATACGTGGTGGCAAAAAGACACCTCCAGATGGACCCAGCAAAGGTGTCTGCTGTTAATGTGTTAGACAGTGCCAGAGAATTGGAAGCAGCTGCAGCACTTTCTCAGCTTTGCCAATTTCTACTGTTTCATTTGGAACTATAGCACTGTGGCAGCTTCTCTTACCAAACTAACCTCCTCTAAAGTGCCCTTTCGATGGACTCCTACGGCAGAGAAGGCCTTCCAGGCTCTCAAGGCCCGCTTCATGTCCGCGCCCATCCTCCAGGTGCCTGACCATACACGTCAGTTTGATGTTGAGGTGGACGCCTTGGATGTAGGGGTAGGAGCTGTCTTGTCCCAGCGGTCTTCCACTGACCAGAAACTCCACCCATGTGCTTTCTTCTCTCAGTTCCTGTCCCCTGCGGAGAGGAATTATGACATTGTGACATCACATTAAGACATCACCCTCTCCCACTGCCCAGGATCCTGCAATACCAAACCCGATGCCTTGTTCCGGCAGTTCCAGAATGAGGAGACAAACATTGGGTCTGAGTCCATCCTTCCGGAGTCGTGCCACATCGCCATGGTTATCTGGGAGATTGAAGAGAAGGTGAAGAGAGCCACTGAAGGTCAACCAAGTCCGAGTGCCTGTCCCCTGAACTGTCTGCTCGTTCCGTACCCTTATGGGCAGGGGTGTTACAGTGGTTTCACTCCTCTAAACTTACCTGCCATCCTGAAACTCTATGCACCCAACAGGCCATTCATCAACATTTCTGGTGGCCCACAGTGAGGGAAGACACCCAGGAGTGGCTCTGAGCTGGACACTTTGCTGAGTTTGGCCGCATTATCCGACCCTAAGGTGGTTCTATTTTTTTCCTTTCGGTGGCTCCACTTCCTCTGCCCTGGACCTGCTTTTGGGTCGTAACTGGAGGAGGTGGGGGGTGGGGGGGTACCTGTCACTGCCTGCTCTTCTGCTCTTGTGCTGAAGTGGAAAATTCCACTCACTCTGCCACACCCGTCTTCTACACCCATCTGATTTGGCTTCAGCATTTTTACCTTTTGTTTCTGCCTAAGCTGTATTTAATCCACAGCAGTGCAGTTCTGCTTTGCCAGATTGTTAGCACTCCATGCCTGACTCTCCAGCACTTTGTTTGATTGGACTTAATGGATTTGACCCTGCCTGTCTTGGACTTTTATTCTACATCTCTGCCCTGGTAAATCTAACAACCTTCTGTCCCTGATTAAGAGTTTTGCCGTGTGTTTATTTGGACCGTTGCCCACCTGTGGCTGTGCTGTGTTTTCCGCATTCCATGGAGGCCCGTGATTACTTCTGTGCTGTTACCTGCAAGTATTTAATAAAGCCACTTATTAAAACTGTCCCAACACCACTCTCGAGTCATCCACAATACACACACGGACCCACATGGAAGTCAGAGGTCAGGCTCTAGGATTAGGAAACGGCAGACGTATTACTCAACTACTTTCTTAGTTTTTAGGAGGTTTCGGAAGGGTTTGGTTGAGCTGATTCACCACCATTCTGCTATAGTTGTTGTTGTTGTCCAGGGTTTTGGGTTGTGTGTCTGTTTTTTCCTGCAGGGGGCGTGGAGGAGCCGATATTGGCAACAGCTGGCGCTGCAGGCAGGCGCACCTGTCGGCAATCTCCATCAGGCCACCTATTTAAGGAGGGAGCGCCTGTCTACCAGGGTTGGAGAGATTTGGTGGTTTCCCCTGCTTGTCTGAGGTCTCCATGCTGCCCTGCTGGACTAGAGAATGCACAAGACTTGACCCCTGTGTTGGCTCTGCGCTGGAGCTTGCTGTGCACCCCAGAAGACTGGACCAGTGCTTCCCTGCAGTCCAGGGGGATTGCCAGTTGAATTTGCTAAATAAAGACTTGTTGTTGGACTTTTTATAGCTGCTTTCGGGTCCTTTAAAAACCCAACCTTTACCATAGTCCTTTAGAACATGTACAAGGAGCAACAAACGGACTGAAGGATGACCTCATCTCACCGGTGTGTTGATGCAGCCCCATAAGGCTCTGCCAAAGGCTGCTGGTTTACAGGCTGATGAAGTCAGTGAAAGATAATCATTTTAAATGACGCAAGTTTATAGGTGGTACATCAAAACTGAACAAGACACAGTGTTTCAGCCTCGAACCTGTTGTTTTTCAGGCTGATCAGCAGCACTAATGGACAACATTGGTGTTGTTGTTGGGCAGATGTCCAGACCAGAACATGAACGCTGGGCCGATGGGAATGGTGGCTGTCCCCTCTCTCTACTCCGCTCTTGAAGGTGCCACTCTGGGTCAAAGCCTGCTGGTTGTTGGCACAGATTAATTGTTATTATGCTTGTTTTGGTGGTTTCCACTGAAGGAGGCTCCAGCCAACAGCATGTCTGCTTGGCTTTTATCTTCTGAGAGCAGCAGCACTCACAGGCCTCTCCAATGACAACAAGTTCCTTTTAGGGAGAGAAGAGCCTTCACATGTGTTCTATTAGAATCACTCACACACAATGGAAAAAGACCTTCTATTCTGGGACACACGGCATCCCGGCTCAGCCAAGTAAAGTGGCAGGAATGTGTTGACACCCTCAATGCTCACTTCACCTTTGGCATCTCTGTGTCCTCCAAGACTCTCCTGCTGCACTAATGAGCTCTGCATTCACACGCTCCTTCACTCTGCTGCCACCACAGCACAGGTGAAACACACCAACACACGCTGACACAGTGGTTGAAAGACAAGCAGAGCAGGAGAAGACGGTCCAGGTTTTGGTCTCCTGGGATGGGCTGTGACCCACCGGTCACTGTGACAACACAGAACAGCGGCAGGCTTGAGTCGAGCACATTGCGGCTCTTCTCAGATGATCCCAACAGGTCCCAGTCAGATACAAAATAAACTTCCAGGTTGTGCCGCTGGTCTCCACAGCCCTGAAGGGTTTCAGTCCAGAAAACCTGAAAGACATGCGACAGAGCAGAGCTGTAGACCAGGAGAGCTGTAGGAGTCTGCTGAAGCCAAAATCCAAACTATAAGGCAAAGGTCTTCATGAGGACAGAGAAAAGGATTTCCCGTTCTTATCATTTGACAGGGTAAATAAATCAAGAGTCTGGCTTCAAGAAGAGAAGACATGTGAGTGAAGCTCATGTCTTCTCTTAGTCAAACATGGATTTTTCTACAAAGCAGCAATGATAATTACAATTGATTTGTGTTCTGAGGTTGCTGTGCCTCTCCTGATGGGTGTTTCTGCGCTAATGAGATGATGGTGACACGAGCTCAACAACGGTGAAGACACAAACACTGCTTCTCCTACCTCATGGTAGCGAGGTAGGAGAGGCAGCTTCCAGTCCAGGTGACAGACAGCAGGACTCCTGTTTGTCTAAAAGGTTTTAGTGGGAGACCTTTTCAGATTTTCTCCGGACACTCACTCATTCTTCAGAGCTGCTGAATCTCTGATGAAGGAATTTCTCCCAGCATAACCATTTTTCAAAACACTTTGGGCTTGTTGGAAATAAACCTCCCTGGAGCCCAGGAGGTGATGGCTTGTGACTGGAAGGACAAGGGAACCACCTGATAGCGTTGCCAGCCAGCCGACATTCACCTCAGTGCCTGCAGAGAGCTGCTTTATGCCTGCTGGCCACCAGTGGAGGAGATAGGAAAAAAGGCCTTACAGAAAAAGAATCTCCGAAGTGCAACTCCAGGCTTTAACTCTGCGTGTCCTAGCAACATGCTCTGGGTGAAGAAACCAGGTTTTGCAGATCTGCTCTGTTTTCATGTTCTCATTCAAACAGCAAAGTTTGGGTTGAACACCAGGATCAGGTTCTTCTTGTTCATCCAGCTGCAGCGTTTGCAGAATCATTAGCATGTTTACAGTCAGCTCACTTTCACAGCCGTTGAATCTAAAAGTTCTGCACTTCGCCATTCTGAACCCCCCAAGACAAAAGCGTGAATGCATAATTAATATAGTGAAGCTGTGTTTTTAATTGTTGCTGCTCTTCAAAGTTGCCCAGCAGCATTGTGTCTGAGTTCAGGCCGGCTGCTTCCGATGGCAGAGCTTCATTCAGCTCTTTTTACAGGCTGGGCCGCTGCTGAAGCACCAGCAGACAAGCTCGCCTCTTTTCTCAGGGTGTCTGCCTGCACAATAGACTTCCTTAGACTCAACACAAAAGAGGCTGCTGCATGAAAAAACAGCCAATTCAATAGCATTCCTCTCCACAATACACTCTGAGAAGAAGTGCTTCCCTCGGTGCTGGGAATTGTATCTGGGCTGTTGACCAGGAAAGAATACGTTCCTGCGTCAAGAGGTAAATGAAGGAGAAGTGAGAGTTATACTCTTGTAACAGCTCCGTGAGTGCACCAATGTGCTCCTGGAAGAGCTACCTTTAATGTGCTAACATGCAACAGTCACCAGTAAAAAAAAGAAGCTCGTTGGAACCTTCACAATCAGGATATTACTGGTCTGACTGGTCACTAGACTCACATGCATTGGCGTTAGTCTTCAGGTACCTCCAGACTCAGCTAAGTGCCAGAGCCCAACAGTAGTTTGGTTGAGTGTCAGAGTTCATGAGCACTGTGTCAGTGCATCATCCAACATCCACCAGTGGCCTCTGGAGCCACCCAGGAGCCAATCATCACCTGATGTCTTCAGCTGACACCTCCTGAGCTCCTCTGAAGACACTGATTCTTGTGTTGACATGGTGAAACTCGAGAGTCTATCCAGAGTCTCCAGAAGGTCACAGGGACAAGAAACGTTATGCATGGCCAACCAGGAGCTCTGACAAAGTTGTGGACGTGCCAACAGATGAATGGACAGGCGGGACAGGTGGACATTTTTTCACATGTTCTGTTTGTGGCGGATGTTGGTCCAACTCCACCATCATTGTACTCACACTGGCAACCAGTTGAAACTGCTTGGAGAGAGTCGGGTGAACATCCCCATCACCCACAGCCTAATCCTCCAACCCTATACAGCAGGCCAGTTTCCAGGCCAGAGCGCCCCACGCAGCCCCCTTTTCTTTTCTCTCATCACTCTGCAGTAGAAGAAAGCCAGAGCTTTTGTAAGCATCCATAGTGTCACTCAGACACAAGACCTGAGGCTGCCAGTCTTCAAATGGACACTCTTGTTGGGTCTTTCATAGCTCTTGCTTTGCTCATGTCAACTCTAGGACAGAGGGAAAAACACATGAAAAGGCTCCAGATGGGACAGGAAGACTGGCTCTTCAGGGCCCACAATGACCTTCAGCCACTGTTCCTCTCTAGAGGAGTGGTGGGGAGTGTTTGCTTCATGTTTTTATTGAATTTGACTGTCGGCAGGTCTACGGGGCCAAATCAAGCTTATTGTGTATATGTGGTAAAAGGGTCCTCCTGGGTTCAAAAGACAAGTAAAATACAGGAAAGTGAGGAGAGATAAGTGAGGTCAAAAAACCTGGGTGAAAGGCAAACAGCAGCTATTCTGAACCTTCACATGATGCAGCTTTAAATGGACCAACAGGACTAAATCAAATAGTTGTGCCCCATCTCAGAGCTGAAAGACTCTAAGGTTTTTTTCTGATGTAGATCAGAGTTTCACTGCAGAATAAAAAAGCCAATTGTTGGAAATTACGCGATTCAGAAACCTCTCTGCTCCCAGGAAGCCACAGGAAATAAAGCAGGTGTAACGAGCAGAGAAGCGTGTGCACCAGGGATGGAAGTAATCAGTCTTTATTCTCACAGAACTGTGACATGAATGAATATGGACACACTTGATGTCTTGTTCCACATTTTCAATAAATGTTTGCTGAACAATCCTAAGAACATTCTGTACAGTTAAAGCTGTTCCAACATTACAGACGGAGGTTGAAGATGACAGCCAATGGAGGGTCTACAGGCGCCCCCAAGTGGCGGTCCGTCAGAAACAAACTGGCTTCACAGGTTTGTTGAAAAAGTGGTGGATGAGCAGAGCTGCAGCCTGACCTACAATGGGCTCCAGTTGAGAAGGAGCAGCGTTGCAGAGCTGCTGGAGGCTGGAGAAGTGCTTCAACAGAGCTAGGGCCTTGACACGGCCTACCCCGGGGACCTGCAGGACCACACTCAAGACCAGTGGGTCCAACAGCTGAAACGAAGTTCGTCTCCTGAACGTGTTGTCCCTATCGTCCATGTGCACCTGGAAACCAGAAGACAACGCTGCGAGACTATAAAGAATTTTGATTGATTAAAGCACATTTAATGTGATGGATCTGGCACCTCTGAGAGAATTCAGGAATGTCCATCTATAACATCCTGATGTTTCCCTGTGAGAGGTTGTTTGAGATATCATTAATCCTGTGAGTTACAGTAAGCAAAGAGATCAGCATCACAGTTTTTCCCCAACTTAATGTTTCTGTTGAACTTCCACCAGCAGGAAAGCAGCGAGGACCACTGCTGCAAGAGGGACCTTTTCAAAAGACACATATTTTGAAGTAAAATAAAGCTTTGAGACATGAAGCGTGCTTGTATGGATGAGACTTGTGTCCCTTGTCTCTTCAGCCAAACAAAGGTGAGTTTCTGATCAGGTTTGTGTTTGTGATTTACCATCTGAGCGATGAGCTGCGAGGCCTCATTCTGACCCCTGACCGGCAGCAGAGTCAGGCCCAGATCAAATGTCACGAACTTCTGCACGCTGGAAAAGTACTGCTGACAGAGCTGGCTGTCCTCCACTAGCACCAACTCCTGTAAACTACCACTGACCTTGAAAAGAGGACGTGCACAGTTTGTCTCAGGCTTTGGAACAGTAGCATAAAACAGATTGTGGTTAAAACTCACGTTTCTGTAGCGAACCACCTTCCTCTTGTAGCCGTTGCCAGCGATGACGTCACACTCAGACAGGTAGAGGACGCAGCTTTTGTTGGGCAGATGGAAATCTGCAGGCCCCAGGTGACTCTCAAACAGGATTTTCACTCCTTCACCTACAGCATGATGAGAAGAAAACGCTGTTTCTCTCTGAAAGTTTCAGCTTCTGTTTGCCACCATGTATAGAAAAGTGACGGGTCAAATCTGTTAATTAGCACCTTATGTCCGACTGTCCTCCAATGAAGTCAGAACATCATTTGACAGTATCAACCTTTTTCGACTGTGTAGCAACTGAACTAATAAAAACCTGATGAAAGACAACTTAGAAAGACAACTTATATCCTAAAATAGAAACAAATAGTGCTCCTCTCACCTTTTAAACCTTGAAGAAGCATAGAGTTTCTCCACTTCTCGGCGGCAATAACGTGTCCATAGGGCGGAAGTGTGTTAACGACAGCGGCTCCTTTGATCTCCATCCCTAAAAAGCTCCCACATTAGAGCAAATCAAAGTAACCCTAACCCTAATCATATTTAAAATCTTCCTCTACTGCTTCTTCTTCTTCTTGTTCTATAACGTTCGGTAAACAAACGGTAAGCAGGTGAATTACCGTCTCCTGCTGGACTGGAGGGCAGATTGATCAGTCAAAAGCGCATAAGCTTTTCTTCCCCGATCCTGAGTCTAACTCCAAACGAGACAGTAAATGACGCCATTAGAGCCCAAAATCAGATAGAGCACAAAAGCACATAGCACAAAAGCTTTACTCAAAGATACGTTGAGTGAAACTCGACAAATGTAGATTAGGGAAGCAGAAGAGAATCGAAGCCGCCTTAAGCAGAAAATTCTTTACAGATGAGAGAAACAAATGTTAGATATTATGTATTTGCTCTTTATATGATATTCAGCAACAACGCTGAAAACTGCAACATGGATACAGTTTGGAATGGCTGCATATGGAACACACAATTGCTTTTGCTGTATGGTGTGCATTTTGATATGATGAATATAAAATAATGTTCAGGCCTAATTAGTTAGCTAGTCAGACCTAAAGTATTCTGCCAAGCATCTGAAGTAAACCCATCCTTGCAGTTTGTGGTCAGTGAGGTCTGGTTCTAACCCAGGTGGTAGTGTACATCTCAGCCGACACCAGGTGAAAGATAGGAACACACTAGGACAGGTATTCTGTCCATCACAGGACACGCGCGCGCGCGCAGGGGGACAGTTTAGAGTCTCTGATATGCTGAAATGTGGAAAGAAACATGGAAACTCGCCACAGACGGTGCCGAGACCCGGACTCTGACACGGACTCGAACCAGGATCATTAGATCGTAACTACACAGCTGGCTTGTCACTGACCTCTGTCGGTCACGGCTAAAACTGCACACACGTGCCCCCCGCATTTACCGGCTGTTTCGTGTAGAAATTCGGTCCCTGGTAAGATTAATATTTCCTTTGGTTGACTGAAAAAACAAAAAACAAATAAAAAACCAACAACAGCCAGGCAAACAATGACTATTACTAGACGGCAGCATCACCCATTCTAGAATATTCTAAGCTTTATATTTGAAAGCAATGTGCCACCAATGAGCTAGCTAGCATTAGCTCACGCATGCTAATTTCGTATGACTTAACTTGACTTTTTTTTGTTCTTCGTGTTTAATTTGAGTTAAAATTAGTGACTTTTTTTCCCGACAGCGTCCACTGTGTTGAGGTGAAACTGTAGTGCATATTGATTAAAGCCAACCACAATGGCGACAACATCCATTGTAAAGGTAAATCAGAGATTTTCTGACCTCTTGGCTTTAGCAGAGGGTGGACAAAGTCCTTCATTTGATAAGGTTGAATTTACAGTGGCTTGTTTGATGTCGCGTGCTAAATGTAATTTATCAGACATCGTTTTAATGTTTGTGAGGATTTCAACAGTAGAAAAATCTACATTGACTTCAATCGTGGATTTATGTTAATGCAGTTTTATGTTGTGGTCCAGTCATCATTTTGACATGTCTTGGTCTTGACTTTTCCACATCCACCAACTTCCAGGAGCACTGCTTGTTTTAGCTGTCTTTTTCTGCCATCTGTGGGAACAGTAAAGGCTTAGATTTAAGTCCAGTTCCAAATGGACCCACCAACGATTTTGGTTCTTTGTTGACTGCAGGTGGACAGTCCATCCTGCATCTGGAGTCGAGTTTACTTGGGACCTGGAGGAGAGACAGACATCGTGGAGAAGTACAAACATCTCATGCTGCAGATGAACTTATTCTACCATGATGTCACCAAGGACCAGCAGGAGCTGAAGCCCTCTGTGTTAGAGGAGGGGCAGGTAAGACAGCACCTAACACACCGTTGGATTGAAGCTAGGCTGGGCCGGACATGTGCGTGCCTGTATTTCCCCGCAGGTTTGTGTAGTGTACTGGTCTGTGCTGCAGTCATGGTGCCGGGCCGTGGTGGAGTCGCTCATTGTGGACTCTGTGTGCTGCACAGCTCGTTGCCTGCTGGTGGACCATGGAGAACATCTGGTTGTTTCCTCTGACCAGTAAGAAATAAGCATCTTCATCTGGCGCTATCCTAGCTCTGCCGCCAACACAGTTATTTTGCCCTTGGCTGCTACCAACTGCTCACGCTTGGATGTGACCAGGGCTTCAACACCTTTCCCAAAGTTGGTGGAAACTTCTGGTAGTGCAGGTCAGGTGATGTGTGAGGTCTGACAGCTGTGTCTTCTCAGATGCTGCGGTGGTCTGACCTTTAGTGCAGAAACATCTATCGGCAGAGCGATGGAGTGACGATGCTGCTGTCTCACACTTTAGCCAAATAAACACTGAATTTGTCCTCTGTGATCTCGCCGAGGATCCGAGTGGTGACACAGAATTTCCTCCAGCTGCCGTTCTGGGTTAAGAGGCTCCATCTGATGGGAATCAAACCCACAACCCTGCAAGTGGATGTGTTAGAGGAGAGAGCAAAGCTCATGTAAGAGAAGCCTGAAATGTTGCTGCTTCAAAAGCTTCCAGGACCAAAAGTCCAACTATTGTCTTCTCTGCAGACCGTCCACTCAGTGGGACAGTTCAGCTACACTTTACCTCCACAACCTGCTACGAGGTAAGACACTGTCCCTCTCCCTCCTCCTCACTTTGTCTAATCAGTCTTCTCTTTTCCATCAGTGTCCACTAAATCGGAGGTGGTGCTGCTGGACTTGGCGACAGACCCCACCCCCATCATGCTGTACGTTACTGTTGGGAACATCAAGGTGACCCCCAGACCTGTTGTGTTGCTCTTTAACCTTCCTGTTTTATTATAACTATCCTATATTTATTGCTGTTGGGAGCTCTGCAGTGGTTGGACTCAGGTGTTCCACTGGAACAGTGAGGTGTCTGGATCTCGTTTTAGATTTGTGTCAACGATGATCTGGTGGCCAAGAAATTTGCGCTGTACAACAGCCAGCTGGCTGCTGGTTATGAGCTGGATGAGGTTGACCAAGAACCTGTTATGTTACCAGCTTCTATCCTGAAGCAGACCGCCTGCACGACCACGAGGGTGGCGGTTCCAGGTACACACTTCTTGTCTGCTTCCTGTTGGGTCAGACTGTCTTGTTCTTGACCACCAACGTCTCCTGCCAATGAAGATCAGCTGCTGCTGATGGTGGTGGTGGTGTTGTCCTCTCTAACATGGTTTCATTCACAGTGCTGCATCAAAGCTGGTCTATGGGTGGAGCATGTGACCACCTGGCTCCTCCATCCACACCTAAGGTCAGCAGCTCTGCTCCACGTAGGACAACAAAACACACACTAGCATGTAAATAAGGGCCATTGTTGGACAGGACACATGTAAATGTCCAGTTTCCAGGGCAGCAGATGGTTTGTGTTGAGACATCGGTGTACGGTTCAGCAGGAGCCTCCACAAAGATCACACATGCACATGGACATGTGGACTCTTGTATAACATTTGAGCTTCTTTACTAAATGATGATTTTATATTCTGATGTTTAATGATGGTCATTATTTAATCGTCACTGTGTGACTAGAAATTAATAGGTTCTAACCCTGCCACAGGAGATAAGGCTGCAGGAGCTGGTGTGGGGCAGAGCATTGGGTGGATGAGCAGATGTTGAAACAATTTCAACAGATTTTCTGCAGTGAATGTTCACCTTTAACTCCTCTGCTGCTTTAGAGGCCGCAACACAAGCTGGAGTGGTCGGAAGATGGACGTGTGTGTGCAGGCAGCCAAGCAGTGTTCAGGCTTGCTGAAGGTGCTGAAAATGATGATGCTGGAGATGATGATGATGATGGAGGTGCTGCTGCTGAATGTGCTGAAGATGATGATGATGGTGCTGCTGCTGATGGTGCTGAAGATGATGATGGTGTTGTCGCTGACAGGTGAAGCCCTGTTTGGATCTCTTTTTGGAATATTCCTTAATATATGTTAGCATGCTGCTAGCAGGGTTAGGCTCATCTGACTAAGGACCTTTGCTTTAACCACATGACACCATATCTGCTACATGTGTCTGAATGCTGTGTTGAGGCCCTTCTGATGTTGCCCCTCTAACTCTAACTCTGTTTTTGTACCCCTGCTGGGGACTATCGAATGGACCCTTTCCTTGGACCGGATTTGTTGAACCTGCAGAAATGAAGCTGAATGTGTTGGTGAGAAAACCGAAGAAAGGAGGTATGAGAACGCTCTGTGGTGTGAAGCAGCACAGAGGACGTGCAGCAGGGAGCAGGATGTCATGTGTGCACGGTGCGCTTCACTTGCTGAAAGTTTGATGGAACTGCGATGTTTTCTCTAGTTTGACTGACAGGAGACATCAGGACTAACTCGTCTACCTGAGTCTTGACGTCACAGCTCCTCCACATACAGCAACAGTTTGTTGGTGCTGCTTGCACCTGTTTTCGTCTCCACCTGTTCTGCTCCGCAGTGGACCACGATGTCCTTTAGTGTCCAGAACTTCAAAAGTCTGCATCAGTCCAGCTCTCTGACCTGAACTCTCTCCTGCAGCTTTTTGAAGTGGTTGAACCCAGACCTTCTGGACCATGATCCAGATGCTCTAGAGTGCAAACAGGTATTCTCTGTGGAACCTTTCAGCATTTCTGAACCTAATGAGTCATTTGAATTGTTCTGATCCAGTACAGCTTTGAACGGGCTCAAAGCTCACATGTCATTGGCCCTCAGGTTGTTCCCAGTGGTCCCAGTAAGAGCACCGTCCTTGTTCACTCTGCCCTTCCAGTAGAACCCTGCAGCAGCTGGGATGATGCCCCCATCATGGAGCATCTCCGCAGGGTAAATGAATGTTCAGCTTCACTTTGAATTCCAGCCTCAAAAACACACAATGGGTTGTTTGCAGTGTGAGAACCTTGGAGTAAATCAGCAACCTTTCCACCACCCACCACACAGATGGGACCGGAGACAGGGGGTGGAGATAAGGTGGGCGAAGACTGGGTGGACAGGGGAGGAGACTCGGGAGGGGGGCATATGGAAGGGAGACTGTCGAGGTAGAGGCTAGGGGAACAGGGGAGGGTGGAGACTAGGGGAGACAGGGGAGGGCGTAGACTAGGGGGGAAGGCAGAGACTAGGAGAGGGTGGAGACTGTGGAACAGGGGAGTGCGGAGACTTGGGGGACAGGGGAATGCGGAGAATTGGGAGGGTAGAGACTGGGGGAACTGCACAAAGATTTGGTTGTAGTGGACGGGCTCATCACCTGCTCCACACCCAGTGGAGCTTCCCACACTGCTGCTCTGTCTTCAGGGCTGGTGGAGGGCACAGTACAGTACTCTGTCTCCAGCTGATTGCTATAGCTGGCCAGCTATGGCTCGTGGGTGCAACACGCTAGTGATCTCACAAAATAGTGAGCAGCCGCTCAGCTACCTGGCTCCGTTCCTGACCAACATCCTGCTGAGTTCCATCTTCACCTGCCAAACCTCCAGCAAAGGGGTGAGAACATCATCGTCGTCTTCATTCTTAAACATCTTCATATTCAAGTTATATTTATTTAGAAAGCCATCCTGATCACACCTGTCTGCTCCTGTACTGAACTGTCATTAGTTGGGGTGTTCTTAGCTTTGGGCTTTGCTCTTGTGTCCAGCCCATCGCTGTCGTGCTGTGTTCAGGCTGGGAAAAGGCTCAAGTTGTCTATGACCTGCTGGAGGAGATAAAGGTCAACCAAACCCTTCACTCCATCATTATCCTGCTGGGCCTCAAAGAAGACGAGGCTAAAGCCTTCAAGATCCCTAAAAACTGTGAGTCAACATCTTCATCTCTGTCTGCTTGTGATCAACAAGGTCATCGGATTTTTATATGCAGCCCGAATCTGATTCTAAATTTTCTGATTTTACTTCATCAAAAACACTCTCTCCTGTTTCATTTCATCTGTGGAAATGTGAATGTGAAAGGGATGTAGCAATCTCCGAAAGGCTGTCTGAAAGGCTGTTCCTTTAGAGATGAGCACTGGTGGGAGGGAAACGGGTAGGAAGAACCAGCAGAAACACCAAATAATACGTCGCTGACTGTAAAATGTCCAAATCTTCTCAGCAGCACTACTTCTGTGCGTAGACACATACACACTCCCAGTGTGGGAGCGTGGTGGGTGAGACTGGTTGATTGGGACTGTAAGAAACTGAAACTGTGTAAGAAACTGAGCCGTGGGGTTTATCAGAAATGCTAATGGTAATCTATGCCTGTGCTGATGCTAAATTATGACTTCTGTTTTGACCAGGCCTTCTGTTGGTGACCACTCCCTTCACCTTGGTCCGTCTGCTGTCTTGCCACTGTTTTTTGTTCTTGCGTCTGTCTCATCTGGTGTTGGACGAGGCCGACCGGCTATTCACACTTGCACCTGAGCAGGTAAAGCACCGTCTCTCTCCCCCACAGGTTCATCTACACCTCTACTGGCTGTAAATGTGGCAGTTTCCATGTGAAGCTGATGAAAATGTGACCATTTCTCTACGACAGTCCCAAATCCTTCATTCTGCCACCTGATTTTATGGGGACCCAATATTTAAGTCCCAGCGTCCCAGCAGGTTTATTTTTAATAATGTAGCTGCAGCCAAGCTGGCTCTGAATGCTGAGTCCTAGTTTGGCTGTTCCAGGTGTCAGATGGTTTCGTTTTGAATTCCTTCTTCGTTTTTTCTCCTGTGGATTTAAAAATGCTCTCATCAGATGGTGACCATCTTGCAGCATTTCCAGAAAGGGAACTTGAAGGGGGAACCGATGTCCCGTTGTCACCAGCTGGTTGCTGTGGCCAAACGATGGAGTGGGCACATGGGCCACCTGTTAGCCAATTACATGCCACACCCCTGCATCGTGCTGTCTGTGTTGGAGGAGGTGGCTCTCTATGCTGACATCCAGCAGGTTTAACATCAGATCTCACAAAACGTCAACTTTTTTATCAGAAATTATCACAAAGTCCTTCATTCACAAGCAATCATCTGACGGCTCAGATGTTTTGTGAAAGAGCTCAACTTTATCAGTATAAGTTTAATCTTTTTCCAGATTGTCCTCGTAACTATGGAGAGCAAGAAGAGTTCTGAACTGCTGGATTTGCTGGATTTGAATCCTAACATTGGTCAGAAGACTCTGGTCATAACCAGATCTGCTCTGGAGGTGGAAGAGGTGTTCAAGGTGAAAGAGAATTTCTGTTTTAACTGTGACGTCATTCATGCTGTGGCCTCTGGCCTTCTTTTGGTGTCTTTTGGCAGCTGTAACGGGGATCAGTTCTCTTTTTACAGCTATGGTTTTAGATTAGACAAATGTGTTTTCTGAAAAGATTGATTCTTCAAATTAGCATGTACTAATAAAGCATGTTGACAGTAAGAGCTTTGAAACTCTTATGTCCTCACAGGTTTATGCTGAATGAAAACACTGTTCTGATGTCTGGAGAATATCTGACGTTTTCAATTTCAGGCTCTGAGCAGCAAATCTGCTTTCTGCCTGATGGTACACGAGACATTGACTCATCGCTTTGACTGTGTGATGGAACAGTGGAGGGAGGACATTGGTCCCAGCACTCACATCATTCTGGGTAAACCGTTGGTTCATTTACAGTGAACGGTCTGTGTCTAACCTCTGATGGTTTCTGATGGGACCAGTGACCTCCACCGAGTGTCTGAAGAGTTTGAGCATCAGGGATGCCACGAGTATCATCCACTACGACTTTCCTGCGTCTCCCAAAGTGTTCGGTCAGCGACTCTTCTGCATGGCTGACAACTTCAGGAACCTTTCCGAACAGGTACAATGAGCTTGATTTGTGCTGACTCCTGTCTGTCGGAGGTCATTGATCAGCAATCGGAACGATCGCTTTTACGAACACATCAGGATTGGCTGTGGAAGATGTCTCCTTGCTTTTCCCAGGCTCCTCTGCAGGCCCTGGCTGTTGTCTGCCCTGCTCCTGTGCAGTCTGTGCTGTTCATCTCTGAGAGGAGCACCAGTCACAGTGTGGGGATCCTGCGTTACCTGGAGCGGACCTGTGCCCAGCTGCCCCCACAGCTACTCTCCTTTGTCCAGGGTGTCCTTGCTGCCCGTGAAGAGCAGAAGATGGACCGTCCTCTCTGCAGCTATCTGAAGACCATTGGAGTCTGCAGGTCTTTGATGAACATATGGCACCAGAGATTTACTGGTGCCAGTTTAACAATTCAGCTCTCACTGGTTTTCATTTAACGGGACACCAAAGGCGTCAGAGATCAGTAGGATTCAGGCGGTCACTCTAAAAAACCCTTTAACCCATCAACCCTTAAAAAAAACCTTTGATCCTGCTGGCATGACCTCTTTGATGTGAGCATTTCTGTTCTCCTGGATGGAGGCTGCACGCTGTGGTGATGTTGGCTTTTTTTCTGTGTGTCGCAGAGACAGCAGTGGGTGTCCTGATCGCCACAGACTGATTTATCATCTGGATCAGCCACTGCTTCCTACCACAGGACTTATAGAGGTGAGCTGGTTCATTTCCAGTGAAAACCACTGCTGACCACTTTGTTCCCCAGTGCTCAGAGACGATTACCATACATACCTCACGCATGCAGGGTAAAAACAGCCTTAAATCACCCTTGTGTCCGTCTAAAATATGAGACCAGCCGTGCTCCATGCAGGTCTTTCAAGCTGGTCTAAAAGAAGTCATCAAGAAGCTTTCTCAATAAAACCACCTGACATCATGTGATCCCAGGTCCAGCCTCTCTATGTAAAAACGGCGTCGGTCTTCTACGGTCGTATTATCAGGAAGGAGTGCCACGATGATTTTCAGAGCATGGTGACCGACTTGACGTCTCACTATGCTGAGAAGAAGCTTGCAGCCAGGCAGGTGAAGGAGGGAGGCCTGTATGTGGTGCAGGAGGCCACAGAGTTCCACAGGTGTGGCATGAACAACCTAAACAGCAGCGGCTCTCTCAGCTGTACTGGTGTGACCATAAATCAGATGTCCATGAACATCAGAGAAGGATGACCATGACCATGTTCTCCTGCCGGCAGGGTGAAGATCCTGTCTGTCTCTGACAGAAGCGACCGCCTATTTTCCAGCAATGTAGTTTGGTTTATTGATGTCGGGAAAACGGAGGAAGTCAAGTCCTACCAGCTCTTGGAGCTCCCTCAACGGTACCACTCTGTGCCCAGCCAGGCTGTCGAAATGATCGTCTGTGGGGTCAGACCAGCCGACAGTGAGAAGGACTGGCACCCAAAGGTCTCCTGCTCCTCTCCCAACACATTCTCTCTTCCCATCCTCATCTGATCTGTCTTTGCATCCAAAATCAGGTCACCAGAGCGATCCGTGAGAAGATCCAAGGTGTGCCGCACCAGGCCAGAGTGGTTTTCACTCTGGGGAGGACTGTGTTCCTGGATCCTATGGTGAATGTTGTCCATCAGCCTTGTGTTTGGATTTGAATCTTGCTAACAGCTTTTCTTTTGTAAGATGTCTGTGTAGATTCTCAATCATCCAGGTCATTGTATCCAAGGTAGTTTTCTCTGTCAACTGGACTGGGTTTCTTTTCTTTTGTACTTCTCAGGTATGTGTTGCCCACATTCCTGGAATGAGAACTGTGATCAACGAGTACAACGTGCACACAGAAATCCTCAACACTGGGATGGCCGTCAAGAACCCTGATCACCTGGACCTGCTGAGGGCACTGTGCCAGGAAATGGGTCACATGTCTGGGTAAGGATGCTGACTGTGGTCCTAGCAGGGAAGCTGACTGTAGTCAACTGGTGATGAATGTTCACAGGTCGGGAGAAGCAGCAGTATCCCTGGGGGCCAGGATCCAAGCTGAGGAGACTGTTCTGGGTGACTGTTCTTACTCTGAACCCCTTGGTCTAGGATCTCCAGTGACACAGGCCCTGCTCCCAGTAGAACCAGCGGGAAGGGATGCTGTTGCCTACCCGGCTGCAATTTGTGAGGAGTCGTCTTTGATAATCTCAAGGTTGGTTATTGGTGAAGACCAACTGAAGGTGCACAGGTCTACCTGGGGCAAGTGAACCAATTCTTCAGATTTATCAATGATATATGTTGACATTTAAAAGTACCAGAAGTCAGATTTATTGTAAATGTTTTGACATTACTTCTTATGTTTGAGAACTTCCGGAACTGGATGTTTGACCACGAGTCATTAAGCGTAATACATACGCCTGGAAAAGATAAGCTGATCTCTGTCTTTGCTTAATAACAATCAACCTCCCATTGTCTCTGATTTTCAGAACCAGTGAGGACGGCAGACTTTACTCCTCAACCAGTCAGCCCACAGCCATCCACCTCTGTGAGGACGGTAGCAGGCTGCTTAGCAAAGGTTCAGCCCACCAAGAACCCACCAGGAGGTAGGAGATAGTTTTCCTCCTGCCAACAAAGCTCCAAAAGTGAAGCTGCATCTACTGTTTGTGTTGCAGTTTCCACCCTCAGGTCCGCTGGTACCAGACGCGTGACTTTGTGATGGTGACGGTGAAGCTGCTGAATCCGGAGGATCAAAGCTGCCACTTCTACCCAGACAGAGTCGTTTACAGGTATCTAGTTGTTGGCTGTTTGTGTCTAGTTTTACGTTTCTAGCTACTGGACCTTCTGAGAACTTTTCAGAGGCCTGAGTGGGCTCCTCTACAGCCTGATCTTCACACAGACATGTCTGTGACATATAACACGGGACATTTTCTCATGTGTTAAGTGGTAGAGCAAACGGACGGAAGTACTGGGCCGACTTGGAGCTTCAGGCTAGCATCCATGCTGAGAGCTGCTGCTGGGAGATGAGCTGCAATGAGCCGGTCCTCAAACTAGTGAAACAGAAGCAGGGATACTGGGAGCGCTTCTCTAGGAACAAGGTACTGATGGAAGTTCACACTGATGGTAATGTTGGCAGCAGCAGTCCATTCCTGACATCCAATAGTATGCTAATGGCATCAAATGGAGATATGTATTTATTGAAGCTGTTTTAGCTGAAAAGCTGCATTTTTGTGACAGAAACTTTTGAAACATAAGATGGAAGAAGGAATATAAGGAATATATATATAAAACATAAGAAGGAATAAGGCACTACAGAACAGAACTGCTGATCAAAGAACAGTAAATCTCTCAGTATTGTCTGGAGCTGATGGGCTTTCTGCTCTGATATCAGCTTTGGCCCACAGCTGATCAGCAGCGATCATGCTCACATATTTCTCATCTTGAGTCGCTTGGAATAAACAACTTCTTTTTCTTGGCAGAATATTTTTGTGAGCTACGACACGCAGCACTTTGAGAAGGAAGAAGCCATAGCCCTGAATGGTAGGCAACTGAACCACAGTGGCTGCTGCTCAGCAGATGACACTTTTGATTACTTTTTTATGTTCATGGTCCCCAGGTCGCTGGTTTGTGGAGGAAACTGGTGAGGACAACTGGTACATGAACTCAGACAGCACCAGTGAGAGTGACTGAAGGTTACAGGTCCTGGTGCTGCCTGTTATCATCCATCAAAGGGCTTTACATGGGTGGAGTAGCAGAGAAGTCCAAGTTTTTCTTTCCATATGTGTCCCAGAAGTTTATTCCAGGTTGTTCACAGACTTTTTTGCTGGTTGTAATGTTGCAGCTGAGCTGAACCGTTGCAAGCATTTAAGTATTTCTCAGTTATTGTAATTAATAATGATTAGTGATGTATTTCCTGTGTTGTATGAAGAGTTCTGAGTTCTCCTTGGTTTACATTAAATACGTCAAGAGAATTTTGATGATGGCTGCTCTGAAAGCTGTTTCCTTTCTCTTTATTTCCTTTCTCTTTATTTTGTTGTGTGCAATTAAGGCAGAGACCTTGTGATACATCATTTGAATCCTCCTCTCAGCCAAACGGTTACAGGGGACATTAGAATGAATTTATGATGATTGGACAAGACGAAACCACAAAATTCTGGTAAAGGTCCATATGTTTGTTCAGGAAGATTCTCGGGAAGCATTAGTCAGAGTTGCTTTTTGTCAGCAGTTCTGTAACTTTTATGGACAGGATGTAAAGATAATGGACATTACCCTAACCCTAACCTACCAGCACCACTCTGCAGGCCAAGTTCCACTCTTTTCTGTTGTGGGAACCCCTGAGGGGAGGATGGGTGATGAAGGGGAGCCCAGGCAAGGACTGTATTCATGTTTCCTGGAGGATTGAAACAAATTTCAGATGTCTAAATTTTGCTTTAAGGTCCTATTGATAGTGTGTTTTATAGATTTGTTTTAATATCTGTGTGTTCATTTAAAGTTATATGTAATTTCATTTGAATGAGAGAATTGCTGAAGGTTTTGGAATTGAATTATTAATTTCCACAGTTTTTATTAATCTTGCTCATGTTTAATTTTTCAGACGTTTAAGAAGATGTCATTTTACTTGTGTATGAAGTATTAAATATTCTGACTAGAATTCAAGTCCATCCTTATAGTGGACAGTCGCTTATAATGTTCGTGTAATACAGGGTGGTGCCGTAGGTGGCAGTATAGTGTGAGGTGGGCTTGTTATGGGAAAGAAGAAGTAATACGTGTGTTGTTCGATAGGGGGCCGCGTGAGGTAGCTGACGTTGTAGAGCAAATGTTCGACCTCTAGATAAAAATGCAGTTTGAAATCTGATTTTTTTTTTCTCCGTAAGGAATTGTCTGGAGATCCTTAGCAACAGAACAATACAGCAGTTGGTTTTTTTTAAAAATTCTGTTGTAGTTCTGTACCCGAGACGGGAAGCTAACCGCCAGTCAGCAGCCCCGGGCGGTAGCCGTCATCGATCTTAATGTCTATGGTAGCCGTAGCTGTTGGTCTTTGCCATGCCCGCCTCCAGTAACAGGTAAAACACATTATATAGCCGAGAAATCACGCTGGGATGTTGCTGAGGTAACGAGGGTTGTTGTGGGGCTGCTGGTACCGGTGCTAGTACATCTAGCAGTTGTGTATGTAGCTGGACCCAAATGTTCACGCTTCCGGTGTTCCTTTACTGCCGGAGCGATAATTAATATAGCTGTCATAATACCTAAATACCTTCAATTAGAAAATAACATTTTGATTCACCCGCACGTTGTTATAATCGTCGTTTGTGTAAAGTATCTGTTGATATTCAAGAGCTAATATACAACATCAAACCCGGTGCTAATGAACGGCACGTCACAAGTATAACAAGCCCATTTAACCACTCCGACCCAGTTCAACTAGTCTATTAGTCCTGTCTGTCCCAGTATGTCTGTAGTAGTCTCTAATTATCATCAGTATTTATGATGGTCACTTAGCTGTTAATCATTGGGATGGTCTATCAACGTGCCAATAATCCGATTACTGATGACGTGAATGTGTCCCTCTGTCCCCCTGTTGTTGTGCTGGGGCTAAAACATCAGCTGAGACATGCTTTGATCTCATGGTTTGTCATATTGACATTCCTTGACACCACAAAGCGTTCCTACAGCTCTCTTCCTGTGAGGTCATGAGGATTGTGATGGTCATGTGACTCCCTGCTCAGAACGTGAAATGGTTCTAGCGTGGCCTGGATCAGAGAGGGTGAAGCTGATCTGATGAAGAGTTTTGGTTGTGCAGTGTTTCTTCATCAGACCCAGAAATGAATGGCAAGAGCAACTGTTGAATAAAGAAGGAACATTTCCATGGTTTGGAATGATTTATTTCTCCTGAGATCGCAGCCGAGCTTTGTTTTTGTTAGTAGAGCACATCCAGCCCAGCACCACTCATCTTGGAATGGTTCTCCCTGTGTTCTTCCTGGGGTCACTCTGGCTTCTCTCTTGCTATGGGAATTGTCCCATATCTGCTCCTGCTTTGTTTGGAATGTGTGGAAGGATGTCAGACTCTGGCAATCATGGTTGATGCTGATGTTCTTGCTTTGAGGCATCGCTGCAGCTTGTCTTACGGTTCTTCTATCATTTTCTCTTCGCAATAAACCTCAAATTGATTTCCCTGAAATGGGGTCACTGGGTTCTGTCTGTTGTCATGACCAGGATCCAGACTGCCTCCTCCATATGGCGGTGTATGATGAGAACATCCTGAAGAACCCTTTCTACCTGGCACTGGAGAAGCAGAGACCAGACTTGTGCAGCCGAGTGGCAGAATTCCACGGTGTGGTGAGTCTCTGAAGGCCTATTCATACCTCCCCACTTTAGCCCAGTTTAGCTGGTAGCCGACTGTTTGTTGCCTGTGTAGATTCTCAGTCATCCAGGTCATCGTTATCCAAGGTAGTTTTCTCTGTCAACTGGACTGTGTTTCTTCTCTGTGAAGACGTTTCGCCTTCTATCCAGAAGGCTTCTTCAGTTCTGAACTCGCTGGGGACCGAGCTTGAAAATATAGCCCCTGGGACCATTACTATGTTAATGATCTGAGTGGTCACCTGAGAGTCGTCGGCAGGGTTGTTGGTAGGGTCGTTGGTAGGGTCATTCACCTAGTTTCGGTTGAGGCGTCTCCCCTTTGTCTGCTGGGTCACATGGTGGTGAGTCACTGGGTCTCCTGGAATGGTGTGACTGTTTCTTGCTCTCCTCTGCCAGGTCAGGGTGAGACAGTCATACGCGCCGTGAGCCTGGGTCGGAAACCATGACCACCTCCGACTCAAGCTGATACTTCTCCCCCTTTTCCTCCTTCTCTTGCCAGCTGGCCACCAGCAGGAAGGTCCCCCTATATGAGCCTTCTCTAGCTCAAGGTTTCTTTCTGTTAAAGGGAAGTTTTTCCTGCCACTGGTGCTTGTTGAAGGTCAGGGCCTGGGATTCTATGATGCACCTGGAGACACTTTTGATTGTAGCAGATGCTGATAAATAAAAATGAATTGATTTGATCCATTTCTGCTCTTCAGCTCCTCCATGTTTTCAATGAAAACCATCAACCACTGCATTTCCCGGTGCAACTTCATTATACTAAACATTGTTGGTGACCAAGTAGAGTGGGAGGCCACTCCTGCTGATGGAGGTCTGCAATGTGAACGAGCAGTAACCTGCTGTTGACCCTTTTGAAGGATCACTTGTAATGTTTGAGTATGAGAGGAAGTGTTATCTAACAACTCATTTCACACATCAGTCAGTGATGCTGTGGTCCAGGATGGTCTGATCTCTTTCTGCCCTGACAGTATCTAATTTTACAGATACAGGTTAAAGTTGTCTCCTCATATCTCCTGAGAAATGTTGAAACATTTGTTACCATCAGTGAGTGTTGAACTGGGTTTGTGTCTTCCTGCAGGTTCTGGTTCCCTGTTGCAGCAGTTTGACGGTCAGCAGCTTCTCAGACACACAGTTTGACAGTTATGTTCTGCAGCCAGTAGAGGATGGATTCCAGACAGTTGACGGAAAGGTTTGTTCTGTCCGTCTGTGCAACCTCACCTGCTGCTCACCTGTGCAGAAACATACAGTTACATCACATGAATCAAATCCAGACCGGCATCAGAGTTGGACAGTGTTGGAGACCAGTCTGAAACGTTGGGTTTTTGATTGAAAACAAGGAAATAAAATGGTTTTCCTCCTGTTGCAGGAGGTCCGGATCCAAAACAAACAGATCCTACTGGGATCCGGTTTTCCTGCTCTGGCTTCGGTCCCCATCCTGTTTGATGAGACCTTCTACAATGACCAGGAGCAGAGCTACAACATTCTGTGCATCTCCAGGCCCATAGAGGTGGACCTGAGTCTTTGTGATCTCAGCCCACCGCACCCCTCCTACCTGAAGAATCTGGACGATGTCCGGGAGTTCTTGGGCCACCACACACAGAAGCTGGACAAACTGATCCAGAGCTTCTGTCAGGCCTTCAGACAGCAGGACAGGAAAGGTCTCCGACACCACATAGTGAGGCAAATTCTCTTCTTCTCTGCCCCTGGTACCACTTATTCTCCTTACAGCACAGATGCAGAAACCACATGAAACTGTCCTGTTGTCTCTCCACTCAGGACTCGGTGAATGCTCTTTACACCAAGTGTCTTCAGTGTCTGCTGAGAGACTCTCGTCTGGTGAGTACAACATGGGAGAAGAAAGTTCCGCCCAGAAAGTCACGTCAAACTGGTCTTCAGACCATGAGCGTGAGCTTGAATGCATGGTGGTTAGATGATTGGATGTGTCGTGTCCATTGGATGGATGTGCAGAGGTCTGGTTATTACTAGCTTCTACAACAGATGGCCCACCACATGGTCTTGGTGGGGTTTGTTTGAACAGATGGTGCTCAGGCATCATCAATATTTCCAGACTGTTTTCTGCTCAGCTTTTATCCAGCAGTGCCTCCTCTGCATCTTCTGTGCTGACTGGTACATTTGTCATTTTTTCTTTGTTCAGAAACTTTTGGCTAAAGAGGGGCTACAGATGAATCTTCTCAAACAGGCTGTCGAGGTAAAAGTATTCACCTCTGAAGAAACAGCTAATGGCTAGTGAGAACAGATGAGCCACTGTTGCTGTATTTGCTGTAACAGTGGGGCTTGAGAAACAGCAGGGGTTGCTGTAATCATCTCTGCTTACTCAGCTGTCAAGCTGAAATCAATACTAGCTTAAAGGTTTTTGAGCCCTTTTCCCTCAGCTGCTGTCCAAACAAAGTCTTGTGTTTTCCTTTTCCAGATGTATGTTCATCATGGAATCCATGACATAATTTTTAACTTTGTGGGGACTCTTGAAGCCAGTCAGGTAGGTGCGAACCCTTCTTTTTCCCCACAGTCATGGAAGTAAACTGTTTTTGTCCAGAATAATTCTCCTTTCATTTCTGCACCTTCACAAAGTTCCAGACAGATTATTCATGTCCAGTGAAGATGGCAGGTTTGCTGCTGAGTCATGTGATTCTATTTTATGTTCTGATGCTTTTCAACAGGATGCAGCCTTTAACAAAACCAGCAGGAGTCTGCAGGAGCTGCAGCAGAAAGATCTGGGAGTCAAACCCCAGTTCAGGTCTGCTCCGCAACACATCTTTTATCTGGGCCTCAGTTACCACGGAGCTCTTGCTGTAGTAACCGCTCCCTGCTCTAATAGCAGCTTCATCATTTTCACCTGTTGCTTTTTCGCAGCATCAACTTGTCTCGAGCAAAGAGAGAGCTGAGCCGGCTCAACCAGCAGACATCCCCCCTCCTCAAACTGCTCTGTCTGCGCCAAGTCGCCCTCACCGCCATCCAGACCCCCAAGCGCACAGGTTTGGACCAGCTGGCCAGTGTCATCATGTGGTTTTAAGCGAGGGGCTGTTGGTGTAACTCTGTGTGTGTGTGTGTGTGTGTGGTGTGTGTGTGTGTGTGTGGTGTGTGTGTGTGTGTGTGTGTGTGTGTGTGTGTGTGTGTGTGTGTGTGTGTGCCTGCGTGCGTGCGTGCATGTGTGTGTGTGTGTGTGTGTGTGTGTGTGCATGTGTGTGTGTGCCTGCGTGCGTGTGTGCCTGCGTGCGTGCGTGCGTGTGTGCCTGCGTGCGTGTGTGCGTGCAGTCAGTATTGAAGCCGTGTGTGCAGATGACCTGCTGTCAGTCGTCCTGTATCTGCTGGTGAAGACAGAAATCCCCAACTGGTGAGCAGATGAGCTCTGGTGAAGCACATCACCAACAAATTTCCTTGTCATCATGTCTGTGTTCAGTTGTTTCATCTCTGTGGTTTGATCTTTGTGACAGTATCAGGTGCAAGCTGTCGCAGAATTTAGCCGTTTTGAGAAGTAAACGATGAATCTAAGTTACTGCGCAGGAGATGGTTTATTCAGTCAGTCGGTCAGGATACATGCATGGAAGCATGCAGAGAGATCTCTGCCTATGCCTACACAGTTCTGATCTTATACAGCCGAAGGCCCGCCTCCAAGACACACAGGATGTCTGCACAGCATGTGTGCGCTGCATGCACAGCATGTGCTCAACACAGGACGTCTGCACAGCATGTGCGCGCTGCATGCATAGCATGTGCTCGGCGCCTGCACAGCATGTGTCCTGGCTGGCACAAGAAGTAGAATGTCCCCCTCGTCAGTCGTTTGACGTAGGTCTCCATTGAGCCTCAGGGCGCCTTTGTTCCCTGTGAATGCATGAGGTGCCAAACAGGCTCATATGCTCACCCAGTCTTCACCCCACCCTTTCTAATTTCCATTTCTTTTCCTTTCTTTAGCACTCAATTTCCATTTCAGAATCAGAAGGCAGGTGTTTATGCCCCTTGTGGCTGGTTGCAGTATAGCTGTTAAACACATCCCCCTCTGTGGGACAGATATACAACTTGGCCGGAGTAAAGACACATTGATGCAGGGTGTTTAAACTGAAGGCAGTCAGCAGGGGGCAGACATGACGGCTGCCAGTCATAACCAAATCCATCAATGGATTGGAGCCTATGAAGCAAATCTAATGTTTTTGTTTTGTCAGGATGGCGAATCTGAGCTACATCAAAAATTTCTGCTTCAGCCACTCCAGCAAAGATGAGCTGAGCTACTGTCTGAGCACGTTTGAGGCTGCCGTCGAGTATATCAACCTGGGGAAGCTGCAGGATACACACACTGTGAGTGTCTCTCACACAGACACACACACACACATGGTGCCTCAGTAATGTTTAAACAGGTTGGGTCCCCTCAGCACTCGGGTTCCTTGAATGAAAAGGTGTATTTCAAAGCAAGGCTGAGTCTGCTGGATCAGAACGCCACACCCATCCACTCTCTGTTCCAGGTGAGCTTACAGACAAAAGGCTTCTTCACATATTTTAGCACCAGAATGACCAATTTTTCATCCTGTGTGTGCATGTGTTGTGCCCGTTTTGAAGCACATAGCAAATGGGAACAAAGAGGTGGTGGAACATTTGCTGAATGAGGGTGAGAGAGAGGGGGAGGTCAGAATGTGTCATCCGCTCTGTTCCTGTACCCTCTGTGACCTCCAGCTGTCTGGGTAAATATCATCTCATCATGGACCCCCTGAGCCTTCGGCCAGATCATTTTGGTTTTTAAGTGCTTGTATCTGTTGCCGGAGGTTAGGACTCACTACATATAGAATGTTTAAACTGATGTGGTAGGGTTCCTTTTCTAGTCGCTTGAATGACCCTTCCATCGTCACGCCACGCTCCAGAGATGACCGAGGCTACACGCCACTACATGTTGCTGCTACCTGCGGTGAGCCCCAGTTATAACAGTACAGCTATAGCATGTTAGTACTGGGAGCTTTAGAGTGTGTGTGTGTGTGTGTGTGTGTGTGTGTGTGTGTGTGTGTGTAGGTCAGTCTCAGCTGATTGACCTCTTGGTGTGTAAGGGTGCCTCAGTGAATGCCACAGATTACCATGGTCTCACACCGCTGCACCTAGCCTGCCAGCATGGATACCAGGGAGTCACGGTGAATAGATACACACATACACACACAGGTAGATACAGACACACAGATAAATACACTAAAAATGTGTACTGCTTGCAGCTGCTGCTGCTGCACCACAAGGCCAACACGGACGCTCAGGATAACAGTGGCAACAGTCCGCTGATCCTCGCCTGCATGTACGGCCACGAGGATGTGAGTAGCAGGAACACCAAGCAGCGTCGTCATGCAGAGCACCTGTCACTCATTGGAACAGTAACTAGAATCCGTGTGTGTGTTAGTGTGTGAAGGCGCTGGTGTACTACGACATCCAAACATGTCACCTGGACCTGCAGAATGATAAAGGTGACACAGCGCTGCACACCGCAGCTCGCTGGGGCTACGAGGGCATCATCCAGGTGCTGCTGGAGAACAGAGCAAACATCCACATTGTCAACAAGAACAAAGACTCCCCGCTGCAGTGTGCCCTCAACTCCAAGGTAAGTTTAAGGTCAGGGTGTAGAGCCCTTTGCTCCATCATCCTCTTTGACCATCAGATGGTTGATATATCTACTTAACTGTGTTCATGTCCTGGGCTGATCAAATAGTTCGGTACAAACTTCTTCTTGTGACCACACACACACACACACACACACACACACACACACACACACACACACACACACAGAGTCTTCAGCAGCTGTTCCGTCCTGATGTTCCTACATGTAGATGAATGTTGGATGTTCTGTGTTCTGCCTGGACCTGATCACTGAGGTGATCCAGTTCTCGTTCTGTTCTCTTGTAGATCCTCATGCTGTTAGAGTTGAGCCAGAATGGTAGTCAGCGCAGCAACACTAGATTTACTGTGAGTACACAAACACACAGGCTGGTCCAGAAATCTCTGCACAGATGTTTTAAACTTCTGACATTCTAGAAGTTAATAACATAATTTATCACGGCAGCCATTGACTTGGTTTTCATCTACCAGGGTTCCTGCAACTTGTTTGTGTGTGAGTGTGTGTGTGTGTGTGTGTGTGTGTGTGTGTTTGTGTGCGTGATCCAAGAGGAAAGTTGGCTTTGGTTTTTTGATGGTACTTATGCTCCTGCTGCCTATTTCTTTTAACTGCCCCCCCCAATCACCATGTTGCTCCCCTCAGGTCTCAGATGACAGCAGTCTCTGCTCCTCCATCTCCAGCACCTCCTCCCTGGGCTCAGAGTTCAAACCGGAGGGTGAACGAGTCCGACACAGAGAGGTAAAACACCTAGGGAACCTGTCAGGAAAAGAGTAGAGCATGTGTTTTCACTGTGCTGATGAAGGGACAGACCTGGCACTGGCTGTTTCCATGACAACTAGTAATGAGCCTGTATGATTGACAGGTGGAGAAGCTGCTGCGAGCTGTAGCTGATGCTGATGTGGAGATGGTGAGAAGAAATGGGAAGTAGTCACATCTTCTGAGCTGATCTCCTTCTCTAAAGCTGTGTGTGTGTAGGTGCGTTTCCTGCTCGAATGGACAGATGAGAAAGAGGAGAATGAAGAGGAGGTTCAGGCTCTGCTGTGTCACCCTCTCTGCCAGTGTCCCAGCTGTTCTCCGACACATAAGGTGTGAGAGGAAAGTGAGGGATTGTTAGGTTCAAACTGTTCATATAACAATGCTGTAACTACTTATTATCACTCCTGACCAGAACCCTGACCTACTTTAGCTGATGTTCTATCACCTCGGAATAGCAGGGGACAACCTGAACATCCTGTGACACTCCATCCCCCATTTTCTTATATGTTCGTTTTGTATATATCATGCTTTGTTTTATCATGTGAAGCTTACACGCTTATTGTAATCTTACATGTTCGTGTGCTAGTGTAAGAATAAACTTCACCAGGGCCCACACTTGTAGCTCACACTGCAGATGTGTGGTTGCCCTTGCAGCAAGTAAACTGAAGCTTCCGTCTCATTCCTCTGATGGCAACAGCACGGGAAGAAAACTGATCACTTTCTCCCCAACAGGGATGAGAAGGTGAAGCAGAGGGTTGGTCCTGACTCTGTATGTGTGTCTGTGTCTGTGTAGATGTGTGTCCTGCAGACCGGAGCTCTGGCTGTAAACAGCTGTAACTTTGACGGCTTCACGCCGCTGCACGTGGCTGCCTTGCATGGTCACTCGGTGCTTGCCAGCCTGCTGATCCGCCACGGTGCAAACATCAATGCTCGCACCAGCCAGAGTGCCACGCCGCTCCACCTGGCCAGCCAGAACAGTCACATACAGGTACGTCAGCCAGGAGACCTCCTTTCAGTCCTTCATGTACTTTTAAAACTCATCAGTTCAACTTTTTAGTCAAACAAAAGTTTGTCCCAGCTTTACTTTTATTAAAACTCAAGAAGTGCTTAAAAACCACTGCACACCACTGTATTCGTTTGTTTCTACAGTTGTGTGTGTGTGTGTGTGTGTGTGTGTGTGTGTGTGTGTGTGCGTGTGTGTGTGTGAGTGTAGGTTGTGAGACTCCTGCTTGAGTGTAATGCCAAATTAAATAAGAAGGATAATTTTGGAAACACACCTCTCATACATGCCTGTTTGTGTGGAAATCTGGAGACGGTCACAAGACTGTTGGAGGTACGCACATGCACATACACACACTTACTTTGGTGTGTACTTGTTACGTCTAACCTCTTACTTTGATCTTAACCCAAACTCAATTCTAACCAAGGCTGAACCCTCAAACAGCCCTCTGAAGTTTTGAGGACCAGACCAAATGTCCTCACTTCAGTGGTTAAATGTGTATTTGGTCCTCATTTCATGTGTTTGTGTGTCTGTTCTTGTTCATGCTGCCTAATAATTATGACAATACACCTAAAAAAGTGAGGACATTTCTGGTCTTCATTCCTCAGACGTGGTTTTAAGTTTAAGGTTAGAATTGAGTTTAGGTCAGGGTTAGGGGCGAGGGTTAAGGGCTGGGGAAAGTGATGTGTCAATGAAAGTCCTCACAAAGATAGACATACAAGGATGTGTGTATGTGTGCAGAGTAATGCATTGGTGAATGTAGCTAACCTCCAGGGAAACACGGCTCTTCATGAGGCGGCGCGTCGTGGACATCAGGTACTGGTGGAGCTGCTGCTGAGGGGCGGAGCATCTCCCAGTCTCAGCAACAAGAGCCAAAAGACGCCATTGGACTGTGCTTATGAGATGGGTGGGAAGGTATGTGCTTCAGACTAGTTTCTGATCAGAGCGGAAGGCCAGTGTGGGTTTGATGTTCTGACTCTGGGTCTCTGTTCCTCTGCTCTCTGTTCTGAATGACTGTAAATGGTGTTTTCTGCAGAACACAGAGATCCTGCGAGCTCTGCAGAAAGCATCTGGGCTGTCTCCTGATGAGGAACCAATCAAGCTGCTGTCGGTGCCCAAAGGAGCTCTGGGTAACGTCTGAATCCTCACTGGTTCCTGTTCAGTCAGGGTTCAACATGTAGTTGTTGTCATCATCGTCATCATCAGAACTAAAACCCAAAACAAGGGAATGATAATGTACAAACTAATGACAAACTGGCACATTAGCACGAACCCTTTAGCGTGTAGGTTGCCGTGAACAACAGTTAAGTGTGTTGTATTGAAATGTTTGCCATGTTGTTAACTTGAACAGTCCAGCGTGTTGTCATGAGCACTTTAGCATGTAGGTTAGCTTGATTAGATTAGCATGTTGTTAGCATGAGCAGCATGTTGGGAACTCCTTAATGTGTAGGTTAGCATGAACAGCTCAGTGTGGTGTTGGTGTGAGCAGTCCAGAATGTTGTGAACAGTTTGCTTGCTCTTCTTTTTTGTCTCTGAAAATCTAAAAAACACTTCTAAGAGGGAAAAAATGCCTTTAAATCCTGGAATGATCAGAAAGGGGATACAGTGATCCCTCGCTATATCGCGTTTCATCTTTCACGGCTTCGCTGCTTCACGGATTTTTTTTGCGAGTCGTTCATTGCAGTTCTCAAATATAATCGAAGGTGGCATATCCGTTTATAAAAATCTTCTTGCTCAGAAAAAGAAAGAGTGCCAACAATTACCCATAACAATGTTCTTCTCTCGGAGAAAGACTCCTTCAGTAGAAACAGACGCTACAGCGGAGCGGAGTCAGGACGAAGAGGCACAGCTGGGACTGTGAAATACGCGAGTGACAATGTTTCCAACCTTGTATTACTATATTAAAATTATTGTTTTAAACAAATTTTGGGCTTTAAAACAGGTTTTGATTTTTGGTTTCATTCTATAGTTCAGTATTGCATTGTAAAATAATAAAAAAAATAAAGCTGACTACTTCACGGATTTCACTTTTCGCGTGTTATTTTTGGAACGCAACTCCCGCGATAAACGAGGGATCACTGTAGTCAGATTAAACGTTGTTTAAGTCTTCTTCACCATTACTGTATTGTGATCACAATACAGTAATGTGATCTCATTTTCATGTGAAGGTATTTGGTTTTTCTTATGGTTGCAGCTCATTCCCTCATCCAGCGACTGCAGGATCATGCCAGCAGCAGAAGACAGAAGCTGGTACCTCCCACCAACAGGTACCTGCCATTCACACACTGCAAATTCAGACTGGCAGCACCAAACTCGGCATGAACTTTCTTTGCTGTCCTGATTCAGAATTCTACAAACAAAGAAAGATTATAGTTCTTCCTCCAGGTCTTCAAAACTAAACCAGGTATTTACTTTTCCATTATGGTAATCAATGGTCACCAGTCCCATCTCATTACCAAACTCCACCCCTGCAATCAGAGGTAGCAGTTCTTTCTAAAAGTTTTCTGTGTCCATATGATCACGCTTGTTCTCTGCTGATACATGTATCACTCATTTCACTCTGCAGGGGAATCCAGCCCATAAGAGGTTGGCATGGGGGGAAACGTTAGAGACGGCCGTGGACTTTGGCATCAGAGAACAGCCACTGGCTCGCTGTCACACACTGGACCCAGCAGAGGGACCCACAGACCCAACTGGACAGGCTCCACCAGGTGATCCTCTTCCAACCACAGATGCCACGCCCACTCTCCCCTCTCAGACACTGTTACACACTTGTCTCCTCTCAGCTGATCAGTCACATGAACCCAGTAAGAACTGTCTCCGCCCCCTTGGTGGCCAGGAGTCACATTTGAAAATCAACGGAGACTCAGAGCCCCGCCTCCCCGCAGCTCAGATCCATGGAGGCCAAAGGCCAGGATGCTACAGCTGAAGTCACATGTAGGAAGAACTAGTGACTTTGGATGAGTTGCTGTATGGAACAGTTTTGGGTCTAAATTACTGTGATGGCTGATCCAGTGAATCTGCGCCGTCTCTTCTTCACTTGGCTGGGTGACGTGAAAACAGGAAACCAGCCATCATTTATCAGCACTGATGATGTCATCCTCTGCTCCGCCTCAACTACACTCACACAGGTTCATGTAGAGCTCAGGTGATGTCCTCAGAGGCTTTTGCTGAGAGGAGTTACCTGACTGAAGCTCAGCTGTTGATCTGATTTTATTTTGAAATACTGTTCACTTCCTGTGAGTGCAGGCCATATTTGGTCATAAGAGTGATCGTCATGGTGCGGAGGAAAAGACCAGTGAGAAGACAAGAAAATCTTAATTTCCTCCATCTGCGGGAGTCTTCATATCCTCTTCCTCCACTGTCCTTAAAAGGAAGAAGGAAACATTTGATATTTAAACCTTTTAAACTGATATTATGCCTGATTATTTTATTGCAGCCGCTCATTTGATTTTAAGAACTCTGTCAAAAGACAGATTTGGATTCGGCAGGTCGGGTGGCGCCGCTTCCATCCCAATCTGTCTTGACATTCAGATAATTGCATCAGCAAAGTCATTGGTGAAATCATTATTTCATCTAATTTGTTTATTTTAAGAAGGTGCAAACATTTGTCATGGCAGCAGTTGTAAAATTATAAACCTGATCCTAATCAGAAGTCTCTCCTCCATTATTTACCGGGTTATTTTACATTCGTTAAATACACTGGCGTTAAGTTCCAAAACTTCTGTCATCAAAAATCAGCTGAGTTTCTGAATATTAACAGGTAAATATTGGTAAGTGATGATGCTTCAGAATGTTATTTATATTTTTACTGGACTTTTAAACCCTTTCATTGTTCTGTTGTCAGATTTTGATCATCTTTTATGAATGTGGATAATTTTAGCTAGTTTCATTCACCAATAAACCTGTTTTCCTCCTGGACAGTATTCTGATTACACTTCTGTGGGTAATGAATCTATTTTCAAGATTCAAGATTCAAGATAACTTTATTGATCCCTTTAGGGGGTGTCCACCAGGGAAATTAGCATCTCCAAAGATCTACAGCATCTACAAAATTTCCCACCACCATTCCCCCCATCAAACCTATATAAGAGAATAAGAAATAAAATAAAATAGAATAAATTAAAAATAGAATATGAATATAACAATATAAATATAAAACTATAAAAATGTTCCAGTCCTTCTGTTGGCCCTCCTCCCCCCCAGTGAGGAGTTGAACAGTCTGATGGCTCGGGGGATGAATGAGTTCCCCAGTCTGTTGGTCCTGAACTTGGGGAGGCGTAGCCTCTGGCTGATCAGGCTTCTCTGGCTGTGGATGACAGTGTGCAGAGGGTGGCGGACATTGTCCATGATGCTCCGCAGTTTGTCGATAGTTCTCCTCTCTGCCACTGTCGCCAGAGGTTCCAGCTTCATCCCCACCACCGAGCCGGCCCGCCTGATCAGCTTCTCCAGCCTGGAGAGGTCTGCTTTTGTTGCACTCCCCCCCCAGCAGACCACAGCGTAGGACAGGACGCTGGCGACCACAGACTGATAGAACATCCAGAGGAGTTTCCTGCAGATGTTGAACGATCTGAGTCTCCTCAGGAAGTACATCCTGCTCTGGGTCTTCTTATACAGCTGCCTCGTGTTGCTTGTCCAGTCCAGCCTGTTGTCCAGCCACAGCCCAAGATATTTATAGGTCTGCACGCCCTCCACCTCCTCCGTTCCTATCTGAACTGGTCTAGGTCTCGGTCGGTCCCTCCCAAAGTCAATGACCAGTTCTTTAGTTTTGGAGGTGTTGAGCTGCAGGCCGTTGTTGTGGCACCAGGCAACAAAGTCCCTCACCAGGCACCGGTACTCCTCCTCTTGGTCGTCTCTGATACACCCAACGATGGCTGTGTCATCAGCGAACTTCTGAATGTGACACATTTCAGAGTTGTAACAGAAGTCCGAGGTGTACAGAGTGAAGAGGATGGTCCCATATTCCCATATTCCCATATTGATCCCATATTCCAGGTTTTCTGCTAAAATAAAGGTTGAAAAAGGTCAAATCAGATTCTGATTGAACCATGCAGTGAAGAACAGTCACTTTCACTACACTCGTTACAGCTAAAAGCTGTAGTTGTTCCCTTGCAGGTGACTCCGACCACATCTTGTTCTGAAGCTTCTTCCGGATCAGGTTGGTTTACTTTGGTTTTGAGTCAGACTGAATTCTTGTATAAATAAGTTTATTAGAATGTGTTAAAGTCATTTGAAAGTCTGTTTTTCTCACCTGTGTCGACTCCCACCAACATCAGTTAATCATTCATCACTGCACTCCACCGAACGCCACTTGCCACCAACGGCTCGGCTTCTGCAGACATGTGCTCCTGGACGTCCTGCTACTTCCATGTTCTTACATTCTGGGGTGTGGTTCACGCGGGGCCCCTGACGGACCCTCACCCCAAAGTTTCTGACCAGCAGCTGTTCTGGGGCGCCGACCAGTACGACTTCTCCGTGGTGTTCCAGGCTGAGGTGCTAGAGTGCTTCTGGCACTTCGCTCACCATGGAGAGAAATTCTACCTGAACTTCATGGTGAGAAGAACCTCAGACACCTCCTCTCAGTTCACCTTTACTCTGATTTCAAACTTCATTTAACAAATGTATCTTTGAGATATAAACTTCAAATAACATCAATTATTAAAGGTGTCCAAATTACTATTACTGTTTGTGTTCCCGGTTGATTATAGGTCCAGTGGGTGACTGGTGTTGGCCATGACAGGCACCTGTCTGTCACCGTCAATGCTCCCAGTGGTCTCTTACTGTCCACCGTTGATGATTCACGAGGCCAAATCAGCTTTGAGGCTGAAGAAACGGGTACGATACACCAGTGTCAAAGTGTGACGTTAAATAAATTCAGACTGACTGCGACCCTAACCCAGCCTTGCTAATGACCCCAAACCTTAACCTTAACCCAACCATGACCCTGACCTCACCCCGGCCAGGACCATACCCTTGCCCCCAACCGTCACCCCGACCAGACCCGATCATGACCCTGACCCAGCCACAGCTGCTCCGCCTACCCTGACCTCTCAATATCTTCCATTTGACTGACTCTTCTGCTGTTTGCAGGTTTCTACCAGATGTGTTTCAGCAACTTCCACAACCGCTTTGGCAACATGCAGGTGTTCCTTAGCTTTGGCGTTTACTACAACGGCATCCAAGACCCTGCCCAGCAGAAAGAGGACGATAAGAAAAAAGAGGAAATGAGCAACGACCCCAATAACACCCTGAGCATTATCGAGGTACATGTTCACTATTTGGTACTTTATACTGGGCACACTTTACTGGTGTAGTAAAGTACCACAGTTTTCCCAGCTGTGATGATGAGGATGATGATTGTCCACTTGTCTTGCAGAGCGCCAGTCACAGAGTGGACGTTTACGTCTTCCACATGTTCCGTTACTACAGCTTTGGCCGCATGAGGAGGAGTGCCGACTACTTCCTGCTGGTGTCCAACTCTCAGTACGTCAGCTGGTGGTCGATGGCCCTCAGCCTCCTCATTGTCACTTCAGGCTACCTGCAGCTCCTCTTCCTCAAACGACTCTTCATCACAAAGCCGAGTGGTGAGGAGGAGAGGCTCCGCTGCTGATGCGTTCATGCCTTCATGATCATGAAAAATAATTTTTACAATATTTCGAAGAATTTGTTAAGAAACTGGAGCAATAATTCTAACAGACCAGTGCAGGAGTCATGTGACAGGGTTGATTCTGATTGGTTCACCTGCAGCAGATCAGGTGCACGCTACTGCCCCTTGTTGTCAACCTCTGGCAGAGGCTTCTATTTTCGCCTCCGCCTGGAGAAATCTTGACTTTTATTCATGAATAATTCCTCACTGATGATTTTAGGCTGCTGTCATGGCAACTAAGAGTCTGACTGAAGCGGCAGAATATGGATAACTGTGGATCAGAACTGCGTTCAGCAGATTTTCTCAAATAAAAATTAACTTTCTGTTGGGATCAATGTTTTTAACTGGTGGGAGGAGCTGATTCCCGACCCCAGACCTCTGCTCAGGTTCTGATTCTCCAGAACTTCATCCTGTACGACTTCCTGACGGGGGTGCTACTGACCAACTAGACCAGGGGTCGGCAACCCGCGGCTCTGGAGCCGCATGCGGCTCTTTGGCGCCGCCCTATTGGCTTCCTGGAGCTTTTTCAAAAATATGAAAATGGAAATTGTTTTACTATAATTTCTGTAGAAGTAAAAATGTGACAAACATTCTTAAAGTTTTCCAATGCTGTATAAATTGTATAATAAATATTTAATTTCAACATCTCATTATAATGGAAGCACCATCTTACAGCAGAGTGGCCACGTGGTGTGTCATTCTCTCCAGGATGTGCTGCAGGGAAAATAAACATTTCATCACGAATGCTCATTATGTATTTGTAGCCTACTTATCATTTGGAAAGTAGACTAATACAGCTAATATAGACACTTACAGCATGTGTTGCCTTTTTTATAAGCCATATATAAGGCTTTTAATTTTTTGCGGCTCCAGACAGATTTGTTTCTTGTTTTTTTTGGTCCAATATGGCTCTTCCAACATTTTGGGTTGCCGACCCCTAACTCAAGCAGGCACGTCAAACCCAGTCCTCGAGGGCCATAGTCCAGCCGGGTTTTATATCTCACTGAATGCATTTTCAGCCTGGTAGGACAGAAAACCCGGTTGGATTGTGGCCCTCGAGGACCGTCGCTATGTCCGAAACCACCCCCTATAGTACCCTAATAGTGCACTCAATAGTGTGGAGGCCATTTTGAAATAGTGTCCGAATTCTTAATTCGACAACGTTGTTGAGCAGCGTGTAGCCAGTTTACGATCTTTGCGGTGACGTAAGTGCAGGATGGGGCGGGCAGAGAGAAGTGGCGCCGGGAGATTCGATCCTTGACTTCCGTCCTGGCGGATCCAACATAAGAACGTTCCCGAAAGAAGCACAAAGCCCATCGGATCTGGTCCACTTTGCTCGGCAAGTTCCGAGTCATGTTGCATCGCAGCGTGGTTCTGCGGAGCCGTCTTAGCGGCTGTTATTAAGTCTTCACCGGGTATGTATTTCATGGCTGTTGCTACCTGGGCCGAACCGAATCAGATCTGTTAACTTTTCAAAGTAGCCAGATTAAAGGGGACAGTGGGCTGGTCCTCTTGATCAGCCTCCTCGCCTCAGAGGAGTCTGGCTGGCAGCGGAAGCTCAACATGCTAACCCAATTTAGCTGCAGCATTTTATGGTTGGCAGAACACCAAAAAAGTCTTTAAATCATAGAACTTTCTAAAGCTGCATCCTGAAATAATGACTCGATCAAAGCTGGATTCTGACAACAGAACCCGTGGTACCAGTTTTTTTCCTGGAGGACCGCTGACGCCGCGGTTTCGAGTTTAACATGTAGCCGAAGAGCGCTCCACCCTCACCGGGGCCGGAAGAAGCACCGCAAGGCGTCCCCTTTTAGATTTAAGGACTGGATCAAACAAGAAACATGGTTGTTGGGCTGGTGGCATTCGGAGACTTATTGTGATGTCTTTGCCTGTGTGCTAGCCAAGTAGCACATGTGAGGTTGGCGAATAAAAACAACAGGCTGTGATGGAACCACTTTAAATATGCCCTTATTCTATCTGGCGCTTCATTATATCTTCTTTGCTTAGGTTTCCCTGTCTGCTTTAGTTTTTGCGTCGTGGATGTTGCATATCAACATGATGCATGTCTTGTCGTGAACAGGATACTGCTGAAAATGCATTACGGTTAATTCAAAATCATTCGGTGTTGCACAGAACTGGGGGTCTGGGCCTCTCAGGCACCTTCCCCGTGGGATTAATAACGGGAGCTTCTAACAAGAGAACATTCTTACTTATAATAATATGAAATCCATGCGTTGGTCAGTTTGCATGTAAATATTACCAGATTCTTGACCAACATTGATTCATATACAGTATAAACATGTTGTGCTCTGGTTCTTAGGGTACTCCAAAATAGACTACCAAAAAATTTTCAAGAAAAATAAGCAAAACAAAGACATCAGGGGTATCTGCCCGTGCAGGCTGATGGGTGCGTGTGGTGTTTTTTCATGAGAGCTTCAGTGCCTCCCCACTGAGGAATCTGCAGCTTATGGTGATACTAAGCCATGATGTTCTGGGGCTCAGTGAATTTAGATATGACATTAAACTCTAGGCAGGAACGTTCAATTACTTTTTTGAATACTAAGTTCTTCCACCATGTGTGAAATGTGTAAAACTGGCATTATTCTCCTCCTGGGTTTTCATTAAAATCAGAGGTAGTGTCAGAACACTGTTTTAAAAAGGGTAATTAAAAAACAGTGAAAATCTGCATTAACCAGATGGAAGCCATGGAGGTGGACTCTCCCTCTGATGTGCAGGCGGCAACTGGAGACGAGTTGTACATCATCTTGGACTCTGGCAGCAACACAGAAGTGGAAGAAGATGACAATGATGAAGGCCAGATGTTGGCTCGAGTGCCTCCCAGACTTCCCAGCACCTGGGCGTTCAGTCAACGGGCCACCAGCAGCTCCATTGCTACAAATTCATCCACTCAGAGGGCTCCGATAAGGAGAAGACTGAGGTAGCTGGAAGCAAAATTGGAGCTGGTTATGAGGTGTAATTGACCTTTTGTCCAGAGCAGGAAGGGTACCTTGTGATGTCATACATGTTGTCCCAGACAGGGCCTCAGGGTTCACTACCACAGCCAGACTGCAGCGCCCTCTAGAGACTTCTCAGACTTCCTGCTCCGTGCTCCAGCTGCTGGTGCGGGTCAGCCTGAGTCAGGGAGCACCACGGAGGTCAGTGAGTCAGAAGAGGATGAATATGCTGCTGCTGAAGGCCCACCACACAGAGCACTAGAAGAGCCAGGAAACCCTGGGTCACCAGCCAGTGTGCACCTCGGCACCGGTGTCCAGCACTCGCTTTTGCAGGAAGCTGCTCCTAGCAGTGAGTGTGTACAGCACTGTGAGCCAGAGTCACTCCCGAAGGTTGTATGGTGACAGTTGTGTGTTTTCAGACTCCAGATCAGCTGCAGACCCTGATGGACTGCAAGCTCAAAATCGGGTCGCTCAGGTAACTTTTCCATGTCAGATCATTTAGGTAATTAACACGATAAATGCTGGGATCTACATTTCATTTGTCCATTGGTGGAAGACGTGGTCATGGCTTTAAAATTTCTGAGGTCCTTTATCGATTCAAGCATTGCAATAACCTGCAACTCAAATCCATTTCTAGACCTTCACAAAGGTAAGTCAGGTGGCCGAGATGGTTGACATTAACCTGAACCCTGTGACAGGTCAAAGGTCAATTCAGATAAACTGTTATTTCTGAACAATGTCAGGGAGAACAATTAGCATAGTCGTGAGTACTGCTCTAAAGTAGCATTTCCTGACGCGTGAAGAACATGTGTGCATGTCTGTCTTGTTCTGGGTTAGATCCTGTGAGTGTGTAAGCCCCTCTTTGCCCAGACTAGCGGGAAAACCCCAAATCATTTTTAGACAATTGATGAGATGAATCCATTCATTTTTCCACAAATCACCAGAATGATCAGGGTCAGACTGACTACTGTACCTTGACTCATCAGTCTGGTGTGCCGGTCTCCTTCACCATTCATTCTTTGTCACGTTGAACTGCAGCCTTCCCCCACGGCCTATGCTCTGACTCCGCCCCCACGCTGTGAGGAAGGTGATGGTGACTCCTGTAGCATTTGCTTTGAAGCCTGGACAACGGCAGGCGAGCACAGACTGTCTGCTCTCCGCTGTGGACACATCTTCGGCTTCACATGCATCCAGCGCTGGCTGAAGACTCAGGGCTCAGCGGCCAAGTGCCCACAGGTCAGCAGGTCACCCGGCTTCACACTGGGACCTGAGTCCTCCCCCATGATGAAACTTCTGAATCTGTCTCTGACTCTGTTTTTGTATCTCTGTCTCTGATTCTGACTCTGTCTGTCTCTGACTGTGTCTCGGTCTGTGCAGTGTAACAAGAAAGCCAGACGTTCAGACATTGTCCTTCTGTATGCACCCAAGCTGAAGGCCCTGGACAACACTGAGCAGGAAAGCCTGAAGAAGTGAGTGAACATCTACAGCTGAGTGATCACAGAGTTACTGTTGGATCAGCTCGTTCCTGTTTGAAGTGATGCAGCTCTGTGGTCACTCACACAGGTCTCTGGAGCAGGAACAGTCCCTGAGGAGGAAAGCTGAGCTAGAGACAGCCCAGTGCAGACTAAAGCTGCAGGTCATCACCAACAAATATGGACAAGCTCAGCAGGAGTTGCAGGTGAGGTGTGGGGGCATCTGGACATATATGCTTCTTATTTTAAAGTTTACGTTCAAAAGCTGTATTTAGTCTTGTTCAATACTTACACAACCTGTGTTTGTGTGTGTGTGTGTGCGTGCGTGTATGTAGGAGCTGAAGGCTCTGATAGCAGATAAAGGCTCTGTTCCGTCTTCTTCTCCAACTTCCTCCTCTTCGTCGCCATCATCACTTCTCGGTGTGTCTCAGAGGCTGGATGGCTCCAGGACAGCCCAGTACAGTTTCTCCAAGGCGGTGTTGGTGTCTCAGGGCGGAGGATGTCGGGTTTTATCATACTGCGAACCACTGAGCTGCCTACTGGCCTCGCAGCCTTCGCCACACAGCACTCTGGTGCCTGGTCAGCCCCCACTTTTCTATTACGGCCTCAGTGACATTACAGCCTGTAGGTGGCAGCACTGTGCCATCATTCACCTTTTAGCTCATCTGTGCTTAGAGCGTTAGCACATATGACTGTTAGCAAGATGCTAACTGTATAAGAACAAAATGAATATAAATTAACCACGATAAAATTAGATGAAGTATATAAGAGATGGGATTTTGAAGATGGGATGGGATGCTGAAGCTCTACCGCTGGGAGTGCGCATTTGCATCTGGGAAAGCAGAAGAAAAACAAGAATCAAATTCAAATGCTGCTGAACTTTTAGTCTACAGGGTTTTTGGAGAGAATTTTGGAGAGTTTGTTTAACAAGAAACAAATTTTTGTGTCGAATCATATTGAACAGAAATGATCAAATAGTTGGAAACATGTCCTGTGTCAGATTTTAAAGATGTCAGCATACCCTCAGGTGTCTGTAGATGTTCTGCTGTCAGGATGTCTGGAATTTTCTCCTGCAATCTGGTTTAGAGCTGTTAATCCTCACATTGTCACCATCTGGAGATGCTTTTTATTGGTTCCACTCTGTCACTGTCCTGTTCTGATAGTCTGTTTCCTAATTCAGGATTTGGCATAAAGAAGGTGAGCGTTGTCAACATGAAGGCCAGTCAGTATGTCCCCATCCACAGCAAACAGATCCGAGGATTGTCCTTCAACAGGCAGAATGACAGCCTGCTGCTCTCCGCTGCCCTGGATAACACCGTCAAACTGACCAGGTACACAAGCGCGCATGTGTGTGCACATGCACATGTATGTGAGAGCAGATGTGTGTGTTCTTGTACTTGTGGCATATTGAGTACCGGTACCAAAATACTCATTCTACTAGCAAAGTACGGACCTTTGGGGAAGTGAGGACACTTTAGCTGGTTCTCATACGTTCAAGGGACTGTTTGAGGATTAAAACCTGTTTGTTTGTTTCTTTTTTTCCCCCCTTGTCCTGTCCAGCAGTGGGGCAGCAGAACTGGCATCTGAACGCCTCTTTGTACCAGACAGGTTTTTTTTTAACCAGGATGGGCCTGACGAACCCGCTCTCAATAATGATGAATATTCAGAATTTATTTTATAAATGAATGTTGAGCCTGACTGCTGGAAAACCTACAAACCAATTAAGTTACAGCAAGGCAGGCAAATAACTACCAGACAGGCCTGAAAAGGATAATGAAAAGGAAAAAGATAACCCCAAAAACAACAATACAAACAAGAACTGACTTTGAAACAGATCAAAACCAAACTTTCCACACATACTGTACGTCTGCCCCTATGGACCCACACACACGTGTATTCATATCTTGTACACTGATACTTGTGAACATTGTTCAACAGTACATTATGGTGACGATAAACTTATTCAGACCACAGCAACGCTGAAAATAAGCAGCCAAGATTTGTCTCTACGATGGCTTATGTCTGATGCAGACCTGTAGCTATAGAAATGGTGTGTATGTCTGTGTAATGTGTGTATGTTTAAGTCTGGCACTTGGTCTACTGATTAGTAAGCCGGGGACACCATTGCCCTACCATGCTGAACCAGGTACGATAGGATAAGATAAAAACTTTATTGATCCCACATCTGGGAAATTCACATGTTACAGTAGTAGCCAGTGGTATACAACACTAAAAGAAAAACTATTATGTTATGTACATTATATACAGATAGAAATTATATACAGAAAGGAATATTAAAACTAATGAAGAAAAATGAAAGTGCAAATAAGAGATTCCGGAGGTAGTATGATTAAGTAGTTCAGAAAAATATGCCAACCATGGGTTATTGGTGCTACATTAAGATTGTTGTGCAATCTGACAGCAGTTGGGATGAATGACCTGCGGTATCGTTTTGTTTTTTTTTACACCGTGGGTGTAACAGTCTGCTGCTGAAGGAGCTGCCTAAGGCCCCCACAGTCTCATGTAAACATAATAATTGATGTCAGCTTGGCTAACATCCTCCTCTCACCCACCTCCTCAATGGAGTCCAGAGAGCAGTCAGGAGTGAACCAGCCCTTCTGACCAGTTTGTTGAGTCTCTTCCTGTCCCTCTCTGAGCTTCCACAGCTCCAGCAGACCACAGCGTAAAACATCACTGATGCCACCACAGAGTCATTAAAAAGTCCTAAGCAGTGTCCTGCACACTCCAAAGGACCTCAGTCTCCTCAGCAGATGGAGATGGCTTTGGCCCTTCTTGTACAGGACGTTTGTGTTGTGATTCCAGTTTATTGTTGAGGTGAACACCCAGGTATTTGTACTCCTCCATGATCTCATGTCCAAACCCTGGATGTTCACGGGTGCAATGTGAGGAGCCTTCCTACTGAAGTCGATCACCACCTCCCTTGTCTTGCTGGCGTTGATGCGCAGATGGTTCAGTTCACCCCAGGTGACAAAGTTGGTGATGACCTTCCTACTCCAGTTCATTCCCCTCAGACACACGTGCAACGATGGCTGTATCATTGGAGAACATCTAGAGGTGGCAGCTGTCTGAGTTGTAGCTGAAGTCATATGTGTAGAGAGTGAAGAGGAAGGGAGAGAGAACTGTACCCTGCGGTGCCCCCGTGCTGCAGACTACCACATCGGACTCACAGTCACGGAGCCTCACGTACTGTGGTCTGTTGGTGAGGTAGTCGGTTTTCCAGGCAGCTAGGTGACAGTCGACTCCGACTCCCTCCAGCTTCCCTCTCAGCAATGATGGCTGGATTGTGTTGAAGGTACTGGAGAAGTCAAAGAACATGACTCTCACAGTGCTCCTGGTGCCCTCTAGGTGTGAAAGTGACCGGTGCAGCAGGTAGGTGACAGCGTCATTCACACCAATGCCCGGTCGATATTCAAACTGTAGAGAGTCCATCTTACCGTCCACCAGCTGTTGGAGGTGGGTGAGAACGATCCTCTCCATGGTCTTCATCAGGTGAGAGGTTAAAGCCACTGGCCTGAAGTGGTTGGGCTCCCTGGCGTGCGCAGTCTTAGGAACCGGAACCACACATGATGTTTTCCACAGGAGTGGAACTCTCTCCAGACTGAGGTTTAGGTTAAAGATGTGCAGGAGTACTCCACAGAGCTGATCTGCACAGTCCTTAAGTAGTCTGGAGCTGATGCCATCAGGGCCAGTAGCTTTCCTCATCTTGGTCCTCCTCAGCTCCTTCCTCACCCAATCAGCTGTTATGAAGAGGCGAGGTGTGACTCCTGGTGAGTGAGGACGGGGGTTGGAGTGTGAGGGTCGATCCGGCAGGGGGTGGAGGGAGGTGGTGTGAGAAGAGAGCTGCTGGTGTCGGAGGTGTTATGGGGGGAGAGGGGGAAGGTGATGTGACAACACAGTCAGGTCTGGGCTTTGGTGAGTGGGAGAGGGAGGGGTGGCACAGTCAAATCGGTTGAAGAAGAAATTCAACTTTGCCCAGTCCTGGCCCCCAGATTCAGGGCCCCTCCCACTGTCCTTTGTGTGGCCTGCCACAAGCAGTAAAACCCGGTTTTAGGTTAGAGGTTGGAGGTAAGTTGTGGTATTGAGGGTTAGGAGCTGGGAATGTCTTCCATCTATGAAAGTCTTCATAAAGATACAAGGATGTTTGTGTGTGTTGCAGTCTGCTGACCAACACAGTGGTTCAGACGTATAATGCAGGTAAACCAGTGTGGAGCTGCTGCTGGTGTTTGGACAACAGCACCTACGTATATGCAGGTCTGAGCAATGGCTCTGTGCTCGTCTACGACACCAGAGACACGAGCACACATGTGCAGGAGCTGCAGCCGCTGCGCTCCAGGTACACACACAGACACACAGACCTTCACACAAACAAGCACTCACATAGGCACATCTTATGTTGAGCTCTCACTGGTTTCAGGTGTCCGGTAGCTTCCCTGTGTTATGTACCACATGCAGCATCTAGTACATTCCCTTGTGGCGGGCTGATCGCTGGCTCCCTGGAGGGGGGTTGTTTCTGGGAGCAGACGAATGAGACCACGTACAGACCACACGTCCTCCCGCTGGAGAACACTGGCTGCATTGACATCCAGGTAGAGGTGGACAGCCGACACTGTCTGGTCACCTACAGGCCAGGTAAGCTCCTAAATAAGTCATTGTAAAGGGGTTTTGAAGTCTGTATATATGTGTGTATGTATGTATGGATGTTACAGGGCGCTCAAACCCGTCACTACGCTGCGTCCTGATGGCCCTGACCCGAACACCTCTGCAGGACTCCACTCAGCCGCCCAGCTGCTCCTGTTCAACAGTACAGACATTTAGTGCCGGCTCATCCTGCAAGTTGCTCACCAAGAATGCAGTTTTCAGGAATCCAGATGGGACAGGAACGCTGGTGTGTGCTGGTGATGAGGCCTCCAGCTCCACCATGGTCAGTCCCGATGTGCACGTCAACACAGATGTTGTGTAGATCTTTAATGCTGGTTTCAGCCTAATAAAGTTGGTCTGGTCCCAGTGCAGCCTAAATGCCTCCCTCTTTCCACCTCTTCTCAGGTGTGGGATGCAGGCAGCGGCTCTCTGCTCCAGAAGCTTCCAGCTGACCTTCCTGTTTTGGACATCAGTCCTTTTACAGTAAACGGCAAGCACTTCCTGGCCTCACTTACTGAGAAGATGCTGAAGCTCTACCGCTGGGAGTGAGCAATTGCATTTGGGAATGCAGAAGAAAAACAAGAAACAAATTAAAATGCTGCTGAGCTTTATGCCTACAGGGCTTTTGGAGAAACAACACTTTGAAAATTTCAAATAATTTGTTATCGGAGGTCACATCAGGTGTGTCACACCTGCATGTTTACATTCATTCATTCCGTTCACAATTCATGTCCTCAGTCCTTTTGTCTCTTGGAGACACACACAAAGTGCCCAAAGTATCTGTTCTTCATATAGAAAATTTTACATATGTTTATTTGTTAGTTTGTGTACCAGGTGACAGTTAATAAAGATTATGAATAATTTTCAAATGATCTGAGTGAACTTTTTCCCATAGTTTGAGTCTCAACAGAGCTCAGTGCCAAAAATAGGAGTTCAAAAATCATACATGGTCTTAAAATAATTAGGACCACTTATTTGTAACTTTATTTTCATCAATCTTAGAAAAATGTGATTATGAAGCATAAACTTGAAGAGTTTTCAGACGTGGCGGCTGGTGGCGGTGTTACCAAAAAACATGGTTCACTATTGTTGGCGCTGCTTTTATGGCCAGATCGTAATATGTCCACAAATGTAAAGATGGGATAGATAGGGTGACGTGAAATGTTGCGACAGGTAAATGTGATTTTAGTTATTGCCTATTTCATCTATTATTGTTATCATGTTTTTAAAATAAAAATAACTTGAAATTCTGATGACAGTCTGTACGGTGTTGAGTGAGTGCGTTCATTTTCCATTTTTTTTAAATGGCCAACTTTATTGATTTTTTTTTCCCGAGTGTCCATGAATGTAGCAGCAGGCTGACTCGCTTCGTAAAGATGGCGGACTGTATACGTGTTCCACTGCTCCTGCTTTTGATGTGCATCTTATCGTTTTTGCATCTAATTCGAGGAGAAATTGGCATTGTTGCCAAGCTTGCTGCTGAACCCGAAAACTCACAAAATCCAGTCGGAGGACCGGGGTGGGCTCTGGAGAACGCAGCAGTGGCTGAGAAGAAACTCGGGGTAGCGGCCTCTCCGCCTCGGAGGCGCTCTACCGGCTGGAAGTTGGCTGAGGAAGCGGTGTGCAGGGAAGATGTTACCCGGCTTTGCCCCAAACACTCCTGGACCAACAACCTCTCGGTGCTGGAGTGTCTACAAGACAGGAAAGAGGTTAAATAAGTGGATGGAGTCTGTGGTCGGGGCATGGAATGTAGGGTGTGCCTGTGTTCGACCATCGTTAGCTGCTACCGCTGCAAGCCGCTAGCCAGAGAGAACGCTCCGCTGACAGCCGGATATTCACCAATATATTCTTTTTGCTAAATAGTTAAAGGTTCTATTTAGTGTTTCACTACGTTGAATTCCCATTTAGACCAGCCATGATCTATTCCCCGATTTGGCCTGACGCGGTACCGTTCAGATGGATGACTGTTCCCTTGCTGTTGTGGACCTCTTTAGCTTTTCTAAACGCTGGTATAGTGAATAATGAATAATAATAGTAATAATAATAAACGTGTGCTGCAGATTGAAAGCGACAACCTGAAATCTCGCCTCCTCGAGAGGAGTTAATGCTGAGATGTGTGGATCAACTATTTATGAAATCCTCACACTCACGAATAAACACCTAATTGCATCAAACAGCTGTCCACCTTCAAACGAGAGTCCAAAAGGTTTATGATATATGTGATAACTAGAAACTGGGGCGGCGAACATGTTACCGACATGCTAGTCTGAGTGCTAACAGTTGTAGCCTGTCATGCTAGCACGCATCTCTCTCTCTCTCTCACTTCTAACTTTCTTCGAATTTAATCGTTCAGCTGCTCTTCTTAAACCATAACATCGTTGGTGGATCCAATGGTTGTTACTGCCTAAATGCTTCAGCGTGTGTTTGAGACCAATATGTGTGTATTAATGTTTGTGTGTGTGACCTGTGTGTGTGTATTTGACCCCGTCTTTCTGTTGTTTTTCAAGGAAACAGAGATCTCCACTGAATGTAACCACGTGAGTAACAACTGGTGTTTACTGTAGAAACATTCTGCAAAACTTTAAGATGCATTCTTTGCCATTTATTCGTTGCCCTCTCGGTGCTGGTTGACTAGTAAGAGGTTATTTTAAAATGGAGCCTGTCATAACTTCACATAATTGAGACTGAAAATACAAGAACAAGGTTTGAGGTCCTGGGAGGTCAGATCGGTTGCAGCGCCCCCTGGTGACACAATTGATGTGAAGCTCTTAATACGTTCTGATAATTGAGTCCAAAACAGTTTAGTGACAGCAACAGTAGCTTCTGCTGACAGTCCACCAGGGAGGACAAGAGGGTCCGTCCCACACGGGTGAACCTTCATTAGTCCATCTTCTCTCTCTAAAGCTGCTGTGGAACTACAAACTGAACCTGACCACCGACCCAAAATTTGAATCTGTGGCCGTGGAGGTTTGCAAGTCTACCATCTCTGAGGTGATGACAGTTTTGCTGCTCTTTGGATTGCTGGAACTCAATAACCTGACCTGGCCTGACTTCCTGTCCCATGTGCAGGTTAAAGAATGTGCTGCTGAGGAGCTGGGGAAGGGTTACCTCATGTCCTGCCTGGTGGATCACCGTGGCAACATCAGTGACTACGAGTGCAGGAAGTACATTACCAAGATGACCGGCATCGTCTTCAGCGATTACCGGCTCATCTGTGGCTTCATGGACAACTGCCGTGAAGACATCAACACTCTCCTCTGTGGCAGCGTCAACACTGGGGAGAAGGTCAGAGTTGACCTCTGACCTTCTCCCCAGTGTTGACAACACAATGTTCCTGACTGACTGCTCAGATGTGTAAAAGGAACCATCTTCAGGTGAAGGACTGGAAATGTGACATTTGTGTGCAGGACGTCCACTCTCAGGGTGAGGTCATCGCGTGTCTGGAGAAGGGTTTGGTTCGTGAGGCTGAGCAGCAGCTGGGGGCGCACGCCATCAGAGATCAGTGCAAGAAAGCCATCATGAGAGTGGCAGAGCTGTCTTCAGATGACTTCCACCTGGACCGTTACCTCTACTTCTCCTGCCGGGAGGACCGGGAACGCTTCTGTGAAAATGTGTGTTTTTCATCAATCCACCTACAACATGATTCAATTGTTCCTAAAGGGTCCACTCTTGCCTATACTCAGCCGTCTTATATCCTGATTTTCACCCTCCCCCCAAGGACGGCAAACCCCTATGTCCTCTAAGATTTTCATGTGGTCTGAGGGGTGTTAAATTGTGGATTTGTCCTGCTAATCGAGGATTGTAAATGTGTGGGTAGACTCCCAAGTCAGGACTTAAACGTCAACTATGAGGAGGAACACGAGTTTGAAGATGTGAGCTGACTGAGAGGTGAGGGTGTTGGCACCACCTCCAGGGTTTCCACCTGTCTTTTAGTTTGATAACAATCCCCAGACTGGCACCAGTGTGTCCTCTGTGTTGTCTGTTGTGTTTGCTGGTTGCTGCTACGTCTCTTCGTTTTCTTAGAGCAGGTGCAATCATGCATGATCTCTGTCTTGGAGGATGAGACTCTAAGCTGGCGTGGGACATAATCTTAATGTGTGATGTGCTGCATTGATGATAGCTGAGTACATCACACACTGTAGCATCCAGACTGTCCAGTGCCTGATGTTTCAGCTTAGTGCCGGGTCTCTAAGATTTAGATCATGGTCACCTGTGGATCCTGCTTAAGGCATCTTTGGAAAGCACCTTTCCTGTCCTGATGTCACAGTTAAGAGCTACTCCTGCTTTTGTGTTTCAGGTTCTGGCTGGGGAGGGGCGAGTATACAAATGTCTCTTCAATCATAAGTTTGAGGAGGCAATGTCCGAGCGCGTAAGTCCTGGGTCCTGTCCCAAGAGGAATTAAAATCTTTTTTGTCCTTGTTACGAACATAAATGAAGTTGCACTGCACCCCAGTTTTGTTCCCTTAGTGTTTAATACGTAGCCTGTAGAGACGAGTGCAGCCTGTCCTCCAGTGTGGTGCTGATGGTTTTTGTGTCCAGTGTCGCGAGGCGCTGACTACTAGGCAGAAGCTCATCGCTCAGGACTACAAGGTGAGCTACTCCCTGGCTCGATCTTGCAAGTCGGACCTGAGGAAGTACCGCTGCAATGCTGAGAACAACATGCCGCGTGCTCGAGAAGCCCGTCTGTCCTACCTGCTGCTCTGCCTGGAGTCCGCAGTACATCGAGGTAATGGCACCCTCTGGTTAAGGGAGCCGGTGGGTTGATTAGCTTTGTATGTTAGCATTCAAGACACACTAGCAATAACAGGCTTCTGTCCTGGTAATTAGCTCTGATACACGTTAGCTTATCTGACAGTGATCAGCGAAGGTGGTGGTGAAATGGCACTTTTTAATTTTACATTTTTTGATTTATCCATAAAAACAGCTGGTTCTTTCTGGATGGTTTCCATGTCAACTTTTTAAAATCCCTGTTTCAGGACGTGTGGTCAGTGGCGAGTGTCAGGGCGAGATGATGGACTACCGGCGGATGCTGATGGAGGATTTCTCTCTGAGCCCGGAGATTGTGCTGCACTGCCGCAGCGAGATCGAGGGCCACTGTTCTGGTCTGCACCGCAAAGGAAGAACGCTGCACTGCCTGATGAGGGTCAGCCGAGGAGACATTGACGCCAACTGTCAAATGGCGGTAAGACGGCATGGACGAAAAGACCCAGGAGTAAGTGGTAATGGCTGGAAAGTATCCAACTACAGAACTTCTGGGCCTGGTGCTGGTGTTGCTTTAGGATGAAGCTGGACTGAATAACTTTATTTTAGAGCTGAGAAAATTGTTTGTCTCCAGTTGACACCATTTTGTCCTTAGGTCCAGACCTTGATTCAGGAAGCCGACCCAGGGGCCGACTACCGCATTGACCGGGCTCTCAGCGAGGCTTGTGAGTCTGTCATCCAGACCGCCTGCAAACACATCCGCACCGGAGACCCCATGTGAGTCCCGCTGACTCTGCTTGTGTGGTCATGAAGAGAGACTAACGTGTGTCTGTGTTCAGGATCCTGTCCTGTCTAATGGAACATCTGTACACTGACAAGATGGTGGAGGACTGTGAACACCGCCTGCTGGAACTGCAGTATTTTATCGCCAGAGACTGGAAGTGAGTCTGTAGCTATAGTCAGTCCGCCATGAAAATGAGCTCATTGACACAGTTGACTGGTGCTTTCAGGTTGGACCCGATCCTGTATAAGAAATGTCAGGGCGATGCCTCTCGGCTGTGCCACACCCATGGTTGGAATGAGACCAGTGAAATGATGCCACCCGGTGCCATTTTCTCCTGCCTGTACCGCCATGCCTACCGCTCTGTGGAGCAGGGACGACGGGTGAGTGGGACCATTTCCTGTTTGCTATGAGGATGTGGCGACTTCCTCCTTCCAAGGTCAGTGTGGAGGAGCGTGATGACAGTGATGAAGGAGAAATTTGAGGATGACAACGAGGATCTGGAATGATACTCTCTGATTGTGGGCCAATATTGATCCATTACCAATGAACAGCTTTGATCAATTTGTAAACTTGATCCTATTCGCACTCACAACAGTAAACATTTCTAGATCTTAGAGGGTATTGACTTCCAATCGTAGAGGGAGCACTTGAATGCCCCACGAGGGTGCAGTGGTTCAGAGCCTTGCATCACGTTAAACAATCATCCTGGAAGTCAAAGTTCTTTCTTAGCCGGCTTTTCTTTTATGTTCTGGGAGGCTCGGCGACAATTATTTCGCTATTTCTTGTACATTCTATCTGGATCTGGTCTTGTGGTCTTTGCTAGTGTGCCGGTCTGACCCAGCCTTCTCCTGCAGCTCTCAAGAGACTGTAAGGTGGAGGTGCAGAGGATCCTCCATCAGAGGGCCCTGGATGTGAAGTTGGATCCGGAGCTCCAGAGACGCTGCATGACCGACCTTGGGAAGTGGTGCAGCGAGAAGACGGAGGCGGGCCAGGAGCTGGAGTGTCTGCAGGATCACCTGGAAGATCTGGTGCCGGACTGTCGAGAGGTGGTAGGAAACCTGACTGAGCTGGAGTCTGAGGTAAAAATGAGCAGAAAGTGACCATGAACGCGTGAGAGAAAAGGGACACGTGAATATTTGTGGGTTAGTTCCTGAGCAGCGACCTGTGGTGAGGACACGCGTGTCTCTTCTGTCATCAGGATATTCAGATGGAGGCACTGCTCATGAGGGCCTGTGAACCTGTCATCCAGGGGCACTGCCACGTGAGTCTGATGCTGCTGCTACCTGCACACACATACACACACTCACACACACACACACAGATGCTCATACAGATATACACACACAGATGCTCATCAATCAAATCAATCTTTATTTATATAGCGTCTTATACAATCAAAACTGTTTCAAGGCGCTTTCCAGAATCCCAGGGCCTGACCCTAGACAAGCAACAGTGGCAAGGAAAAATACAGATATGCACACACAGATGCTCATACGGATATACACACACATGCACAGACACTCTCACACACACATACACGCACAGATACATACTCACACACAGACATTCAAATACACACACACACAGATACACAGAGATACGCGCACTGAGTTGTCACATAGCCTGTCTCTGTTGCAGATTCTAAAATATGAGAGCAATCATATAAAATCCATAATGTGTGTGTGCATGTGGGATCTGTAGGAGGTAGCTGATAATCAGATTGACAGTGGTGACCTCATGGACTGTCTGGTTCAGAACAAACATCAGAAGGAGATGAATGACAAGTGTGTGGTTGGAGTGACGCACTTCCAGCTGGTGAGTAAACAGTCCTCCATGTGTCATGAGCACATTTTTGTTGTTGATAATTGGACTACCTTTGGTTTTCTAACATCAAGCTGACAGAACACTCATGGTTATGTGTCCTGTTCTCAATCAGCCATTCATCAGTTGTAAAATACAGACTGAGATGCTAGTTAGGGGTGTCAATGCTAATCTGAGGGATTCATTGCTGAAGGAGGTCCTCTCCTCTCAACTCTTTCCAGATTCAGATTAAAGATTTTCGTTTCTCCTACAAATTCAAGACAGCCTGCAAGGAAGATGTTCTCAAGTTGTGTCCCAACATCAAGAAGAAGTAAGTAAAAGTGTCAAAAGAACCATACAAGGGAAAAAAAATTTGAGACCCTGTGATGTTTAAAGTCCTTGAGGAGAAACCAGTGTGTAACATGGTGTCTAATGTGTGTTAGGGTGGATGTGGTGATGTGCCTCAGCACCATGGTGAGAAACGACACCCTGCAGGAGGTCAAAGAGCAGCGCGTGTCCCTCAAATGTCGTAAACAGCTGCGAGTGGAGGAGGTAGAGATGGTAAGTTTGCTCTGCAAACATCCCAACTGCTGCACAAGATCTAACATTTAGTGGCCTCTAGTGGCGAACACAGTGATCGCAGGGCTGCTATCATGAGTGTGGGATCAACAAAGTGGTTTCAACCACAGCGAGATGGTTCCATAAAGCCCCTTTCACACCACACTAAAATAGCACATTGCCCCAGGTTGTTGATTTGAAGGCTCATTCAACCCAGGAAATTAGCAGGACGACGTGGCTCGCCTACAATATGAAAGGCATCAAAGGTAGTCCTGTTAAATTAGCCCATGATGTTGACGTTCCTGCCTGTCCTGTTGTGATTGAGCCACTGGACATTCTGTCCACAGAGACTGGTCTCATCTCAGAGTCTTAGCTACTCCACCTTTAATGGGAGCTCACAGCTGAAGTCCGTCCTGCTGAGGGAACCCCACCCATGGGAGATTGTTGATCACAGCTTTTGTAGCCATACCACACAGCTTTTCATGGTTCATGGCAGCCAACAGACAAGATCAGCAGATCCACCATCTCCTCAGCTTCTGCGGAGAAGAGATTCATCACCAGATTGCAGCTGCTGTGCTGCTCCCTGTTATTGATACTGCAAGTTATTGACACTCTGAGTGGCCCTATTAACACTGTTGCTAATGAAGCTACAGCCACTCAGCACTGGCTAAACCTCCTGAGCAGATCCAACTCTCAGCTAGCTGCATCAGTGCTGTCCTCTGTGCCTTCCACTGCTGTCAGGAGTTTAAGACACACACATTATTTGCTGACAGAAATTTATTTTCAAAGACAAATTCTTCAGGAGTTACTCCTTCTCTTAGCAGCCTGATCACTGCAGCCATAAATTAGACAAACAAGCCAAGTGTCCTCTGTTCCCATCTTTCCAGATTAGCCCCAAAGTGCAACATCCTTCTCTAAATGAACACTTGGACACTGTCCAATTTGTGCTGATCTTGCAAGTGTTGCAAAAGGGACAAAATGTTAAAGTAGGAAATGACAACAAGGCTGACCATGGACTCCCTGACGTTCATGCTGTCCGTTGTCCGGCTCTCAGTGTCCCAGCACAGATAAAGGTGGAATGATGACCTTGTTGACGTGATGGCATATGAGAGGGAGGGAGTAAGCAACCACGCCCCTCTCAGCGAGGAGGGTTAGACCGCTCTGAGCATGGAGTGGAGCGGGTCAAGACGCATCGACGCACTCATTTCAGTGTTTCAGCAGTAACAGTTGCACACTTGTACAAGATTTTAGATTTTCAAATGTGGCTGAACGCTGAATGCCTGTGTGTTTGTATGAATGTGCAGTCAGAAGACATCAGACTGGATCCTGAACTGTACGACTCCTGTAGGCAGGACATCAGCAGGCTGTGTCAGAATGTGGCCTTTGGCAACGCTCAGGTCAGCATTCACACATACCCACACTCACACACTGTGATTTCTTAAAATCTTTTACACATGTCGACAAACCAACTGTTTTCAAAGGGTGTTCCCATTGGCTTTGATGTGGATGTATAAAGGACTTCAGGCGTATTTCTTGTATATCGTATATCTTTACTGGAAAGTCTTGTGACAGGGTTTTTTTGTTTTGAAGAAGGAGCACTGCCAGATCAACTGTGAAAGTTCCTTTGGTGGTTCCTCAGCTGTGGTCTGGAAATGTTTTGAAACACACTCGCTGCTGTTGTTGTCCTTGAACATTGTCACTTCCTGTTTCATCAGATGGTCCCACCATTGTTCCCTCACATCTGTGTGAGAGTCGAACCCGTGTTCGTGAAGCGACAGCTTGATGACTTTGTCTTTGTAGGTCATCGAGTGTTTGAAGGAGAGCAAAAAACAGCTGACTCAGCGCTGTCACCAGCGGATTTTCAAGCTGCAGGAGGTGGAGATGGCCGACCCTGAGCTGGACTACCAGCTGATGAAAGTCTGTAAACCCATGATCAGGGTAGGCAGCGCCATCTGTGGGATCGTTGGTGTGGGCATCCTCACCATTGTCTTTAACAAAGTGTCTTTGTGTTGTCAGCGTTTTTGCACTGAGTCAGAGGGGAAGAACGTCCTTCAGTGTCTGAAGCAGAACAAGAACAGTGAACTGATGGACCCTAAATGCAAGCAGATGATCACCAAGAGACAGATCACCCAGAATACAGGTATCAGAAGCCAGAAGGAGAACAGAAGCTTGGAGCTGTTGGCACTCTAGACTAAGTCTTTGTCTCCGCAGACTACCGGCTCAATCCGGTGCTGAGGAAGGCCTGTAAGGCTGATATTCCAAAGTTCTGCCAGCACATCCTGACCAAGGCCGCCTCTGACAGTGAATTGGAAGGTCAGGTCATCTCCTGCCTGAAGCTCAAATACGCCGACCAGGTCAGACCTCTAATTTCAGAACTCGGAGCAGAAGCTCCCAGAGCTTCATTCTGCTTCTGTTTGATTTTTGCTGGGCCCTTCTGAGCGTATTTGTTCGTGTTCCAGCGTTTGTCTCCTGATTGTGAGGATCAGATTCGGGTCATCCTGCAGGAGTCAGCATTGGATTACAGGCTGGATCCACAGTTGCAGATCCAGTGCACACATGAGGTGTGTGTCTTCAGCCTGGAATTCTCGTGCATCCAGATAAGCCCTCATCCTTGACTGCATGTAATGTGTCAGGATGACCAGAAGGAGGAGGTCCAACTGACTGTGGAATAAAATTCTTCATAGTGTTTGAGTAATACATTAAGCGTGTGTGTGTGTCTGTGTGTGTGTGTGTGTGTGTGTCTGTGTGTGTGTGTAGATTTCCAGGTTGTGTGCAGAGGAAGCTGCTGCTCAGGAGCAGACGGGGCAGGTCGAGGAGTGTTTGAAAGTGAACCTATTGAAGATCAAACAGGAAGGGTGCAAGAAGGTAAAGAAAGCCAACCCTGTAAATTTACCACATTAAAAACCTTCCTAAGAAATGAAAGAAACTGCAACCTTTTTTGTTTAAACCATATATAAACTATCAACAAGCCATCACAAGTTGATACAATGGTTTAGCTCAGAACTGAACTTTAAGGTTGAGCTAAAGGGCTGATTTGAGCGACTAACATGCTAATGGCTCTGGTTCTCCGGCACAGGAGGTCCTAAACATGCTGAAAGAGAGTAAAGCAGACATTTTTGTGGACCCTGTCCTCCACACAGCCTGTGCTCTGGACATCAAACATCAGTGTGCTGCCATCCCACCTGGAAAAGGACGGCGTGAGTCTAGAATCCATTTTGGCTGCTGTCAGTGTGTTTCAGACCTCATGGTGTCATGTCTGTCCATCTCACAGAGATGTCCTGTCTGATGGAGGCGCTGCAGGACAAACGCGTACGCCTGCAGCCAGAGTGCAAAAAGAGACTTCAGGATCGCATCGACATGTGGAGCTACGCTGCTAAGGTTTGTCGACCTCAGGCTTGACCTCTAAAGGCTGTTTGTGCTGTTATTGTAGTAGCATAAGCAGGAGTAGCATTAGTGGAAGTTACATCACTTGGTCTGACTTGGATATGGGCTCACACCACCGTCTCCTCACCTTGCAGGTGGCTCCGGCGGAGGGGTTTTCTGACCTCGCCATGCAGGTGATGACATCACCCTCAAAGAACTACATCCTGACTGTGATTGGAGCCGGCGTTGCATTGCTTTTCCTGATGGGACTCTTCTGTGGAAGGTTCACCAAGCGTGTCACACAAGAGCTGAAGGACAGGTAGGGGAGGCTGGACGACACACCCCTAGGTGAATGGCCACGGTAGAAAGGAAAAATGAACCATCACCTCTGGAATTTCCACCCTATGACACTCTGCTTCAGTCCTGTTCCTCCCTCCAAGCAGCACAAGGCTAATTTTCCCCACAATTATTTTGGAATCCGGAACCATCTGCTTCAAAGTTAGATCAAACATGACCCTCACGGTCAGACTGAGGCCACACCTACTCCTATATTTTTGTCTCCACTGAGCGTCCTTCTGTCCTGAAGTACTATTCCTGCACCATTTATGTCCTCCTTCCTCCCCTTTCTGTGGGGGGGTTAGGTCAAAGGTTACAAGGGGGTGGAGTCAGGAAGGTAAATCAAATGATTGTACATGTGTAGAAATGAGATGGGAAATTCTCATGTCTAGGGTGGTTTGCTGACTCAGTATTTTAATGGTGTGTGTGACAGAGGGACTGAGAGACAGTGTGCATCTCTGCTACCACTTTCTTTAAGTTTATGTGGCTCTGGATATTTGTGCGTCTGTGACATTTAGTGCCATGCGACTGTAAGGTGGGCTTGGCCATCTGCCCCTCCCTCTGCTGGTCAGCCGTCTGAGTCAAAGTTCTTGTGGTTCGTCTGTCATTAAATGGTAGACCAGGCAACTTTCTCAATTGCAGTCATGCCGTAAACATCCCACGCCCACATCAGCGCTCCAGCAGAGGCCCAGACGTGGTCCTTGGGATGGTGGGGCCAGTTTGTTGCTGTGCGGGAGTGTTTTCCCAGTGGTGAACTGGTGTTGATTGGTACAAGAACAAATGGAAAAAATAAAGAAATTAAACATTTCAGTAATTGTACAGATGTGAACGTTTGTGTGAGAATGATACTGGAATTGTTGCACATTTTCATCTTTATTTTATTTCTCTAAATATGTATTTTGGTTGTTTCCTTATTTATTTGTGTACTGATGTTTTTTTTCTATGGTTTGAATGTTGCCTTTTTAATCACGCGCCTTCTTCCAGTGTGGGGGCGGGATTGTCCCGGAAGTATCTGAATTAAAAAACAGTTGCTGTAATTTGATTATGTAGTTTTCCTGACAGTTTAGGGTGGAGTTAAGTGTTAGCTTGATGAAGCCATTGCTAGAGAAAATTAAAAACTTCGAAAGTAAATTAAAACTCTAAGATGATAACTGTATTTTTACGGTCTTTGTGTAAAAAAACAGTCAGAAGGTATTTTTAACTTTGCAAACATGACATCAATGTTCAGTCATCTGTCCTGCGGCCTCAGGTGTTCTGCTTCACTCTATAAACATTTTTAATTTCGTGTTAATGTGTTTAAGCCCCACGCACCAGCTCCTTTTACACTAATCAAATGGCACTGTTAGGTTCAAAACTTTGCATGTGACCTTTTTTTTTTTTTTTAAATCTTTTCTATTTGTCAAGTTGGACAATTGTTGACAATCTTTGCTGAATCAGCCGAAAAGATCAGAGGTCATGTTCCCGATGTGATCCATCTGATTGGCCTAATTTTCAGAACCAGATTAGTCAGATGATGGTTTTAAACCCAGATTCCGAAGTCGAGTGGGCGGCCACCAGCTCAGCATGAGCGGTGGTCTGTTGTGATTTCCCCCCCCCAATAATTATGTCAAATTTCCCATCCAGATGAGACATCAGAGAGAAGTTTATTATTTCTATTGTCTTTGTGCCAACAGTCGCACATGTGCATCATCACCTGGATGTGTAATTAGCTTGCCATGGTGACCCCACCCTCCTGATTACATCATTTGCCTTTACTTTGTTCTGATGTGTGCCTCCTCCCCCAGAGATCCTGCTCTACCACAATCCCAAAAATCCCCTGCAGCACAGGTGCGTTGTGGGCATGTGAAATGTGTGTGTATTGAAGTGTGCCCCCCCCCCCCCAACATGTCAGATTAACGGTTGGTGATCTTTTTTAATGATGTTTTGTATTTGTGGCTCCTCACGGTTTGTTTTTTTAGTTTTCTTTTTGATGCTCTGTACAGATACAAATTGGACAGTTTAATAAGAATAAAGTCTGCAAAGTTTCTAATCTGCTGGTTTCATTTCAAACTCTTAAAATAGTTTGACAACCTCAAAATATTAAATCTGCTCATGAGAGACGCTAAACAGCAGGGAGGTGTGTGTGTGTTGTGTCTGCTCTGAGGACAGTTTTAGACGATCCCGCAGTTCTGTGAAATTCTTCACTCCTGACGGACCAAAACATTTTGACCTTCAAGCAGAACAAAGGTGAAACACCCATTGGGTCACAAGTTAAATATGTTTATTACACCCGAGGGAAAAAGTTTAAAAAAATTGTGTGTGTCTTCTTGTTATATATTGATTACCTAAATACACATTCTGCCAGCAAAGTGAGGACATTTTGGCTGGTCCTCACATCTTCAAACGACTGTTTGATGGTTAAGACATGGTTTAGGTCTGGGCTGGGTTAGATGGGATGGTTTGAGTTGGGAGCTTGGTAGCATCTTGTGTCTGTCAATCAATCAATCAATCTTTATTTATATAGCGTCTGTTAGAATCAAAATTGTTTCGAGGCGCTTTACAGAATCCCAGGGCCTAACCCCCCACAAGCAACAGTGGCAAGGAAAAACTCCCCTTTAACAGTGTATATGAACGTTCTTGCAAACAGAGGAACAACGATGAGTGTGACTGATCGAAGACATACACTGAGACTTATGATAACATCTGAACAAAAACACTTTATATCTGCTCCAGAAATTTTTCATGAATTATTTTTTCAGAACAAAGACAATTTGCGCTAGTCTGAGCTCAGGTTTGGCCAGAAACAGGAAACTTTGACCAAAGAGCTAAAAGTCAAAGGCAGAGACGAAGAGCATGACCTTGGTGATGTAGCGCCCCAGCACATAGTGGTTTTCCAGCTCACTCATCTCCACTTCTGCCTACAGGGTGGTGGGACCCCTGATGGGTGTCACCAGGAGGAGGGTTCCGGTTTGCCTCCCAGAGCGCTGCACACTGAAATGGCCGTGTCCACTACCACCAGCCAGGCCAAAACGCAGAGTGTCCCCCAGAACACGTGCCGCAGACACTCGAAAGAGTACTCGAGGTGCTGACATGTTGGAGACTACAGACAGGAAGTGAAAAGAGATGGAGTTTGGTGTCTGGAGGCAGCCTTTGTCCCCCTGCATGCACGGGTTCTTCTCACAGCGCCTGGTAACACCAACATGGTACATTCTGGGATAGCTGGGCGGTTCCATCAGAGCTGTTGCTAATGCTAATGGTAACATCAGTTAGTCTGTTATAAACTGACATGACCATCTAATTGGTGTAGGTGTAAAGATGAGCATGGCTCTGGGGCACTTACACAGGTGAAGTCTTTATGTAGGTGGCATTTTTTCTGCTGGGACACGACACTGTCACACACTGGAAGCCTCCAAATGTGTTGACACACATGTGCTGAGTGGAACAATTGTGGATCTGTGTCTCACACTCGTTGACATCTGAAGGAAAATAAACTAGCATCACAGACTCTTCTCCTTTACACAAGAAGCTGACCTCTGACTTCTGACCTGTGCAGCTGCTGCCATCTCTGTCGTATCCTGCCGGACAGAAGCAGCTGAAGCTTCCGGGGCTGTTGACACAATGATGAATGCAGAGCCGCCCAGGCTGTCCCAGCAGAAACACTCGGCACTCATCGATGTCTGAAGCACACAGACGTTACTATAGTGACCGCTTTTGACTCACTCAGCCTTTTGATATTTACCACCTGTGCAGATGTTGTTGTGCCCCGAAATGGTGAATCCCACTGGGCAGATGCAGCGGGTGGAGCCCCAGAGGTGAGAGCAGCGAGACGGTCAAATGGAGGGAGAGGATGGAGGAGGCGAAGAAGAGGATGGAAGAGCGAGGGAGGATGGGGTTGTGGAAGCTCTGGTGTTGTTGCGGCCTGAATGAGGAAAAATTGTGTTAGAAGTCAGAACCCAAACCGGTTTCAGAATCCTGGCAGGACATGTACGGTGGCACTCGGGCTGCTGGCCGCTCCATCTCCGAGTCTGCAGACACATGCGGCTCCGTGGACCAATCAGCTTGTAGCCAGACGTGCATACGAAGTAGACCTCGTGTCCAACGGCAAACACCCTTCCAAGCCTGCGTCCATAAGCAGGGACAGGACGTTTGGGACAGGAAACTGTGAAAAGATGACATCACTCACCCTCTGACACTCTCTTTTAGTTCATTTGTGAGTTTTTTGTATAAAGTTCTCAAAAAATCACCTTTTCTTTATTTTTTTTATTTTGTGTAAAAACACATGTTGCCACTAGAGGTGGCGGTGAATCATTACTTCATGCCACTGTTTGAGTTTCGTGTCAGAATAACAAACTAATATTTAGCAATGACTTTTCTAAAAGTAAAAAAACTCTTTAAAAATGATTTTCCGCATAAAGCCAAAAGTTAATTTCTCACCCCTGGATTTAATGAGGGCTGTTGTGCTGTTGTGCAGATTGCTAATCTTTTTCTTCAGCGAATGCAGGCTCTGTCGGTAAGACACTTCATGGTCCGCCAACATCTTCCCCAGTTGCTGCAGTGAGCTCAGCAGGTGGTGGCTGGATGGACACTCCTGCAGGTGAAAACATGCAGAAATCAAATATTATTGCATATATACAGCGCACAATGAGTGGAAGTGCTAGTTAAATCAGGCTAAGTATTGGATGTTAACTTGCCATACAAACAAGAAATGAAAAAAATAATTAACTGAAAGATGATGGATGATGCTGATCTTGTGACTGAAACAGTGATGGGATGAAGAACAACCAAATATCTAACCCTAACCCTCTTCATCACATCCCAAACAAGTTATTTTAATGTCAAGGGTTCCAGAGCCACAGCATCAGGGTCAAGGGTCAAGTCTGAAATTCAGAAACTTAACATCACAACCATAATCTGAAAGTCCTACATGGATGAATGGATAGATGGACAGATGGATAATGAATGGGTGATGGGTGGTTGACAGGCAGATGAATAGATCCATAAATGGATGGATTGTGGGCAGATAATGGATTTGATGACTGATGGATGATGGTCAGCTGGATGGTTGGGTGGATAGATGGATGATAGGCAAATGGATGATGGAAGGATGGATGATAGTCAGATAGATGATGTGTTGATGGGTGGGTGGATGGATGGATTGTGGGCAGATTAATTAATGGATGGATGGATTATGGGCAGCTGGATGGTTGGGTGGATAGATGGATGATAGGCAAATGGATGATGGATGGATTAATGATGGATGGATGGTGGTATGATTGATGGACCCACCGATGGACGGACGGACTGATGTAGGATGGATGGATAGACTCAACCATACAGAAAAGTCTTCCTCCCTTTTCACAGTCTCTGTCTGACTGAAAGTGTCTCGCTGTCCTTACCTGAGCAGATGAGGAGCAGGTGAGATGAAGACAGTGTCACCGTGATGACAAAAGCAGGCTTCATCCTGTAGAAGACGCTTTCTTGTTGACTTGCACTCGTGCGTCGTGGTTCCTACACTGACCCAGCTACTCTGCTCTGGTTTGTTTAAGAGGACCCCTGTCAAATTCCCCCTCCCCATGTTCCTCCCCTTCCTGCCACTTCTTCTGCTGACCCCCCCCCCCCCCCTCCTCCTCCTCGTTATTGGGTTACAGAAAGAACTGGCCAATTGTAGCAGTCTCAAGAACACACATTGCAGCTCATTTGGAGTCATTGAAAATAAAGTCAAAATGTTTTCCCTTGAGAAATATACATTTTTCTCATCCGGTTGATGATCAATAAAAGATCATATTTGTAAAGGAAAAGGTCACAAAGGTATCAGAGCCTTTGTTATTGCATTTATAACTTGTTCACTCTTGATTGGCTAAAAAGTAAACATGATACAGTTACCACATGAACATCATGTGTTGTATCTGCTGGTGGCCAAGAGGGGGCGCTTCTGTATGTGTCTGGAAGGGACTACTAATGTGTCTACTGAAGGGAATTTATTATTACTAACATTAAGAGCTACAACAGGTTATATAAAACGCATCACTATATCAGACAATTAGTTTTTTAAATGAGTGAAATGATCTTTGGCTGCTATTGTCATGATTGTCATTAACTGAAATCACAATTGAAACCCAGACTATGGGATTTATATACTAACCCACTACTAAATATATATATAAAGTTTAAGTTATTTCTAACTTTTCACTTGTTGACTGAATGGACAATTACTAGGTAATCATGACAACCTGGTCGATAATGAACAACCCATCTGATAAAATGGGTAACACGTGGCCATTCTGTGCGAATGCTTCACATCATTCCTAAAATCACAGCAGATACCCAAGATAAAAGCGTGTTGTTGTGATGTGGTGGCTGAACCACAGGGGGCGCTCCATCCTCATCTTAACCTTCATGTTTGCTCACCTGTGTCCTCTCTGGACCCTTGCCTGTAGACTCGTTATAGACTGAAGTACGCAAATGGAAAAAGAGAAGTTCAGTTAAGAGACATATGAGTAGAAACTTCAACGTGAAGGAGCAGCACAACCAACTGTCCAAAGGCAGTTTTTTTTTTAGAAGGCTACCCACGTTTAGCTACTGCATTATTCTGCTTTGCCTTCCTTTTCCAAACATCAAGAACAGACCCACAATGGACAGTAGATGACATGTCACTAAAAAGGACACGTGGTGCATACAATATACAATTTTTCATGTGTCTGAGTAGACACACAAGCTCCCTAAGCACACTGAGGACCATTTTGAGCAACATCAGATGGGTACGCTGTGGCCACACACACGCTTGTTCAAAACCTTGGATCATAGCAAGTTACGTGGCTTATTAAAAGAATCAAATTACAGCAGCACATAAAATGAAAAAGACAAAAATCTTGTTGTTCATGGGATGTGTACTATGTTATATGTGAGAGTCCTGCTTTAACCATAGGAAGAGTCACTCAGTTTCACCGCTTGTTCTATTTGCACATACTCCGACAGCCATTCCATCTTAAAAGAACCGCATTTCTTTTTTACTTTGGCTTGATGAGTGGATGTGTCTCTGCCCGTTCGTTTCGCCATGATAAGGGATTAGCATTTGCGTCTCTTAACTCCGTTGCACTGTTAGCTAGCTAACGTGCATGGCGAGTAAAGGCAGGGCACATACGCAAATACTGTCAATGCTGATTGGCTGCGTAGCGTAAGTGAACTGTATCGGATTATTGGCTGGACACCTGTCGCTCATTGAGTTACGTTGCGAAATGGTACAGAAAACGATATTACTGGTCTAATTAACTAGATCATATCAGTTCTAAAATTAGATATTAATTGATACGTTTCTGCTGAATTTTATTTTGTGCGCTGCATAGATTTTCTTGTGCGCTGAGTATGTGCAAGCGCGCAGTTTAGAGGGAACATTGGGTGCATATAATTTTTTTGTTGCATTAATTTATTCAAGAAGAAGAAAGATAAATTCGTTATATTTGCACCCACACGTACATCAATTAGTGTTTGTGAATTTGCCTCATTGAGTCCATGAGGTTTGGGACTTGCACCTGTCCTCTTCAAGCTCTATCTGCATCCCTTAGGAACCGTTTAAAGTTGATGTGTGTGTGTGTTGAAGCTAATGTTTCCGTTATTTCATTTCTTTTGTTGCCAGTGATGTTCTTCTCTTCTTATAGTCCTGTCTAATTTGTCAGTGAACAGATGTTACAAAGACATAAGTCCTACACACCTCGGTACACTAGAATGCTTAATTTTCTTGTATTTAGGAAAGAAAATCACATTTAATTATAACTAATTGTAAATGAAGGCACCCAGATCATTTAAATGTGTTTAATAACAGCTTATTACACATCAGAATTCCAACTTTTATTTATGGAAATTTATGTGATTGGTCCCCATAAGGAGGGAGGTCCGCACAACACTTAACTGACGAGCAGTCCCCACCAGGGAGGAAAAACACACACGTGTGTGGACATATTCTATTATTGATTAAACCTTATCAACAAAATGATGAAAAACTGCTCAGAAATTAATACAGGATGTGGACTGTTTATATGTAAAACAATCTCAAAGTTTTAAAACTGATTCATCAGTTAAATCGGCCTGAAATATTATTTCCTGCTGCACTTGTCAATATTTTGACAAACCTCTTACCATAATTTTGTATTTAGCAGTGAAAATATCTAGTTGCCACACCAACAAAAATGCTTAATGCGAGTGTGATTAGTAATAATTAGCAGTACAATTGTACTATTATTACCCTGTTTTGGCTGACCCTTTATTGTGGGCTATGTGTAAGTGTTATCAATTAATCAATCTTTATTCATATAGCATCTGTTACAATCAAAATTGTCTCAAGGCGCTTTACAGAATCCCAGGGTCTGACTCCCAACAAGCAACAGTGGCAAGGAAAAACTCCCCTTTTACAGAAATAAAACTTGAGCCGGACCAGGCTCATATAGGGGGACCCTCCTGCTGATGGCTGGCTGGGTAGAGAGGGAGGAGAAGGAGGGAGGCGAGATGGGGAAGGACAATTAGATGAGAGAATAGGCATAGAACATTCAAGTACATTAAGTACAACAAGTGTTAGTGAGGAAACTGAGAAAAGAACAACCCAAAGGATAGAAAACTCAGTGATGATATAGAAAAACCTGTTCAATGCACTGAATAACACAATGATTAAACGCTAACTTTTCACTCAGGACGATGACGTAATTTTACTGTCGTTGTTTTGGTGACGGTGAAATCACTCAGAGAGGTAAGACTACTTCAACTAAAGCTCACACACCAATAAGACCAGTCTAAGAGTCCTGGTCCCTGTTGTTGGTTTTCCTCACAGTCTGACAGGATCAATGTATGATATTTGATTTCACCTTTGTCAGTCTATGTGTTGTTTGCTCTTCAAATATGGCATAAAATTGGACCTATGACGGCATTTTCAAATGTTAGCATGAATTAACACAGCAATATTTATGTTCCAGCTGGACTGACTCCACTTCTTCTTCACTAAACTCTATCTGATCATACACAGCTTATGATAGTTTGAATCCTAACCCTAAAAGCAGTGGGCCAGATTCACGAAGCGTTCTTACGAACAAATTTGTTCTTAAGTCCCACTTACGAACAGTTGACGAAGATTGTGGCATTCACCAATTTCTTCTTATCCTGGATTTATTCGTAGGTAAGAACAAATCCTACGAACACTCAGGAGTACTCTTGCGCACATTTCAGTGCCGACATGTTGGCATGGTTGTGTTTTCTTCTCTTGTGCAGTTCAATAAAATTCAATATTACAATGATAATTCTGTCATATTTATTTATTTATTTGTTTATTTCCGGTGATTTACGGAGAATTTTAAAATTACGTAAATGTGCCAATGACTTAACATTAATCAACCAAATTGGAAACCATGCCAAAACTGTCTTTTTATTTGATTTTATCTTGATTTATTTTATTAGGGGATCGAGGATATGCCCTGGTTGTTGACACCACTGACCAACCCTCAGACTCCACAGGAGTTTTATTCAATCAGATGCATGCGCGCAGTCGCTCCACCATTGAACGCACCATCGGCATGTTAAAGGGGCGCTGGATGTGTTTGGACACAGAGCCACAACCCCGTGAGGATGTGCGTCCTGACGCAATGATGGGGCCAGACTGCAGGCACGCGGTTCACGTTCGAGCGCGATTAATTGCCCGTTTGTGAATAAAATGCATTATTGTCACAATCCGAGCACAGCTTTTACACGTTTATTTTTTTTTACATTCTTCTTTTTTTACATTCTCGTTGATTTCTTTAAGCGTGTTGGCTATAGTCATCAGGGTTGAGGCAATTTTATCAAGCGTGTTAGCCATCCTTTCTTGATTGTTCAACACGGCGTCAGAAATCAGGCGTGGAGAGGCAAGCTTTGGGCATTTTGCTGCTTTTTGCTCCGTCTACAGGGTCCTGCTGCAGTTCCTTTTATGGGCATTAGTGGGCGGTGACTTATGCTAATCGTATGTTAATTAGACTCACCTGGCACGCGCTTTCAATTTACGAACAGATGGCATTCATCAATCTAAGAACACAGCTGCGAACAATTCTGGGGCTTACGAACGCGTTGATGAATCCGACGTAGGATTTTCTTAAAAAACTTCTTAAGGACAACTTAAGAAAGAATCTAAGAAGATTCGTAAGAACATATTGGTGAATCGGGCCCAATATTTTCTTGTCACCAAATGATTAAACCAACCACAGTTGACATTTTTCATTTTATTTTCAGCTAACAATCAAGTCTAAATGGACACAGTCCCCCAAAAATCCAGACTCTAGTCTAGGTTAAACTGCAGATCACCTCCATGTTTCCTGTGTTTGCTTTGATTATTAAAGGTTCCGTTAACTGTTCATCCAAACAGAACCTTTGTCTTGTGTGGCATCTAAAGAGTATTTTGTGATTTTTGTGTCAAAATTTGAAGTGGGTGTGGCTAATGCAGAGAAGCACAAATATCTTTTGTGATGGTGTAGGGACTGAATTCTAGTGTTTAGGGAACAGATGGCCACCATGCAAACTAGACACAACAAAGAATAACATCTGTCCCAGAAGATGGTGACACAGGCAAATGCCAAACACTGTGAAGGGATAAAGAGCATAGAAGCAGGGGCACTAGGGGCCTAGTGTGGGAGGTAAGTATGAAAGGTTCCAGCTAGAACTAATTCTCTTCCAGTTCTCACCACCAACAGACAAATTCATTAAAAAAAAAAAAGGTTAGCAGCTTTTGCAGGAGTCACATGATGGAACTTCACAAATGTTAATGGGTGAGGGACCACTCATCTGGTTCCAGAAGGTTGTGAAGTATCAAAAATGTTCTTAACCATAAGCAGCTGATGTGATGTGAACATCTGTCTGATAATAAGAGCGTGACAGCATCGGCTAAAGCTAAATAAAACTGGTGGTGAAGCATTTCTGTACCCCAGATGTCACTAATGTTTATACTTTTAATATTTAATTTCCATTGATAGGAAACAGAATTCCGTCATTTCATGATTAAGCACATCTGCTTCAGCTGTGATGGTCCTTTTGTCCACAGCTGTCCACAGCTGTCCAGCAAGATCATGGCAGCAGCACACTTGAGCCCTCTGACGATTCATGTGCTGAACACTGGAGATGGCATCCCAGCAGCCAGAATGGCGCTCAGTCTGCACCGACTGGACTCCAAACTGATGATCTGGAACATGATTAGTGTTGGTGTAACCACCATCAAAACACCTGTGGCTCCACATAAATAAACCCCACAGACTTCCTTTTTTAAACCTGTAACTGTGATCAATCATTAAACATGGTTGTCGCTCATCAATCATTTACACATCTTGTGGACTGTAACTTGTGGACTGTTGCTTTTTTTTAGAACAGATGAAGATGGCCGCTGTCCAGGGCTCATCCCTCACCCTGATTTCCTCCCCGGCTTGTACAAACTGCGCTTTGAGACAGGCCCATACTGGGAGAGCCTGGGTCACATTTCCTTCTATCCTGCGTTTTTCTTGATCACTGTGAAGTTTTGATCTGCGTCAGCAAATCAGGTTGGTATTTGCAGATGAAATCATTTTAATGATACTCTATAGAATTTTACTTTGAATACTAATTCTTCCACATCCTCCATGGAACACTTTAATTCAGGTTTTGTGCATTCAGAATTATTTTTTAAGCAGCACATTTTTGAAGTTTTTTCTGAAAGTATCATTTTGATAGTATTTTTATTGAAGGAAACAAAAGCATTTTTAAATTATCTTTTGAAGCAACAAACTTGTTTTCAGCACATTGTACTTCTAAAAGAAGCTGTTGTAGAAATGGAACATGTCATATTTCTTCTAAATTATGACAAGTTCCATTTACAGGTTGTAATTCTCATCAGTGAGGGTGAAGAGAGGTTCCACCTACCTCTGCTGCTCAGTCGTTTCTCCTACAGCACCTACAGAAGCTGAGGAAGCTGATGTTCTCGTGTTCTCTGGCTCCTTTCACTTTAAATGGAACTTGTCGAAGCAGACACACCAAATGAAAAATAAAAAAATCTCAAACTCTGACTTATATGTTTTGTTGTAATTCATTGAAGAGACAGATTTCAAGCAGTAACAATATATTAATAATCATTATATTATCTGGACAAAAATTCAGATAATGTGTGATTCAATTCATCTTTATTATCTCACAAATTTTGTGTTGAAATATCAGTTATTCACATGTCAGAGGACAACGGAACAGATGAAAACTCAGTTGTATGTATGTATTTATGTATGTCAGAAGCTTATTCTTCTCTGGGTTTTAATGGCAGTTGGCATCTGTGAAGTTGATTTACTGCCACCTTCGGGTCATCTTCCTCGCTTATTTCTCCTTTTTAATCCAGTGGAGATCAGATATTTAAAAACTTTTCTCCTATCACCTGAACACTCTACATAACTCTAAATGTTCTTCTCATCCCCATCCACCATTTCCAGTTCATCCATCATCAATTTTCTTTCTTTGTCTTTTGTTGTTTCCAATTCCTGGCAATATTGACATTATCCAGTTAAATGTTCCCCCATAATGTGTAATGTCCTGTTTAAGGTACTGCACCAAATTCTTAACCTGGTTATTGTGAATTGCTCTTTTCTGTTGGTTCCCCCTCCTCCTCGCTAATGCAACCTTCCTTTCTACTGAAAATAAATGCCTCTGATTGACTTCTGCTTTGCTGCCAATGTTTTTTTGCTTTTCCTACACAACACTCCTACCCTCTGACTCTGAAAATTTCATTTCATTTTTGATAGCGCTCCTCTGGACTGCTTCCTTTGCTAATTTGTCTGGCCTCTCTTCTCTAAAATCCTCAGGTGTACTGGGGTCCATTAAAAAAGAAAACAAGCCCTTTCTCTGGACATTTCCTATATGGTACTCTTATTGCATGTATCACTAGACCTTGGAGAGTTCTGATGCTCCTGTTTTAAAGCTCCTTGGAGCTGGTACTGAAATACTTATGGCAATTCTGCTGTAAGTCCTCTCCCCCTGCAGTGTCCCATATTTAACAGTGCACTGTTAACTCTGCTCCTACCCTCAGTTTTTTCATTTGCAAAATCCATAACCCAAATAAATATCTTCCCAGTTACCCCTATTCCATGCAATTTTATCAGCAGCCCCTCCGTCCACAACATGTCATACATTTCTACCACACCAAAGAAAACTTCACCCTCAATCCCTTTATTTACATGAGCTTTTCTTTGGGGCAATCATGTTTTAACTTGCTAATAAATACATTAACCTCTCATTTATCATTTTTTTCAAACAATTTACTAATATATGACGTTGAAGCCATTGGCTAAAAACTGGTTTACTTGTTTCTTTCCTAGGTTTCTTTCTGTGTCTAATTATGGCTTCTTTCATGCTCTTTTTTCCTGGTGCAATTTGACAAGTCTTATCTAACAGCGTCTTATCTCATCTATGGTAAAGGGAGCATTTTATATAGCCGAAAGATTATGTTGCAATTATGTTGTATTGTTCATTAAAGACTCTTCTGTAGAAATAAAACAGTTTCTCACATATTCATAAAATTTTTTTTTAAAAAAAGGACTGTTATGAAATGGTCTGATGGTGCCATGGACTGTCTGCGGGATGCCCTGGAGACCACCAACTGGTCTGCTCTCTGTGAACCACATGGTGAGGACCTGGATGGACTGACAGACTGTGTTTCCGACTACATCAAGTTCTGCACTGAGAACTCCGTCCCCACCAAGAAGGTACGCTGTTACCCAAACAACAAACCATGGGTGACAAGTGACCTGAAGGCCCTTTTGAACAAGAAGAAGAGGGCCTTCACTGCTGGGGACCCGGCTGAGCTCAGGAGTGTGCAGAAGGAACTGAAACGCAGTCTGAAGGAGAGCAAGGACGCCTATAGGAAGAAGCTGGAGGAGAGACTGGAGAGGAACCAGACCAGGGATGTTTGGAGTGGGATGAGAACAATCACTGGCTTCCAGAAGAAAGGAATACGCTCAGCTGATGGGAACGTGGACCAAGCTAATGAGTTGAACCAGTTTTTCAACAGGTTTGATTCTAGCTCCCCCTCCCACAGCTGTCCCAATATTCCTCTGGATAACAATGGGTCCCCTTCACACCTCCCAGAGCCCCTAACACCTCTGCCAACTTCTTCCCCTTCCCCCCTGCTGACACCCGACATGGATTCCAACATGTCACCCATCCCCCCCGACAGGACTATCCTTCACGTCTGGCCAGGTGAGGAGAGAGCTGGAGAGGCTCAACCAGAGAAAGGCTGCCGGACCGGACGGCATCAGCCCACAAGTGCTGAAGAGCTGTTCCAGGCAGCTGTGTGGAATACTGCAGCACCTGTTCAACCAGAGCCTTCATCTTCAGAGGATCCCAGTGCTTTGGAAGACATCCTGCCTGGTCCCAGTGCCGAAGAAGACCCATCCTGTGGCACCGAGTGACTACAGGCCAATAGCACTGACCTCCCACATTATGAAGGTCGTGGAGCGGCTGGTGCTGTCACACCTCAGACCTCTAGTGAGCCCCTTTCTCGACCCTCTGCAGTTTGCCTATCAGCCCAAGGTGGGGGTTGATGACGCAGTGATATACCTGCTACAGAGGGCTTACTCCTCCTTGGACAGACTAAACACCACAGTGCGGGTCATGTTCTTCGACTTCTCTTCTGCCTTCAACACCATCCAGCCAAGACTGCTGAGGGCTAAGTTGGAGAACATGCAACATGTTTCTTGGAGAACATGTTTCTTGGATCGAGGACTACCTGACAGGTCGGCCACAGTTTGTGAGACTGCGGAGCTGTGTGTCCAACCCCCTGATGAGCAACACCGGAGCTCCTCAAGGAACTGTGCTCTCCCTCTTTCTGTTCACCACCTACACAGCTGACTTCCAGTACCACTCTGAGACATGTCATCTCCAGAAGTACTCGGATGACACAGTCATAGTCGGGTGTGTGGAGAATGGACAGGAGGATGAATACAGGGACCTTGTGGAGAGTTTTGTCAGGTGGAGCAGGGAGAACCTTCTGCAGTTCAACGTGACCAAGACGAAGGAGATGGTGGTGGATTTCAGAAAAAACAAGTCCCCTCCCTCTCCAGTCTGCATTAGTGGAAAGGATGTGGAAATAGTCTCATCTTACAGGTTCCTGGGTGTTCAGCTGGACAATAAACTGGAGTGGTCCACAAACACCGATGCTGTCTACAAGAAGGCCATGAGCAGACTCTATTTCCTCAGGAGACTCAGGACCTTCAGTGTTTGCAGCAGGATGCTCCACATGTTCTACCAGTCTGTCATGGCTAGCACCATCTTCTTTGCTGCAGTGTGCTGGGGTGCAGGCATTAAAGCAAAGGATGCCAACAGACTTAACAAACTCATTAAAAAGGCAGGGTCTGTTGTTGGCTGTAGACTTGCAAACTTAGACGAGGTGGTGAGGGACAGGATGGTGTTGAAACTACGGACAATCATGGACAATCCTTCCCACCCCCTCCATAACACAGTGGACAGACTGAGAAGCAGCTTCAGCAACAGACTCCTGCAGCCTCGCTGCTCTAAGGAACGGTATAGGAAGTCATTCCTGCCGTCCGCCATCAGACTGTATAATTCATCCAAACCCACTCAATAACAATAACTGTCTAATGTTTATGTTGTAATTTTATTTCTATTTTATTCTATATTTATGTATACAGTATATGCTTATATTATGTATATATTATATTATATTATGTATATATTATATATATGCTTATAATATATGCTGTATATATGCTTATAACGTTCTAATCTTATCTGTATTTATCTTTTCTGTTTCTATACTTTGTATAGGTTGCTACTACAATTCAATTTCCCCACGGGGATGAATAAAGTACATCTTAATCTTAATCTTAATCTTCAATTATATTCAATTTCCTACATCTCAATTCCCTAGCCTTCTTTCCCCCCTTTGAAAAATTACTAGAACTATGTATTTTAATAAAGGTTTGTGCAATCAGCTCTGTCTTTTATTTATCACCCATCAACACAGGGTAACTCCACTCTGTCTCCGCCCAATGTCACGAATTCTGCTGCAGCCAATCATAGAACAGCGTTGCACTCAGGACCCTTAGGTCAACTTTTTTGATGCCTGAATAAAATACATCCAAAACACCAACTAGAAATCGTGAAAATGATCTGGGTTTTGACCAAGCTCATGAATTCACCGTTTCATACACATTTTAACGTTTTTGATATTTCTGGTTAATTTTCATCGGGTAAATGAAGAGAAAGTCTTTCGGGCTTTACGTCATTTTCAGTTGACATCTACTGTCTGAATCAACAGCAGTTGCTGTTACTTAATGTTGGCTGAAAGTTTTATCAGAAGTGTTATCAGTTCTGTACTTTAAAAGCTAAACCTGGTCCGGGGCTGGGGTACAATGTCTCGGTTCCTGAGGCTTTTCTCGGTGGCCACCCGTCCTCTCTGCCGGTCAGCCGGAACCCGGGTTCGTCTCTCTGGGGTGACGGCATGTCGGCTATTCACAGCCGGATCCCACATCCCCGCCATCTCGGTAAGTTCTGTTCTGCCTTTTCTAATCGACCAAGTGTCGTCCATTTAGCAGCGGCTAAGTCACTTCAAACTTGCTCTCCATGTGTGTAGATTTTTCTCAACTGACGGTTCTGCACCTGAGATTGAGCAAGCATTAAAATCGACAGGTGGTAGTTCTACTCCATGTTGAGGCAAAAGCAAACATCCAAGGACACAGTCAAATGATGACATATTGAGGCAGAAGAAAACCTACAAGCAGACAGTCAGAGGATCACATGTTGAGGCAGTCAGCTGACAGCTTTTTAAACTTTACCTTCGTGTATATGTTACTGTTATACGTATTTGGTATTTAAACAGTGTTAATAATGACAACTGAGCCATAAGCCCTGGGACCATTGTGCTCGTTTCACGCTGGCGAAGGGGAGGGCCAGATTCTTCTTTTAACAATAGCGACGCCACGGCACTGATTCGGCCCTTGATGCAGCTTTTTGTTAAAACGTAAACCCAGCTGCTTGATTGAGTCTGCATTTAGGTCAAAGCTGTAAAGTTATAGATGGGTGCTCTTTCCACACACAGAACATGCTGATCAACAGTACATGATGGAATAATTCCTCTATGTTCCTGGGCTTTAGTTCAGTTTGTTGTAGGTCAGTGTGTCCATCAGCAGAAACTCTCAAGTTAGATTGAATTATTTCTGGATCTTTCTTTTAGAACTTCTTTCGGACTTCTGTCAATTTTGTGACTGGTCACAGAATCCAGTCAACTCCGTGTAGATTTTACTCCACTGAGCCCAAAGGTAAGAGCATCTAAATTAGCTTGGTTAGCAGACTTGGACTGGAGCTCACATGGAAATAATAATAAAAAACAATTAAAACGAATTGATTTTATTCTTGTATTTGAAACATATATATGCTTTCTGATTTTATTGACATTATTGGGGAAGCTCCTCTAATTGGACTATCAGAAGTTACAATCTTCATATTAAAGAAGCAGCAAATGTCTGCCAGAAAATGTTCCTTCAAGTTAAGTAACAGATGATGTCCATATCAAAGACATTAAAGTTATTGGTCATTTATTTGCATTTGATGCATTCGAAGGTATAAACTACTGAGTGTTTCTTTGGATCTGACTGTTTAAATTTAATTTGATCTTAATGTTTATATTTAATTCCATCTTCTTTTATTCAAGTTTCAAGTCATTGTGGCATTATATAAAAATATGATAAAATTAGAGATGCTGCTCCTAATGTGTCCAAAATAGTTATAAATACAAAAGAACACCCTAGCAAGTTCCTGGTCCACTTCAGCAAATGATTTAATGTGCTAATGAACGCTTGCTAATGCCTTAACATTAGCAACCACGCTAGTCTTAGTTTTATGGACAATGATAGTGCTTGTATCAGCACAGTGCCTATTGTGAGGTTGTGGCTGTCTCCTCAGCCTCTACCTTCACTTTACTGCTGCCTGATTCAGGAGAAAAGGGGAGGGTTAGAAGTCAGGCAGGGGAAATGAGACGGACCTCTGGGGGTAGGCAGAGTTGTTCATATTTTTTTTTTTTGCAGCCTAAACACTTTACAGTATTTAGTAATTAATGTCTGAGCCGTCTCTTATTTTCGTTGTGTCAAATCTGTTGAACACTAAAACATAAACTTAAACCTTGTAGTTTTGGTGTTTTCTGACAATTTTTTCCCCAGTAATACAGTGAAAATGAGAGGAAATGCTGGTATATACTTTACAAGATGATGTGTTTTGGGTAGCGGCTGAAGGCAGGGACCTTGGCGGTCTGATCCCCGGCCGCATAAACTGGCTCTAGGGACATGGAATGTCACTTCTTGAGAAGTTCCGACTAGATATAGTTGGCCTCACCTCGACGCACAGCAAGGGCTCTGGAACCAGTCTTCTCGAGAGGGGTTGGACTCTCTACCACTCTGGAGTTGCCGATGGTGAGAGGCGACGGGCAGGGGTGGCAATTCTTGTTGCTCCCCAGCTCAGTGCCTGTATATTGGAGTTTACCCGGTGGATGAGAGGGTAGCCTCTAGTGATGGGACGATGATACCTCAAGGAGTGTATTGACACACTACACAAACTGTGTCGGCACTGTATTGATACTGTGTTGGTCACCCAATAATGACCCCTGCAGTAGTTATAAAATGATTGCAGGTAAAGAAATTCCTTGTTTGTGTAAATGCTAAACTGAGTTGGTATGTAAAATATAGCAAATTTGAGTTACAAGTCAGAGTTACAATTTTTAACTTATGTACACATTTTTGTTAACTGTTACGTCATATGAAATAAAAGATAAAAAAAGTGATTAGTTTATGAATTTTTATTGAGGAACAAAAGTTTTTGGAGTGTCTTTGCTCCAAGGCGATTTCTCCTCTTAGACACCAGCTCCCCAGCCTTAGAAAATACTCTTTCACACGGTACAGATGACGATGATGAGCAGAGAGTTTTAAGTGCAAGTTGATGCAGATGTGAATATGTTTTCTGGTTCCGTTTCCAATATTGTAAAGGGTCTTGGTTTCTAGGTGTGTTTCCTTCTGCCAGGTAGCGTTGGACTTCAATTATGGAGTCAGCTGTTGCGTTAGAGGTCTTCTGGGTCTCTGCAACCTCCATATCAAGTGTTTTCCAGAGATTGTCCCCTAAAAAATAGTTAATCATTAGTTTATTATCACATGACAAAGTGCCACAGAAATATCCGAATAAACACAAAGAAATGTGTTTTCATACCTGAACTGGGTTCTGACCCATGTGAAGAGCTAGGCTCTGCTTCTGTTGGGTCAGGCTCTTGGCTCCTCATTTCTTCCGCACACTCTGACTTCAGTCTCTTCACCGCTTCACTTGCCTTTTGTTGACTAACAAATTCAATTGTTTTGAATCTGGGATCTAACAGTGTTGCCAGTGTCATGTGATTCCATGCTGCAAATAGCGTCAATTAGCCACTTTCTCAGGTTTTCAGCCAGTTGTTGAGCAGCTGTTTTTGTCACTGTTGTGGCCTGACGTTGAAGCTCAATGTAGATCATTCTCATCAAGGGAATGACCTTCGACCCAGAAACCCTTTTTTCCTCAGACAGTTCTCTTGTGGCTTGGTCAAAAGGAGCAAGAACCCTGAGCATCTCAGAATCAGAATCAGAAGAAGGTTTATTGCCATTGTTCATGTAATACACAGTATTACACAAACTAGGAATTTGTCATGGTGTGCCGCTGCGACATTCAACATAACACTAGACATCAACACCACACTAGAATAAGATAAATAAAATAAAATAAGACTTATATACAGTATATACATAAATAGTGAGTGGTAAGAAATAGTGCAGGTCCATGAGGAGTAATGTATTGTTTATGAGTCCGGCTGGCTGCTGTACATGGTGCTTAAGTGATAAGTCACTTGGTGTTCAGCAGCCTGATGGCAGAGGGGAAGAAGCTGTTAGTGTAGCGGGAGGTTCTGGTCCGAATGGACCGTAGTCTCCTGCCTGAGGGGAGGGGGGAAAACAGTCCGTGACCAGGGTGGGAAGGGTCGGCCGTGATCCGACCTGCACACCTCCGGGTCCTGGAGATATACAGGTCCTGGATGGATGGAAGCCTGCAGCCGATCACCTTCTCGGCAGCGCGCACGACGCGCTGCAGCCTCAGTCTGTCCCTGGCGGTGGCACCAGCAAACCACACGGTGATGGAGGAGGTGAGGATGGACTCGATGATGGCCGTATAAAACTGCGCCAACATCCTGGGAGGCAGTTTGAGCTTCCTCAGCTTCCGTAGGAAGAACATCCTTTGCTGGGCCTTCTTGATGAGGGAGCTGATGGTTGGCTCCCACTTAAGGTCCCGTGTGATGGTGGTGCCCAGGAAGCGGAAGGAGTCCATGATGGTGATGGGGGTGTCCATAAGGGCAAGGGGGGGCAAAGGGGCTGTAACTTTCCTGAAGTCCACAATCATCTCCACTGTTTTCTGAGCGTTCAGCTGCAGGTTGTTGTGTCCGCACCAGGACACCAGTCGAGCCACCTCCCTCCTGTAGGCAGTCTCATCGCCATTGGAGATGAGACCGATGAGGGTGGTGTCATCCGCAAACTTGATCAGTTTGACAGACTGGTGGCTTGAGGTGCAGCAGTTAGTATACAGGGAGAAGAGGAGGGGGGAAAGTACACAGCCCTGGGGTGATCCGGTGCTGATGGTGACGGAGTCGGAGACAGTCTTCCCCAGCCGCACGTACTGCCTCCGATCCGTCAGGAAGTGAGTGATCCACCTGCAGAGGGAGTCAGGCACACTAAGCTGGGACAGCTTGTCCTGTAGCAGAGCGGGGCGGATGGTATTGAATGCAGAGCTGAAGTCCACGAACAGGATCCTCGCGTAGGTTCCCGGGGAGTCCAGATGCTGCAGGGTGGAGTGAAGGGCCAGGTTGACCGCGTCGTCCACAGATCTGTTGGCTCTGTAGGCGAACTGCAGTGGATCCAGGAGGGGGGTGGTGATGGACTTGAGGTGTGGCAGGATCAGGCGCTCTAAGGACTTCATGACTACAGAGGTGAGCGCCACAGGTCTGTAGTCGTTAAGCCCAGTGATCCGTGGCTTCTTGGGGACAGGGACGATGGTTGAGGTTTTGAGGCAGGCTGGCACCTGGCACGACTCCAGGGAGGAGTTGAAGATGTCTGTGAAGACAGGAGTCAGCTTCTCTGCGCAGTGCCTCAGGGTGGAGGGAGACACGCCGTCCGGGCCAGGGGCCTTGCGCGGGTTCAACCTGGCGAACTGCCTGCGCACATCCTGCTCACTGATGGTGAACGAAGGGGGGGAGGAGGGGGGAACTGGTGGTAAGTGATGGGGGGGGGGACTGATGGTGAGTGGAGGGGGGGAGGAGGAGGGGACTGCCTTTGATGGAGTAAGGTCCATGGGGGCAGTGACACTGGGGGGAGGGGAGGTGTTGGGCATGGCTGACGAGGTGTCAAAGCGGGCATAGTGGAGGGACAGGCTCTGACAAAGGGCTTTGTCGTCCTGACCCTTTGAAGCCTGAGGCCTGTAGTCGGTGATCTGCCTCAGGCCTCTCCACACAGAAGCAGAGTCGTTAGCAGTAAACTGCTGCTGAAGTTTCTCCGAATACACAGATTTAGCTCTCCTCAGTTCCTTGCTAAACCGGTATTTGGCCTCTCTGTAGCAGTCTCTGTCTCCACTTTTCAGCGCTGCTTCCTTTTCTTTCCTGATCTGTCTGAGTCTCGGTGTGAACCAGGGCTTGTCATTGGAGTAACTCACCCTAGTGCGCGTTGGTAGAATGCGCTCCTCACAAAAGTGGATATATGAGGTCACAGTGTCCGTGTACTCATCCAGATCATGTGTGGCCCCTTTAAACATGTCCCAGTCAGTTGTGTCCAAGCACGTGCGCAGCTCCTCCACAGCCTCACTGGTCCATCTCTTCGTGGTTCTCACGGATGGCTTTGTTAGTTTGAGTTTCTGTCTGTATGTGGGGATCAGGTGGACCATCACGTGATCAGACAGTCCTAGCGCAGCACGGGGGACGGCCCGATACGCGTCCTTCACTGTGGTGTAGCAGTGATCCAGCGTGTTCTCTGCTCTGGTGGGGCATTTGATAAACTGTTTGTACCTGGGGAGCTCGTATCTCAGGTTGCTCTGATTAAAGTCACCAAGCACGATAACCAGAGCGTCGGGATAGGTCCGCTCCACTTGTTGAATACGGTCCGCGAGCGTGCGCTGAGCCTCGCGCACGTCCGCATCTGGCGAGATGTAAACAGAGGCCAGAATGAATGAAGCGAACTCACGCGGAGAATAGAAGGGTCTGCAGTTGATGAAAAGGTATTCCAAAGCAGGAGAACAGTGCTGAGAGATCACGGTCACATCAGTGCACCAGTCGCTGTTTTTCCCTTTTCTGCCTCCTCGGATGTTTTATTTCCCGTGTTAAACGTCCCAGTTGTTGGGGCCGCTTCCGCCGCGTTTCTCCAATGATTTGACATTCTTCTGGAGTCAGTGGAGTGATGTCAGTTTTTAATGAGGCCAGTGACACCCAGACTGCCTCCTTCTGCTCAGTCATTCTTTCAAACATTTGGTAGGTACTGTTCCATCGTGTTGGCACCTCGTTTATTAATTTATGGACCGGTGTTCCCAGCTGTTGCTGTATTTGAGTGAGCTTCTCTTTAGCAGTCACGCTTGATCGAAAGTATGTCACAATGTGTTGTGTTTTGTTGCGTATTTCTGTTATTGTTAGGATTTAATCACATTATTTTCTCACAATTAAATTCATTAAATGGGCTATACAAATGGTATGCCGTATTTGCAGCATTCGAGCACATGAAGTCATGTTTACTGCTGCATCAGTGACAAGACACCTGACCTTTCCCGCTATGCCCCACTCCTCCATGAGGCTCCTTTTAACTGTGGCAATGTTTTCTGCAGTGTGTTTCTGAGGAAAATGCTGCACTCCCAAGACTGATGAATGGAGTTCATGGCTTTCTTTGTCCACATAGTGGCCAGTAACGGCTAGATATGCCTCCATATTCATAGACGTCCACATATCAGCTGTTAAAGTAACAGCAACGGCGCTCTGGAGGTCCTTTTTTGTTTTCTCCTTTTTCCTCCTCATATCTCTGGCTCACCAAGTCCTTGATGGTCTGGAAAATAACCATACAAATACTGTTACACCAATAACATATAGTTATATAGTTAGTACAAAAATATAATAACATTTCTTAAACATACCTTTCTGCTTGGTAGAGCATACAAGGGTATAATAAGCTTCAAGAGCTCCCTGAATCCCTCATTTTCAACAAAGCTGAGTGGCTTACAGTCTTTGATGATCATGTTGACCACTGCCTCATCCACTGCTTGCTTGTTGGGAACTGCAAGCCAAAAGGAAATATTTTGTCAAAAGCTTAATAAAATGACTGTAATTTTTACAAACAATATCAAATAGACATAGGGCGACATGGTGGTGCGGTGGTTAGCACTGTCGCCTCACAGCAAGAGGGCTGGAGGTTCCATACCAGGCCTGGGGCCTGTCTGTTTGCATGCATGTTTTTTTTTAATCACAATTTTTATAGAGAATTTCAACATACCTGGGGTACTCTCACGAGTATCTGCCAATTCTTCATTGCCATGCCGAGCTCTATAATGCCTCAGCATTGATGAAGTGCTCTTATTGATGTAAGATAGCTCTGTGGAGCAGAGCCGACACTTCACCTACAATAACATAAAAAGTTAATTTATCTGAAAACAATTCAAACCTCTTACCAGAACAGAGTAAAAACTAAGGTGGTGCATTGCATTCACTTGTTAAAAAAATAGACACCCTATCTCATGATTTCGAGATCAGGATCTCGTAATTACGAGATAAAATGAATAAAGCAACTGTAAGGCTCTTTAACTGACTATCATGTATCACAGGTCATTCACTTGATAAACTGATAAAGTGAGTGCAATGCGCCACCGTAAAAAATAGTATATAACAGTAAACAATGCTCAAAGGAGAAAAAGATTTACCCTTTTTGGAGTCCTTAGAGGGAGTGCTGGAGAGTGCTCCTTCTGGGGGCTCCCTCGTCCACCTGGGTGACCTCAATGCTCACGTTGGCAATGACAGTATGACCTGGAGAGGTGTGATTGGGAAGAACGGCCCCCCTGATCTGAACCCGAGTGGTGTTTTGTTATTGGACTTCTGTGCTCGTCTCAGATTGTCCATGTAAACTATTATTTGTATGTTGTGAACTATGGCCAACTATTGAGTTTATTTAATATGGTTTTGTTAGAAATAGGTAATGACATGTATGACTTCCGATATGAATGATTTTTGGTTCCTGGGGGAGTGTTCCCTCCGGACTGGATTTTGGGGAGGGAACCCAGGGGAAAAGTATTAAGAGAGACCCGCGGAGTTGCCTTGTAAGTTGCCTCACTGGTTAAGAAATAAAGAAGTCATTTGCCCTTGTAACCTGTCTTCCTTTGTACCCACGAGCCGACGGAAAGGAACGGACATAAGTTCAGGTTACATCCATAACAAACACCTTGTTCAGGCATAAAGGTGTCCACATGTGCACTTGGCACCAGGACGCCTTAGGCCGCAGATCGATGATCGACTTTGTGATTGTGTCATCGGATTTGCGGCCGCATATTCTGGACACTCAGGTGAAGAGAGGGACGGAGCTGTCAACTGATCACCACCTGGTGGTAAGTTGGCTCCGATGGTGGGGAGGGATGCCGGACAGACCCGGCCGACCCAAACGTATTGTGAGGGTCTGCTGGGAACGCCTGGCAGAGTCTCCTGTCAGAAGGAGCTTCAACTCACACCTCCGGGAGAGCTTTGACCATGTCTCGGGGGAGGTGGGGGACATTGAGTCCGAGTGGACCATGTTCCGTGCCTCCATTATTGAGGCGGCTGACCGGTGCTGTGGCCGCAAGGTGGTTGGTGCCTGTCGTGGCGGCAATGCCCGAACCCGCTGGTGGACAACAGCAGTGAGGGATGCCGTCAGGCTGAAGGAGTCGTATCGGGCCATACTGGCCTGTGGGACTCCTGAGGCAGCAGATAGGTACCGGCAGGCCAAGCGGAGTGCAGCTACGGCTGTTGCCGAGGCAAAGACCCAGGAATGGGAAGAGTTCGAGAACAACTTTCGGACGGCCTCGAAAAGGTTCTGGACCACCATCAGACGTCTGAGGAGGGGGAAGCAGTGCACTGTCAACACTCTGTATAGGGATGTTGGTGTGCTGCTGACCTCAACTCGGGATGTTGTGGATCGGTGGAAGGAATACTTCGAGGACCTCCTCAATCCCACCAACACGCCTTCCAGTGAGGAAGTAGGGCCTGGGGATAGGCTCTCATATCTCTGGGGCTGAAGTTGCCGAGGTAGTCAAAAAACTCCTCGGTGGCAAGGCCCCGGGGGTGGATGAGATCCGCCCAGAGTTCCTTAAGGCTCTGGATGTTGTAGGGCTGTCGTGGTTGACTCAACTCTGCAACATTGCGTGGACATCGGGGGCGGTGCCGCTGGATTGGCAGACCGGGGTGGTAGTCCCTCTTTTTAAGAAGGGGGACCGGAGGGTGTGTTCCAACTATAGGGGGATCACACTCCTCAGCCTCCCTGGTAAGGTCTATTCAGGGGTACTGGAGAGGAGGGTCCGCCGGATAGTCGAACCTCGGATTCAGGAGGAGCAATGTGGTTTTTGTCCTGGGCGTGGAACAGTGGACCAGCTGACCAGCTCTACACCCTCAGCAGGGTCTGCGAGGGTGCATGGGAGTTTGCCCAACCAGTCCACATGTGTTTTGTGGACTTGGAGAAGGCATTCGACTGTGTCCCTCGGGGAGTCCAGTGGGGGGTCCTCCGAGAGTATGGGGTGTCGGGCCCGCTGATACAGGCCGTCCGCTCCCTGTACGATCGGTGTCAGAGTTTGGTCCGCATTGCTGGCAGTAAGTCGAACTTGTTTCCGGTGAGGGTTGGTCTCCGCCAGGGCTGCCCTTTGTCACCGATTCTGTTCATAATTTTTATGGACAGAATTTCTAGGTGCAGTCATGGTGTTGAGGGGGTCCGGTTTGGTGACCTCAGGATCGGATCTCTGCTTTTTGCAGATGATGTGGTCCTGTTGGCGTCATCGGCCCGTGACCTCCAACTATCACTGGATTGGTTCGCCGCCACACGTGAAGCGGCTGGGATGAAAATCAGCACCTCCAAATCCGAGGCCATGGTTCTCCACCGGAAAAAGGTGGAGTGCCTTCTCCGGGTCAAGGAGGAGATCCTGCCCCAAGTGGAGGAGTTCAAGTACCTTGGGGTCTTGTTCACGAGTGAGGGAATGGAGCAGGAGATCGACAGGCGGATTGGTGCGGCGTCCGCAGTAATGCGGACTCTGCACCGGTCCGTAGTGGTGAAGAGAGAGCTGAGCCGAAAGGCGAAGCTCTCAATTTACCGGTTGATCTTCGTTCCTACACTCACCTATGGTCATGAGCTTTGGGTAATGACCGAAAGAACAAGATCACGGATACAAGCGGCCGAAATGAGCTTCCTCCGTAGGGCGGCTGGGCTCTCCCTTAGAGATAGGGTGAGAAGCTCTGCCATCCGGGAGGAGCTCGGAGTAGAGCCGCTGCTCCTCTGCGTTGAGAGGAGCCAGATGAGGTGGCTTGGGCATCTAGTTAGGATGCCCCCTGGATGCCTCCCTAATGAGGTGTTCAGGGCATGTCCCTCTGGTAGGAGACCCCCGGGAAGACCCAGGACACGTTGGAGAGACTATGTCTCTCGACTGGTCTGGGAACACCTGGGGATCCCTCCAGATGAGCTGGAAGAAGTAGCTGGGGAGAGGGAAGTCTGGGCTTCTCTTCTTAGCCTGCTGCCCCCGAGACCCGACCTCGGATAAGTGGTAGAGGATGAATGGATGGATGGATGTACAGTGAGGCCAAATATTTCTGCTTGCACCCTTCAAATTTTAAATTAGGGGCCACTCTCTAGAGGCCTGTGTGTGACGACAGTGGGGTGTGAGCAGCTAATGGTCCTTTTAGCTGTCTGAGCTGCTGCAGTCATGTCTTTTCTACTGCTGTACTGCTACTACCACACCGTAATTTTTTTTGTTGACACTTTCAATGGCTGAGCCCTGAAAAGTCACAAGTTCTTCCTCACCAGCTTCATTAAGCCACAGTGGCTTTGGATCCACTCTAAACCTCATCTCCCGTTTTTATGAGCTCAATCACAACCGCGTCATAGGCACACTCAATGATGGTGCTTGCCAGATGGACTGTAGTACAGTCATTGGTATAAGGTACTTGGCACACAATCCTGTGGAGCACCCGTGCTGAGTGAGGTGGAAGGGGAAAGGCATGTAACACAATCTGTGCGCAGTGGTTGGGTTGGTGAGGAAGTCGCTAATCCATATGCGGAGGGAAGATGGAAGACCAAGATGAAGTAGGTGTCTGGGAGGAAGGTGTTGATGAACAGAAACCTCATGGATGTGTTCTCTTGCTGTGACTCAGTGCCTCATGGGTTGACATGGATTATTTGGGGTCAAAGTGTTGGGAGACAGGCATGATGTCAGAGGCCAGTCTCTCAAACGATTTAATAATGACTGATGTTACAGCTACTGCAGGTAACGCAGATCGTAGTGCCTGAGCAGAGAGCATGTAGTTGCAGCTCCAGCACACATGGCTCATTTATACTTTATTTTCTATTAGGTTTGCTCTCACTTTCCTTATTTTGATAACAGTGAGCTGCTGTCATGATGCATTTGCCCCACTGTAGGATCAAACAAAGTTGATTTTATCTTTAACATTCATCTGTTACTTTTAGATGGAGGTGGAGGTGGAGGAAAAGACTGGTGGAGTCGTCTGCAAAAGGTTTTTTTGTGTGTTTGCGTCTGAATGTGCGGGTGCAAGAGTCAACAAGAGTTTTTGATTTAGGGGGATTGGATTAAAGGAGGGGACATGCTTCACATTTTACTAACAAAAAATTTAAACACAAGGCATACTTTTTCCTTCACACCCCACTCACACAGTGGTTTTGAGTTGGTCTGTCACAAATGAAATCAACCTCTATACGTTTAGGGTTGTGCTGTGCTGTGATGTGAAAAAGCTGAAGGGTGTAAACAGCTCACCGCTGTCGCTATGAAGAGAGCTCTTGTTGTCAGCTCTGTCTGCTGTCTCTCAGGGTGACGTCCCTTGGGACGAGAAGGATTTCCGGTACCTGCTGGTGACAGCGGCTGGACTCACTTCAGTCCTTCTCTATTTCTACTTCAGAGATAACAGCAGAGAAATCAGCTGGAAGGACTTTGTCCATAACTATGTCAGCAGAGGAGTGGTAAGCGGCACTGGCCTGGTGAAACCCATCAAGCCCGTGGAGTCAAAACCACATTGTAAATGCAAATGTCTGTCTGCCCATCCAGGTGGAAAGGTTAGAAGTCATAAACAAACAGTATGTGAGAGTCATTCTACAGCCGGGCGCCGACACTGATGTGGTGAGAACTAAAGATTAGGTCTAGTAAACATAGTAAAGTAAGTTAAATAAAAACCTGGTTTCAGCTGAGCACTTACTGCTGAGAATGAGGCCACAGTTGTTCAGACTCTCCTGTCCTTTAATGTCACCTTTCATTCTATATTTGACCGTCCGGCAGAATTATGTCTGGTTCAACATTGGCAGTGTGGACACATTTGAGAGAAACCTGGAGATGGCCCATGCTGAGCTCGGCCTGGAGCGGTCGGATCGTCCTGCTGTGGTATACAGCACCGAGAGTGATGGGTAGGTTTCACAGGAACTATTCAAACGTGTGGGGAGAAGATGTTTGACCAACTGCTAATCCTTGAATTCTCAGCTCCTTTTTCCTCAGCATGATACCCACCCTGCTTCTCATCGGCTTCCTGCTGTTCACACTGCGGCGAGGACCAATGGGAGGAGGCGTTGGCGGTGGAAGGGGAGGACCCTTTAACCTGAGTGAGTCAACGGCAAAAATGATGAAGGACAAAATTGATGTGAAGTTTAAAGATGTGGCCGGGTGTGAAGAAGCCAAGCTGGAGATCCTGGAGTTTGTCAACTTCCTGAAGAACCCACAGCAGTATCAGAACCTTGGAGCCAAGATTCCCAAGGTGAAATTCTGATACCTGATCAGTCAGCTGTTGCACTTAAAGAGTGTTACTTCATTGTTCCTAATGTCACAGTCTAGGTAATTTGACACGTTCTGGATCAAACTAATCTAAGCAGGAATGAGATCAGTAACAACCCAAATGTGAAAGATGCGGGAATTTCACATTATCATTACAGATCAAACACTACAAATAAAGAAATTTCTTTGTTCTCTTCCACAACATAAATAGTTTCCAAGGTTATTCCTGGATTTTGATTGGACAGTAGACGTGTTTTAGGGATAAATCATCACAAAAACCTCATACCAAACTGGAGAGACATGCAACACGAACATGTAAAAATCTAATCTTTGCTTGTCCAGAATAGAGCATCATAAATCAACGCACGCCTTCGTTCTTTTCCTCTATCTCTCTTTCAGGGTGCCGTGCTTTCTGGCCCTCCAGGAACTGGGAAGACTCTGCTTGCTAAAGCCACAGCTGGAGAGGCCAACGTTCCATTCATCTCCATCAATGGTTCGGAGTTCTTGGAGATGTTTGTGGGCGTCGGCCCGGCCAGAGTGAGTTTCTGGGCAACTGCAGTTCTGATGATGTTTCTGTTCTCTGCTTTTGTTTCACGCTGGCATTTCTCCAAAGGTGAGAGACATGTTCTCCATGGCGAGGAAGAATGCCCCCTGCATCCTCTTCATTGATGAGGTCGATGCTGTTGGGAGGAAGAGGGGAGGAGGAAACTTTGGAGGTCAGAGTGAACAGGAGAACACACTGAATCAGCTGCTGGTGGAGATGGACGGTCAGAACCCTTTTCAGGATTGAAATGTGACTTTGATATACTGTAACCCTAATAATGATTTCTTCTACAGGGTTTAACACAGCCACCAATGTGGTTGTTCTGGCTGGAACCAACAGACCTGACATCCTGGATCCGGCTCTGATGAGACCAGGTCGCTTTGACAGACAAATATACATCGGTACAGTAGTCGTTTTTAATCAACTACTCCCAGAAGAGCAAGAAGAGTAACAACCATGACAACAGTAATACCCACAACATTAACAACCACAACAACAACAGTAATACCCACAACATTAAAAACTGTAGCAACAACATTAATAACTACAACATTAAAAACCACAACAAGAGTAATACCGTCAGTCAGTCAGTCAGTCAGTCAGTCAGTCAGTCAGTCAGTCAGTCAGTCAGTCTTTATTTATATAGCATCTTTTACAGTCAGAATTGTTTCTAGGTGCTTTACAGTGCCTGACCCCCAACAAGCAACAGTGGCAAGGAAAAACTCCCCTTTAACAGGAAGAAACCTTGAGCAGGATCAGGCTCATGTAGGGGGACCTTCCTGCTGATGGCTGGCTGGGTAGAGAACATTAAAAACCATAACAACAGCAATAATTATACCCACTACATTAACAACCATAACAACAATAGTAATACCCACAGCAACAACAGCAGCAGCCTTAACAACAGTAAAAACCATAACAACAACAGTAACAGCCTCAACAACAGTAAAAACCATAACATCTACAACAATGGTAACAAACATAACAAACATCAGTAACACCAATAACAATACAAACAACACTAACTGCAAGCTCTTTTTGCGGGGGTTCCCAGGTCCACCGGATATTAAAGGTCGCGCTTCAATCTTTAAAGTTCACCTACGGGTGCTCAAACTGGATCCCAGCATGGACAAAGATGCTCTGGCCAGGAAAATGGCTGCTGCCACTCCAGGATTCACTGGTATGTGATGTTCGTTTTGACCCAGACTAGCAACAGATTTTACTTGCATCTGACTGTAAAATGCTACATCCATTGATACATATAAAGCTGCAATATCCTATAAAAGCATTCCACAGACATGCCTCAGTGTAGATGATCATTAGCTGGAGTTACTCTCTACCTACCTTCAAAAAGCTCTTGAAGACACAGCTCTTCTGAGAGCACCTGTTCTCCTAACAGCACTTATCTTTGGCCTTCTCTCTCATCTCTCCTCTCTCCTTCTATCATTTTTTTTATCCCTCTTCCTTCCCTCTCCACAGCTCTGCTCTGGTAGTTGGTAGTGTTCCAGGTAGTTTAGAACTGTAAAGCTAGTCAGTTATTCACATTGGTCTCACTATGTAATCATAGTAGCACAAATGTAAGCAGTGGGATCAAGAGGATGGGTGATGAGTTACTTTGGGGCAGCAGTAGTGTTTCCATGGACACATTCATCAATAAAGTGGAGGAGCTCCTTTAGTCAAAGGAATTCAGTCATGGTCAGGAAATCGATTAAATTGTTGCAGAAATGTCAAAACTGACTTTTTTGAGTTGATTTCACAGCTGATCAGTAATCGTGACTTTACCCAAATGTTAATCTAAGCTTTTAAAATCATTTTACTTAGGAGCTGACATTGCTAACGTCTGTAACGAGGCAGCACTCATTGCTGCAAGACACCTAAATGCATCTGTGAGTGCCAAACACTTCGAACAGGCCATTGAACGTGTCATCGGAGGTCTGTTATATCATAAATTGTTCTGGTTATTTTCACCTGTGTCATCTAGATCTGACTTTTTTTCCCCTATTGGGTTTCAGGTCTGGAGAAGAAGACCCAAGTTTTGCATCTCACAGAGAAAACGACTGTAGCATATCACGAGGCTGGTCATGCAGTTGTGGGCTGGTTCTTGCAGCATGCCGACCCACTACTTAAGGTCTGACTTCAATCAATCAATCGAGCGATCGATCGTGTCTGTTACAATCAAAATTGTTTCTAAGCACTTTACAGAATCCCAGGGCCTGACCCCCAACAAGCAACAGTGGCAAGGAAAAACTCCCCTTTAACAGGAAGAAACCTTGAGCAGGACCAGGCTCATGTAGGGGGACCTTCCTGCTGATGGCTGGCTGGGTAGAGAACATTAAAAACCATAACAACAGCAATAATTATACCCACTACATTAACAACCATAACAACAATAGTAATACCCACAGCAACAACAGCAGCAGCCTTAACAACAGTAAAAACCATAACAACAACAGTAACAGCCTCAACAACAGTAAAAACCATAACATCTACAACAATGGTAACAAACATAACAAACATCAGTAACACCAATAACAATACAAACAACACTAACTGCAAGCTCTTTTTGCGGGGGTTCCCAGGTCCACCGGATATTAAAGGTCGCGCTTCAATCTTTAAAGTTCACCTACGGGTGCTCAAACTGGATCCCAGCATGGACAAAGATGCTCTGGCCAGGAAAATGGCTGCTGCCACTCCAGGATTCACTGGTATGTGATGTTCGTTTTGACCCAGACTAGCAACAGATTTTACTTGCATCTGACTGTAAAATGCTACATCCATTGATACATATAAAGCTGCAATATCCTATAAAAGCATTCCACAGACATGCCTCAGTGTAGATGATCATTAGCTGGAGTTACTCTCTACCTACCTTCAAAAAGCTCTTGAAGACACAGCTCTTCTGAGAGCACCTGTTCTCCTAACAGCACTTATCTTTGGCCTTCTCTCTCATCTCTCCTCTCCTATCATTTTTTTATCCCTCTTCCTTCCCTCTCCACAGCTCTGCTCTGGTAGTTGGTAGTGTTCCAGGTAGTTTAGAACTGTAAAGCTAGTCAGTTATTCACATTGGTCTCACTATGTAATCATAGTAGCACAAATGTAAGCAGTGGGATCAAGAGGATGGGTGATGAGTTACTTTGGGGCAGCAGTAGTGTTTCCATGGACACATTCATCAATAAAGTGGAGGAGCTCCTTTAGTCAAAGGAATTCAGTCATGGTCAGGAAATCGATTAAATTGTTGCAGAAATGTCAAAACTGACTTTTTTGAGTTGATTTCACAGCTGATCAGTAATCGTGACTTTACCCAAATGTTAATCTAAGCTTTTAAAATCATTTTACTTAGGAGCTGACATTGCTAACGTCTGTAACGAGGCAGCACTCATTGCTGCAAGACACCTAAATGCATCTGTGAGTGCCAAACACTTCGAACAGGCCATTGAACGTGTCATCGGAGGTCTGTTATATCATAAATTGTTCTGGTTATTTTCACCTGTGTCATCTAGATCTGACTTTTTTTCCCCTATTGGGTTTCAGGTCTGGAGAAGAAGACCCAAGTCTTGCATCTCACAGAGAAAACGACTGTAGCATATCACGAGGCTGGTCATGCAGTTGTGGGCTGGTTCTTGCAGCATGCCGACCCACTACTTAAGGTCTGACTTCAATCAATCAATCGAGCGATCGATCGTGTCTGTTACAATCAAAATTGTTTCTAAGCACTTTACAGAATCCCAGGGCCTGACCCCCAACAAGAACAGTGGCAAGGAAAAACTCCCTGTTAACAGGAAGAAACCTTGAGCAGCACCAGGCTGATTTAGGGGGATCCTCCTGCTGATGGCCGGCTGGGTAGAGAGGGAGGAGAAGGGGAGGACAGGTAGAGGAGAGAATAGGCAGAGATCATGGAAATACATTAATTATAACAAACTGCTGGTATAGAGTTGAGTGGGTCAGCGGGATCAGAGGTCAGTAGGTCAGCATATAGCTATTAAGGCGGCGATACCTGTAGAATCTACAAGTATCCCAGAAAATTAGCAGGACGACGCGGCTCGCCTACAATATGAAAGGCATCACAGGGAGTCCTGTTAAATTAGCCCATGATGTTGACGTTCCTGCCTGTCCTGTTGTGATTGAGCCACTGGACATTCTGTCAACAGAGACTGGTCTCATCTCAGAGACTTTAGCTGCTAAAGTCTCTGAGAGAGGGGGAGAGAAGCAGAAAAACTACACAAGAAATAACATCATCAATGATCTACTCGGAGAGTGGAGGAGAGAATGCTGTGAATGGGTGACAGAGGCCTGTCAGGTGATCATGTTTCTGGACCCTGGCAGCCTCGGCAGCATAACTAAGATGTTAACCCTAATAATTAGACGACCCTCTAAATATGATAATTAGTCGGTCTAGCATAATAACTGGAACCACAGAATTACTGACAATAAGCATTTTCAAAGAGAAAAGTCTTAAGTCTAATCTTAAAAGTAGAGATAGAGTCAGCCTCCCGTACCTGGACAGGGAGCTGGTTCCACAGCAGGGGGGCCTGATAGCTAAATGCTCAGCCCCCGTTCTACCTTTAGAGACTTGGAACCACAAGTAAACCAGCATTCTGAGAGTGTCATGTCATTCTGTCTGTTCTGATTTGTGGCTGCTTCTGATTTTAAAGGATCATTTATGGGTCAACAACAAAGATAATAAAATGACTAGACCACATTAACCGATTTTGCTGTCTCATCAGTATCAAATATTCCCAGTTGTATCAGCTCTAAGTGTGTGTGTATGTGTGTGTGTGTGTGTTCAGGTGTCTATCATCCCACGGGGGAAGGGTCTTGGTTACGCTCAGTACCTGCCCAGAGAGCAGTACCTTTACAGTCGGGAGCAGCTGTTCGACAGGATGTGCATGTTGTTGGGGGGGCGTGTGGCCGAACAGCTCTTCTTCCACAGGATCACAACTGGAGCTCAGGATGACCTGAAGAAGGTGACACAGTCTGCGTATGCTCAGGTAGACCACTCGCACACAGCAGAACTTTAGTCATCCTGGTCAACTCTGTTGTTGAAGGTGCCGTAGTCTCATTGAAAATCACGCTTGATTCTGTTACCCCCCTGAAAAAGAAAATAGTAAATCAGAGGAGGTGCTCCACCTGGTATAATTCACACATTAGGACCCTCAAGCAGAAAGTGCGAAGACTAGAAAGGAAGTGGTATTCTTGTAAAATAGATAGCTACCATTTAGCCTGGAAAAACTGTCTGGCAGTTCACAAAAAGGCCCCCTGTAAGGCTAGAACAGCTTATTTTTCTTTAATTGAGGAAAATAAGAACAACCCCAGGTTTCTTTTTAGCACTGTGGCCAAATTGACCAAGAGTCACAGAGTTTTAGATCGACATATTCCTTCTTCCCTTAGTGGTGAAGACTTCATGAGCTTCTTCACTGATAAAGTTCTAGCTTAGAGAAAAAGCTAACCAGGCCATCCCAACAACTGGACCATCACCAGATGTGCTGACTGTGGGCACATACAGGTTCTCCAACAAGCCCTTAAACTCCTTCAGCCCTATATATTTTTCTGAGGCGTCATCGCTAATTTATAAATCCAAGACCACCACGTGTCTTTTAGATCCCATCCCAACACACCTGTTGGTGGATGTTTTACCAATGATAGGCAGATATATCCTGGACCAGATCAATTGTTCTTTAGTGACAGGTTATGTACCCCGGTCCTACAAGATGGCAGTGATTAAGCCGTTGCTTAAAAAACCATCACTGGATCCGGACGTACTAGCAAATTATAGGCCGATATCCAACCTTCCTTTTATATCTAAAATTCTTGAGAAGGTGGTGGTGACTCAGTTACTGGAGCACCTGCAGAGAAACAGCCTGTTTGAGACGTTTCAGTCAGGCTTTAGAGCTCATCACAGCACAGAAACAGCACTTCTTAAAGTTACTAATGATCTTCTTATAGCTTCAGATCATGGACTGGTTTCTTTGCTGGTTCTGCTGGACATCAAATCAAATCAATCTTTATTTATATAGCGTCTTTTACAATCAAAATTGTTTCAAGGCGCTTTCCAGAATCCCAGGGCCTAACCCCAGACAAGCAACAGTGGCAAGGAAAAACTCCCCTTTAACAGGAAGAAACCTTGAGCAGGACCAGGCAAATGTAGGGGGACCCTCCTGCTGATGGCTGGCTGGGTAGAGAGAGAGGAGAGGGGGGAGGACAGATAGAGGACAGATAGAGGAGAGGAGAGGAGAGAGGAGAGGAGAGGAGAGGAGAGGAGAGGAGAGGAGAGGAGAGGACGGGCACAGAGCACAGAAACACATACAAAAATACACTATTTATACATGCCGCCAGGCGAGTGGGTCAGCGGGGCCGGAGGTCATCATGCACCTCCGAAGGCGGCGATACCTGTAAATGAGTACAGAAGTGGGGGGGGGGGGGGGGGGGGAAGCAGAAAAACTACACAAGAATCAGCATAACTAGTCTGCTTGATGAGGAGGAGGAGGAAAGGAGAGGAGAGGAGAGGAAGCCATGACCTAGTGGGGGGGTGACAGAGGCCTGTCAGGTGATCATGTTTCCGGACCCCAGCAGCCTTGGCCTATAACAGCATAGCTAAGATGTTAACCTAATGATTTGACGACCCCCTAAGTATGATAATTTATCTGTCTATAATAGTAACTAGAACAGGGGTGGGCAAACATTTTGATTCGTGGGCCACAATGGGTTCTAACATTTGACAAAGGGGCCGGACCAGGAGCAGATGGATGGATGGAGTGCTTTGGTAAGCTCACCTAATTGGAGAAAAAATACACATCTTGGGATATGGAGAAAACATGTGCTTTAATTTCAAATGAAAATGAAGAGAAGCATTACAACAAAATATCTGACTTTGGAATGAGTCTTAAAACACTAAATCAAATGAATAAAATGTGCCTTTTTAAAAAAAATTAATAACCATTTCTATTTTAAAGCACTGAAAGTTCTGTTATCCTTCAGGATATCACCATCACTCTCCTCCTGACTGTCTTTTTTCTAGTGGGAAAACACCAGAATTGCAGTGAAAATTTAACATTAACAAGGTTTATTCATTTAATTTTTCAAGTTTGGCGGGCCGGATTAAAACGTTTAACGGGCCGCATGTGGCCCCCGGGCCTTAGTTTGCCCATGCCTGAACTAGAATTAGTAACAATAAGCTAGAATTAGTAACAATAAGCTCATCAACATCAGTGCTGCTTTTGATACAGTTGATCACAGCATCCTGTTACAGAGACTGGAACATATGATTGGGATTAAAGGGACAGAACTAGACTGGTTTCGATCGTATGTATCTGATAGATACCAGTTTGCTCATGTCCATGGCGTTCCCTCTTCATACAGCAGGGTTAGCCATGGAGTTCCACAAGATTCTGTACTTGGACCAATCCTTTTCATGCTTCCCTTAGGAAACATTATTCGGCAGCATGGAATAAATTTTCATTTTTATGCTGATGACACTCAGCTTTATTTATCCATGAAACCAGAGGAGACAGAGAAGGTAGTGAAGCTTCAGACCTGTCTTAAAGACATAAAGTCCTGGATGTCTTCAAATTTCCTCCTCCTTAACTCAGGAAAAACTGAGGTCATGGTGTTTGGTCCTGAACCTCTCAGGGATAGATTAGATCACATGATCACTCTCAATGGTATCTCCTTAGCATCTACCGTATTTTCACGACTATAAGGCGCACCTAAAACACTGAGATTTTCTCAAAAATCGACGGTGTGCCTTATAATATGGTGCGCCTTGTGTGTGGACTGAGTTCCAAAATCTGTGTCGCGGAATTTTTAGCTGTTTGGAGAAGAAAACGATTAATCTAAATTACTGCGTAGGAGATGGTTTTAATCCAGTCAGTCGGTCAGGATACACAGACGGAAGCATGCGGAGAGATCTCTTTTAAGTGTTCACAGTTCTAATCTTATATAGCCAAAGGCCTGCCTCTGAGGCGCGGACACAGGACGTCTTCACAGCATGTGTGTGCTGCATGCACAGGACACAGGACGTCAACACAGTAGGTGCGCGCTGCATGCACCACAAGAGTTTGGTGCCTTCACAGCATGTGTTCTGGCTGGCGCAAGATTTTGAATGACTGAGAACGTCCCCCCCTCAGTCGTTTGACCTTGGTCTTCTTTGAACCTCCTTTGTTTCCTTGTAAATGAATGAGGAACCAAACGGACTTCATCTGCTCTCCTAAATTTACATTTCAACCCTTCCTCCTGCACTCAATTTACATTTCACAATCAAATTCCATTTCAATTCCTTCCTTTTGCACTCAATTTACATTTCACAATCAAATTCCATTTCATCTGCTGTTTGCCTTTGGTAGGTGCACTACGGTAAACGCTCCGCCAATCGATTAGCGGCACACCTACGCATAAGGATCCCCTAAAATGGCGCCGCGTATGATTGAGGCTTACTTTAAACTGCAGGCCATTGAATATGCGGCTGAAAATGGCAATCGAGCAATCTTAGTGTTTTCGCTTTATGAAGAGGCGGCATTCAGATTCAGATTCAGATTCAGATCCTTTATTGTCCCACATGGGGAAATTTACAGTGCAACAACAGCAACAAGAGCACTCAGAGAAAAATAAGATAGAATCAAATAGAAATCAAATGGAATATACAAAGAGGATGTATATTTACAATAATCCAGATAAATGGATATTCGGCCTCTGTGTACCTGTACATAGTACACAGGGTGAATACAATATACATATCAGAATATATTATATTCAGATTGTGTTAGCGGGTGTTCTGTTTATTGTGCAGTCTGACAGCAGCCGGCAGGAAAGATCTACGATACCTCTCCTTCACACAGCGAGGGTGGAGCAGCCGCTCACTGAAGGAGCTGCCCAGTGCTGCCAGGGTGTCCTGTCCCCTACAGGACACCCTGGCAGCACTGGGCAGCTCCTATATGTGGGACGTGTTGTTCAACATGGATGACAGCTTAGCCATCATCCTCCATACGTGCGAGGACAACTGTTGCGCAGCGGCTGCCAGCGGATTACCAGGAGAGGGTGGCCATCTTCCACACCTACTGCCCCGACAAGATTATCGCGCCCAGCCACATCACCAACATGGATGAGATCCCTCTAACTTTTAACATCCCTTTGACCCACAAAGTGGAGAAAAAGGGACCAGCACGGTGGCGATACGCACGACGGGGCACGAGAAGTCGTCGTTCACCGTGGTTCTCGGCTACCACGGAAACGGACAGAGCGCTGGATGACGGAAGGCGAACACTACTTCACAAAGACTATGAGGCAGTGGCGGGCAAGTTATGCCACCATATGCGGGTGGATTGTAGACGCATGGGCTATGATACTGTCTTCGTGTATTGTAAGAGCTTTCACAAAATCAACGCTGAACCGTAACCGGTCGGTGAGTCCGATTCAGATGATTAAGAAGAGGAATTCGGGATGTTGGACATTGAAATAGTGCAGCTGTTTAATTCAGATACAGAAGATGAAAACTTTGGTTTTGTGGCGGAAGAATGAATATTTTGTTCAATAAATGTGTCGAAACTTACTGTTTTACTTCTGTCATTTTTTACTATATGTTTTAGCATGCGCCTAATAATACGGTGCACCTTGTGTATGTTTTAAATACAGAAATAGCACCCATAACTGAGACTGCGCCTTTTAATACAGTGCGCCTTATGGTCGTGAAAATACGGTAGTCTCTCTGTGAGGAATCTAGGAATAACTTTTGACCAAAACCTCTCCTTCAACTCGCACATTAAAACAGTCTCTAAAAGTGCCTTTTTTTCACTTCAGCAACATCACAAAGATCAGGAAACTACTGACGCGGCATGATGCTGAAAAGTTAGTCCATGCATTTGTTACTTCCAGGCTGGACTATTGTAATTCTTTATTATCAGGGTGTTCAAACAACTCCTTAAGAAGCCTCCAGCTGATCTAAAATGCTGCAGCCAGAGTTCTCACAGGTATTGACGAAAGAGATCACATAACTCCTGTACTGGCGTCTCTTCATTGGCTGCTCATTAAATTTAGAATAATTTTTAAAACCCTTCTTTTGACCTACAAGGTCCTCAGAGGCCTAGCTCAATCCTACCTGGAGAAGCTAGTGACACCTTACCAGCCCAATAGACCGCTCCGCTCTCAGAATGCTGGTCTACTTGTGGTTCCCAGAGTCTCTAGGAGTGGAATGGGGGGCCGAGCATTTAGCTACCAGCCCCCCCTGCTGTGGAACCAGTTCCCTGTCCAGGTACGGCAGGCTGACTCCATCTCTACTTTTAAGATCAGACTTAAAACCTACCTTTTTGAAAAAGCTTATTGTTACTAATTCCAGTTACTATCATAGACAGACAAATTATCATACTTAGGGGGTCGTCTAATCATTAGGTTAACATCTTAGCTATGCTGTTATAGGCCTCTATCACCCCACTGGGTCATGGTTTCCTCTCCTCTCCTCTCCTCTCCTCTCCTCTCTCTCCTCTCCTCTCCTCTCCTCTCCTCTCCTCTCCTCTCCTCTCCTCTACCTGTCCTACCCCCTCTCCTCTCTCTCTACCCAGCTGGCCATCAACAGGAGGGTCCCCCTACATGAGCCTGGTCCAGCTCAAGGTTTCTTCCTGTTAAAGGGGAGTTTTTCCTTGCCACTGTTGCTTGTCTGGGGTTAGGCCCTGGGATTCTGGAAAGCACCTTGAAACAATTTTGATTGTAAAAGACGCTATATAAATAAAATTGATTTTAATTTGATTTGAGGTTAACATCTTAGTTATGCTGCTATAGGCCGAAGCTCCAGAAACATGATGACCTGATTATTAGACGCATAATCTAATTTCAGAAAGAAAATCAATTTTGTACTTATACAAGCCGCATCGGATTTTAAGCCGCAGGTATCCCACGTAATATATATATGAAAAATTAGATCGAAAACATTCAGTACGGTATATGTTTTTATTACCGTAAGAGACGATTTACTGACGAGTGACAAACAGACAGGTAAGAAACAACTTGTATGTTTATACAGAGACCTTAAATCCAATTTTCATCACGTCAGGATTTTTTAACTTTTCTTTTAATTTAATCCGCTTATCCAAGGTAGTTTTCTATGTCAACTGGACTGGGTTTCTTCTCTTGAAGACGTTTCGCCTTCTATCCAGAAGGCTTCTTCAGTTCTGAAATCGCTGGGGAGAGAGCTTGAAAATATATAGCCCCTGTGGACCATCTGCATGCTAATGATCTGAACTGAAGAAGCCTTCTGGATAGAAGGCGAAATGTCTTCAAGAGAAGAAACCCAGTCCAGTTGACATAGAAAACTACCTTGGATACAATGACCTGGATGATTGAGAATCTACACAGACATCTTAATCCCCTTAGCAACATAAACAAATATTTTTTTAACAGTGTCTGTAATGCATCTACCTTGAAATATACGTTTGTATCAGCTACACACAAATTACGTTGTTTATGCTTTTTTACTCAAACAATGAACAATCTAAAACTCCCCGATGGCCCACCTAAAATCTTCTATTTTCATCGCGGTGGCGATTGCTTTTGCCTTTAGTCTGATTTGTACAGCGGAAACACCGCGGCCGCCTGCTCTCTGTGTGTTGACCCAGTCTTCCAGAAAGTTTTCATGCTTGGGCCACCTGCGATGTTTACGTCTAAAAGCTTTAGTCGTCTTTTTGCTTTGGATTAGTTCTTCAGATGGGCGTCTCCACCTTCTCGCAATTGATTACCGTAATGTATGCCAAGATTATGCGCGGCAGCTCGATTTCCTTGTTCAACCACCAGAGTGATCGCTTTTAACTTAAAAGTCACATCATATGCTTTTCTTCTAGTATTTTCCATGTTGATGAGGGTTAGTAAAATTGACTGATTCACAATAGTTGTGATAGTGCACCACGAAAAAAAACATAAATAAGCCACACTGTAGAATAAGCCGCAGTGTTTAAAGTGTAGGAAAAAAGTAGAGGCTTTATTACGGTAGTGCGATCTGTTGTTTGATGAAGATGAAGTTGGGAGAATACAACCTTTGTCCACCAGGTGGTGCAGTTTGGGATGAGCGAGAAGGTGGGGCAGGTGTCGTTCGACCTGCCCCGGCAGGGTGAGATGGTAATGGAGAAGCCGTACAGTGAGACCACAGCAGAGCTGATTGATGAGGAAGTGCGGGAGCTGGTGGACCGAGCATATGGCAAAACCATGCAGCTGATAGAGGAAAAGAGAGACTTGGTGGAGAAGGTAAGACCTACCTGTTGGAGGTCCGACCCTCGGGTTTCTACTGGATGACAGTACAGACCTACACACACACACCTACTCCATAAACAGAACCTTTCACTCACACCCTTGTTACCGCTACACTTGTAAATGTTACACTTGTAAAAGAATTTGGATTCACTCCTCAAAAAGATGAGACAAGATTGTTTCCATGTGCGTTGCTGCTCCAGCAGCTGTTCCCTGAATGAAAACTTCTGTCTTTCAGGTGGGGACGCGCCTCTTAGAGAAGGAAGTTCTGGACAAGATGGACATGGTCGAGCTTCTGGGTCCACGACCTTTTGAGGAGAAGTCGACATATGAGGAATTTGTGGAAGGGACGGGGAGCTTTGAAGAGGACACCAGCCTGCCAGAGGGTCTCCAACACTGGAATCAGGAGCGTAAAGGCGACACTGACTCGGCACAAATGTCAGAACTTGTTGAGCCTCAGATCAGAGCGACAAGATATAAGAGTGACCAGCTGGGCTGAGCTGGATGAACCCACTTGCAGATGGTTTTCACAGAAACACACAGTTTTTCTGTTGGGTGGAGAAAATTGACTTTCAGGTTTTTATTTATCAAAATGGAAGTGGTTTTCTGGAGAACTGTTGTGTTTTTGAAGAAGTTTCTCTGGGCCTTAAACAGAAAACAACACACAGGTTCTTCTCAATAATGCACATTTTTGCTGTGGAGAATCAGAATGCTATAAAGAACTTTTGTTCCTGACTCGCATCAACATTCCCAACTTTCCTGAACTTTTATGGTTTGAGATTTGAATTTCCAATATTTCTGACCGGTGTCACCAGTCTGACCATCAGTCTAGCTGGGTGTGTTCTGTACTGCTGAAGAGGTCTGGGTTGGACCACCGTTCCAACTGCAGTAGCTCCCCCCACACGATTCTCACCTTTCTTTAATTCTCTAATAAAAATTCCAGAACCCAAAAATATTTTTACCAACTGATTCCATTTTTTGGAATATTTAATTTCTCCATGTAAACACTCACCTAGAACCATCAAAACCATTTCTATTGCTGCTTTCACACAAGGTCATCCAACTGGAACTTTACTGGTGTCGCTTTGGCTTACTGGAGTAACTGAAGATAATGATAAAGATGATAATGAGTAGTTTTGAATAAAAGTGTCTCTCACCATTAGACATGTGTGGATTTGTTTGAAATGATTTTATAATATTCATTAGCTAAATTATTTTAAAGAAGTTTTTAGGCCCAAAAGTTTGCTGCTTTTTTTTTTTTTTTCTTTCGGCTTGTGTAGCCTGAACCTGTCCAGTATTCAGAATGCCCCGCCCCCTTTTTTGCATTTGACATGTGCTCTATAAAACGTGTTAAACATAATTGCCTTTATATTGTGTCATATCACCTAAACCCGACGTCATTTGAGGTCAATCAGAGCATGGGAAATGGACCACAACCATGTTGGCTGATCATCTAGTAGCTGATCTTACTTCATTTTAAAGTTGACCCGTGGAACTTTAACCTTTATTTCGGTAATTCAGGTGTTTTAGTGTTTCTTTACCGCCACCTGTTGTGGCCGTTGTATATCTCAAATAAATCCACATGAAATTTGCCTTTTGCATCTCTGTCCTGCTGGCCTAAAAAAACTCGCAAACAACAATCCGTGCTGGCTGTTGAAGTTAGCAGCTGGTAATTGGTTTTAGCAACTGGATTATGTTGATCAATCAAATGTCTCTCTTGGAATCTTCATAAATCTTTTCTTCATGTATCCGTGAGCTACACTGCTGCAACTTGGTTCTGGAGCCCAACTGAACCAAACCTGCCCACCATCAAGTCCTGTAACGCAAACCCAAACACTCCCATTGAGCCTCTCCAGCATCATCCTGAGTGTCACTCCCTGTTCTTGTACGAACAAAATTGAACAAGAAAATTTCACAGAAAAATTCATAAAGTCCCCATCCTAAACCTTAATTTGGATCTGCTTCCAACATGAGACACACAAATGATCAGATGACAGATTTTCATACAACAGCCATATTTATCAATAAAATCATAGGCCTCAATAAAATGGTCACTCAAGAGTCCAGACAGTTAAATAAACCAAGTAGCAAATATTCTCTCTGATTTTAATAAACAATGGCAGAAAAAGGTCACAATTAAAAATGAGAATTTATTTTCACACAGTTTACCTGGACAAATAAAGGTTAAAGAAATAAACACTGACTTTATGTTTCCAGTCCTGAATCTGAAGAAAAATACTCAGATCCAGAGTTCATGGCAACATTTATTTCTCAGCAGTGTTGGGTCAGTGCTCCTGCGAGGATGGTTTCGCTGCTGACATCATCACAGCATCTAACCGTGCAGCAGCCATGACGTCAGCAGCGAGGAGGCGAAGAGGAAGAGTGACGCACAGATGGATGACGCGCCGCCACAGTCCTTCGCATTTTCCTGTCACAGATTTGACAATCTGGTGATACTGTTGCAGAACTGCAGTTAAACTTTCATCAGACGAGTCATGAGGTCATTCTCATTGGGAGCACGAGGTTTCATCAGCTTTACTTGTTTACAGGTTTAAAAATGAGAAACATCTAAACTGCTCACAGACAAAGCAGCATTTTAATGCCAGCAAGACAAAAATGTCAAGTAAATGTTAGTAAAGTCATATCTTGGATTTCTGCCGATCAGATTGGCTCTAATGTCCCAATTCACGGATCAATGACCTCATCTTCCTTTTTACGCTTATCTGGTTCATTTTCTCCGAAGAAGTTTCACTGCACGAACATGTTTGTTTGCTAGTAATGATATTGCTAGCTAACGATTCAAATTTCAAAATACAAACAACACAAAAGTGTAAAAACCCACAGTTGAATCAAAGCTAACCAGGTTGGTTTTGTTGTGCTTTCAAAAAAAATGGACACGTCACGTAGGTTAAACAATCGTGGGGTTAATGTCCTGGTGGGGCTGCATGTAGGTGACACTGGTCTACGATTTAAGCGTTAAACTGCATATTTTTGCTACAATCTCACCTGTTGCCAGGAAAACTGCGCCTCACTTTTGGATGTGTATATATCGGTGTTTCTTTTATCCTCCTGACTGTATGCCATTTTGTTGCTTTGAGCAACATTTATTTTCAAATTTTTATTGACAAAAAGTATTTTTCTCTTCAGGTGCTGGACTTCATACAGCACAACATATAGAATAGTTACGTACCAAAGTGTTCAGGCAGCAACTAAACATTTGGAAACGCACCAGAGATGGCTGGAGTGATACACCGGTTCATCAGATGGACATGAGCATTACAGTTCTGCTACCATCCGGTACATGATTAAAACTGGTACAACTAATGCTGACATGACAATAACTCTATATAGTGCATATTATGTGTGTATGTGTGACAGGATCTCACCTTTGGATGGTAGGAGTGACATGACCCTGGACGACGCCGGACCTTCTGTGACTTCATCCTGTTGCACTTGACTGTGGCATTATGTTCAATGTTGCTAAGGAAAATACAGCATTCCTGATTCTCAGTGTCAATGAAGGCAGTTGTCTCAGGACAGACACCAGGATACGCTCAGCGAGATAAGGATATATTTGATCTCTTTAGGCATCAGTAGGATGGGGCCATACTGGCGAGAACAGTCGCAGTCAGCCTGAGTCACCACCAGAACCAGATTACTGTCGGGGATCTGCTGCACCACAAACATCCTGAAAGACAGTTAGAGTCCGTGGAACCATTGAGGAGGCTGGACTGGTGAACGCACCCATATATGTATATGTGTGTGTGTTTGTGTGTCCCACTTCTGACAACGTCCACACTTGATCAGGCTGTTGGCTTCTCTCACAGATGCCTCATACGTGAAGCCAGGATAGGTGGTGTCACATGGTATCATGGCTTCCATTTTCTTCTGCTTATGGCCTGACACGCACGCACGCACACACACACGCACGCCCGCCCGCCCGCCCGCCCGCCCGCACGCACGCACGCACGCACGCACGCACGCACGCACGCACGCACGCACGCACACACACACACAAAAAGAATTGTGATGTAATGATGACATTCGCAGAGATGTGCACACACACAAAGACATACACACACTTTACTCACTGGTGTGATAACCAGCCTTTCCTGAAGGGATTGAGGCGAAACACCAGATGATGTCATTTGGTTGATGTGATGGTAAAGATGAGGATGATGATGTCAATAGGGTGATGATCGGGAGTGAATAGGAGACACATCAGTGATGAAGATGAAGGTAATAAACAATTGCCGATTACTCTGGATTCATCTGCTCTGACTGATTTTACGGTGGAAGACCTGATCATTATTAACAAAGAAGCATGTTCTTGTGTTAAAATGTAATTGTGAAAATTAATGAACTTCATTAATTGAAAACAACAAAATCAACTTCTGTCTAACTGTTTTCTGACTGGTTTCCTACCTTCCACAAAGAACTCATGCCAGAGTCCACACAGGTTCAAATCCATCAGAAACCTGACAGAAGACAGCAATACGGTAACTGATGGGCTGATTAGCTGATTAGGGCTAATTAAAATGACAAAGGCTTAGTTCGTTTCTTTGGGTCCTCAGGGTCACATTTGGAACAATCATTATTGACACATATGTCTGTTTTATATATAACATGTTTACAATATGAAAACTCACATGAGCATGTTGGAGAAGAACCATCGTATCAGCACTACAACACCAAAGAAGGGCTGTACGAGGAAAAACGGTTAAACACGGAAAAGCAACCATGACGGAAGTGTGTATAGAACTGACGTTTGGCAGAGATCGGGCAGCGTTGGCGTGATGATGACTGTTCTTACACATGGCCTGGTAGTCAAACAACGAAACCCTGTGAACACAAATCATCAGGATGAATCAAAGCATTGGGATGCCTTGGACCATTGAGCTCAATTGGCATCACTCACTTCCTGTACATGCCCATCTTGATGAGCGACGCCATGACTGATCCATCCACCTCGCCAAAGAAACGTCCCACCTGGAAACAAATGAGCAGAACCAAACCTACAATGACTATTGACAGACTCAGAAACTACAGTCTAAAGCAACCTGAAGGCAAATTCTCTGTAAACACCCAAACGTTCCAGAAGAGACACAAAACCCAACCCCCAGGGTCCGAACCCCGACCCAGGGTCCAAAACCTGAGCCAGTTGTCTGGGATTGGCACTTGGCTATCACATCATTTACCCTCCTGAACTCACCTAAGGAACAGGTGGGGCGGGTGTCTTACCTCACTCCGATCTTTAGACAACACAATGAAGCCGTTGTTGTCAATCAGAAAGCAGCTGAGATCCTGAACAGGAAACAGGAAGTATTTGGTTTGTATAGATGGGGGTGGTAATGACAGGAAGTTCAGGTACTCACAGCACTCTCACAGCTCAGAGGACACACCCCCTCCACATTTGAACACTGACAAAGACAAAAACAGAGAGATGGCTCAGAGGTCGGCTCCACATCTCCATATGATACTGAACATGTGCAAAAATTCTGAATTCAACTCAAAACCACAAATAAAGAAATAATGTCACTAAAACGTTTTGCTAATTGCTAGACTGCCTCCACATGATTCTGCAGGTTTTCTCCATTGTGATGTTTTCTTCTGTTACAATTCAGACTGTCTCTACACAAACCCAGAGTCTGACTGCCACAGAGCAGAAAAAAATGCCTCTAACAGGAAGAAACCTTGAGAAGGACCAGGCCCATAAGGAGGAACCTTGCCGCTGATAGGGAGAAGGAGTAGGAGGAGGAGAGCTCTGGCAGGAGGTAATGTATTGCGTCACTTCCTGTCTTCTCAATCGTTCGTTGGTTGCACTGTGCGTTGTATTCACTTTACTTAAAATTGAACACTTGGTGTGTTGTATTCACTTTACTTAAAATTGAACACTTGGGACATTCTAGTCACCTGATAACAGTGAGAAGCATAGAAGCCAATCTAAAGCTCCTGGCGAGTAGTAAACGTAAATTTGGTAAAGTTATTATTCACGTCAGAGCAAACGACACCCGGTTTCGTCAGTCGGAGGTCACCAAAATTAACATAGAGTCGGTGTGCAGCTACGCAAAAACGATGTCGGACTCCGTAGCATTCTCTGGTCCCCTCCCCAATCTGGCCAGCGATGAAATGTTTAGTCGCATGTCGTCGCTTCGTCGCTGGCTGTCACGGTGGTGCCCCGAAAACCAGGTGGCCTTTGTAGACAATTGGAGCACTTTTTGAGGAAAACCTGGTCTGATCAGGAGAGACGGTGTCCATCCCACACGGGATGGTGCCTCTCTCATTTCTAGTAACTTGGCTAATTTTATTAGACCCAAAGTGACCTGACAATCCAGGGTCCGGACCAGGATGCAGAGTTGTAGTAGAACCCTCATCTACCAACAATAACTTATTTTAATAATTTATTTTGTCTTACTGAGATCTGGCTTCAGGAGGAGGAGTATGTCAGCTTAAATGAATCTACTCCTCCTACCCATCTTAATTATCATATTCCTCGTGTTACTGGTCAAGGAGGGGGAGTGGCAGCAATCTATCACTCCAAGTTATTAATTAATCCTAGACCAAAACATGGCTCCAGTTCATTTGAAAGCCTGACTCTTGGCATCACCCATTTGAACTGGAAGACAGAAAAGCCACTTTTGTTTGTAGTTGTATATTGGCCCCCTGCTGGACCACATTCAGAGTTCCTTTCTGAGTTCTCTGATTTCTTATCTGACTTGGTCCTTAGAACAGACAAAGTCATTATCATTGGAGACTTTAATATCCATGTAGATGTTGTAAATGACAGCTTTAGAAATGGCTTCATTTCATTACTTGAGTCAGTTTGTTTTCTCCAGCAGATAAACCAACCAACTCATAGCTTCAACCACACCTTAGATCTAGTTCTGACTTATGGCGTTGAGGTAGAACATGTGTCAGTGTTCCCTCGGAACCCACACCTGTCAGATCATTCATTGATCACTTTTACATTTATGATTAAGGATTCTTCTATCCCCAGAACACACTCTTACTATAGCAGATGTCTTTCAGATAATGCTGTAGCTAAGTTTAAGGAAGCAATCCCTGCATTGATCCCAGGACCACTGTGTGTTTCCCCAGGGATCAATCATTATAATCTTAGCCCTGCTGACGTTGACTCTATTGCTGAAGGTGCAGCAACCTCACTGAGAATCACGCTTGATTCTGTTGCCCCCGTGAAAAAGAAAATAGTAAATCAGAGGAGTTGTGCCCCCTGGTATAATTCACATATCAGGACCCTCAAGCAGAAAGTGCGCAGACTAGAAAGGAAGTGGCATTCTTGTAAAATAGACAGCTATCATGTAGCCTGGAAAGACTATTAGTTTACAAAAAGGCCCTTCGTAAGGCTAGAACAGCTTATTTTTCTTCTTTAATTGAGGAAAATAAGAACAACCCCAGGTTTCTTTTCAGCACTGTGGCCAAATTAACCAAGAGTCACAGTGTTTTAGATCCACGTATCCCTTCTTCCCTGAGTGGTGAAGTCTTCATGAGCTTCTTCACTGATAAAGTTCTAGCCATCAGAGAAAAAGCTAACCAGGCCATCCCTACAACTGGACCATCACCAGATGTGCTGACTGTGGGAACATACAGGTTCTTCAACAAGCCCTTAAACTCCTTCAGCCCTATATATTTTTCTGAGGCGTCATCGCTAATTCAGAAATCCAAGACCACCACGTGTCTTTTAGATCCCATCCCAACACACCTGTTGAAGGATGTTTTACCAGTGATAGGCAGTTCTATCCTGGACCAGATCAATGGTTCTTTAGTGACAGGTTATGTACCCTGCTCCTACAAGGTGGCAGTGATTAAGCCGTTGCTTAAAAAAACATCACTAGATCCTGATGTATTAGCAAATTATAGGCCAATATCCAACCTTCCTTTTATCTCTAAAGAACTTGAGAAGGTGGTGGTGATTCAGTTACTGGAGCACCTGCAGAGGAACAGCTTGTTTGAGATGTTTCAGTCAGGCTTTAGATCTCATCACAGCACAGAAACAGCACTTCTTAAAGTTACTAATGATCTTCTCATAGCTTCAGATCATGGACTAGTTTCTATGCTGGTTCTGCTGGATCTCAGTGCTGCTTTTGATACAGTTGATCACAGCATCCTGTTACATAGACTGGAACATATGATTGGGATTAAAGGGACAGCACTAGACTGGTTTAGATCATATTTATCTGATAGATACCAGTTTGCTCATGTCCATGGTGTTCCCTCTTCATACAGTAGGGTTAGCCATGGAGTTCCCAAGGTTCTGTACTTGGACCAATCCTCTTCACCTTGTATATGCTTCCCTTAGGGAACATTATTCGGCAGCATGGTATAAATTTTCATTGTTATGCCAATGACACTCAGCTTTATTTATCCATGAAACCAGAGGAGACAGAGAAGTTAGTGAAGCTTCAGACCTGTCTTAAAGACATAAAGTCCTGGATGTCTTCAAATTTCCTCCTCCTTAACTCAGGAAAAACTGAGGTCATGGTGTTTGGTCCTGAACCTCTCAGGGATAGATTAGATCACATGATCACTCTAGATGGTATCTCATTAACATCTAGTCTCTCTGTGAGGAATCTTGGAGTAACTTTTGACCAAAATCTCTCCTTCAACTATTGACTTGAGGTATTGACAAAAGAGATCACATAACTCCTGTAATGGCGTCTCTTCATTGGCTGCCCGTTAAATTTAGAATAATTTTTAAAACCCTTCTTTTGACCTACAAGGTCCTCAGAGGCCTAGCTCCATCCTACCTGGAGGAGCTAGTGACACCTTACCAGCCCAATAGACGGCTCCGCTCTCAGAATGCTGGTCTACTTGTGGTTCCCAGAGTTTCTAGGAGTAGAATGGGGGGCCGAGCATTTAGCTACCAGGCCCCCCTGCTATGGAACCAGCTCCCTGTCCAGGTACGGGAGGCTGACTCCATCTCTACTTTTAAGATCAGACTTAAAACCTACCTCTTTGAAAAAGCTTATTGTTACTAATTCTGCAGTTCCAGTTACTAGCATAGACAGACAAACTATCATACTTAGGGGGTCGCCTAATCATTAGGTTTACTATCTTAGCTGTGCTGTTACAGGCCAAGGCTGCCAGGGTCCAGAAACATGATCACCTGTATTCACTTACAGGTACAGGAGCTGTGTGATGACCTCCGGCTCTGCACACCCACTCGGCCGGCGTATAGTGTATTTTTGTATGTGTTTCTGTGCTCTGTGCCTCTCCTCTCCTCTCCTCTCCTCTCCTCTCTCTCCTCTCCTCTCCTCTCCTCTCCTCTCCTCTCCTCTCCTCTCCTCGCCTTAAAACAATTTGGATTGTAAAAGACGCTATATAAATAAAGATTGATTTGAGATTGATTTGAGGAGAGAAAGACAAAAACCATAGGAAGGGGACAGTGACCTCTGACCCCTCTGACCTGCGTGGTTTGTGTTTAACATATTATAACTCAGGTATCTGCCTGGATATTGTGTGTTTCTGTCCTTCACCATGTCTCCTCCTGCTCATTTTTCCATCTATCCATCAGCAGGTGTTCCCCTTGTACAACCCTGGTCCTTCTCAAGATATTCCTGTGAAAGGCAGTGTTTTCTGCCACCATAGCACTGTCACACCTGCTGTATATCTCAAGTCCAGGTGTGTTATCTACATGATGTTCATCTTTACACATGAAATGAAAAGGTGAAGCTCAGGAAGGAAAAAGAAGTGTTTACTTACGTCGGTGTTGCTGGGCTGGAAGAAAGGATTGAGACGATATAGAATATTTCATGTAGAAAAGAGAAGAATAGATGCACAATGATAAGTTGCATCACCTCAGGGAAGAAGTGAAATCAAAAATAAAACACTTAATAATAATAATACTAATTATATTATTATGTGTGATAGAAGAGGATTAAACCTCAGCAGTTTATATAATAAAGCAGATTATCACCAGTCTCACTTCAGATTAATAATCTAATCTAAACCGTAAACATCTGGGCTTCTAAGGTCATATTTGTGTGTGTGTGTGTGTGTGTGTGTGTGTGTGTGTGTGGTGTGTGTGTGTGTGTGTGTGTGTGTTTGTGTGTGGTTTATTTCTAAAGAATTGTAATGAGGTTACAGATGAAACCTGTGATGACATCGTCTGAACCTTGAAGGATATAGAAATTCTGTTTGTTCAGTCTGTAATCATTTCTGGGTTGTCATTCACAATTTATTCAAATGGCATTGCAGCAGGTGAGTGTGGGTCACCTGTTTGGTGATGGCCCAGAACCTCTTCTCCAGGCAGTCCAGGGACATCTGCAGGCCAATGGCTGTGAACAGACAACACACATCAGCATTGAGCTGTGTAGAGGGGATGTGAAGTCTTTCTGTGTCTTTGGCCGACAGAAGGAGGACAGGAGGATGATGTGAGGACAAGAGGAAGACAAGAAGAGGAAGTTAGAAGATGGGAGGACAACAGGAAGTTCAGCAGAAAAATCAAACATATTTCTGTTCGGAAGTCAGAACATTTTAATGTAAATAAAGTTTTATAATGTAGCATGTCCACAGCTGTTTACAGTCAGCAACACACTCTCACATGCACACACACATAGCAGCATGTGACTTCACCCTGTCGCTCTCGCTCTCGCTTGCTCTCTTTCTCTGTCTTTCTAACTGACAGAGGCTTGCTTATCCTCAGTTAGTGTGTGTGTTGGACAGAGCTCCGAGAAGGGGCTCAGCAAGCAGAGATAAAGAGGAGGAGGACAGGCAACATTGCTGTAGAGTTGCTGGTTCCACAGAGGAGCCCTGATCCAGGACCAGCTTCCAGCCTCTGAAGATGTTTCCAGTCCACAGATCCAGATAAAGGTGAAGAAGAGTTTTCTGTGTGTGAAGGTTGAAACAGAAGATGGTGAGCAGTATTGTGTGCGTGCGTGTGTGTTTGTGTGTGTATTAAGGGCTCTCTCTTTCGTCCTGCCTGTCAGTTCAGGTAACATTCCAGATCTCTTCTTTTCTGACAAATGTTTTTTTATGTGATGGAGGAGTGGAACTGTTTCATTGTGTGTTGATCTTCACCGATGTTGTTTGGCTGGTTTGGAACAAGAGGGAATCTACTCTTGACCATATGTTCTCTTGGACCCAGCTGGACAGGGAGGATTACTCCTCCCCATAACTCCTCAGTTTAACTGACACCATCAAGACCCATGAACAGCTGTCCGCCCTTGCTCAGGGATTAAAAGAGCAGCTTTAATCCACATCATGCTTCAGCAGGCATCAGATTAATCTTTTATCATCTTATTTTGATGAGGGAAAAAAAACGAGATGATTCTCAGTCTGGACTGACTGAGGCAGGTGTTTTAAATTAAAGTGTTAAAAGGCATCAAGTTTCTCGTACTGATATCCACGTCCGGTGATGGATCACCAGGACTTGACAGAGACCCCTCCGTGTGGGCTCCTCAGGTCTGGCTCTTCCGATGTAGCTTCACTCAAGTCTTGATACAAACTTTGATTCTTGGTCTGCAGGGTTTTAGGAGAACTCTAGGTTTCCTGTTAATCCTTTCACGTGTTCACAGTGACAAACCTGATTCCATTTGTTGTTTATGACCATCACGCAGAGGTCAGAGGTAATCTATTCCTTCTCCTGTATGGTCTGAAAATAACTGGATCATCCTTCATGTGGCTGAAAGCTGCCAGCATCTCCACATCAGCCATTCTGCGTGTCAGGATGATGATCCACACAACAAAGCATGAAGCAGAAATAGAGCAGTCAATCTAAAAGCTCACCGCGGATTATCGCAAACTGTGGCGCCGCCATCTGACTCTTGTTATCAACTACAAAGTGAATAAGCTGAATCTCTGAAATCAGCCAGGACAAGGACAGAAGAGCTGATGGCACCTGGACCAGGTCCAGAAAAAGTGCACACTACATAGTTCTTTTCTGATATAAAATAATCCTCAGGTGCTGAAATATCAATATAGATTAAAACTGAAGAAATACCAGTGATAACTGGGAATACCGTTAAAAAAAAAAAAAAATTCTTGAGAATTGTCAACTGTTCCTGCTTATCAGGGTGATCTCAGGGTGATCAGAGAGAAATCTGCAGCAGGAACCAGGGAGCACCATGAGGAACCACAATCAGACGGGCCACTCTTCCCTGGATGGTGTGGGTGAGTTACAGCAACAGTGACAAAAGAAAGAAACAAGCCTTTTTTCAACTCTTTCACGTCTAAGAACATTTGGTACTTTAAATCAGGTTGTCTTTTGTGCAGCTCTGTTCAGCATGGGCCTGGTTTTACTGGAAGTGCTCGGTTCAGTCTACAGTTGTCCCAGGGTCTGTATCTGCTATGCTAACACCACTGACTGCACTGCTGTTGGACTCCTTACACTGACCCCGATCCTAGCATTGTTTGACCAGAACTCTCTGATCCTGCTCTTGTCCCACAACAACCTGTCCTCTTTGGCCATGTTCAATTTTAGCCACCTGGAGCTTTTAGATCTCTCTCAGAACCATTTTTCCACCTTGCAGCCTGGTGTTTTCTCAGGTATGACCAGCCTATGCTGGCTCAACCTCTCTGCTAACAATCTAGGGATGCAGCCAGTGACCTCTGATACCAACAGCAGCATGCAGGTTCGTCAGGCCATGAATGGAAACCAAGGCCTGACTAAGGATGTTTTCAAAGGACTCTGGCAGCTACAAGGGCTTGACCTGTCCTGCAACAGCCTCCTGTGGTTGCCCAAAGGCCTGCTGGATGCAGTACCCAGACTCACCTGGCTGTCCCTTGCCAGCAACAGAATGGCAACTCTTGACAGAGTGACCTTTGAGCCCCTGGTTGGGCTGAGACAGCTGCAGGTAGAGGGAAATCCATGGGAGTGTGACTGCAGGCTGAGAGACTTTAAGCACTGGATGGAGTGGTTGGTTCACAGAGGTAAGCAGAGGTGTTGCCTGTCTTCTTCCACTCTGTCAAGTATGGAAGTTATGACTTGAAATGACAAAAAATAACCTGCCCTGTTGAGACAGGCAGTTTTTTCTGTTCCTTTTCTTTATCCAATTGCTGTCTGTTTTACAGATGGACATGTAGATGCCATGCGGTGCAGCCTCCCTGGAGATCTGGAGGGCAGGGACATCCGCAGTGTGCCCACAGAAATGTTCAGCATGTGTTCAGAGAAAGTGGACAATGAGGGCACATCAGGCCATGGTAATCGACCTTCCCGGCCACTCGGCCGGGTCAGCAGCAACGAAGAGTGCATCCACCAGCGTTACCGACCTGTCAGAATGCGACGAGCACATGGCACTCAGATAGTTGCAGGGGTGATCTGTGGCACTGTGTGTGTCCTGATGGTGGTGGCAGCCATCTACGGCTGTGTGCATGCCTCCATAATGGCGCGCTACCAGAGGGAGATGAAGATACGTGGTCCATCCCTGATGGCTGAGTCTGGAACTAAGACAGACTTGGAGGACAGACACATGCTGGCCTCAGACTCCCCAGACGGTACACCACCTGAAGGCACTAGCGGCAGCATTGTGCATGGCTATTGCATCAGTAGCTTCTGATCAATCTTTGGTGAGTGAGGAGATGGAAATATTGCAGGTGTAAACCTCAGAAGACCCGATGACAACATCCAGCATCTGGTAGAACTCCCACCAAGCTGGTCAAAACTGGAGAAGCCTCTCAGATGAGAGGCGAGTTTCCTTCAACAGTCCGGCTGATAAACCTTCATGGATTACTATGACCTCGATGAACACTTGTAGCAACTGGAACCATGGACTCGTCACCTGTTCAGAACGTGTTAACTTGTGTTCTATAAGCTGTCTGTCGCTCAACAACAAGCTTGATTGAATGGGTGACTCTTTCTCCTGACATTTCAGCTTTGGAAGTTTGAGAAAAACACCCATTTGATCCTCAGTGGTTGGACTGTTCCTGAAATAAAACCCCAGGACATCTGCTGCTGTTGCTAAGGAAACTTTGCACAAGTCTGCATCGCCTCCTACAGGACAAATCATGAAGTTGATGTTGTTGTTCATCCTAACATGGCTGAGGGTCCATATTTTAGCCAAATAATTATTGACTTACTTTTACATGTCGTTCATATAAACACCTGAAACCTGAAATTCAAACTGAATGTTAGTTGGATAAGAGAAAAATATGTCTCTCCAGATTTCTTCAGGTCTTCTTGAAAAGGGCATATACAGTAAGAAGGGACGAACCTTCATTTGAGGTTGTGTCTTCATGTTGATTCACACACAAACACACTGGTCCTCCAGGGACTCGTTTTTGGGATGGCTCAAACATCAAGCATTCATACGTTCCGAATAACCAGTCCGTCATGATCACATCTTTACCTTCATAATAATTAGTATCATCAAGATGATTGTCAATAATGTTATCGTCACAGTCTTACAACTGTTTGATCAGATTTTCTTCTAAGCTATATTTTAAACTGTAAAACATGATGGAAATGGCTCCTTCCACTCACAACAACAAATGAGTGGCTGCTGTCTGTCACACAGATTTGAATGTTGTCGGATTCTGAATTAAGGCTACGACTCACCTCCAGCCATAGCGGTTCTGCCTTTTGACGTCACCGTCACCGACGTTGTGGCCACGATGTACCTCATTTCTGCAGAGAAGATCAGATTAATGCAGCCCCTGATGTTAAACATTCAGAGCTCTTCTGAGGTTACTGACCTTTCTCAATGACAGGGAAGTAGATGAAGCTTCCTTGTGGGTTTTCAACTGCCAGACGGTACCAGAGTGGGAAGTGATCAATGGTGAACAGGTTGTCTTTGTCAGCCGGAGTCAGAAAATTTCTGCAGGGTCAAAGTTCAGCATTGGGACAGACTTTGCATTTTTCTTTGGATCAACTTAAAAACTCTTACTTTGCCACTCTGGTCTCCACTCCTGTGTATCTAATGACCCTTAACAGGCCAGAACGAGTTCCGAGAAATGCTGTCTCCACACCTGGCTCTACCCTAAACACCAACACACACAGATGGACCCAGAAAAACATACAGATGATTGTATTCCTTTGTGAGGACATTCATAGGACATTCAAGTCTTCCCCTGGCTCTTTACCTGGACCCTAACCACCACAACTAAGCCCCTGACCCTGACCTGATCAAAACCTGAACCCTCAAACAAATCTTCAGAAATGTTAACAAATGTTCACACTTTGCAGGTTAAATATGTTTTGGTTCTCAATACATACCATGTACAAGACCAAACAAATAAAAACACATTCAAATAGATAGAGTAGATCAGTGATGATGTCATGAACACGTTTTCTTGTGCAATTTTCTCTGCTTCTCCCCCCCCCTCCTCTCTCTATATATATCCATCTACAGGTATAGTCGCTTTCATAGCTGTACGCTCACCTGCTGACCTCGGACCCCGCTGACCCACTCAACTCTTATACCAGCAGTTTCTTACAATTAATGTACCTGCAATCTATACCTATTCTCTTCTCTACCTGTCCTCCCCCCTTCTCCTCCCTCTTTACCCAGCCGGCCATCAGTAGGAGGGTTCCCCTACTGTTCCTGCTTTTTCCTTGCCATTGTTGCTTATTTGGGGTCAGGCCCTGGGATCCTGTAAAGCGCCTATAGACAATTTTAATAGTAACAAATGCTATATAAATAAAGATTGATTGATTGACATACAAGCACACACACACACACACACACACACACACACACATTGAAACACCCACATGCAAACACACACACAAACCCACACACAAACCCACACACAAAACATGCATACACACATGCACACATACTAACACACACACAAACAGATGAGTTGGTGACTCATTCAGGGGTGTACCCTTCCGTGTTTTCTTGACCTCTTTATCCCATTTGGGGTCATGGGGAGGTGCTGGAGTCCATCCCAGCTGCATACAGGCTAAAGGTCCACCCTGGAGGATTCGTCAGCGCAGTCTGAACAACTTTTTTCTGCACTGGGCTTGAACCATGCACCCTCCGAGTCTCAGCCCCATATCGACTAATGTAATTTTACTCTCTCTATTTGCCTGAGGTTTTTCTTTAATAAGTTAAAAATGTGTAAAAAAAGAAATGACACCTGTCGCTGAGCATCAAGGTGTTCCAGTAGGCCTCCAGTGGAGCCGTGACCACGGCGTCAAACAGCAACTGCTGCAGTAATGCCTCATCGCCTAGGCAACAGAAAGGTGACGTCAAAAGATGCAAATATTCAGTGGGTGTTTAAAATCTCCTGATTCCACCAGATCTACATTGTACCGCTAATATCACAACATTTTGCCTTCATTCTGGACATTTTGGGAGGTGCCTTTTTTTTTTTTCAAATTGGAAAAATATCAACATATTTTCAATCAAAAATGAAGTGTCACTGTCATTGACACATTTATCGTACACTCCAGGTCAGGTTCCTTTCCCTGTAGGTAGCGGATGGCGGCTTGAAGCTGAGAGTATTTGCGGTGACTCGGGTCAATGTCTGTTTCACAGTAAGTCCTGAAAAAATGACAATTAGCATCTGGTCGAAAGAGACACCCGCAGACCGACAGACACATTTGTGGTTTTGGATTCGGGTCACATTAAACTGGTCAACTTACCACTCGGAGGCAATACTGAGGTCTGGGGAGGTGAGATCGTGCAGACCTGCAGACAACAAACGTTTACCATCAAGACTCCACAGTTTATGAAACACCTGTGCAGCAGAGCATTGTTGGAAGCCATACCTTCCTCCACAGATACATTTCCCATGAAAACGAGCTTCCCATGACCCTTTGTGAGCACCATCCCAAAGCTGCCAGGAAACACAGAAGAAATGTGTCTGAGTGCTGACAAATGCTTCCCCCTTTTGGTCACTTGTTAATATGACAAATAACTCAGTCTATCTAGCTAAAATGGACTGGTTATACTGAGACAGAGAGGGCACATGATTGGTTATACTGGGACAGAGAGGGTAAATGGCTGGTTATGCTGCGACAGAGAGGGTAAATGACTGGTTATAATGGGACAGAGAGGATAAATGGCTGGTTATGCTATGGTTTGACTGACCTGAAAGGTGTGTCATCAATGTTAGTATAGAAATATTCATTGATTAGGAACAAAGGTCGTTTCTGTTAGAAAAAGAATGAAAAGAGTTTTCAGTTCAGTCTGGTTCTTATACTGGTGTAACAATCAAGGAGAATAGTACTGAGGTTTAAACTGAGGAAGTTAAATGGCATCATTTCTTGTGAGGTGATGCACATTAAGCAACATTGCAATATAAACATGGACTCACTGCTTTGTCCACTGAGGCTCTGACACTCAGACTGAGGCTGCCGGTTTGTCCTTTAACCATTGCTGTTCTCAGCTGACATGAGGAAAGCACACGGACCATAAGAATAGCTCTGTGTGTGTGTGTGTGTGTGTTGTGTGTGTGTGTGTGTGTGTGTGTGTGTGTGTGTGTCTATGACTGTGTTACCGTGTCCTCTGTATCCTCCCACTCCACCTCTGTTAGATCCACGCTGTTGTAGTTGGGTTTTGCCTTCAGTCTCTTTCCATCTTTATACTGTCAAACAGGAGACATATACTGTTAGTGTCCGTGTTTGTGTGTGTGTGTGTGGTGTGTGTGTGTGTGTGGGGGGGGAAGGGGGGGTACGTAGTTGTGTGTATGCTTGTGTGGGTGAGAGAGAGCGACGGAGAGAATGAGGAGTCACCAGAGGTCGTAGGTCAGGGTGAGCCAGGATATAGCCGTTGTTAGTGATGAGGAAGGCGTATCCATGAGGACCCAGCTGAGGAGGAAGACAATGAAACACTGACTTCCATCTGGTTTGGAGGATGAAAATCTACAGACTTCTGGAAAGAAGGTAGAGCTCACTGTGTATCTGGGTGCCAGCTTCATCACCTCCATGAGGGGGATATCTGAGCCCACCACACCCAGAAGGATCCCATGGGACAGCTGGAGAGATAGGTGTCAAAACTTTTAAAGAAGTAGAAATTTGCATTCCTAATAGTGATCAATAGTGATTACTGATAATAGTGATAAAAGTCATCAATACTGATTACTGTTAATAGTGACAATAGTGAGCACAGATAATAGTGATCAATATTGACTACTGATAATAGTGATAATAGTGATCAGTAGTGATGACTGATAATAGTGATCAGTAGTGATGACTGATAATAGTGATCAGTAGTGATTACTGACAATAGTGATAATGGTGATCTACGTATACTGATTACCGATAACAGTGATAATACTGATCAGTAGTGGTTACTGATAATCTTCTTCCTATAATTAGGTGATCTAATGAGGTGATTTGATAACAAATCAATGGATTTCTTCCCTTATGTTTGTGTGACACGGACCGTTTCCTTTTTCTTGCTGAAGACCGGCATGGCCACAGAGGTCATCAGCAGAAGACTCTGAGCTTTAGTGGTGAAGAGCTGCAAACACACACTCTGGTCGTTGGCAAATAAAAGCAAAACTTTGTGCTGATCCTTAGCATTAGCTAACCCCATGCTTTTGCTGGGAAAGCAATTTGTGTTACAGGTAACTAATACAAACATTTCATCTTTTAAATTAAGGAGAAAATAAATGTGTCGGTAAATGTAGACAACATGTTTGCAGAGGTGTGCAGATGTAGGATTCAGACAAGAAAAGTAAAAAAAACTGACATGAACATGTCTAAACTTTCAAACTAACCAGAAGAGCATTCTCCGATCTTCACCTGTGTCATTTTTTTTTTTAAAAAAAGAACTTTGTCCTTAAATCAAATTTCCCATCAGAAAAAAACATCTTTTACCTGTTTGGTGTTTGGAAGCTTAATGACAGATGACGGTTGAGCCCCGGGATCATGAGAAATGAGGTGAAACACAGTGAGAAAGCAGACAGATGTGATGATGATGATGATGATGATGATGATGGCGACTGCTCTAAAAAGCTCTCTCGAGAAGAAAATCTTTTAGAGATCTTCCAAAGCTTTGGATCAAGAAGTGAGATAAACAGATGTTCAAAGTTTTCTGTTTGTTCGGCTCATCTCACCACTGTGTCCATGTAGGCTTCTGTCCAAATTATGTCATGATCGTGGTTGATGACCATCGGTCGACTGAGAACATGCAGATACTCCATGACGTTCTCCTGCACATCGGCCAGGGTGGAGATGTGTGTGTAATACCCTGATGGAACAGACAGTGAATGTGAGGTGAACACACACACACACACACACACACACACACACACACACACACACACACACACACACACATAAAAATATACATACACATATACATTTAAACACATGGATGTCCTCAAATTTCCTTTTCCTCAACTCAGGAAAAACCAAGGTCATGTTGTTTGGTCCTGATTCTCTCTGGGATAGATTAGATCACAGGACAGGTGTTGACAAGATCACATAACTCCAGTACTGGCGTCTCTTCATTGGCTGCCCATTAAATTTTGAATAATTTTAAAAATTCTTCTTCTGACCTATAAGGTCCTCAGAGGCCTAGCTCCATCCTACCTGGAGGAGCTAGTGACACCTTATCATCCCAATAAACCGCTCCGTTCTCAGAATGCTGGTTTAATTGTGGTCCCCAGAGTTTTTAAAGGTAGAATGGGGGGCCGTATTTAGTCACCAGGCCCCCCTGCTGTGGAACCAGCTCCCTGTCCAGTTACGGGAGGCTGACTCCATCTCTACTTTTAAGATTAGACTTTAAACCTTCCTCTTTGAAAAAGCTTACTGCCAGTAATTCTGTAGTTCCACTTATTATTCTCAGACTTATTATCATATTTAGAGGGTTACCTAATTATTAGGTTAACATCTTAGTTACCCCTCCTTGGCTAGCACCTTATCGTGGTGGAGGGGTTTGCGTGTCCCAATGCTCCTAGGAGTTCCGTTGTCTGGGGCTATATGCCCCTGGTAGGGCCACCCATGGCAAACAGGTCCTAGGTGAGGGATCAGACAAAGCATAGCCCAGGACCCCCTCATGATGAAAAACAACATTGGTGCCAGGTTTCCCTTGCCCGGATGCGGGTCACCGGGGCCCCCTCCTGGAGCCAGGCCTGGGGGTGGGGCACGTTGGCGAGCGCCTGGTGGCCGGACCTCTGGCCATGGAGTCCGGCCGGGCACAGCCCGAAGAGGCAACACGGGACCCCCTTCCCATGGGCTCACCACCTGCAGGAAGGGCCAAGGGGGTTGGGTGCATTGTGTTTTGGGTAGTGGCTGAAGTCAGGGACCTTGGCGGTCTGATCCCCGGCTGCATAAACTGGCTCTAGGGACATGGAATGTCACCTCTCTGGTGGGAAAGGAGCCTGAGTTGGTGTGCGAGGTTGAGAAGTTCCGACTAGATATAGTTGGCCTCACCTCGACGCACGGCAAGGGCTCTGGAACCAGTCTTCTCGAGAGGGGTTGGACTCTCTACCACTCTGGAGTTGCTGATGGTGAGAGGCGATGGGCAGGGGTGGCAATTCTCGTTGCTCCCCAGCTCAGTGCCTGTATATTGGAGTTTACCCCAGTGGATGAGAGGGTAGCCTCCCTTCGCCTTCGGGTGGGGGGACGGATCCTGACTGTTGTTTGTGCCTATGCCCCAAACAGCAGTTCAGCGTATCCACTCTTTTTGTAGTCCTTAGAGTTGTAGTCCTTTGGGAGTGCTGGAGAGTGCTCCTTCTGGGGGCTGCCTCGTCCTCCTAGGTGACTTCAATGCTCACGTTGGCAATGACAGTGTGACCTGGAGAGGTGTGATTGGGAAGAACGGCCCCCCTGATCTGAACCCGAGTGGTGTTTTGTTATTGGAATTCTGTGCTCATCTCAGATTGTCCATAACAAACACCTTGTTCAGGCATAAAGGCATCCATATGTGCACTTGTCACCAGGACACCTTAGGCCGCAGATCGATGATCGACTTTGTGGTTGTGTCATCGGATTTGCGGCCGCATGTTCTGGACACTCGGGTGAAGAGAGGGGCGGAGCTGTCAACTGATCACCACCTGGTGGTGAGTTGGCTCCGATGGTGGGGAAGGATGCCGGACAGACCCGGCAGGCCCAAACGTGTTGTGAGGGTCTGCTGGGAACGCCTGGCAGAGTCTCCTGTCAGAAGGAGCTTCAACTCACACCTCCGGGAGAGCTTTGACCATGTCCCGGGGGAGGCGGGGGACATTGAGTCTGAGTGGACCATGTTCCGTGCCTCCATTGTTGAGGTGGCTGACCGGTGCTGTGGCCGCAAGGTGGTTGGTGCCTGTCGTGGCGGCAATGCCCAAACCCGCTGGTGGACACCAGCGGTGAGGGATGCCGTCAAGCTGAAGAAGGAGTCGTATCGGGTCTTACTGGCCTGTGGGACTTCTGAGGCAGCAGATAGGTACCGACAGACCAAGCGGAGTGCAGCTACAGCTGTTGCCGAGGCAAAGGCCGGGCATGGGAAGAGTTCGGTGAGGCCATGGAGAACGACTTTCGGATGGCCTCGAAAAGGTTCTGGACCACCATCAGGCATCTGAGGAAGAGGAAGCAGTGCACCGCTGGTGTCCACCAGCACAGAGCAGGGGAGCGGTCGATCACCAAAATCTTATTAAAATTAATACTAAAGCACAAGTTGGAGAAACTAATATCACAATTAAGTGTGGACTGTTAAATATTAGATCTCTTTTGTGTAAATCCCTGTTAGTACACGACCTGATAGCGGATCATCACAATGATTTATTTTGTCTTACTGAGACCTGGATTCAGGAGGAGGAGTATGTTAGCTTAAATGAATCTACTCCTCCTACCCATCTTAATTATATATTCCTTGTGTTACTGGTCGAGGAGGGGGAGTGGCAGCAATCTATCATTCCAAGTTATTAATTAATCCCAGACAAAACATGGCTTCAGTTCATTTGAAAGCCTGACTCTTGGCATCACTCATCTGAACTGGAAGGCAGAAAAGCCACTTCTGTTTGGAGTTGTATATCGGCCCCCTGCTGGACCACATTCAGAGTTCCTTTCTGAGTTCTCTGATTTCTTATCTGACTTGGTCCTTAGAACGGACAAAGTCATTATCATTGGAGACTTTAATATCCATATAGACGTTAGAAATGACAGCTTTAGAAATGGCTTCATTTCATTACTTGAGTCAGTTGGTTTCCTCCAGCAGATAAACCAACCAACTCATAGCTTTAACCACACCCTAGATCTAGTTCTGACTTATGGTGTTGAGGTAGAACATGTGTCAGTGTTCCCTCAGAACCCAGTCCTGTCAGACCATTCTTTGATCACTTTTACATTTATGATTAAGGATTCTTCTATCCTCAGAACAAAGTCTTACTATAGCAGATGTCTTTCAGATAATGCTGCAGCTAAGTTTAAGGAAGTGATCCCTGTGCTGATCCTAGGACCACCGTGTGTTTCCCCAGGGATCAATCATTATAATCTTAGCCCTGCTGAGGTTGACTCTATTGCTGAAGGTGCAGCAACCTCACTGAGAATCACGCTTGATTCTGTTGCCTCCCTGAAAAAGAAAATAGTAAATCAGAGGAGGTGTGCCCCCTGGTATAATTCACATATCAGGACCCTCAAGCAGAAAGTGCAAAGACTGGAAAGTGTCTTGTAAAATAGACAGCTATCATGTAGCCTGGAAAGACTGTCTATTAGTTTACAAAAAGGCCCTTCGCAAGGCTAGAACAGCTTATTTTTCTTCTTTAATTGAGGAAAATAAGAACAACCCCAGATTTCTGTTCAGCACTGTGGCCAAATTAACCAAGAGTCACAGTGTTTTAGATCCACGTATCCCTTCTTCCCTGAGTGGTGAAGACTTCATGAGCTTCTTCACTGATAAAGTTCTAGCTAACAGAGAGAAAGCCAACCAGGCCATCCCAACAACTGGACCATCACCAGATGTGCTGACTGTGGGAACATACAGGGTCTCCAATGAGCCCTTAAACTCCTTCAGCCCTATATATTTTTCTGAGGCGTCATCGCTAATTCAGAAATCCAAGACCACCACGTGTCTTTTAGATCCCATCCCAACACACCTGTTGAAGGATGTTTTACCATTGATAGGCAGTTCTATCCTGGACCAGATCAATGGTTCTTTAGTGTCAGGTTATGTACCCCGGTCCTACAAGGTGGCAGTGATTAAGCCGTTGCTTAAAAAACCATCACTGGATCCTGATGTCTTAGCAAATTATAGGCCGATATCCAACCTTCCTTTTATCTCTAAAGTTCTAGAGAAGGTGGTGGTGACTCAGTTACTGGAGCACCTGCAGAGGAACAGCCTGTTTGAGATGTTTCAGTCAGGCTTTAGAGCTCACCACAGCACAGAAACAGCACTTCTTAAGAAGATCATTAGTGACTACTGACTCCATCGCCACTTTTAAGATCAGACTTAAAACCTACCTCTTTGAAAAAGCTTATTGTTACTAATTCTGTAGTTCCAGTTACTATCATAGACAGACAGATTATCATACTTAGGGGTTCGTCTAATCGTTAGGTCACATCTTAGTTATGCTGTTATAGGCCAAGGCTGCCGGGGTCCGGAAACATGATCACCTGACAGGCCTCTGTCACCCCACTGGGTCATGGTTTCCTCTCCTCTCCTCTCCTTTCCTCCTCCTCATCAAGCAGACTAGTTATGCTGATTCTTGTGTAGTTTTTCTGCTTCTACCCCCCCTATTTATTTACAGGTATCGCTGCCTTCGGAGCTGCATAATGACCTCCGGCCCCGCTGAAGTCATTGTATATCGTATTTTTATGTGTGTTTCTGTGCTCTGTGCCTCTCCTCTCCTCTCCTCTCTCCTCTCCTCTCCTCTCCTCTCCTCTCCTCTCCTCTCCTACCTATTCTATCCTCTACCTGTCCTCCCCCCTTCTCCTCTCTCTTTACCCAGCCGGCCATCAGCAGGAGGGTCCCCCTACATGAGCCTGGTCCGCATTACTGCGGACACCGCACCGGTCCGTAGTGGTGAAGAGAGAGCTGAGCCCAAAGGCGAAGCTCTCAATTTACCGGTTCACCGGTTATCTTTGTTCCTACCCTCACCTATGGTCATGAGCTTTGGGTAATGACCGAAAGAACAAGATCACGGGTACAATCGGCCGAAATGAGCTGCCGCCGTAGGGTGGCTGGGCTCTCCCTTAGAGATAGGGTGATAAGCTCTGCCATCCGGGAGGAGCTCGGAGTAGAGCAGCTGCTCCTCCGCGTTGAGAGGAGCCAGATGAGGTGGCTTGGGCATCTAGTTAGGATGCCCCCTGGACGCCTCCCTGGTGAGGTGTTCAGGGCATGTTCCTCCAGTAGGAGACCCCCGGGAAGACCCAGGACACGTTGGAGAGACTATGTCTCTGGACTGGTCTGGGAACGCCTGGGGATCCCTCCGGATGAGCTGGAAGAAGTAGCTGGGGAGAGGGAAGTCTGGGCTTCTCTTCTTAGGCTGCTGCCCCCGCGACCCGACCGACCCCGGATAAGCGGTAGAGGATGGATGGATGGATGGATGGATGGACATCTTAGTTATGATGCTATGGGCCGAGGCTGCCAGAAACATGGTCACCTGACAGGCTTCTGTCACCCATTCACAGCATTCTCTCCTCCACTCTCCAGAGTAGATCATTAGATGATGTTATTTCTTGTGTAGTTTTTCTGCTTCTTTCCCCCTCTCTCTGTATCCATCTACAGGTATCGTTGCCTTCATAGCTGTATGCTGACCTACTGACCTCTGATCCCGCTGACCCACTCAACTCCTATACCAGCAGTTTGTTATAATTAATGTATTTCCATGATCTCTGCCTATTCTCTCCTCCACCTGTCATCCCCCTTCTCCTCCCCCTCTACCCAGCCAGCCCTCAGCAGGAGGGTCCCCCTACATGAGCCTGATCCTGCTCAAGGTTTCTTCCTATTAAAGGGGAGTTTTTCCTCGCCAATTTTGCTTGATGGGGGTCAGGCCCTGGGATTCTGTAAAGTGCCTATAGACAATTTTGATTGTAACACACGCTATATAAATAAAGACTGATTGACATACACACATATTCAAATACACACACATACAGTATATACATATACTGTACATACAAAATGTACAAACATGTACAACATACAAACACATACACACACATGTACATTTAAATACACACACATATACAAATACACGCACACATACACACACCTGACCTTTGTTGTTGCAGGCGATCCACTTGGTATTTTGAGCAAAAGTCATCTCTCTGCCAATCAGGTAGGTAAAAACTCTCACCTAAACACAGAAATACGCTTGTTCACACCTGATGACGGTCTCATTTTCATTGTTTTCTGTACTGACTGCTGGAAAATGGCCAATCTGAAGTGTGCTGTGTGTTGACCTGCTGACCTCTGACCCTGCTGACCAACTCTGACACGGATGTGGTGGGATCCACTTGCAACACAGCAGTTCCGGACAGTTTTCACAAATGACTTTATTGAATATTCAAAGGTAACAGCACACAAGTAAGCACAGACCTCTGTGGAATAAATACAGATCAAAACTCTTAGTTGGCTTAGTCAGATTTACCAGGGCAGAGACGCAGAGGAAAAGTCCAAGGCAGGCCAGATCAAAACCAATAAGTCAAATCAAACTATGTGCTGGAAAGTTAGGTATAGTGCAATAACAATCTGGCAAGGCATTAATGTCCAGTGGCTTTAAATAGGCCCAAGAGGGAGCAACAGGTGAAAATGATGAAAGCTGATCAGATGGGTGTGGAGGAAGGGTGTGGCAGAGTGAGTGGAACTTAACACCTCAGCATGAGAGCAGAAGAGCAGGCAGTTACAGGACCCATCCCCCCCTGGGACGGCCCCCAACATCCCAAAAGCAGATCCAGGGCGAGAAAAAACGGCCACCCTCCAAAAATAAATAAAAAATTTAGACCTCCTCGGAGACAAAGGAGGCCACTTCAGGGTCAGACGAAGCAGATACATCATCCAGAGCGTACCCCTCAGAGCCATCTTCCATCTGTGGAGCAGAAGAGTCACCTGCCAGCGGTCCTTCCCAGGCACGGACAGATGACCGAGTAGGCTGGTCCGGATACAGGCGGTGAAAGTCCCTTATCAGTTGCGGGGACATAATGAACTGAGCTGGGACCCAAGAGCGTTCCTTTGGACCATATCGCTCCCAGTCTACCAGATACTGTATCCCTCTTCCACGACGATGAGAGCAGAGAAGCTGCATCACAGCATACACGGGACCTCCATCGATCAACTGAGGGTGCGGCGCAGGGGGAACCAGTGGACTTACCGGAACAGGCTTGACCCTAGACACATGAAAGGTGGGGTGAATGCTCATGGATCTGGGAAGCTGGAGTCCTACCGATGCCGGACTGATGATCTTCACGATGGGGAAGGGGCCAATGAATCTGGGTGTTGATGATTGGTGTTGGTTGGCAGTGACTGAATAATGGTCAGCAGCACGAAGAAGGGATGCCCGTGCTTGGTGCTGGGTGCGACAACAACGGCGACTGTAGGCAAAGGTGGAAGGACAAATGACCTCCTTTTCAAGGGCAGGAAACATTGGGAATTGGTACCCATAACAGCACTGAAACCAAACAATCGGTGGCCGAGCAAATGAGGGAATTTTGGGCAATTCAACCCACAGAAGCTGTTCTGACCAGGAGGAGGGATTGTCCGTCACCATGCATCACAGGGCTGTCTCCATCTCCTGGTTCACGTGCTCCATTTGCCCATTAGTCTGTGGGTGAAATCCAGAAGACAGACTGGTGGTGGCTCCCAACAGCCTGCAAGACTCCTTCCAGAATGTTGAAGTGAACTGGGGTCCCCGGTCTGACACCACATCATTGGGGAGACCATGCAGACGGACTACATGGAGCAGAACCAATTGTGCAGTCTCCTTTGCAGAGGGGAGCTTGGGGAGGGGAGGCAATGGAATCAAATGGGTCATCTTACTGAAGAGATCAACAATGATCAAAATGACTGTGAAGCCCTGCGAGGTGGGAAGGCATGTGAAGAAGTCAACAGAGACATGAGACCAAGGGCGGTGTGGGGTAGGTAAAGGCTGCAGAAGTCCCGTGGGAGATTGAAAGGGAGTCTTGCTCTTGTTGCAGACTGGGCAGGCCTTGATAAACTCCTGGGTGTCCTCCCTTAATGTGGGCCACCAAAGTCATTGACGGATGGCCTGTAGAGTTCGAAGAATTCCAGGATGGCAGGTAAATTTAGAAGAGTGAAACTGCTCTAGTACCTCTGACTGTAAGTTGAGCGGAACAAACAGGTGGTTCGTTGGACAGGCACTGGAACCTGGTTGCCCTTCCATGGCCCTCCACCTTCTGTTCTATGTCCCAGGTAACCATGGCGATGCAACACGACTCTGGAAGGATGGGCTTGGACCCAGAAGTCGTGTTTTCCTCGTTCTGGAACTGCCAGGACAAGGCATTGGGTCTGGTATTGCGGCATCCTGGGCCTACTAGAAATGAGAGAAGCACCATCTCGTGTGGGATGGACACCGTCTCTCCTAATCAGACCAGGTTTTCCCCAAAAGGTGCTCCAATTGTCTATAAAGGCCACCTGGTTTTCGGGGCACCACCGTGACAGCCAGCGACGAAGCGATGACATGCGGCTAAACATCTCATCGCTGGCCAGATTGGGGAGGGGACCAGAGAATGCTACAGAGTCCGACATTGTTTTTGCGTAGTTACACACCGACTCCAAGTTAATTTTAGTGACCTCCGACTGACGAAGCCGGGTGTCGTTGGCTCCGACGTGAATAATAACTTTACCAAATTTACGATTACGTCTCGCCAGCAGCCATTGTGGGTCAAAGGGATGTTAAAAGTCATAGGGATCTCATCCATGTTGGTAATGTGACTGGGCGCGGTTATCTTGTTGCGGCAGTAGGTGCGGAAGATGGCCACCCTCTTCTGGTAATCCGCGGGCAGCCGCTGCGCAACAGTTGTCCTCGCGCGTATAGAGAGATGCCACCTCCTCATAAAGCGAAAACACTAAAATTGCTCGATTGCCATTTTCAGCCACATATTCGATGACCTGCAGTTTAAAGTAAGCCTCATTCATACGCGTCTTGCTTGACCGGCGCCATTTTAGGGGATCCTTACGCGTAGGTGTGTTGCTAATCGATTGGCGGCGCGTTTACTGTAGTGCACCCACCAAAGGCGCACAGCAGATTTTAGAACTCAGTCCACACACAAGGCGCACCATATTATAAGGCGCACCGTCGATTTTTGAGAAAATCTCAGTGTTTTAGGTGCGCCTTATAGTCGTGAAAATACGGTAGGTCTAAGAGGGAATGATGAAAGCTGATCAGATGGGTGTGGAGGAGGGGCGTGGCAGAATGAGAGGAATTTTCCACCTTAGCACGAGAGCAGGCAGTGACACACTCAGCTATTATACTGAAAGCTTGTTGTAATTAATGTAGTTGCATGATCTAAGCCTATTCTTACTTCTACCTGTCCTTCCCCGTACTACTCCCGTTCTACCCAGCCAGCCATCAGCTGGAGGGTCCCTCTACATGATACGCTCAAGGCTGCTTATTGGGGGTCAGGCCCCTAGAGACCATTTTGATTGTATGTGACTCTGGTAAATAAAGATGAATTCATTTGATTTTTAAATTTGTGTGTGTTGGGATCTGCCCGACTACAGAGGCTGTGGGGAGAGGATGGCTCTGGACAGCTGGTGCATAGGGTGATGTTGTTCATGCACGTGTGAGCATAAATGTCAAGTCATTTTAACAAAGAACCTCCCATTGATGACATTTGGAGTGTAATAGAGATGACAGGATGTATACTAGTTTAATTGGTTCTCACCCGGCGGTCAGGCCAGTTGAACTCTTCAAATACAGACTCAAAGTCCTCCATGGCTCCATCTGTGATCAGCATGATGGCCTGGTTACACATGCTGCCCTGACCATTCACCCTCACCTACAGGCTCATGCACAGAAACATGTGAAGACACATTGTTAGTACACAAAGCATATGCACACACACACACAACACACACACACACACACACACACACACACACACACACACACACACACACACACACACACACAGTGAGTTCAGTGTGATGACATCACTGGCTTTTCTCAGCAGTGAGACCACAGACCTCATTGAGAATCTTGAAGGCCTCCTTCAGAGCATTTTTGATTTTTGCTTCTCCTTTAACATGAAGTTCATCTACCAACAACTTAAAGTGCTGCAGAAAAGTGGAGAAAAAACATTAAACGTGTGTGTGCATGAATTTGTGTGTATATTTGTGTGTATGTGTGTGCACATGTGCGTGCATCTGTGTGTGTGCATGTATATCCGTGTGCGTGGGGATGTGTGTGAATCTGTGTGTATGTGTATGTGTGTGTATACCTCTCTGGTGTCTAAGTCGGCCTGGACAAGAGTTCCTTTAAAACAGGGCTCCACGTAGCGAACATAGTCTGTGTACTACACACAGGAAGCAGAGCATATTGTCCATGGTGCAATTAGTAACTGCGTATCTGTGTGTTCTTGTACTAGTTACACATTAGGTGCATTTCTACGGTGTTCCTGGTAAATACTGGGGGCAGGAAATTCACAGGAACTGTTCCAATTGTTCCTCTTGATGGTCGTGTCTCGACTGCGGGACCCCTCAGCAATGTGACAAGTTTCAATCAATGTGTGACAGTTTTGACTGTGATGTCAGCCAGGCGCGACACCAAAACCAAGAATAATAAAGAACATAACATCAAGGAAGGAGGTAAACATGGATGAGCTGAAATGTGATGTCTCTAATGTGTCCACTCTTTTTGTGTAAGTGGATGTGTTAATAGATGGTAAACGGCACTTTGTGTTATGATACCTTTATACTATATGCTAAACCATATGGGTGGCTGGCTGCTGTGTTTCTGGTTTTTGAGTTGTCTCCATGGTGATGGATGCTATATGAACCAGAGGAGAAGCATTGTCTGCTGGGCTAACTCTCTTCTTCTTCTTGGTCACTTCCTGCTCAAGCTTTGGGCAATCAGCACCCAGTAAACCCGAAGCTCCAACCAGGAGTTTTTCAGAACTGATCTAAATATCTACAATGGAGCAGGGACAGGTTAAGTCCTGTAAAAGTTCCAGGAAATTCTCATTCTGGAGAGGTTCCTGCAGTGGAGACATGTACCAACGATCCCATAAAATTATGTGAGGGCATTTTGCCTGGTCTGTTTCAAAATCTGGGTCTGGGTCTGGGTCTGGGGCAAGGTCTGGGCCAGGGTCAGGGTCAGGAACAGGGCCAGGGCCAGGGCCAGTGTCAGGTTAGGGGTCAGGGTGAGGGGAAGGAGCTGGGGAATGTATCATGTCTGTGAAAGTTCTGTGTGTGTGTCTCACAGCAATAATGTTGACAAAGTCGTTCTCGCCCAGTGTGTCCAGGATGGTGTTGATGGTGTGCTTGGCGATGGTCATCTTCAAGCCCTTCATGCTGCCACTGATGTCCACCATGATGATGATGTCTTTGGGGGACGTAGCAGCCTGGATGTACCTAAACACAGGTCATTCCACCCATTCAAATATCACAAAATTTGTTCGCATTACAATCATACCGTCACACTCCAAAAATCTGATGTCTCAACTGAGAAATTCAGTTCTTGATTTTGTTAAAATAGAAGTGTTATTCTACAAAATAGGTGAATGAGTAGCGAGAGGCAAATATGCTATGGACACGTGCTTTTAAAAAGATATTTACTACTATTATTGTGATGTTATTATTTTTATCATTAGTATGTTGTTACTGATATCATTATTGTTATTATTATTGCTGTTATGTTATTATGATTAGTGTTGTTATTATTATTGTTATGTTGTTATTGTTCTGTTACAGTTATCATTGTCCTCATTCTCAATAATGTTGTTATTATTATTTTTATGTTATTGTTATACATGTTTGCCTCACGTTCACTGTTTTCTATGTATATTGGAAAATCAAAGCCTCTCCCAGGACAAGACAGGGCGGGACAGGAGAGGACAGGACAGGACAGTTCAATGGTTGGCTGGGAGCCTTCCTGTTGATGGACATGAACAGCAGCAGCAGCAGCAGCAGCAGCAGCTACATATGGTGCCTGACCCTGAAGCAGATTATCATCTTTACAGCAGGGTCAGGACTCTGCTGCCTGCTGCTTTAGCCATATATGAGAGCAACACCACTGCTAACGACCCCCCCCCCCCCCCACACACACACACACACATGTAGCCGTCTAAAGGCAGAATCAGTGTATGATTGTTAACACAACACATAATCAAGAATTTATTGAAATTATTTAATTTATTCATTCATGTGATTTCCTGTTTTAGTTCAGCTATTTCTTAGATGTTTATTCACACATTAGATTGATTTAAATGAGTACCATTAATGTTCATCAGTATTTAACGTGTGTGTGTGTGTGTGTGTGTGTGTGTGTGTGTGTGTGTGTGTGTGTGTGTGTGCACTCTCACCAGTTTCTGTTCCTACAGTCAAAGACCACCACGCCGTTTGGGTCTGGTGTCCATTTAATACCTGACAGGAAAGACAGGATGGGATTATGTATAACACACTTCAGAGTCCGAAAGACATCACAAACAAAAATGTCCTCACAACATGCACATGGTGGTCCTCACTTTGTAGCATGTATTAGAGGACAGGAGGAGCCCTACAATTTTATTACCTAATTTTAACCCAGCTCCTAACTAAACTACTAACACACACACACACACACACACACACACACACACACACACACACACACACACACACCACACACACACACATACACACACACACACAGCGAAACTGACCAGGATAGATCCTGAAAAATCCAGTGGAGCTGCCAAAGTACTGCCAGGTGAGAGTTGGATCCTTCAGAAAGTTACTGATAAAGACGTCGTTTAGTGCCTCAGTGTTGTAGATGGCATTCAGGATGATGGGATCTGACAAGGAAACACTGAGTCACACCTGAGTCATGTGCAGAGCAGCTGCCATTGGCTACTGACCTTTGTTGTAGACATTGGTGGGAACCTGGATGTTGCTCTGCTGCGTGTTGACTGGGATGTTGTTGAAGTGTTGGTTCTCCTCCAGAGGGAACTCTCCCCCCAGCTCCATGCTGTTCCCGTCCTCGTCCACAGTGTTGATCATCATGGAGTTGTAGTAATCAAACTGAGTGAGGCAGGAAGAGGCTTATGTGATTTAATGTGCTATGAAACAAAGGGTTAGGTATGAGTGTTGGAGCCACTGACCTTTAAGGAAGCATTGAATTCATGGTACAGATCAGCATCTTCTGCTGACTCAGCTAACCTCTGAGAAACAAAGAGGAACGCACATTTCATCAGGAAGAAAATGATCAAAAATGTGTGATCAAAAATATTTACCCGCACAGCAGCCCTAAGCTTCAGGAACACAGCTATTCCCTGGCAGCAGCCTTCTGTTTGTATCGGAAGTTGTGCTATGATTGAATTAATAATGAAGCTAACTAATCTACAGCAGCCAGCTGTTTGTACCAGCAGATCATTTAGTCATAATTTCAAATACCAGAACATGATGCTGTTTTTATATTCCTGTTGAAACTTATTGTAGAAAGTAAAAAAAAAAAACCCAACATGTTTTGTTGTACTTTCCACAATAAGTTTCTACAGGAATATTTTCACTTCAATGGAGCGTCTCTAAGGCATTTTTGAGTGTTTGGGCCCGGGAATCCTGGCCCCAGGAAGGGCTTCAGAGGGCTCTTTACATTTAATAACACACTGACATTTAATTGGCATTAAATGTCAATGTGTTATTAAATGTCATAATTCACTAAAATACCATCAAACTCAGTGTGCTGGGCTAACACCTGATTTGTTTTCCACCACATCAAGTGAGCTTAAATTGTTTAGAGATAATGGATTAATGCAGAGTTAGTGACCGCATTCCAATACACTAGGTGCTGCTATCCAGCTCTTTGTTGGTTTAGATACTCTATTAAACAAAACTTTATTTGCAACCACTAAAAATCAAGGTCCTGTTGGCCCCAAATACATGCCTAGGGCTGCTGAGAGAAGCAGCGAATAGTTAAGAAAGCTCTGAGTGAAACTCTTCTGATTCTAACAGCTCATGGTACCGCCAATCCTGCTATGGCAATGGCAAAACTCCACCTCCATGGTTTCCAAACACCCTGTTTAGTTTAGCGTTCTGAGCTACATAAAGCTGTAATCTCTGTAAATTGAGTTCTTTCCCACATGATCCTGAGGTGACGTCACCACGGCTGCCACAACAAAGACTGCTCTTATTCAATCGCGTATGAAAGATTATAAAAAATATAAAATACACTAATAATAATATCTTATCTTGTCACAGACCATCAGGTTTGGTGTATTTTTGGGGAAGGGGAGGTCTGTCCTAAACAGACAAAGCCTGATGGAACTTCGTCAAAGAGAGGTTGCAAATAATCCAGATCTCTGTGGCTGGATACTAAATAATTTTTGTAGTTTAAAACCAGTGGGCAAAAATTGTTGCAGGCTTAAGACTCAGCCAGGCAGCCACAGCAAAGGATCAGACTACATTAGCATTTGCCCCGCCAACTGACTTTGATGGGGAAGGTTGACAGATAATGAAATGAATTCATGAAGGTCTGCAGACAGGACAGTGACATAATTATAAAGCTTCACTTAAAACTAACAGAAGGCCAGGAGATTCTCTTCGACAATTCTAAATGTTTTCACAAATAAACTGGGTTTTTTAAAAGAATTCCTCGTCTCCTCTCCTCCTCATCAAGTAGACTAGTGACGCTATTTCCGCTTTTCCCCACTCGGCGACACACCCGCTGAGAAACCGACCCTGGTAATTGGCGACTCTGTTTTGCGCTTTGTGAAGCCGACTCCAGCGACCATAGTTAAGTGCATTCCGGGGGCCAGAGCGGGTGACATAGAAGCCAATTTAAAGCTGCTGGCAAGACGTAAACGTAAATTTGGTAAAGTTATTATTCATGTCGTTCCTGTCTGAGTTCAATGATTTCTTATCTGACTTGGTCCTTAGAAAGGACAAAGTCATTATCATTGGAGACTTTAATATCCATGTAGACGTTGTAAATGACAGCTTTAGAAATGGCTTCATTTTATTACTTGAGTCAGTTGGTTTCCTCCAGCAGATAAACCAACCAACTCATAGCTTCAACCATACCCTAGAGCTAGTTCTGACTTATGGTGTTGAGGTAGAACATGTGTCAGTGTTCCCTCGGAACCCACTCCTGTCAGATCATTCATTGATCACTTTTACATTTATCATTAAGGATTCTTCTATGCTCAGAGCACAGTCTTACTATAGCAGATGTCTTTCAGATAATGCTGTAGCTAAGTTTAAGGAAGCAATCCCTGCGTTGATCCCAGGACCACTGTGTGTTTCCCCAGGGATCAATCATTATAATTTTAGCCCTGCTGAGGTTGATTCTATTGCTGAAGGTGCTGCAACCTCACTGAGAATCACGCTTGATTCTGTTGCCCCCGTGAAAAAGAAAATAGTAAATCAGAGGAGGTGTGCCCCCTGGTATAACACATATCAGGACCCTCAAGCAGAAAGCGCGCAGACTAGAAAGGAAGTGGCATTCTTGTAAAATAGATAGCTATCATGTAGCCTGGAAAGACTATTAGTTTACAAAAAGGCCCTCCGTTAGGCTAGAACAGCTTATTTTTCTTCTTTAATTGAGGAAAATAAGAGCAACCCCAAGTTTCTTTTCAGCACTGTGGCCAAATTAACCAAGAGTCACAGTGTTTTAGATCCACATATCCCTTCTTTCCTTAGTGGTGAAGACTTCATGAGCTTCTTCACTGATAAAGTTCTAGCTATCAGAGAAAACGCTAACCAGGCCATCCCAACAACTGGACCATCACCAGATGTGCTGACTGTGGGAACATACAGGTTCTCCAACGAGTCCTTAAACTCCTTCAGCCCTATATATTTTTCTGAGGCGTCCTCGCTAATTCAGAAATCCAAGACCACCACATGTCTTTTAAATGCCATCCCAACAGACCTGTTGAAGGATGTATTACCACTGATAGGCAGTTCTGTCCCGGACGTACTAGCAAAATTATAGACCAATATCCAACCTTCCTTTTATCTCTAAAATTCTTGAGAAGGTGGTGGTGACTCTTGTTTGAGATGTTTCAGTCAGGCTTAAGAGCTCATCACAGCACAGAAACAGCACTTCTTAAAGTTACTAATGATCTTCTTATAGCTTCAGATCATGGACTGGTTTCTATGCTGGTCCTGCTGGACCTCAGTGCTGCTTTTGAGACAGTTGATCACAGCATCCTGTTACATAGACTGGAACATGTGATTGGGATTAAAGGGACAGCACTAGACTGCTTTAGATCGTATTTATCAGATAGATACCAGTTTGCATGTCCATGGTGTTCCCTCTTCATACAGTAGGGTTAGCCATGGAGTTCCACAAGGTTCTATACTTGGACCAATCCTTTTCACCTTGTACATGCTTCCCTTAGGGAACATTATTCGGCAGCATGGGATAAATTTTGATTGTTACGCTGTTGACACTCAGCTTTATTTATCCATGAATCCAGAGGAGACAGAGAAGTTAGTGAAGCTTCAGACCTGTCTTAAAGACATAAAGTCTTGGATGTTTTCAAATTTCCTTTTCCTTAACTCAGGAAAAACTGAGGTCATGGTGTTTGGTCCTGAACCTCTCAGGGATAGATTAGATCACATGTTCACTCTTGATGGTATCTCATTACCATCTAGTCTCTCTGTGAGGAATCTTGGAGTAACTTTTGATTAAAATCTCTCCTTCAACTCCCACATTAAAATAGTCTCTATAAGTGCCTTTTTTCACCTGAATAACATCACAAGGATTAGAAAACTACTGACCCACCATGATGCTGACAAGTTAGTCCATGCATTTGTTACTTCCAGGCTGGACTATTGTAATTCTTTATTATCAGGGTGTCCAAACTCCTCTATAAGAAGCCTTCAGCTGATCCAAAATGCTGCAGTCAGAGTTCTGACAGGTATTGATAAAAGAGATCACATAACTCCTTTACTGTCGTCTCTTCATTGGCTGCTCGTTAAATTTAGAATACATTTCTAAATTTCTAGAAAATCTGAACAGAGAAAACCTCCATCTGTGGTTGGATACATAGTGGCTGCCTGTGAGTGACCATGTTAATACCATTCCATACCACTTATCCGGGGTCGGGTCGCGGGGGCAGAAGCCTAAGCAGAGAGGCCCAGACTTCCCTCTCCCCAGCTACTTCTTCCAGCTCGTCCGGGGGGATTCCCAGGCGTTCCCATACCAGTCGAGAGACATTGTCTCTCCAACGTGTCCTGGGTCTTCCTAGGGACCTCCTACTGGAGGGACATGCCCTGAACACCTCACCAGGGAGGCGTCCAGGGGGCATCCTAACTAGATGCCCATGCCACCTCATCTGGCTCCTCTCAACGCGGAGGAGCAGCGGCTCTACTCCGAGCTCCTCCCGGATGGCAGAGCTTATCACCCTATCTCTAAGGGAGAGCCCAGCCACCCTACGGAGGAAGCTCATTTCGGCCGCTTGTACCTGTGATCTTGTTCTTTCGGTCATTACCCAAAGCTCTTGACCATAGGTGAGGGTAGAAACGAAGATCGACCGGTAAATCGAGAGTCTTCACCACTACGGACCAGTGCATAGTCCGCATTACTGCAGATGCCGCACCGATCCGCCTGTCGATCTCCAGCTCCATTCTTCCCTCACTCGTGAACAAGACCCCGAGGTACTTGAACTCCTCCACTTGGGGCAGGATCTCCTCCTTGACCCGGAGAAGGCACTCCACCTTTTTCCGGTTGAGAACCATGGCCTCGGATTTTGAGGTACTTACTCTCATCCCAGCCGCTTCACAGGCGGTGGCAAACCGATCCAGTGATCATTGGAGGTCATGGGCCGATGAAGCCAACAGGACCACATCATATGCAAAGAGCAGAGACCCGATGCTGAGGTCACCAAACCGGACACCTCAACACCACGACTGCGCCTAGAAATTCTGTCCATAAAAGTTATGAACAGAATTGGTGACAAAGGGGATCACTTGTGGAGATCAACCCTGACTGGAAACGAGTTCAACTTACTGCCAGCAATGCGGACCAAACTCTGACACCGATCATGCAGGTAGTGGATGGCCCGTATCAGAGGCCCTGACACCCTATACTCTCTGAGAACCCTCCTCATGACCCCCCCAAGGGACACAGTCAAATGCCTTCTCCAAGTCCACAAAACAAATGTGGTCTGGTTGGGCAAACTCCCATGTACCCTCAAAGACCCTGCCGAGGGTGTAGAGCTGGTCCACCGTTCCACGCCCAGGACGAAAACCACATTGCTCCTCCTGAATACAAGGTTCGACTATCCGGCCGACCCACCTCTCCAGTACCCCTGAATAGACCTTACCAGGGAGGCTGAGGCGTGTGATCCCCCTATAGTTGGAACACACCCTCCGGTCCCCCTTCTTAAAAAGAGGGACTACCACCCCGGTCTGCCAATCCAGCGGCACTGCCCCCGATGTCCACGCAATGTTGCAGAGTTGAGTCAACCACGACAGCCCTACAACATCCAGCCTTAAGGAACTCTGGGCGGATCTCATCTACCCCCGGGGCCTTGCCACCGAGGAGTTTTTTGTCTACCTCGACAACCTCAGCCCCGGAGATACGAGAGCCTGTCCCCAGGTGCCCAGGCCCTGCTTCCTCACTGGAAGGCTCATTGGTGGGATTAAGGAGGTCCTCAAAGTATTCCTTCCACCGATCCACAACATCCCGAGTTGAGGTCAGCAGCACATCACTATACACAGTGTTGACAGTGCACTGCTTCCCCTACCTCAGAGGCCAGATTGTGGTCCAGAACCTTTTTGAGGCTGTCCAGAAGTCGTTCTCCATGGCCTCACTGAACTCTTCCCATGTCCGGGTCTTTGCCTCGGCAACCACCGTAGCTGCACTCTGCTTGGCCTGCCGGTACCTATCTGCTGCCTCAGGAGTCCCACACGCTAGTAAGGCCCGATACGACTCCTTCTTCAGCCTGACGGCATCCCTCGCCAGCGGGTTCGGGCATTGCCGCCATGACAGGCACCAACCACTTTGTGGCCACAGCACCGGTCAGCCGCCTCAACAATGGAGGCATGGAAAGTGGTCCACTCGGACTCAATGTCCCCCGCCTCCCCTGGGACATGGCCAAAGCTCTCTCGGAGGTGTGAGTTGAAGCTCCTTCTGACAGGAGACTCTGCCAGGCATTCCCAGGAGACCCTCACAATACATTTGGGTCTGCCGGGTCTGTCCGGCATCCTTCCCCTCTGCCCCTCTCTTGACCCGGGTGTCCAGAACATGCGGCCACAAATCCGATGACATGACCACAAAATCGATCTGCAGCCTAAAGCGTCCTGGTGCCAAGTGCACATGTGGAGGCCTTTATGCCTGAACAAGGTGTTTGTTATGGACAATCTGAGACGAGGACAGAAGTCCAATAACAAAACACCACTCGGGTTCAGATCAGGGGGGCTGTTCTTCCCAATCACACCTCTCCAGGTCACACTGTCGCTGCCAACGTGAGTATTGAAGTTACCCTGGAGGTCAAGGGAGCCCCCAGAAGGATCACTCTCCAGCACTCCCTCTAAGGACTCCAAAAAGGGTGGATACGCTGAACTGCCATAGGCACAAACAACAGTCAGGATCCGTCCCCCCACCCAAAGGCGAAGGGAGGCTACCTCTCATCCACCGGAGTGGTAGAGAGTCCAACCCCTCTCGAGAAGACTGGTTCCAGAGCCCTTGCTATGCGTCGAGGTGAGGCCGACTATATCTAGTCGGAACTTCTCAACATCACGCACCAGCTCAGGCTCCTTTCACATTCCATGTCCCTCGAGCCAGTTTCTGCAGCAGGGGATCAGACCACCAAGGTTCCTGCCTTCGGCCGCTACCCAACACACAATGCACCCCTTGGCCCCTCCTGCAGGTTGTGAGCCCACGGGAAGGGGGTCCCATGTTGCCTCTTTGGGGTGTGACCAGCTGGACTCCATGGGCAGAGGTCCGGCCACCAGGTGCTCGCAAACGTGCCCCGCCCCAGGCCTGGCTCCAGGAGGGGCCCCCGCATCCGGACAAGGGAAACTTAGAACCAATGTCGTTTCTCGTCATTAGGGCGTCCTGGGCTACGTTTCGTCTGGTCCCTCACCTAGGACCTGTTTGCCATGGGTGGCCCTACCAGGGGCATAAAGCCCTAGACAATGGAGCTCCTAGGATCATTGGGACACGCAATCCCCTCCACCATGATAAGGTGGTAGCACAGGAGGAGCGATAAGGTGGTAGCCCAGGAGGAGACCATGTTCAATTCAATAAAATCTAATCATGCTGTTAGTGCAAGACCTTCAAGCCCTCCAGGCTGAAGGGCAGCTTCAGGCATGTGATCTCCTGAGGGGTTCAGGAACAAACACAATTAGCCACAGCTGATATGATGCGTGTGCCCGCTCACCTTCACTGACTTCATCTTACTGCCCAACATTCGCTCGATCTCATTGGAAAAATCCTTTACCAGGTCTTCTCCATTCAGTTCTGTGATTTTTATGATAGACTCCACGTCCTTCAGTTTCTGACAAGAAAAACATAAAATTATAAACATAAAGTTCCCAGAGTTGATACATAAAGACATGGTGTGACTGTCCACCTCATCTGATCAATACCTCAGATGAGATTTCAAACTTCCTGCTTTACTTCCTGCTTATTAACAATATTAAAACCTTAAGAACTTTTCTGAGGAGGGGGGTGCTCTGACAAGATCCACTGCTATTTTATTCCTGCTTCATGAACAGTTGAAATTTGAAAGTGGAACAGTTGACTCTTAATTCCAACATGATTCCAGTTTAGATTCGGAATAATAAAGAATGAGGGGGTCTTCATGTAGTAATCTGGTCGAACATGAAGTTACTTACCTTCTGCAGCAGCAGAGAACCTGAATATTTGACGGTCAGATCACGGAGCTGGACGGAGAACTCAGATGCCCATTGCTGCACCCTGAAACATAGGAACAGCCAAGAAGAGAGATATTCAATCTTCCAAAGATGCCACAGAGGCCAAAGGCAACCTGTGGCAACCTTTGGGCTTTTGTCAACTACTCCTGCTAGTGTTTTCAAGGGGGGTTAGGGTTACATGACAACAGAGCACTAGGTCACAGAGAGGCTCAGCAGAACCCAAGCTAAGTGCTCCTCACATACGCTTCTCTTACAGATTAGATTTCTTCTGAAAATAACTACCGTATACACCTTTGGTACTTGCATGATTCTGAGCTTTTCAACTATGATTTGGTTGAATTGTATTAAAAGCTCAGCTAAAATCCTAATATTCTAATATGAATGCAACTGTAAAACTTGTGTCCAAAAGTGACCACATATAAACTATTTTTCACACACCTTCATGTCAACCCAAGTAAGAGCAACCAGTTTCAGATAATTTATTCCTTCCACTGTTCTTTTTAAGTATCAGTATAATACAGGATTCCTTACTTAAATTAGGCAAAACATTAGAAGAGTAGCAATCATTAAATCTAGCAGAGAAAATGCCAACTAACTGAGCAGCATTGAACATAACTTTCCAGACATATGTTAGAGCTCCTGCTTATGAGTTTGTAGGGTATATGATTACATTTAAATTTAAAGAATGATATATAATATAGTTAGGATGCCCCCTAGACGCCTCTCTGGTGAGGTGTTCAGGGCATGTCCCTCCGGTAGGAGACCCCCGGGAAGACCCAGGACATGTTGGAGAGACTATGTCTCTCAACTGGTCTGGGAATGCCTGGGGATCCCTCTGGATGAGCAGGAAGAAGTAGCTGGGGAGAGGGAAGTCTGGGCTTCTCTTCTTAGGCTGCTGCCCCCGCGATCTGACCCTGGATAAGCGGTAGAGGATGGATGGATGGATGGATATATAATATAAAACAGTTTCTCCAATAAAAGAGACCATGAGTTGCAAATATGCTAAAGACAGCAGAAGCAGTTCTCAGTTAGGGGTGTGAGAGTGTGTGTGGGATTGGAAGAGTCTAGAACAAGGTCAGTAGGGTGCCTTAGGACTTGGCTGCTGAACCAGGTTAGCTGCCCTTGTTGGTCCTGCTTTGGCCCTAAGCCCAACCTGAAAGCCTGCTTGACCTCTCCGTTGACCTACTTCTCCAGTTCAGAGCCAGCGAGGAAAGTCCTCTTCTCCTTGTTGTGGATCTCCTCCATCTCTTTTGTGATCCTGGGTTTGTTATCAGGGAAAATAGTAATTGTCTTAGAAGGGATGATGTGGTCTATACAGGAGATGAGACACTGATGTTGCTGGAGGGGGTCAATGGATTCTAAGCATCTTTGAAGGCAACTCTTCTCAGCTCTTCTGACAGTCCTTGTGGAGCCAGGAGGAGGTTGCAATGATTGGATCTGTTCACATCCGTTACGGAGCATTAGCAATAGAGCGCCATCATTCCAATAAAACAGCTACCGCATCCAAAAGTACCTCTATGAGCTGCAGCATTGAGCAAATACCACCAGAGTCCCTGTCTACAGGTGACAGTCTTGTGTTTCTATAGAAATGTGATTTCCTAATACGAAATTAAAAAAATATATACGACACTTGTGATAAAAACTACAATGCTCTACAACAACACATGTCACTTTTGGTCACTGTCACCATGGTTACAACAGAGATAGGCTGTTAAATCCGACAGTGATGGGGGAGATGTAGATAATCTGTTCCTCATCTGGGTCACAGCTGCAGGTGTGTATTCAGCACAAAACACACACACACAGTTTTGAGTAATTTGCTGCCTTAATTGTAACTTTACTATTAGTAAAGTAAAACACAACATTAGCCTGTGCTTCTCTCCTTCGCATCATGTTAGCTGGTGTTAGCCATCTTACCATGCAATAATTTTCTCAGTACCCAGTTTCTATTATTTCCTTCACTCTTGCCAGATGCAAAGGGCAGCTAGTTCATCTCAAGACAGCGGCTCATTCTGGTGGACCCAATAGGCCCATCCATTTCCAACAAGTCTCATCAGAAGACTCTGATGGATTTTGTTCATGGGGGGTTGATTTCTATGTGATCCTTCATTTCTAGGTGGCCTGACAACTTCAGGTGATCAATAGGGTCATGGGTGTGGGTCCTGTATTGGCTCCTCTTCTGAGATATCAAGTCTCGAGTCAAATGTAGTGAGAGGTTCAGGATCATTCATAATTATTTCTACAGCAAGTTGTAACAGAAGATGCACTACAAGATGCTCTAAATTAAAACATAAGAAACCTGGTTAGATTGGCACGGGAAATGATGGATAAATGTGTAGCTGCATGACAACACACACACACACACACCACCCACCCACCCACCCACCCACCACACACACACCACACACACACACACAACACACACACACACACACCACACACACACACACACACACACACACACACACACACACACATCCTGATAGGTTATGCTTTAGCTACAGGCCCTGAGGGATTACTGACCTCCACTTCCTCTCCTAGAAAGAAAATTTTAGTGGTTTTGAAACAGTGACTTTTTCATACCATATTATGCCTTGAAACTGGTAACTGGCCCATGCCCACCTGTCTCTGACAGTGTTTGAGATGTTTAAGAGAAATCAACTACATGTGACAACAGCTGAGGGGTCACTGGCTTGGCTAAAACTGTCACCATTATCCAACCGACAGTGACAACTCAGTAACATAAACATAACCAAGTCTTCAATTGACAGCTGATGGTGAAGTGGGCGGGGCCAGTAGGAGAATCTTCTTCAGTTCCTAGGGTTTATATTTTACATCCAGTTCTGGGTCTAGGGGAGCAGCAGTTTGGGATGGCATATGCTATAGCTACAGGTTGGGTAAACTAGGGGTCTAACAGTTGGGAAGCAAAGAGATTGTCGACCGTGTCACTGGGGGCTCATCAGAATGGCTTAATTTGTATTTATTTGGGACAGCACTGTAAGAATTTTGTGGTGAAAATGAGCAAAAGTAAATCAATCTTAAGGATCTGAATATCCAATTGAGGTTGTCATTGTTTTATTGTCCACCCCGGGCCAGTTCACCCATCAGGTAAACTTATATTTATAGCTTCTTATGTTTGTGGCTTGTGTTTTAAGTCAATACACTCACAAAAATCAGCAAAATAAAATGTGTGTCAACAGGACAAAGCTAAAATCTGAGGTTAGAGATGACGAGCTTATGTGCATCTTAGCATGTTTCCATAAGTAGGATGCAGAACATTCAGAAAAGCATAGCTAAAATGCTAATGCTAGTTACTCATCAGAGATAACTGCCATGAGGGAGATAAAGGGGTGAAATATCATAATTTCAGCAAGAACAGAGGACAATTTATGTTTGCTTTAAGTGGTAGCTTGCATTAGTGCTAAGCTACAATGTGGTTAGCAATAACACTATTGTGTGCTATGTGACTTAGGTTACCTCATTTATGGCTTGTTTTGATTGTTTGGAGGCAACATCTCTATTTACAAAGCTGAGGATTAATATAGGAAGTGAAAATTAATGCTGGTCTCTGAAAAGTGCTAGTTCAGCTTTAGGGCTTTATGTAGCATGCCATTGTGGACTTCTTTGTGATGGGAGGGATGAAATGTGCCATTAGCTTGTCAGGTTATGAAATGGTTCAACAGGTGGAGCACACAAGTTCTACTTACGTCTCTGGTGGGATCTTTATCTGAGCCTCCACTGTAATCCACAGGTACAAAAATCCCAGAATTCCCAGGAGCTTCCTCAATAGCCTCAATGTGCCCTCCATCCTTGATTTGGCTCCAAACATGAAGTTTAGACTGTAGGATCCAAGGGGTAATTTCAGAAATTCTAATGGGCTCCAAATGTTTGAAAGGGTGGTCTCATGTCTCTTGGAATTAATTTCCTCATGTTGACCCACAGGATGCTGGTGGCAGAGGTGGTGTCCAGAACCTAAGAACAGGCTGTTAGAGACAAATGATTCTCCCCGGTTGCCTCCATCATCTTTCTGATGTATCTTCTCTCAGGACAATAGCAAAAACCCTTTTGATCTCTGAACCAACGGGAACAAGTTGTCCTCACTCCTGTTCCAGTTTCTCCCAGTCATTTACAGTTCTTCAAGCGCTGATAAGTGGGCTAATTCCTCCACTTTGTGTTTATTCTGGAAGACTCAAATCCAGCCACCCGTCTCTACTCTCACCCAATTTACAACATAATCCACTTGAATTAAAACCTCTTCCTTGTGGAAAGGCGAGAGAGACAAGGGATGGGGGAGGGATTGGGGCAGGAGATTGGACAAGAGCTCTGTTTTATTTAAGAGGATTAGAGTCAACATCCAATCAGGGCAGCCATGAACACGTCTCACATCTCGGCCCACAGCGTGGACCAGATTGAGCAGGACTTTAATCTAATTGACACTAATTTGATTCGAAGCTGTCGGGCGAGATTTTATCACTGGTCTTCATCATCAGCTCAGTCAGGTAAAGTCTGATTAAGGCCGCTAAAGATTTTCACATGCACACAGAAAAAAAGAAGAAATTAATGTCACTATGTGTGTTCTGTAACTAAACTTACAAACTGATCTTTCAAAACATAGTCAGCTGCCATCTGTCAAGTACCTTTACACTTTTATAACTCGCACAGCACAACACAAGAACCATAACAGCACAAAACAAGAACCATAATGAGCTCTTTGTGGATCATTTTACTTTAACTTTAACTTTTTTTTTTTTTTTTTTTACAAATTCAAGCAGTCATAATCACACTTTTGTGTTTTTGATCAAATATTTATAATTTCTTCCTTTTTGCCGGTTTTGTTCCTCTTTTGCCGTGTGACCCAATTCTACACCTAATGGTGCACCATCTCCCTCTAGTGGTTAGATAAGTGGAATAGTAAAAAAAGAAAAAAAAAGACGTGTGTGTTTGTGTGTGTGTGTGTGTGTGTGTGTGTGTGTGTGAGTGTGTGAGTGAGAGTGTGTGAGTGAGAGAGAGTGAGAGAGAGTGTGTGTGAGACTTCCTGGAGTCCAACTTGTTTTATCAATTGTTCTGTGTTTCATGTCATTTGTTACTGCAGCTGAACGAGAACAGATTCTGGATTCTTCATCAGCGAACAGGTGTGGTGTGAATTTCACTGAAGCTGCTTCAGAAGGATTTACAATGACATGTGTCTGTGTGTGTGTGTCCATGTGCATGTGTGTGTGTGTGTGTGTGTGTGTGTTTGATGAAATCAAATTGCTGTTTTCTATACAGAAACACTATTAATATGCTTCTATATAATTGCTGAATTAGCTCTGGCCTGGGTCAGGTCTGGTCTGCCCCAGTCTAGATCTGCTTTGGTCCAGACTGCTCTGCTCAGTTCTAAACTGGTCTACACTGGTCTGCTCTGTCCAGGACTCATCTGGTCTTGCCTAGACTGGTCTGACTGGTATGCACTTGTTGGGACTGGTCTGCCCAGGTCTAGACCAATCTGTTCTGGTTGGGACTCGTCAGCTCTTGCCTAGATGAGTTCACTCAGTTTAGACTGGTCTGATCGGGTCTAGACTGGTCTTCTCTGGGCTGGTCTTATTAGTTCTAAACTAGTATACACTGGTCTGCTCTGTCCAGGACTCATTTGGTCTTGCCTAGACTATTCTGACTGGTATGCACTTGTTGGGACTGGTCAGCCCAGGTCTAGACCAATCTACTCTGGTTGGGACTCGTCAGCTCTTGCCTAAACGAGTTCACTCAGGTTTAGACTGGTCCGCTTCGGTCTGTCTGATCATCGATTGGTCTACTATGGTCAAGACTGGTCTGCCCAGGTCTAAACTGGTCTGCTCTGGTCCAGACTGGTCTGCTCCAGTCTTATCTGCTGCGATTTAGACTGGTCTGATCTGGTCTAGGCTGATCTACTCTGGTTTAGACTGGTCTGATCGTGTCTAGACTGGTTTGCCTGGGTCAGACTGGTCCGCTCTGGTCTGATCTGCTCCGATTTAGACTGGTCTGCTCTGATTTAGACTGGTCTAATTGGGTCTATACTGGTCTGCTCTGATCTGATCTGCTCTGTTTTAGACTGGTCTGATCGGATCTAGCCCGGTCTGCTCTGGTGTGATCTGCTCTGGTCATCATTTCAACCAGAGCATTTTACAATTTAGTGAAAAGATTTTTTTGTTTTGTTTTATTGTGTTGAAATAGAGCTTCCCGACAAAGTCAAAATGAAAGTTATGATGCAAGTTATGTCATTCTTTTATACATTTGAAATTTAAAACCTCTGCCAACTCTAACACAAGAGGAAGGCTAGACTGGTCTGCTTCGCTCTGGTCTGATTGGGTTTAGACTAGAAGCAACTCAACAGTGCTGTAAAAATCTTTGCTGATATTGTTTTTCTCCTTAAATGTTCTAATTCTTCACAGGGATGTGTCAGAGTCTGACAACTGTGCTGGATTACAGGATGTTCTGAACCGCTTACATTTGACTTAGGTTGCAATCAGTGCTGCCAAATGATGGTTTGATCATCATGAATCAAAATTCTGAGAAAGAAAATTCCTATAACATGACTGGGGCGTTTAAAGTTTAGACGATAATGGTAGATGCTAACAGTTGCCCTAAAAGACAAAAATCCAGGTAAAGTACAAGCAGAGGATCCAGCCTTCAGAAGGTCTAACCTTGAGGCGGTCTGACAGTGAATCATTAACTCTGACCTTCTGAATCTATTTGTGTGTGGCTTCTTTTAAAAGAGGAAAAGACTACTGAAGACTTGAGCTGTGGTCAAAGAAGATGTAACCCAGCCTTATTTAAGGGAAAGCCATAGCGCCGCAGCATCAGTTGTCAAAAATCTTTTTTTCGGACATTTTTATCCAAGACTCAGCATCTGAAGTGAAAAACCATCTGTGTGGCTGTCTTTGTGGGGTGTTGTTTTCTCAGAGCACCACGTCATTCTAAGATTATTAGCTCTTTACTGAGGTGGTTTTATGTGCAGCACAAGTGGCAGCATCGCAGGTCGCCACGCGGACAATTTTATGAGTGACCACACAGGTAGGCGCGAGCCGAGTGGTGAGCTTCCACCTTTACTGCAAACTTGTTTAGAATGTTTAAAGCCTTTAAAAAACACTGAAAGAAAAAAGTGTGTGAACGGTCAAATAGACCAAGTAAGGAGGTGATGGAGTCGCTGTGCAGACTTTAAAAGTTGTGAATGTTCTGATGATCATGGCAGATCGACCTTTACTCCAAACAATGATGCAAGCAGTTATCAAACACCAATGAGTCTTGGCATGGATACTCTCGGCTCTGGATTCCATCTTCATTTCCTGACAAATGGCGGAAATATGCTCACAGCAGTTGTGACTGGCAGCTATTTCACCACCTTGAACTTTGCTTAATAAAATTGTTGTCACCTTTTGATAGTGTTGGCTTCTCCTGACGTGGTCCTCTTTCTGTCAGATCCATCATGTTTGCAGAGTGAGGCAGCTCTTTGAGCTCTGAGGCAGCAACCAAGTGACAGCACCAGCTGGTGGTGCTCAGTCTGAGCACAATGGGCAGAACAGCAACTGTCGGCCTGATGCCAACACATAAATAATAACCTGAGTGTGAACTGATGTTCGATCCATGCTTTAGATTCAACAGATGTCACAGTGAATTTTTCCCATTTTGAACTTTTGAGGAACATGATACAACAGGAAGAACAAATCAGCCACAGAGATGGTGCCAAAGGCTAATCAACTGGCAGGCCCCGTAGATCAAATGTTCTTTGGACATTGAGTGCAGTCAGTTGGTTTGGAGCATTGATGGTTTTCTAAGGTCAGACACACATCCCCTCTGGTTCCTTAAGCTTTGATCTCTGTTGTGTTGATTGAAGCGTTCAATTTAACCAACCTGATGAGGCAGTGTGTGTTCAACCCATCAGGAACCTTTGTGTGAAGCAGACATCTGACCCTGGATGACCTGGATGCAGGATCTGGTCTGGAACACCATGTTCCATCATATCTATATGACAATCTTATTTACATACAACACTCACATTGGCAGGTTTTTTAATGTTATAATCTCTTATGTTTAGCTTTACATTTATAACTCAACTAGCACGTTGTCATTGAACTTTGACCCTGAGGGATGGATCACAGATGATATTCATGTTATGTAACAGTCATCTCAAGTGTCGTGCTGATGTACCGCGGCAATGAGGGGGGAATGAGCTCAGTTATTACTGATTGAACAGGAATTGTTATATAGTCAATGATATCACTTTTGATTTGTTCTGCTACATTTATGCCAGAAAAGACTTTGGTGACTGGCTGCCATTCATTTTCAATGGTGCGCGACTTGAGTGAAGGGATGAATCTGAGAAGAGCTCAACTTCATGCTTTAATTTCAAAAATCAATGTAAAAACTATTATTAGTGAAATATTTTTTGTTATAATTAATTGTGTATTTTTTGATTATTTTTTAATGATTAAAAGTAAAAATGTGCCGCAGCTCACAAGAACATGACTATGGTTTAAATTCCAATCGGTTTTCAGCGCATCACTTGTTACTGGTGAACTGGTCATCAGAGGGTGGAGCAGCTGCATAGGAGGCACACCACAAGGGAGGAGGTGCTCCTCCAACACCCTGTCCAGAAGCCCCATGATGACAGAGGGGCCCACTATCAACCATAGCAGGAACCTTGGCTCCAATAGGAGCTGTCGGTTTGCTGGAACGTGCCAGGCAACAGCTGCAACCCCCCCAAACCAGTAAAACAGGCCCTCAATGTGACCATTGTGCTACACTCACACACACACACACACACACACACACACACACACACCACACACACACACACACACACACACACACACACACACACATATTTTGGGTCCTGAGCCAATCGTCATTATCAGTCATAGGAGTTCATTTGGATTGGGACCTTTGATACAAACACCTTTCCTGCTGTGATTAACTCCCATGTGCTTTCAGACAAAGTCGTGCTCTTCTATCTGTGTTAGTCCTCAAAGCCTGCCTGGCTGCTCTGATCCACCCTCAAATGTCAATGAAGGGTGATTATTTCATTCATTTATCACCACCTCCCTGCATAAAAGAATGACAGACACTTGATCTGATATACCAAGGAAAGTAGATATAAAAGCAGAAGTAGTTCTGAGCAGAAAACGCTCTGATATTTGGCCTGAACGTCTCATCTCGTTTTTCTCCTGCTTTTCCGAATCCTTGTCAGCAGCTTCAGGAGGGATGCCCAGACAGCCCTCTCCCCGGCCAATTCCATCAGTTCTTCCGGGGGGGACCCCTAGTCGCTCCCAAGCCAGGCGAGAGATGTAATCCCTCCACCTAGTCCTGGACCAGCCACGAGATGTCCGGAACACCTCTAAAGGGAGGCATCCGGAAGGCATCCTGGCCAGATGCCTGAGCCAGTGGGTTCCTCTCGATGTGAAGAAGCAACGGTTTTACTCCAAGCTCCTCCCGGATGTCCGAGCTTCTCACCCTATCTCTGAGGTTGAGCCCAGCCACCATGCGGAGAAAACTCATTTCGGCCACTTGTATCTGCGATCTCATTCTTTTGGTCATCACCCAACGTTGATGGCCATAGGTGAGGATTGGGACATAGATCGACCTTCTGGCTCAGCTCCTTCTTCACCATGACAGATCGGTTAAGCACCCGCATCACTGCTGATGCCGCTCCGATCCGCCTGTCGATCTCCCGTTCCATCCTACCCTCACTTGTGAACAATATCCCGAGATACTTGAACTCCTCCACCTGAGGCAGGACCTCCTCCCCAACCTGGAGAAGGCACTCTACCTTTTTCTGAGCGAGGACCATCGACTCTGACTTGCAGGTGCTTATCCGCATCCCTGCTGCTTCACACTCGGTCGCGAACCACCCCAGCAAGTGTTGGAGGTCCTTGCTCGATGGTGCCAGAAGAACTACATCATCCGCAAAAATCAGCGACAAGATCTTCAGCCTACTTAACACGACACCCTCCACTCCCCGGCTGCGTCTAGAAATTCTGTCCATAAAAGTTATGAACAGAACTGGTGACAAAGGACAGCCTGGGTGGAGTCCAACCCTCACTGGGAACGAGTCCAATTTACAACTGGCTATCCGAACCAAGCTCCTGCTCCTCCCGTACAGGGACTGGACGGCCCTTATCAAGGGACCATCCGCCCTATACTCTCGGAGCACCCCCACAGGATGCTCCTGGGGACCCGGTCATAAGCCTTTTCCAAGTCCACAAAGCACATGTAGACGGGTTGGGCAAACTTCCAACTCCCCTCAAGCACCCCAGCAATGGTAAAGAGCTGATCTGTGGTTCCATGGCCGGGGCAAAACCCGCATTGTTCCTCCTCGATCAGAGGTTTGACTATCCATCTAATCCTCTTGTACAGCACCCTGCATAGACCTTACCAGGGAGGCTGAGGAATGTGATCCCCTATAGTTGGAACACACCCTCTGGTCCCTACTCTTAAAAATAGGGACCACCACCCGGTCTGCCAGTCCAGGGGCACTGCTCCCAATGTCCACGCAATGTTGCAGAGGCGTGTCAACCAGGACAGCCCTATAATATCCAGAGCCTTAAGATACCCTGGGCGGATCTCATCCGCTCCCGATCGAGCCCCAGCCCCAGGCCTGGCTCCAGGGTGGGGTCCCGGTAACCCTCGAATGTTGGGTCTTATGAACCATTCTTTGTCTGACCCTTAACCTAGGACCAATCTCCTTTGGGAGACCCTACCAGGGGCAAACTGCCCCGGACAGCATAGCTCCCAGGCTCATTAGGGTACGTAAACTCCTCCACCACGATAAGTTGATGGTTTACGGAGGAGTGTCCTGAACGTATCACCCCAGTTTACATAGAAATAGATGGAAAAGGCACAGCAGGGTGCAGACAGTCCTGTACTCGGTGTTCACAGCGTTGAACAGTTCAGACAAGGGTTGTTTTTTCTTCTAAACCTGCTAGATATCATGTAGCTGAGCGTCTGTCCTGATGCACTGAGCCACAGAAGAACTCTTTAACTAAAAGCAGTAAAAAGATGACTCTTAAGATGTGTTATGAAATATTTACAATCTCTGTTGTCCTGAGGTTCTCCAGCAGGTTGTACCATAAACATGGGCTGTCATTGAGGATGACCAAAAGGCCAGAGGAGTTCAGGATCAGTGAGAGTTGATACGGTGAAATCAGGTCTGATAAAATCTGTCTGTTAAATTTTTGATGAGTGGAATAAATTTCAATTCTGAGCCAAAGGTGATGCGCAGATTTTTTAGTCTCTGACGGCTACAAATCGTGTAGTAGAATAAAAGTTTCTCTCTTTTGCCTTCAGGACCGATAACTAAAACCAATGTTTAAGCCAGATTGAGTTAAAGAATTTTTTTGCCATCCAGGACTTTATGTTAAAATACAATTAACAGGGTATAAATGGGTCTTGGGTCATCAGGCCATGCACACGCCTGATGACGTGTCCAAGACAGCGCATGTAAAGTGTAAACAAAGTTGGATCTGAAATTAAACTGTGGGGCATCCCGCACTTGATATTACAGGTCTTTGAGCAACGTGTATCCACTCTTTCGGATAAGAAATTAGGATCTGTAACATAAGAGAAGAACCAGTTAAAAGCAGGACCAGAGATGAGTTTGGAGAAATGGGAAATTCTTGCCTGTTTGGATGAGTTATTGTAGAGTTTTTGCAAGCTGCAGTAATGTTAGGAGGACTTGTTAGTGATCAGATAAATTAAGACCAGGCCCCGGTAACTCTGATGGACACACATGATGAGAACTCTGGCTGGGATTACAGATAAACTCTTAAGTGTGAGAATCTCACTTTAATCAGACCTCTGACAGAAGGTGCACTGCCAAACAAAGAGCCAATCTCCGGTTTAACCCAAAACTAAATGAAAACAAAACAAATGAAGAGGCTGTTCCCATGCTCCCATCATCTACACCCGTCCATAAGAAAATAACAGACTTATTAGTGCAGATCATCAACCTTATATATCAAACAATGGGTTGGGTCCAGATGGGGAGGATTATGGTGTCTTAGGCTCATTACCATCACATCCTCTCCTTAAGCTTCCAATTCCCTCCATCAGCTGCGTTGTAATTCCTGCCCACAGATCACTTTCACGTATGAAACTCACTGTTTGTAATTACTTTATTGATGCATTGGCTTCATAAATAACCTTCACCTAATCCACTCTGTGCTTCTTCAAATTTCCTCATAGATGGATGGTGCAAGGACTTTTGTCTACACATCAACGGAAGTGGAAGCAAATGTCCTTGCACCATACATCTATGAGGAAATATGGAAGTTCCTGTCGGATGTCGGTCCAACTTATCAGGGCCTGTAACCCAAGAGTGCAGAGGAGTTTGATACCCCCCAGTTTTTCTGATATAGTAGAGAGCTGGTGCCCCACATCTGTAGGTGGTGTTGAGAGAACATGCAGTGGTACCTCCCTCCAAACTGGTAGAACATATCTGTGTATTATTTTATGTAGTTCTGTGACAATTAACCATGAGCACTCAGTTGAGCCTACCCAAACTTAAAAACCCTTCCCCAGGATGGATGAGTGGAGCACTGGAGCAACCTGCAAGAGGCGATGGAGCTGGTTTATAATTACGGCTTATTTAGGTTAAATACAAGATTAAGCTATACAAAAAAGCATTATTTTCATCCCTGGTATTTTATTCATGTGCTATTAAATAAATGCTTTCAAATATCAAACCTAATGAACCCAACCAGAATCAAACTGTAAGGGTTTGGAAAAGGTCCAACTGGAGGAGCTGTTGGAATGCCCCATTCAGATGACAGATATACATTCTTAAATTTACATCATGTCAATTTTTTTGCCATCAAAGATTATTTCAGTTTTGTGGCGCTCAGACAGAAATCGAGAGTCAATTTAAATCAGGCCACAGATCAGAGGAAGTCTGAGTTCTGGAGAGATGATGGTAGAACCTGTCACAATTACTGTCCTTCATGTATAGGCCACATGCTTGTGGAAAAACAGCGACTGTGCAGCCATGTCACATTTCAAAGTGGAGAGGTCCAAGGCAGCTGTGGGCTGGGCTGCACACGCAACATAAGGACGGTTGAACGAGTATGTTAGATAAAATGCAGATGTTCCAACAAAAGACCACTGTTGTTCTCTTCTCGAATAGAGCTTTGGATTCAAACAAAGCTTTGATAAAATTGAGAAAAGGACACATTCCTCTGTTGGTACAGTCAAAAACCCAGCTCAATACTTCTGCTATCAGAAGCTGTGGAATGTCCCCCTTAGTCATTCGCAGTCATTAAGACAGGACCAAACCAAAACCACGATTACTGCCGAGAGGAAGTGGACTCTTGTTCGTACACCACTGACTATCATGCTAAGCTAAGTACTTCATGTTCCTGAGACAAGATTCCACATACGTACATTCCACTACCAAAACAGATTCCTGACAGCCATTAGGGAAGGAAGCCTCCAGTCAAATGATGAAACATGGTCTGCACCCTGTTAATATGGACCACTTGGCACCTCTAATGTAGGGGAGTCCACTTAGGTCCATCAGCTGCAACATTGCAACAATTTCTGTTTTCACCAGTGAGATACACCTCACCACTGTCAATGGACTAGTCCAGCAACTCCCTATGATAGATAATTCGAGCAAGATCTACATGAAGGAGGAAAAACTGTCCCTCAGGTCTTTCAGAGGGGAGAAGATCTTACTTTCAGTATCAAGGAAGGAGAAGCTTTCACAAAACAACTCAACTCTGTTCATCAAGGGCAACATGTGACCTTTTTAGGACTGTGGAGCAGTTCTGGAGGAGGATCAGGCCTCCTAAAAGCCACAGACATCAGTACTGACTGTAGACTGAGTTTGGGAAGAGGCCCAGTTGTCGCAACAAACTAAAAAACCATGGTGCTGCAGCAGAAACAACAATCAGGGATGTTATGTCAGTTCTGTAGAGAAAAATTCAGAGAACTTTCCACCGCATCAGGTTAGTGGCTGGAGGAATCTTGTTTGGCGTTTGGAGGAAGGACTGTGTCATTGCCAGATCAGTTTCCCATTGACTTTGGTTTTGTCTGTCCTCACTGACCCCTGACCAGCTGACAAAATGTACAGATGTCACTTTGAGACACCGTAAGGAGGAGGTGGTGGAGGAGGGGGAGGAGACATCTGCAGGCTGGTACCCTTTAGCTTCATTAGTGAAGTATAAACAGTGGTGAGAGGACAGGTCAGGGTTCACATGTGAGGAGCCAAACACCCAAACCCACCAAAACCACCAAAGCTGAAGGACACACACACACGCACGCACGCACGCACGCACGCACGCACGCACGCACGCACGCACACTCACACTCACACACACTGAGACACACATACACATACTGAGAGACACAGACACACGCAAAGTGCTAACAGAATTCCCGACTGAGGTCCACTTCCTGTTAAGCTGGAAGTACTGGAAGGGGACATCAAGAGGCTGTTTAGTGTCTTCAATCTTTATGGGATGCTTCTGCTGGTGTCCACTGCCCATTTGCTTTAGTCTAACTAATATACCTGCATGTTTCTGTTCCCCTCCTAGTCTGGGAAGGTAGTAGAAGGTGACTGGCCTGCTGTCCATGTCTGCCTCACTGTGAGTGTGTGTGCAGGCGTCTCGTCTGAGTTCGTTCCTTGGCCCAGTATACAGGCAACATTGAAAGTTGGATAACTGACGGGAATATATCCTTGTCCTCTAGGTCAGTGGTCCCCAACCACCAATTGGTGGATCAATTGGTACTGGGCCGCTCAAGAAATAATTAAATATTTCCGTTTTATGCATTAGCTGAGTCTGAATGATCTTTTATTCATTTTGGGAAATGGCCGAATTCTTTTGATTATATTTTAAGTGCCAAAATTGAACCCACAAGCGAGCAAAATGAGTAAGAAACAGATGTCTTTAAAAATAAAATTGTGTCAAAGAAAAGCCCCAATCAAGAGACGGAAGAAGAGCCCTCTTCCAAGAAAAAGAAAGCTTTTAACAGACAATATCATGAGTTATACTGAAAATATAGATTTAACCCGGTAGGTGATTCCCGCATTCCAAGCCCACTCTGCGTAATTTGTGGCGACCAGTTTGCTAATGAGGCAATGAAGCTTTCAAAACTTCGCCACTTGGAGACCCAGCACCCTAGTTTAAAAGACAAGCCCCTGGAGTATTTTGAAAGGAAAAAAAACAGGAACAAGATGGGCAGATGAAGGGCCACCACATCAGTAAATGTGAATGCACTGAGACCATTGTACCTGGTGGTCCAGTATTCTGGGTTAAAGTCATGGCAGAATACTCTGAAATCGCCACCACAGCACTGGAAACCCGGTTGCCATTTCCGACATTCTATCTGTGTGAAGCGGGATTTTCTGCGGTGACAGCAACTAAAACAAAACAATGGAGTAGACTGGGCATAAGCAACACACTTCGGGTGTCATTGTCTCCCATCACTCCCAGATAGGACCGTCTCATTGAAGAGAAACAAGTGCAGGGCTCCCATTGATTTGTCGTTATGGTGAGTTAAAATTTTCATAAAAATAAAATGTTCTTTATATCCATCTTTGTAGCGTATCTGTAGCTTATTTTGAAGGGATGTTTAAACGTTATCGTAGTGAGTAGGATAGAGTAGCACTTGTGAGTCTTTGTGGGCACACTTATCCGGCAGTTCAACTCCCCCGGGCCGCAGTGATAAAAAGGTTGGGGAACACTGCTCTAGATGGTGAAATGTGTCTTTTTGGCATTTTTCTTTTTGGCCCCCTTTCCAATTAAACTATTAGGTCCCATAATAAACAAGTGGAGTCAGGCAGCAGAGCAGCATCTCTATCAACAGGGTTAGGGTTAGGGTTTCCCCTATGACCTGTTGATTTCAAGTGGCAGACAGGAGCTGTCTTGGATATTTTTGTTTCGGGATCAGATTAGACAGCCCACGTGCACATGCTCTTCAACCCGCATGTGGGCTGTCTAATTTAACTCCAATTAAGGGTATAGATAATCGATTTTTCATCGCATTATCTGGGTGTCTTAGTCATGTATAGACAGCACAAACATCAGTCAGACTAAAATATTTACATGCACTTCAGCAGTCCAGGTAGGGTTGGATTGAAGCAATAATAAAGCGTAGTGAGTGGTGGTTGTTTGTCAGTCAGGGTCTGGGTTTCTGTGAAGACGCTGGAGACTGTAACAGATGATGTATTAATAATGTTCAACTGAAATACATAAATTGCTGTAACAGTGTGACTGTGGCATAACAGTCTGATTGCACTGAATCCATTGCAGTCGGCAACATTGTGGACATCAGCAATGTTGGGTTGATGTCCAGCGGAGATCGGGTAGATGCAGAGGTCAAAGTTCACAGGGGACAGAGAGGCAGTGGTGCGCCAAAGTAGAGCAGGTATGCTCTGAGTCTGGGTCACAGTTGTGAATGGCAACAGGGGAGGCTCTGTAACTATGCCCATGGGAATAAAGTCAAGGGTTGATCATGAGTGGGAAGTGAGGAGTGCTTGCGAGTGTGACTAAGTGTGTGTGAGTTGTGTGGCCACGTCTGTGTGTGTTTGTTGGCACTGAGGGGTCAGCTCGACAGGTGTGACAGTGCTGTAGACTGACCACACCTGCCCTGCCTGTCAATCAACAAGTGTGTGTTTTGAATGAGACATGACACAAAAAACAAAATATAAAGACATTTAAATAGTGTCCTTATATTTATATAAAGACATATTTAAATAGCTCCTTCATGAACATCACCTTATTGTGGTGGAGGAGTTTGCGTACCCTAATGAAACTAGGAGCTATACTGTCTGGGGCAGTTTGCCCCTGGCAGGGTCTCCCAAAGCAGATTGGTCCAAGGTGAAGGGTCAGACAAAGAATGGTTCATAAGAACCATCATGGAACAGCGAAAACAGCAGCCGTACCCGGCCCGGAGGGTTACCGGGGCCCCACCCTGGAGCCAGGCCTGGGGCTGGGACTTAAATTGAGAGCACCTGGTGGCCAGGCCTCCATCCATGGGGCCCGGCCAGGCCCAGCCCGAAATGACTACGTGGACACTCCCGTCTCCAGTGGACCCACCACCCGCAGGAGGAGCATGAAGAGTCCGGTGCAGTGTGGATTGGGCGGTGGACCAAGGTGGGGGCCTTGGATGTTGGCTCTGGATGTTGTAGGGCTGTCCTGGTTGACACACCTCTGCAACATTGTGTGGACATCGGGGGCAGTGCCCCTGGACTGGCAGACCGGGGTGGTACTCCCTATTTTTAAGAGTGGGGACCAGAGGGTGTGTTCCAACTATAGGGGGATCACACTCCTCAGCCTCCCTGGGAAAGTCTATGCCAAAGTGCTGAAAAAGAGGATTAGACCGATAGTCGAATCTCTGATCGAGGAGGAACAATGTGGGTTTCGCCCCGGTGGTGGAACCACGGATCAGCTCTTTACCCTTGCTGGGGTGCTTGAGGGGAGTTGGGAGTTTGCCCCCTCCTGAAGCTGCTGCCCCCGCGCTCCAGATAAGTGGGAGAAAACGAGATGAGACGAGACATTTAAGTAGTTTGTTTAATGTCCTGTCAAATGTCCTGTTTTTAACTGTTTTAATCTAAAAATTAAAGAGCGAAAAATAACATCCTTTTTTTAACATTGGATTTTTAAAAATAAGATTCTATAAAATTAATAATGTTTAATGGAAGAATCGCTTGGATTATCATTGACTGATTTGATCTGATGAGATCCACTCATTTAGCTACTCATTTACGAATAATCCCATGTATTGTTAGAATACTAACATCAGATGAAAGGTCAAGTAATTTATGGTGCAGTAACAAAGTCTGAATATGTTTGGCTTTATAATAAACTGTTTTTCCGTAGTCTCCATCAATTAGAATCATTCCAACATCTGTTAAATCTACATAAAACTGTTTCAGTTTTAAACATTAATAATTAGGAATGTTTTATTGTTAATTATAGAAAAGGAAAGGTCTCAAACTCCCAGCATGCCCTGAAGTTGGTCAGATGGAGACCGGGCACTGCAAGTGTGTGTGTGTGTGTGCATTTCCTGTGTCGGTGGCAGGTGCAGATCAGACAGGTTGTAGTCCCAACAGCTGTAATCAATCCAAAGAAACACATGAAAACACACACGCATGCGCGTGCACGCATATGCACCTCCATCAGTAACCCAGTATGTGTTCATAAACTTTAATTTTAAGTTCTTATTTGATTTCTGGTTAAAAAGCAATGAAGTTGTTAGGTTCATGAGCACAGTGGAGAATGTACATGTGAAATACAGTATATTAAAAGAATCAAGTATCTATATACGTATCAGTATGTGGTTAGAATGTTAAATTAAAATATTACAATAATAGAGTCTATTTCTTGTACATGAAACTAATCAATTTACATCTTTAATGTAGTCATCTTAATGTGCTTAAAATGAGCACTTTCATGTAAGAACACCCACTAACCCAACTGAGCATGTGCAGGAAGGACAAAGTTTTGTGTAGTGGAGAAATCTCACATCAAGAGGGCTGTGATAAGAACTAAAAATGAAAGTTTATGAACACAACTGTGTCACTGAGGGAGATGGGAGTGTGCACACGTGTGCGTCTGCATGTATGTGTGTGTGTGTGTGTGTGTGTGTGTGTGTGTGTGTGTGTGAGTGGGCATCTGTGTGCGCACGGCGTGTATGTTTTGAGGGCTGAGACAGACCCCAGGGGACTCTCCAGTTGCACGCCTGCAGACTGGCTGGCACCCTCAAAGCAGCTTCTTCATCCTCGAGGCAGCTGTTGTGACTGTGACAACATGATTGGCCAATAAGAGAGTGTGTTAGCAGAGAAATGGTGTGATTGTTTCTGCAGTCTGAAACAGGAGAAACCCTTCACTATACAATCCTCTGAGCTGCGTGGACATACTTTAGTAGTTGTATACCAAGAGGTTTCTTTTAACTTTTCTTTTAATGGGTAGAACTAGGAGATGCTCTGCCATCAGCAACCGGAGCAGCATTCTGAAAGGAAGATTTAGGTTAAAACGGATGCTGGCTTGAAGATGCTGGTTTGTCCCAATATCAGGTGAATTTCATGACTTACTGTAATAAAGACACCAGAAAATCTGCTAGCAGGAAGTCACACAAAGCTCACAGAAAGTGGGCACACCAGTTGTGGCGTGGACATGTCTAAACATATACTGCAAGAATAAGCACTTCATCTCATCCTGGTCGTCATTCTTCCCTCAGAGGTTTAGTCTTTAAAACTAACATATTTGTCATTATATGAGAGGATGCAACCACCATCAAACCTCCAAACAACCATGGGCTAAAGAAGTTAAAAGAGACGTGGAGGTCAGCACATGGGTTTTAAAGTCTATTCTGGATTTGATGGGCAGCCACTACAGCACCAGTGATCTTTTCTGTCAGAACACTAGCTGAGCCCTTTTAACTGAGCAGGTCAAAGATCACTTCAAGATTCCGCATAGCTGAGCTGTTCCTACAGCTCTTCCTGGTCTTTCCTCTCCTTTACCACCCCTGCTCTCTCTCCTCTGCTCTATCTATCCTCTCCTCTCCTTCCCTCCCCCCATCCCAACACCACATATTGTTAGTGCTGCTATATGGTCCCACTTGAAAAAGGTTGATTCATATTTACAGTGATAACATAAATACCTGATGCCCTGCTTTATTCAAGTTTATGATTTCCAATTGTAAATTACAAAGATAACTGCAATGTCATGGCCCCCAACAGAACGTCATTTATCTGCATTAAGATGGATCATGTCAGAGCCTCTGGCGGTTCCAGGGTCAGACACAGCAGTTGAGTCAACATCAGATGGACTGTCATTTTTCAGGCAGCCTGGCTGGCTGCTGCTGGACCAGAACCAGAACCTGCTCCGATATGATGGGACTTGTTTTGTAGCGCTACTTTCTGATCTGCCTGCATCTCTTCCGCTGTCACAAATGGACCTGCGTCTATGTCGTGGTCAACATGTCATATCACGATAGTCCAATCTGTCGTATTAGAAATAAACGGAAATCCATATATAGCTAACCCATTACACAGTTGACATTTGGACTTAAACAGCAATTATATCAGACATTAAATGTCATTTTTCATTAACTTACAGCTCCAGAGGCAGAGCACATGGTGGATTTTATTCATGAATCTATACTGAAGCATTGTGATCAAGAATGAACCAACATTTCATATAGAGGCAACACTTTTCACCCAGCAGGTTTCCTTGTCAGTGAATCCTGTCAGGTCAGACGTTTGTTTGAGTTGTTAAGCTTAAATTCCCAGTTGACACTCAAGAGTTGGGCTCCATACAGGCAGATGAAGGAAGTGGTCAGAGGGGTCATGACCTTACAGCTCTCAGATTCATGGCCAGTCAAAGGGTCATGAATGATAAGATGAATGTTCAGTTTCTGAGTGTGTCATGTGACCCGAGTTACCGAAACGAAGGACTGACTGCTGGAACATCATTCTCCCAGTCCGTTTAGTACTGATTTGTTGGGTAATCAGATTAAAAATGGACACTACTTTACTGCTATTATGGGCAAGCTACAGAAAACTACGACAGCAATGCTGAAATAGCCTCAATGATTCTGCCCTATTAATTTCTTTATCATGTTTTCTTTATTGTATCTATGGGTAATACAAGTGTTTATGCATATTCAATAATGATTCTCAATTGTAAGGTTGTCACCATATGTTTATTGGACAAGTGGATGATTTTTTTTTAAGTCTCCTGGTGTACAACTACCGGTCCACCTGAATATCCTCCCACCACATTGCTGCAGCTAGCGTTCTGACAGGTATTGACAAAAGAGATCACATACATCCTGTACTGGCGTCTCTTCATTGGCTGCCCATTAAAACTAGAATCATTTTTAAAACTCTTCTTCTGACTTACAAGGTCCTCAGAGGCTTAGCCTAGCGTCACTACCTAGAGGAGCTAGTGACACCTTATCATCCTAATAGACCACTCCGCTCTCAGAATGATGGTTTACTTGTGGTCCCCAGAGTCTCTAGGAGTAGAATGGGGGCCGAGGATTTAGCTACCAGGCCCCCCTGCTGTGGAACCAGCTCCTTGTCCAGGTAAGGGAGGCTGATTCTATCTCTACTTTTAAGATTTCTGTGTAGATTCTCAATCATCCAGGTCATTGTATCCAAGGTAGTTTTCTATGTCAACTGGACTGGGTTTCTTCTCTTGAAGACGTTTCGCCTTCTATCCAGAAGGCTTCTTCAGTTCTGAAATTGCTGGGGAGAGAGCTTGAAAATATGGACCATCTGCATGCTATTGATCTGGGTGGTCACCTGAGAGTCGTTAGCAGGGTCGTTGGTTGGGTCGTTCACCTAGTTTCTGTTGAGGTGTCTCCCCTTTGTCTGCTGGATCACATGGTGGTGAGTCACTGGGTCTCCTGGAATGGTGTAAATGTTTGTTTTACTGTTGGAAGGAGTGGAGGACTGCATTGTATGTGGGTGATAGGAAGTGCCTCAGGCCACCACCTCTGTTTAAGGATGGTTTTTCCAATTTGACATGGATAGCTTCCTTGACACCCCTTTCAAACCAGCGGTCTTCTCTGGCCAGTATCTGTACTTGGCTGTCCTCGAAGGAGTGCCCACTCTCCTTTAAGTGTAAGTGGACTGCTGAATCCTGACCCGAAGAGGTGGCGCGTCTGTGTTGTGCAGTTCCTGTGAAGGATGTCAGGGCCTGGGATGTCAAATTGGGCACAGAGAGAGGCAACATGGAACCCCTTTCCCGTGGGTTCACCACCTGCAGGAGGGGCCAAGGGGGTCAGGTGCATTGTGAGTTGGGTGGGCAAGGGTGGCAATCCTCGTTGCAGAATGAGAGGGTAGCCTCCCTTCGCCTTCGGGTGGGGGGACAGATCCTGAATGTTGTTTGTGCCTATGGCCCAAACAGCAGTTCAGTGTATCCACCCTTTTTGGAGTCCTTAGAGGGAGTGCTGGAGAGTGCTCCTTCTGGGGGTTCCCTCATCCTCCTGGGTGACTTCAATGCTCACGTTTGCAGCGACAGTGAGACCTGGAGAGGTGTGATTGGGAAGAATGCCCCCCCGATCTGAACCCGAATGGTGTTCTGTTGTTGGACTTCTGTGCTCATCTCAGATTGTCTATAATGAACACCTTGTTCAGGCATAAAGGCATCCACATGTGCACTTGGCACAAGGATGCGTTAGGCCGCAGGTCAATGATCGACTTTGCGGCTGCATGTTCTGGACACTCGGGTGAAGAGAGGGGCAGAGCTGTCAACTGATCACCACCTGGTGGTGAGTTGGCTCTGATGGTGAGGAAGGATGCCGGACAGACCCGGCAGACCCAAACGTATTGTGAGGGTCTGCTGGGAAGGAGCTTCAACTCACATCTCTGGGAGAGCTTTTGACCATGTCCCGGGGGAGGCGTAGGACATTGAGTGGACCATGTTCTGCGCCGCCATTGTTGAGGCAGCTGACTGGTGCTGTGGCTGCAAGGTGGTCGGTGCCTGTTGTGGCCGCAATGCTCGAAACCGCTGGTAGACACCAGAGGTGAGGGATGCCATCAGGCTGAAGAAGGAGTCGTATCGGGCCTTACTGGCCTGTGGGACTCCTGAGGCAGCAGACAGGTACCGGCAGCTACAGCAGTTTTTTGCTCTTTTGTTCTTTTAATTTGCTGATGGTATTACAAATTTACCTGAGGGAGTCATCCCAAGGGATCAATAAGGTCTAGACTAAAGGTCCAGACCTAGTCTAAATCTAAGTCTTTTCAGAAATGCTATGGGGCCCTCCTTAGAGTATAGGGCCTTCCCGTAGACTGCCCTCTAAACATGCTTAGTTCTGTTTTTCTCAGACCCAGAAGTCAAGCATTCTTTTCTTCTTGCACCACTGAGCATCTTTTAAAGGAATGAATTAAGGCTCTGCCCCCGACAGGAGTTCTCTGAAGATCCATGTGTTCAATCACTGTTGATTTCCACATATCAATGTGCAGGAATGGATTCTTTTTAATTTAAAACCGAGAAACCCCCAAAAAGTACTTACTATAAACTGCAGGATATGAAGAGGATGCTTGATGGGATTTTCTGATGTTTTGCCTCATGTGCAATTTTGTTTAAGTGAACTGACAGTCATCCATTCTTTAGGAGAGGGAATTAAACAAGAATGTGACGGGTGCTATTAGGACCCAAAAGCAGCACTCTGGAAAACTGGACCGTGGTAATGACTTTTATTAGCACACGGGCAAACAGGAACTCAGGCAGACAAGGAAACACAGGAAATAGTCCGTTCTTCAGGCTCAGGGCCCACACAAAGTCTATGGGTTGCAGGCTCGGGGAGTGGGCCGAGCAGAGCCGGAATGCGGAACCAAGGGGGAAGGACGTAAATCCTCGGAACCGTGCAGTTCTGCTGACAGCGGGCGGGAGTGACGCACAGGAGAGGAGGCTGACGATGTAGCGGAGCAGACTGGGGACGAGCAGCAGCAAAGTCGGGGCCAGGCGGAGAAGTCAAAACCAGGTGAGCAGACAAGAATCAGAAACGCTGAGGCGGAAATCATAGTTAGGGGCAGAAAGCAGGCAGGTTGTCTGGGGAACAGGCGAGGCAGGCAGAACGAAGACAGGCAGGGAAATAACGCTGGAAAGTCTCGCATGAAAGCAGAAGAACAATCTGGCAAAGACAGAGTGCAGGGGAGGCTTATAAGCAGGGCTGATTGGGAATAAGCTCCAGCTGTGCTTGCAGGTGAGTGGAGTTGAGCTGATGGGGTGGGAGTGGCTGGCAGGTCGAGTGGAGCAGAGGCAGGGAGAGTGGAAAATTACTGGGGCAGAGGGACAGGAGGGAACTGGGGAAATGGGGCTGTGACAAAGAATGAAAAGTCAAATGTCTATTAGACCTCCTGTTTTGTTCAATGTTGATATGCCAGACATTCACAGTTAAGTTAAACCCAAATGGAAAAGTTGACTACTTTTTGATAACGCTACAACAAAAAATCAAATTTGGCTGAAACTAACTATATGAAACCTTGGAAGGACTAATAAAAACAGTATCAAACAATGATAAAAGTACAGTGGCATATTAAGCTTTCAGGTAATAAAACAGTCAGTAAAGGGATTAAATTAAGCTTGTAAAAACTCTTTTGTAATGCTGAGATTCTCAGTTCCTGTTTAAGTCTTACAGCACTCCAGCTAAAGCTGGATCATGACATCTGCTAGCGAAACTGTTTTATTCAGCTGGATTTTTGGACAATTTATTTTTACAAAATAACATTTTAGTAACCTGGAATGATTTTATTTGGCCTTCCAGCTGTTTTCATAATACAGTAGAATCACAAAAACATTTTAAATCCTCATTACCTGCATTTATTGGAACCTATGCAGTACCCTCTTTAACCACTGTCATGGAAGGGCCCTTTCACAGATGGAGAGTGCAGAGAGGCACTGTTCATAGAAAGATTCAGCTGAGGACAGTGTTTAAGAAATCACTCACTTCATCAAGTTAAACAGGAAAATATGACCTCTGTTTGCTATCAACACTCACATGTGCATGTAAAGATGTAAATCTAAATTTGTGCGTGAAGGTGTGTGTTGTGGTTCTTTCCTGGCTCTGTGCTGGCAGCAGGGGCTTGGATGGCGCCCCTGAAAGTTGTTGGGTGTCCAGTTTGGTTTATGGTTGCAGGGTGGGATTAATGTCCAACTGCCAACCCCTAAGGGAAAGAGACACTTTCTGTGCTGCTTTAGAGGCTGATGTCACTGTTTGATTCAGCGGCCTCAGAGCAGGCCGACATCTGCAACTACAGCAGATGGCGCTTTGATATCTAAATCAAGCTGGCCACATTTGTTTTTTAAGATATCAGAATCCAAGTTCCTCACCATCCCCACTTTGGTAGGATCTGCAGACACACACGATAGGGTGAGGTTGAAAACAAGTTTACTGAGGTCCAAGTTCTGAGCCAAAGGGTGCATGTGAGAGACAAACAAAGTCAGACTGGAGCAGGCTGAGCAGCGTGAGCAGGCATCCAGGAGACGATCTGCAGGAAAGACAAACAATTAGTTCCAGACAGGTAACAGGTTTGAGGAAACAAATGTGCAAACAGAGTTTTAGGAGCCAGGCTGTACCACAGGATGCTAACAACAAATCAGCAACGAGTGGAAAGAACGGCAGGTGTGGATAATGACAGGAGATCATCTTCAGGTGTGCCTTGCTCGCCCCACAGAGGAGAGGCAGGAAACTGCTCCGCCCAGCCTGAAAACAGACAAACAAGGGAAACAGACAAGACACAGAAAGGGAGGGTACCCAGCACTCTCAAACATGAGTGGGATAGACCTTTGTCCACTTGAGGGCCTTTGCTTGGGGGAGGGCGGGTTTTGATATCCTGGCAGGTGCTGAAAGAAACAGGGTCCATAACGCCGGATGAACCGTGTGCCAGCGGGCTAATGACACCCTGAAAAGAAATATGATGCATCACAGTGTGTTTGAGAATGACTTGCATTAAATCTTTGGTGGAAAATATGGCATGGACACAGGTTAATTATGCAATACAAGACATGCTGGGCCAAATAATGCCCCTTAGCTGTGCTATGATGAGCATATGTCACGGCCTGAAGAGATGTATAAGTAATGAAAACACAATCTCACGTTGATTATTCAAAATAAACAACATCGGGAGGTCACCCGAAACCAAAGCATAAACTAAAAATGAGGGAATATGTTGTTGTTGCAAGAACATTGGCTATTCAGAAATTTCGACTTTCTTGACATTATGTTAGATTGTGTATCCACTAAATCTTTGGGTGTTTCTGAGGACATACTAGGGGTATCTGGGGTGGATGGCAAAGAAGATGCTATGTTTGTATTGCCAAGTTAACCATAGTGTTGTTGACAGAAACATCTCCAGGAAATTCCTTAAAGTGCTGGAAGTGTTTAGATATCTTCTTAATATTCATTGATTCACTCTCTTGTAAAGACCATCAGTTAGCTTAGCAAGACTTAAGCTAGGAGTTTGTTGTCATTGCTAAGATGTGGAGTAATATCAGGCACAGCTGTGATATCCACTCATTACAGCACGGCTGAGACAACAGGCTCAGGTGGATGAAACCTTCAATTCAGTTCAGTCCACTTCGTCTTTATTTAGCAGTGTCTGTTCCAATCAAAATTCTTTCTGGGCACCCAGGGCCTGGCCCCCAACAAACAACAGTAGCTGGAAAAACTCCCCTTTTCCTGGAAGAAACCTTGAGCCGGACAAGGCTATTGTAAAGGGACCGTCCTGCTGGCCCTTTTAGTGTTTGTTGGTTGTCATAGAAAGACATCTGTTAGATTCCTGTTTCAGTAAAGAAGCTGATTTAAAAGTGACCTGTTGTGACCTTTAATTCTGCTAAACAGTGACCTCTATGGTAACACTCTGTGTGTGTGTGTGTGTGTGTGTGTGTGTGTGTGTGTGTGTGTGTGTGTGTGTGTGTGTGTGTATGTGTTTGAGTGATTGTGTGAGTGAGTGAGTGAGAGTTACACAGGAAATATGTGAGCGGAAGACAAGTTTAATGCCATAATATTATTTTATTTTTTTCATTTTTGTGTGTCTCATATTTTCTTGTGTGAAGAGTTTATATGGTAAAATAATCCAATTGCTCTCAGACAGTTTGTGAGTCAGGATGCTTCATTTTTTGTGATGCACACCCTGAAACCTGATCACCTCTGTGTCCCCGGGACCTACAGCTGTTCACCACAGTGTTGATGGCTGGCATGTTATGGTTACATAGTCTATGTTACGGAGTCTCCAGCCATGAACTTGACTTCCATGTTTCCATGAGGACAGAATCTTGTTGACCCCCAGATCAGATGGGGCAACCTGATCCCGATCTCTTGACCGATTTATTGATAATTAATGGTGTCTCTGTCTGTTCCGGGTGATGAATGTATCATTTACGCTTTGTGCGTCTTCTAACATTTGGAATAAATAAAGCTGCTGTTTGAATTTGTCTTTAATTTCTTTTACTGTAAATTTTTAAAACTGAAATCCAACAGTATTGAACTGTATTTTAATGATAGCAGCTTTTCCCCTTCTAATCTTTGTTCTTCCCAAAGGTTCTTTTCGTCTTTGGTGGGGGTTTTTTCTTCACAGGAATGCTTTATTGTTCCTGGATGGTGTCAATATTCAACACATACACCATCATGCACAAAATGGGAATGTAACAAAATGTGAACCACCAGGGTGGGACACCTCTGAAACATCATTAGGACTTGCTGAGGCCAATCTCCTGAGCCCCTGTGTGTGAGTTCCTCTATTCAGCTGCTGATCTTGGTCATCACCCCATCAGGAGCTCAGCTGGAGGTCTGAAAGGACATGGAAATAAATGCAATGCTTCTGTGATCTAAGATGACGTCCTGGAGGGACAACCACCAATGACTGACCACTAGGACAGACTGTACCCCAGCGCACATTCATCACCATGGGGGATTTGGTATTGGATGGGAAGAGTGTAGGTTTGGAGGATGTAAACTGGCATCTTATAGGGCAGAAAGACAGTATCAATAGCAACAAGTAGCAACAGTGTGATCTGATGATCCCCCATCCTGCAAGAGCCCCATTTTTTTTATCATTATAGTGGAGCACCTCCCACTGCCACCACTCTGTCATCAGTAATGATGGAGTGAAAGATTCTTTCCTCCAAAAGTGAGAAGAGCTTGAGGTTGTTGTAAAATACTAAAACTGAATCATTCCAGCTTTGTTCCTTTTCCTCCTGCCTTCATGGTGGTCCGGGTTTCCACACACATCCACCACCTCACGTTTGTCCCTTTTCTTATTGCCCCTCCCCCAGCCTGTAATGCAACATCATTCATCATTGGTGCATTTTGTCACATAACACCACAGCCTCCATTTATCCCCTCTGGACCAAGTTATGCTATATTTGTCTCTGTAATGAGGAGTGAGCATTCCAGCAGCTTTTTCAGTGATCAAATTGTCTGGAACACACATCCAATGATGGACGTAGGCTCTCAGAAGATTTACCTTTCCTTGCTGCTAATACATGTCAGCTGACCTGTGATCTGATGAAGACGATGCTATCAGAAGGGATTTAATGAGGTTGACTTGGCCGAGATCACAGATGTGGATTCATCCTCATAAAAATATGGTATCGCCAGCAATCTGCAGCAGAGTCCATCCCTGCATGCTGAGAAACACATCACTCTTGTTTTACTCATGCACTGTCCCACTAGTGGCAGGCAGGTCGTCTTGCTGTTTTTTCATGTCACTCCACTTGCTCCTCGCCTCCTCACTCTCCTGCAAACATGTGATGATAACATCAGAAGCAATGAATTTTTCATGAATGCAAGGGTGTTTTCTCCTAAGGTATCGTCACGTCCGGCTCATTAAAAAATGAAGTCCAGTTAAGGAGTACAACACAGCTGTCACGAGCCCTCGGCAGCTGGACTCTACATCCTCATCTAGCGGCAGCTTTGGTCAACTGCAGTTAAACCCACCTTCACCTCTTCAGGGGAGAATGATAAATTCAAAATATAAATATTTTTCTGAATGTCCACAATAGTTGTTTACATAGCATTACCTGGTTTATGACTTCAGTTGCGAGACTGTTTTCATTTCTGCTCATACTGCCATAGTTTTTTTCTGTCACTGCAGTAGTTTCCTGTTGTTAATACAGTACTTCGTCGTGGGGGTTTGAGGTTATTGGACACTAATTACCGTGAAGTTGTAGGCCCCACCCAATGTCACGGCATTGGTCAGACTTGTGTTGGGGTGTCGGGCCCCGGCCCTCTGCTGGCGTTCAGGCTATAAAATCAGGTGTCAGTCCAGAGGGTCCAGACCAGTTTGACATTCCCCAAAAGAGGTTTTTCTTCTTCTTTCGCTCCTACAGCTGTTGTTTTTAAGCCCGCACTTCCCCTCGGAATCCCAGTTTCCTTCTTGGACCTCAGTTTTCCTCTGGGATCCCAGTCTTCCTCTCGGAGCCCCCTCTCAATCTCGGACCCGCAGTCTTCCTCTGGAACTTCCCCCCCATCCCCACTCCCACCTTTCCTCGTGGCTGCGTGTGAGATCTGAATGATGGAGCTGTCGGAGATCTCCTTCTCCATCCCTGCCGCTGACGACTTCTATGACGACCCCTGCTTCAGCACCTCTGACATGCACTTTTTTGAGGACATGGACCCCCGCCTGGTCCACGCGGGCCTGCTGAAGCCGGATGACTGCTGCTCTTCATCCTCACTCTCTCCTTCCTCATCTTCCGCTTCCCCATCGTCCCTTCTGCACATTCATCATCACACCGAGGCGGAGGACGACGAGCACATCCGTGCACCCAGCGGGCACCACCATGCAGGACGCTGTCTTCTCTGGGCCTGCAAGGCCTGCAAGCGGAAGACTACAAACGTGGACCGACGGAAGGCGGCGACGCTGCGTGAGCGGCGGCGGCTAAGCAAAGTCAACGAGGCCTTCGAGACGTTGAAACGCTGCACAAACACCAACCCGAACCAGCGGCTGCCCAAAGTGGAGATCCTGAGGAACGCCATCAGCTATATCGAATCCCTGCAGGCACTGCTCCGAGGCGGCCAGGACGAGGCCTTCTACACCGTTCTGGAGCACTACAGCGGGGACTCCGACGCGTCTAGCCCTCGCTCCAACTGCTCCGATGGCATGGTGGGTCCGGGACCGGGAGGCATTAATGTGCATTAATTTCTTTAACGTTTGCTCTCTTGTTATTTCGATAAAGTCTTTTTAGGCTTTGGATTTTTTCCAGTTTGAATTTGCTGCAAATTTTTGGATTCAAACTAAGTCATCTGATTTTAATGTTTATTTGTGCTGTGTGACATTTGTGTTTAATGCTCATTGAAAATCAGATATTTAGCCGATAAGGTTAAGTTTCAAACGATTTTTTTTTTTACATTTCAGTTCTGTATTGAACAATCATTCTTCACAGTTTTGATTGTTTTCTTTGATTCTTTCAAAATATTTAAATTTCTTGCTCCGTTTCTTTTATTGTGAAAGGATTTTGATCCGCCTGATTTTAACAGGTTTATTTTTAATCTTCAGACGGATTTTAACGGTCCGACCTGTCAATCAAACAGAAGAGGAAGCTATTACAGCAGCTATTTCTCGCAAACTCCAAAAGGTGAGAAAAATAGTGATTCTATCTAACTGATTTAGTGACACATTCTTCTGGAAGGGGTTCTTCAAATAAATGTATTTAAACTGAGGTTTAGAGAAGACGATTTCGTAGATTTATGCGTTTGGATTAGAGCTTTTTTTTTAAAAAAAGAAAAGAAAAAAAAGCTCTGATTCAAACGCGGGAACTTTAGAAACAAGAGATTCGAATTTTATTTTAAAGAATCGAAATAACGCAAAATAGAGGGAAAAAATACAACTTTTCAAAAATCGCCCTTAAGGATAATTGCTCCGATTGATTCTGTTGTGCCGCCTGGTTTTGATGATAATTCCTCTGCCTGGTTCTGTCCGTATTTGCTCCGCCTGGTTCTGATAATAATTCCTCTGCCTGTTTGTGTCAGTAAGTGTTCCTTCATGGTTATGATAATTGTTTCGCCCTTTCTGTCAGCATTTACTCCGCCTGGCTCTGCCATATTTGTTCCGCCTGGTTCTGTCAACAATTGCTCCGCCTGGTTCTGTTTCGCAGGCAGCCTGAAGGCGGAGCGGAACTCCAGTCTCGACTGTCTGTCCAGCATCGTGGAGCGGATCTCCACCGCCACCAGCAGCGGGCCGCCACCCGTAGACGGCCGCGGGTCTCCTGGGCCCCTTCAGGCCTCCTCTCCAAGGAGCAGTCGGGAACCAAACCTGATTTATCAGGTCCTGTAAGGCGCAGATCAGACCCACACTCCTGCCGGCTCACCCCCCAAACAAATCGTCTCCGTTTTATGGATAAAAATTAAAAGACGAGCTCGTCTTTATTAAATAATGAATAATTAAAGAACTTTTTGATCTGAAAAAAATGTCGTTCAATTAAGCTCACAATCTCACTCAAAAATAAAATTAAAATGTAGAGAAAACTCGAAAATTTTAAATAATGATGAAAATCATAAAATGATTTATTTTGTATTTTATCCAGAATTCGGTTTACAATTTTCGCGTGGATATTAACAAAAATATATTATATAAATATATATAAATATTTTTATTAATAAAAAAAATAATACAAATGTTTGTTCTAATCGAAAAATCAAATGTCTACACTTACTTTTTATTGGCAGGAATCTATTTAATATTTAAAGCATTGGTCTTCTGAGAAATGATGTCTGTTTTTAGCAGTTTCCCCTCATGTTTCTGTTGTAATTTTAATTTATAAAGTCTGTTCACCTGTTTAAGACATTCCTTCACAAATATAACCCTTATCACATTTTCTTCAGAAAAATGAAACCAAGACTTTTAATATTTCCTTTTCAGCAACTACATTTTCCTGTCTGTACATATATTGTAAATAAGAAATGAAAAGTATTAATTCTGTATTTAATGTATGAGCTTCTGTTTGTCGTGAAAATGTTTACCTTTATATTTATACACTTTAAATCTGACTGACAGCCGAATCATGAAATTAATGACAAATAAATCTGTTTATTTATTTTTTAAAAACAACACCCGACTGTTTTTGTTATTCTTTTAAAACTATATTATTATTGTTGTTATTAATAGCAGTAATAATAATAATATCAATTATATCAAGTGGAAAATATTTGACTATATAATTAATGTGTAAATCAATTGGATATTGACAGATTTACCTGCAGAGCAGCAGTGCCACACTACATGGAGTTCTGACCTCTGACTTCTGCCCCACTCCTCAGATGACCTATAAAGATGGTTGGAACATGATAATTTTTATCGATACTCTCAGGATTATTGCATTGACATGGCCGAAGCAGTGTCTATCTATGGGACTGAATTTTTTGTTGGGACATTATTTTTTATCTCTATGAGACTGCATCTTGTTTTATTTTATTTGATCTTGGTTCTATTATTATACTAGTATTTAGTGTTTTCCTATCACTGCACGCCCTTGTGTGTTTCCTCTTTGGAGATGGAAATGTGAATTTCTGTGAGAGATGAATAAAGTTTCTGTCTATCAAATCTCACCTGTGGTCATGAGTTTGGGGAGTGACTCCACCTCGCAGTTGTAGACCTGGAACACCTTGGTGTTCTCCTAGAGGGGCTCTCTCAAACCAGACCCAGATCAGTAAGGAGACACTTACTCCTGATCTCAGGAACCCAGAAATAATGACCTTATTGATCTTAATGATCTCAGAAAAATTGACTGGCCTGAATCTTTTCAGGTGACTATTTCTGTGGTGGAAAAGTTTTTATTTTTCTTCAAATATGATATGGAAATATGTTGTGTTTGTCAGCTGACACAGAAAATGTTGCATGATTGATCAAAGATCCCAAAATTTAGCTTTTAGTGTTAAACAAAATAAATAACAAAGTTTAAAATATGACCTTTATTGATAAGAACAGCTCTTCACACACGGCTCAAAGTGTCACACTTTATTTACAAAAATAGGGAGAACCAAACAGTGGAGGTGCGACGAGGCCCCACATTTACTTCAGTCGGAGCGGCTAAAGGCTAGATAGATGAAAAAGCATGGACACAGCTCATCCTGAGCGACAATGTCGGTGTTTGGTTTCTGAGCAGCGACACCATGGGCTGCTCTACTTCCTGCGGCGGGTGGCAGCTCCCTTCTTGCTGCTGGAAAATAAATAAAACAAGTAAACCTGTTAAAGACAAGTCAGGTGCTCTGTGAACAGCCAGGTTAAAATGCTTCCTGAATGACTAGCATGCCTTGAAGCATTATTTATGAAAAATGGTCACTACGTTTACTGAAAACATGCAATGTTTGCCACGAAAAATACACAATTCATAATAATCTTAATGTAATTAATCAATTGTAGCAGCTGAATGCTGTAATCTGATAATCACACAAAGTTTGCTCAGCGTGTGTTGTCACGTAGCTGTTAGCTTGTAGGTGTCTTTCCCCTGAACAAACCCATCAACACATCATTTAATTTAGTTAGTTAAACTATGAATAATAACATTTATTCAGTGGCGCTGTATTAGTGTTTCATTAGCACATCTGCTAGGTTACCTCAGAAATATTCAACAAAAACAAAACAATACCATGTTAAGACTAAATCCAATTTTTTCCATAATATAAATCTGTTGGTATTTGCTGAATGTGTCTTACATTTATAAATTGTTAATGTGTTAGAATGTTTAGCTGCAACCTTAAAGGTGAAATCTGGGGATCCTCAGGTTGGGTGTTTGGGACATTTTAGACTGTCTGAGAAACTGGGATCGCCTGATATTCACTTTCTGCTTCTGTAACTCCAAAAATTTCAATGAAAAAAAAAAGACTTCCCTAACCCTAAGGCATCATGGGAAACAAAAATGGAGCCACACGAATGAACTGTTCTGATTTCATTTGATACTTTTTAAATCATGGTTTCTCAAAATGAAACAGTCTGAAATTTTTAGCAGCACTTATACACACACAAACCTGATCAGATCAATAATATTAGAGTTTAATTCCAGACAGGACAGCTAATGTCAAACTCATAATAATTTGTTTATTGATACTATGGCAGTTGTCAGGTGCCTTAAAGCCTCGCTCTGCCACCATGGCAGAGCATTTTGGTTTTTTGACCTCATGCTAACATGCAGCTCATGTCAAGCTAGCAGGAAAAGGCCCTCTTTCACTCTACTTACAATTTACTGAGCTCCTCGACTCTCTTACGCAGTCTCGTAACCTGGACGAGGATCAAACACGCTGTTGGCTTAAGTGGACAGAAGCAAATTTGCATGTGTGATGGAGTCGGGGTCAGATTCTCACCTCATACTTCTGCAACTTCAGTTTCTCCATGTGATCAAACTTCTCAGACTCCAGCTGGCACATCCAATCATACAGCTCATTGATCTTGTCCCTGGAGAAAAAAGTACATCACACGTCATCATTCATGTGGATTTGTTCGCCTCTTTTCTAAATTGCTGGCGCACTTCAGTTTGTCTTCATTCAGATGGTCAATGTTTAGGGCTTTGCGTCTGGCAGCTAGGATCTTCTTCTTCTTCTCTCTCTCAGTCTCTTTCTTACCTCCTCTCTTCTGGTCAGCCTAATCTCACAAACATAGAGGACAGGTTTACAGTTTGGCAACTAAGTGATGTGTTGTCTTTCAACATCTTTGCCCTATAAAGGTCAACATGTCAATTTAAGGTAGGCAAAATGTGTGTCATCACTGAGACCTGGTTGGAATAAAAGCTTCTGGGTAACCGCTAATGCTACCAGGTGCCTTTGGCACAGCACTGGCATCAGGGTAAACTGATTGAATGAATTATCCCTGTGGCTCATTTTGTGTGTGAACTGACTCGCTGGAGGTGGCTGCTGTAGTTCGAACCCATGCTGGACAGAGCTGACTTCTTCTTAGCCTCATCTTCTGCTTTCTTCTTGGCATCAGCCTCCTCCCTGATCCGCCTCTCTTCCTGTTCACACAATCAAATCAGAGTGAGACCTCCCTTCATGGACAAACTAATTCAGCCCTCCTTATTTATTAAAAACACTTACTCACACTAATCAGTCTAAACGGTACACACACACACGTACAACAATTTGAAAACCCAAACGGTTTTTTCTAATAATCAAAAGCAAAACCTTTGTTTTCAGAAAATATAAATGCCAATTTGATAATTGAATTTGATGTCGCCAAACTGGAAAGCAATAGTTCAAACTATTCTTTTTACAAACTCTGCCACGAAACAATGAGGTTTTATCACTTTCAGAAGAGGAGCTGAAGAGAACGTTCGAACCTCACGCCTGGCCTGACGCTCCTTCTCCTTTTCAGCGCGGATCCGCTGCTGCTCTGCCCGCTCGGCGCGACGTTTCTCCTGTGAGACATCGAGGCAGCCAATTACAGGAGTTCAACCACCAGCCGCTCTTAGCTTAGCATCATCCAGTCCCGCCAGCATTTTGCGGAATATATTTGTGACCTTACATAAAACTGCTATATTGGAAAAAGCTAAAGATTTGGACATTTTGGGGGCCCGTGTTTGACAATTGAGCGAAGGAAAACGTTTAAAAAAAACTGGCGAGCTTTGGGTGAATTAGCTTTAATAGTTCGTGGCGACTCACGATCCTGTCTTTCAGGGCAATCAGTTCCTCCTCCTCCTTCTTCCTGCACTCGAAGTGAGCATCGATCAGGGCCTGGAGCTCGATCAGATCCTTGTTCTGACGTTTCTTCTGGATGTCCTGTAGGGGCCGGTAGAACAACACGATCATTGTAAAGTTTCTCTGTGTTTGGCGCTTCGTGACAAGCGCGTGTACTTACATCAAAGTCCACCTTTTCACCATCCGGGATCTTTGGGGCGGTGGGTCTGAGGGAGACAATGACGTCACCCTCTGATCATTTCACACACATATTTTCAAAAACCATCTGAGGGCCTCAGAAAAGGGTTTGGTAAACAATTCAACAATGGAGGGAACCATGGGGATTCGTCATGACAACAAGAGTAAAAACACAACTGATGTCCAAATAATCAATTAATACTTTAATCAGTTCTGATGATTCACATGTTAACATTCAATAACTCATCTTTTTATGCATGTTGTCACCGTGAAAAAATGATTGGTTTACACTTGAATAAACTGATTTCAATACCATGGGATAGGTTAGCATCTCCGTTTACAATTTGTTTTAATAAAAAGGAAAAGGAGAATTAAACATTTTTTTTAATAAGTTTTCATAGTAACTGTTAAACTGGTCCACTTTCTGGAAGACCCCATATTTAATCTGAAGACATAAAGAGAAACTTACTTGAACTTTGGCTTCTCCTCTGCAGGTCAAAAGGGAACAGTTGATGTGTTAGAAATGGTTGTTAATTATTTCAAGTAATCTTTTTACTCAGATCAAAGGTCTGTCAAAGTTTTAGTTCAGTTAAAAGGGAAACTCCTTAGCTTTTACAATCACTTTCGTCAGTTCACTTACAGAAAATTTACGACATCAATAAAAGATTTAAAGTGTGTGTGTGTGTGTGTGTGTGTGTGTGTGTGTGTGTGTGTGTGTGTGTGTGTGTGTGTGTGTGTGTGTGCTTTTGGCTTGACCCCCAAATCTTTTTTAAGCTCAGAGATAATTTCCCTGTTTCCATCTTCGTGTCAGCTTTATTTCATGCAGATCACAGCAACACTCTTGTTAGCATGTCTGGATTGTTCTGCTCTCAGTCTTCTAACATTTATTTTCAATGTTCAATCTGCGGCCTGAGATGTTTAAGAAGAGTTGGGACACCATCAGCCTCCCAGAACAACAATGACAGAGTTTTATATAGATGAAGTTTGTTCTTTAGCAGCTTTTACATGCAGCAAACATCCAAAAACAGCAGAGCATTAGCTAACGTTAGCCAGCAAGAGCTGACGTTCATCTCTGCAAAATCACGCTCAGAAATAACGAAGATTTTCAAAAGTGTTAATTCTCAAGTGGAAGCCAAGAATGAAGCAGTGACCCTGTGTGGAATGTGACCAATATTTAAGAATTACCATGAAGAAAACATCTTCTGTCACATTTTCATCAAAAGTCAAGATTCCTATAAATATTGGATCTAGTGTGACAATAGACAGGTAAAAAGAAAAACATCACAATGCCCAAGTTAGCCATAGGTAGCTTAGCTTTCAGTGAAGACAAAAAATAATTTGATTCACAGCTCAAACTTGTTTATTTGTAAGTTTGTTTTGTGGTATTACATAATATTTTACTGCTCGCTGGTAACAGATGATAGGTTTTACGTTTGTATAGTTTATAATTTAGTTTAGAATTCTCTGGACTTTTGAGTTAAAGATTTAATTTCCCCCCTAATACTTCTGATGTAGCAATTCATTAGGTTATTTTTCTGTGTGTATTTTATGACTTTATTTTTTTTAACTTACCGGTAATTACTCAGCATTTGAGAATTTTGAAGTGTTCTATTAAACAAATGTCTTCTTCTTACTACTATTATTATTGTTGAGCTACTAGCAGCTAACTGAAGCAAACCTATATATTCTAGTGTAATTTAGCATTTACACAGATACTGAACCATCAGGATTTGTCTTGTCTTGTCAGGTTCTGATGGGTCCAACAATGTGTGGAATCCTTGTTGGTTCCCATGAATACACATAGCGATCGCAGCAGGCACGCAACAGTGAATATATCTGGAGCTTTTTGGTTCTGTCACACTGTATTGAACACATCTGTTCTAATGGTTTTGGGGGACTGACATATCTCTCTCAAGCTATGGCTTCTGAACACACGATCGCCTGAACGATTAATGACCCCTCCCGCTCCATATCACATACCTTCAGGCTCAGGCTCAGGCTCAGGTTCTGGTTCTGGTTCTGGCTCTGGTTCTACTTCTGGTTCTGGTTCTGGCTCAGGGGCCGCCTCAGGGGCCACCTCTACTTCCTCTACTACCTCCTCTTCTACAGCTACACAACATGCAATGAGTTGCCGGGGGACAGGAAGGAAGGGCGGTTAGCGCGTTAATGGAAGCAGAAGGAATAGAAATATGTGGTCCAGGTGAGGCGATCACATGGATGTTCGTGGAGGTGCGGTTCACAGAAACTGCCACTCGATTGGGGCTACAGCGCCTATACTAGCAGGCAGTTCTGAGAGGGAAAAGGTCTGTCATTGATGGGTGAAAGGTGATTACTCCCTAGTAGTGGGTGTGCTGGTCTGAGCTGGATTCATCTGGCATTAGTGTTCACTAGCATGCTATGAAATCAGGTCACAAGTTCTAAGCATTAGTTTCAGCGACACAAAGTCGGTCTGGTCTGCAGGATGATTCTTACCATCGTATTCTTCACGTCCGTCCGAGAAAGAAAGGAGCAAAAGAAAATAATCAAAAGATCCTGTTTTTGTACCCAATTTTGTCAGAAAACAAAACCTGGGTACAACTGGGGATCCATGCTACACATCCACAACAGTGTCCTCCTGCACTGATGGACTCTCAGAGCAGGAGAACTGCTTGCTTGCATTTGGTCATGCAGAGTTGTGGGACTTGTTACCACCAGGCCAGATCCTCTGTACGTTCTGTCCTGATGTCAACAGTGAATCCTGCAACCGTGTCACACCAAAGATCATAATTCATGTGCAGATTTCTGTAGGAGACAAGTGGATTCTGGGCGAGTCAAGCCAAAACTGCAAACGTTTTAGGGGGGGACTTTCTCAAGTAATGCTGGGCTTTAGCATGGAACTCCGGACTGTACCAGCACCTATAGTTTTGTCTTCAATAAAGTTGGAGAATTTTGAATGATGAGAGCAGCAGTTCTACTTACCCTCGACCTGTTCACTGTAAGACACAAACAAGTCTTATCAGATCTGAACATGTGAAAGAAACCACATTTAAACCACATATGCTTAAATTAGGCTCAGCTGTACCGCAGGTCTGTTAGCATCCTGCTGTGGATTGACTAACAGTGTTCTGTAGACTATACTAATGTTACTGGAGTGGGTTTTTCTACAGATCATCTGTGAAACAAGTGGCTTTAAACCATGATGCCATTCATTTGATCTAGTTTTGCTGTTACTAATCAAATTTTTGACCTTTTAAAGATTAAAGATTATAGACCTTTTGGGGTATGTATTCACAATCAAATCTTACTCAACCATTCTGAATGTGACATTATACTCAGTGTAACTTACACTTCCTCGGTGTCGGACATGGTGACGGCGGATGTCGGAACCTGCAGATGAGACAGAAACACAAGTATGTGCTGTATTTATAGTTCAGGATAGAATGACATGGTTTAAATGTCTGTACTGACCCAGAGCGACCAACCCAGCCCTGCTTTGCTTCACACATTTTTAAAAGCCCTCACAAACATTCTCTGACTTCAGTTTCTGCTCAGCCTGATTCACTCGCTCATGTTTCAAAAATGGCCCTCCAAACAAGTTTTTCTGTCTCTTCATTCAGCAGCCAAGTGGATGACAGCTTGTTAGGGTTATTAAGAAACTCATATCCTCCATATCCATATCAAACATATCCTCTGACAGACTTTTCTCTTGTTCACTTAGAGCTTACCAATTACTTATTAACATGCTATAAATGAATCCACAATCCCTAAAAATTGTCAGTGTAAACGGTGGAACATGGTAGCTGTTTCCAACAGCTGCAAAAGTGCCAGATCTGGTTTCAGATGGACGCAGTGCTGGAGCTGAAGTTCCTTTTTCTGGCCCAGCACCTATAATAATTCTACCTTCATGTCCTTATGTGGCAGTGACGCTCACTCATGGTTCCTTCAGTCATCAGCAGGAGGCCGACCCGTTTCACATTGCAAACAAATCAAATTTCAGCTCTTCCTCTTTTTTATACGTCACTATTTCACCATTTCACGATAGTTAAAGACTTTTTAGTCATTTCTGACCAGCTACATTGTGCCAAACACTTAAACACTGTATCAAGAATAATTATGTCAATTAAATGAAAAATAAGCCATGCCTGTAAAAGCTCATAACCAGAACAGAAATAAAACATCACAGGACATATCTACAGCTGCGTTACTTCCATCAGCACCACTAGCATCACCGAGCTGACGGTGGTGAGCTGACATAACTGGTTAGTATTCGGTGCACGTGAGGAAGTCGGCTTTAATCCGCCTGTAAATCCCTCAGATATTAATGTCTGCTGGGAACTTGGACACTGACCAAAGCAACACACTCAAACAAAACAAGATGCTGCAAGGGGTTCAGGAACCAGCTGTAATGGTTCTGACCTTCGTTCACCAGAACAACAGCAACAGAACAACAGCTTTAATTAGAACATCTGTGCAGGCCCAGTTGGCTCCATTTTGACCAACATGGGCTCTTTTCCTGACTCTGCTTTAAACACGAGTGGTTCTGGTGGGGAGGGTTCTAAATTAGCCCCACACTCTCTCACTTACCTCAGAAACGCTGAAAGAAGTGAGCTCCTGCTGGCCCAGACAGGCTGTCGGGTTCTGCAAACTTGCCGCGCTGATTATGTCCTTCTGTTATAGTGACACATGATCCCACTGGATGCCTGATTGGCCAAGGAGCTGGCTCAGAGGCGAGGCCAGACAGGGCCCCCTCCACACTCACTCACTCACTCAGTCACTCACACACACACACACACACACACACACACACACACACACACACACACACACACACACACACACACAGTTGGCACTCAATAAGGTTACAGAAGAGCTGAGACACCAAGAGGGAAGCTCAAGTTTGGAGAAGGGGCAACCAAGATGCCCCCAGGTTGCTATTCTGGGGCTGCTGCATTAGGCAAGCAAATTTTGATGTAGGTCCTGGAGGAGCAGTGAAGTGGGTGGTCCTTATCAAAAATAAATCAAAATAAATGTTGCTACTTCTGAGACAGAAAGATTCCTCACAGTTTTCACACAATCTTTCAAGTGGGAACATGAAGTAAACATGGCTAAATGAATAATGAAAGTGTGAAAATCCTCAAATGTTCATCTTTTGAGCTGCAGGAGCCTGTGCAAACATGTCTTTGATCACTTTCATCTAAAACACGCACCGGTCTTCACACTTCCCCCAGGGGGCAGCACAACAACATACACGCCATACGGCTCTCTTTAGGGTCTGGTTTCTCTGCCAGGAATTGTTCTCATGCTGTAAAATAGCTGTAAATTGCTGTATATTAAATCAATTCACAAGAACTTCACTGGATTCAAAGACTAAAATCAATTTTCTGTGTCTGCTCAAAATTAATAATTGTTCTTATACAGTTATATAGGAAAATATCCTCTACGGTATAATCTAATTTAAAACAGCTGTCTTTTACAGTAAACTTTAGTGCTGAGATAGTGAGGAGACCCCAAGAAAGATGACTAATCAGGAGAAGAATCCCATCATTTTACATCAAAACCAAATAAACATGGGATCAATTCAAAACTCAAAAGTTTGATGTTTGCCATGCTCTGTTCTGAGATCAGTCTTTGCTGAGAATCGGCTTTATTCATGCACATTTTTACTAATTTAGCAATAATTGCTGTACACACACACACACACACACACACACACACACACAACACACACACACACACACACACACATTCTCGGTGACCTCTGACCCAGCTCCCCACATACTGTATTAACAAGTTAGTTGTTGCATTAGCATGATCATGAGGGACCCCTGTGTCAATTTGGTCCTGCTCAATATTTCTTCCTCTTAAAGGCAGTTTTGCTGGTTGGTTCAGACTCTGTAAGAGAAGGCCTGATTCTGTATAAATAAAGTTAAAACACATGTTTACATGATGTATCAAATATGCTTCGTATATGGGTCGTACATAGGTCACACATGGATCATACATGGATCACACATTGATTACACGTGGATCATGCATAGGTTGTATATGGATCATACATGGATTACACACAAATTATACTTAGATCTTACATGTTTTATGCATAGATCATACATGAATCACACATGGATTGCACATGGATCACACATGGATAATACATGGATCACACATAGATTGTACACAGATTTTAAATGATAATACATGGATCGCACATGGATCACACATGGATCATAGCTGGATCATACTTGAATCACACATGGATAGTTCATTGCTCATATGGATCATGCATTGATCACACATGGGTGACAAATTGATCATAGTTGGATCATACATTAATTACCCATATGGATCTACACTGATCACATGTGGTTCACACATGGATTGTACATGGATCACACATGAATCGTACATGGATCACACATGGTTCTCACGTGGATCATAAATGGTTTACACACGGATCATACATGGATCACACATGGTTCGTAAATGGAACGAACCAGCCATTGAAACAGCCTTCTTGTCCATCGGGTGTTGACAACATTATGTGGACAGTTTACTTCTAGAATCTTATTAAAACCTCCAGGATTTCTTGAATTTTTCTAAATGTCCTCTATGATACACCAGACTGTTTATTGGAATCTACTCTTTCATGAATCCTCAAATTTTCATAATTTGAGGATTTCAATTTAAAATACAAGTCACATCAAATTAATTCTGTTGTCATCAAAGCTCTGTGGAGGCCTCAATTACAAGTTAAAAAAAAACTTTTGGACTCCACTTTTTGGATTGGCGCAGCTAAAGATTCTGTGGCTCTTCCTGACTTGCACCATCCCACCTCGATCACAGTGTCTGAACAGCTTGTAGGGCTCAGGATTTATTTTTGGACTGTCATGGCTTCTCATCCTTGCATTTGTAGGAAGGGGGGTTGAGTAGGTCTCTACACAAATCTGCTTACTGACACTCCAGGCAGGGAACAGTCAGTAGCTGGCCGGCCGCGCCCTGAGCAGCAGTCCGCAGGTAAACATACCATAAATTTGCATTATATTTTACAGATACTGAGCTAACAAACTGTTGGGGTTATGGGTAGCAGTGGGAGAGAGGCTCTGTTATACGTAAATCCTTTGGCATCACACACTAGTTTGACGGAGTGCATTTGTGGAGTGTAAATTAGATTAAAAATTTGAAAAAGCTTCAATATTCTCTCCTGTTCTGGACAGGAGACCCCCACCTAGAGCCAGCGCACAACATCAGCATAAACTTCTCACCTGGTATGTTCCATTCTTTTTGTGTTTGTGTGTGTAAAGCACAAATCCTCTGGAAACTACTAACTATTGCTGACATTTTGGGTGGATTGGTTCACTTGAGAGGTGATTATGGAACAGCTGGCTTTTCATTATGGGGTTATTATTATCCTTTCCTCTTTTAACTCCGCCCTGAAGGCGCTCGACATACCAAAACTACCAGAGCCATAAATGGAGGAGTGAGCTCTTGTGACAAGAGGTGGGAGGGGCTTCAAATCAACCCATACCACTCTACTTTTCCTGAGGTGACACATGATACATTTGGGCACTGAAACGGTGTTTGTTTACAGATTACACCATGTCGGCAATCTCATAAAGGAAAAATCGATTGATTGCAAACAAACATATTGATAATGATATCATGTATTCATCTGTTTTTCTTACTATCAACTCAGTGTGTATCAATGTTAAGTTTCTGAGAATCTCTCAGATATCAGTGGGTAGTGGTGTCATCAGCAGGAGGGTCCCCCTATATGAGCCTAGTCCTGCTCAAAGTTTCTTCCTGTTAAAGGGGAGTTTTTCCTTGCCACTGTTGCTTGTTGGGGGTCAGGCCCTGGGATTCTGTAAAGTGCCTAGAAACAATTTTGATTGTAACAGATGCGATAGATAGATAGATAGATAGATAGATAGATAGATAGATAGATAGAAGTTGTATCAGCAATTCTGAACAGAAACATTGTTGTTTTACAGGCGATCTTTCTCCCAAACAGTCAGCAGCTTGTCTAAGGAGAGGACAGTGGAAAAAACTCTATGTGGCCCCCTACTGTCCATAAAAGCTTTGAGAATCGATCACAAACTACTATGTAACTACCTGCTCCACAAATCACAACAAAGTAGTCCAAACAATCCGAGTGCAGCAGTGGGGTTTCAAGCTGGTGAAGGGGAGGAGCCACCTGGCTCAATTTTGTTAATAGTTTCATCAATAGTGACATCACATTGCATCTAAAGTATGAAGTGAGGTCATCACATAATCTTCACATTTTCACTGTAAACAAATTAATATTTACATCATTACAATTTACTCTTGGTGATGAGGATTTTATATTAAGGAGCATTTATTCTTGGTTCAGCCTAAATTCAGAAGAAAATGGAATTCTGTTTTAACTCAACAGTGATTTTTTTCTATCTAAACAAATAACAACAGAAAGAAAACTCACAAATTTTTTTATCTTTTTAATGAGAAAAGCTTTTATGAAGTTAATTCATGTACATCTCAGTTATCTGTCCATGCAATTAAAACCAATGATAAAAATAGTTAAAAATGAACTATTTATATTTTGTGTTGAACAGAAACAGCCTGTAAATGTATAGAAGTAGAGTTTTAATTATGGTATATTTATAAGTTAGTATAAGTAAATAACTCATATAACTATCTTTTGAGTGAACAGAGTAAAAGCAGACATCCAGAATGACTATTACAAAATTCTGAGAAAACAATATCATAAACAATATCATATAAAAGTCTGTAGAACAAAAATATGTTGCTTGCTGTCAACTGAAAACAGGGAATAAAAATCTGCTTTTGAAGCTTTTCCACATCATTGATTTAGTTTTGTGAGCCTCCTTAGGAGTTACAAGAATCTCCAAAGGAATTGTAAATTGTGAAAAATTAATATGTATAATTTAAAAAAAGTAATACATTTTGGAGGTTATTTCACTTAAAACATAATTAGCATCATAAAAAAAATCCTGATGCTGTAAAATGATGTTTGATGTGATGCTGCCTGTGTTCGGGTTAGGTTGGGTGTTACGAGTTGTTAAATTTTAGGCATTAGGGGACTGGGATTAGGAATTAAGGGTCAAGAGGTAGGAGTTTGATTTTTTCAAAAGAAAAATGATTTTTATGACCAGATGGAAAATTTTACAATTTTCTTTGAAATTTACTTTGAATTTGACCTCTTGTCCTTCTCTCTTTTGGTTTGTCCTCAGGGTGCAGATGCACTCATGGCTCTTGCTTATAGTGCTGTGACCCAGTTGGGCCTATTTTCTCAGCAGTACCCACCACCTCTGCTGCCTAAACCTAGAAAAGACAATATGAGACTTCAGAAACTCCTCAAGAGAAATGCCAAGAAAAAAACCTCTGCTCAGGGATCACAGACTGCTACATATTTCCGCTCAAGCCTTTCACCTGTGGATGAAGCGAGCCCTGATCTTGAGCACAGTGACCGCTCCACTCCTCCTAAAACTCCAGAGACACAATTCAGGCTGGATAACCCCCACCAACCACCGCGGATCACTGTAAGACCACTATACCAACATGTGGCCTCACCTTACCCACACCGTGCCAATTATGAGAAAACAAATATATTCTCACTTCAGACTATGGTGATACCATCATGCTCACAGAATGTGAGTACAGTTTCTACAGACCTGGGACCACAGCTAGAAACATTCAGAATATTTGCACCAGAGTTGCCTGGTAAAACAGTACAAGGTGTGGAGATGAAAAAGGCCGTTGTTGATGTCTATAGCCGTATGCCCACTGCTTCAGATGCAGCCGCAGAGCCCAAACATGCCAGCCTGGGTGTGTCTACTTCTCCAGCAATGGGGGTGAAAGGTCTGACCTGTCCTCTTACGGTGTTGACACCACTTGTCAAACCAAAAAGTCCACGTCCTACATTCAAAGCGACAGAACCATCACGATTCCCCAAACCAATGTTTGATGTCCCTCAAATTCGAATATACACAGCGAGCACATCCTACTATGAGTCTTCTAAGATATCACCAGTGTACGACTCAGCAGGACTAACAGCTATTGGCAGCGTAACTTCAAGTAAAACACCAACAATAGTCAAACAAGAGTCTACTCTTTTATTGGGACAAGATCCTCAAAAAATTCCTTCTTTTGAAAGGAAAATAGTTACAACAGAAATAAGAGACAAACGTCATGCTGACACAAAAAGAATCCATTCACCCCTTGAAATAAAGCCTAAAACATCAAGTTCTGAGTTCCAAGTGTTTAGAACAGAAAGACCTAAAGCTCCAGCTAAACATATAACTCGAGCTGTAACACCAGTATTTGAAATCTCAAGACCCAATCCTCTACTATTTGCAGTTTCACCGGCCGTGGTGGAGGTGGCGAGGGCAAAAACATCTCATATTGTTACTCAAACAGTTGCTGAGTTCAAGTTCAATGAAGCAGAACTAAATGGGGATATTAATTCTGATATGACACCTGCAGCTACACCCATCCATCAAAGTCTCACCAAATCAGAGCCTGATCTGACAGGAGCCGTGAAGCCAGCCACACCAGCAGATTCTCAGCTGTCTAGGTCTCAAACTACATCATACTACAATGGTTGTCATAGGCCAAAAACTCCATCATCTGAGGCAGCCAGACTTATGACCACATCACCAGGTTATAAAAGACCAAAAACACCAACATACACGACATCCGGTGTATCGCCTGTAGCCTTTCAAAGACCTAAAACTCCAACAGAAGATAATCAAAAGTCAAAGTGTGGCTACCGTGGATTGACTCCAGCAGAATATGCAGCTCATGGAGGAATTAAAACACACTTTCCAGCATTTGGTTTCTCCACCTCTCAGGTACAAATAGATGATGAAATCAAAAGTATCACAGAAGAACCAAAAGAAAGTCAAATAGCTGGTGAAGAACCACAAATGGAGGTACAATGCATGGGAAAGATGTCTACATTCAAAGAACTACTCAGAGACAAAATACATCTAAAAGATGAGACAGTTGTGGCCAAACAGTTGGTTCCTACCATTGTGATCACACAAGAGACCACCAAAGAGGTACAAGCATTATCTACACAAGAAAAAACGCACTTCCACAAAGCAACAAAAAATCCTGCTCAGAGTGTAAAATCTCCCACTCAAGTAGAAACATTACCTCCAAATGTCACCAAAGCAATGATGAAAACACCTGATATCAAACATTTTCTGGCAAAGAGCAATGAGCAGGATCATCTGAATGCGGTACAAAAAGCAAAATATCATGAGACAACAGAACCATCTCTGAAAAAGACAACACATGAAGTCCCCAAACCAAGTGTAGCTTTGTCTGTGAATTCAGCAGTTGTTCAACTGTCAGGAAGTAATGTAAAGGAAACCACTATGGTGAACAAATCTGCAGCAGAACAAAAAAGCAAAAATGAATCCCTCCCAAATCTCTCAAGCACCCAGAAATCAATGGGCATGAAATCTAAAGTCAGTGGATGGTCCCGACTCAAGAAGCACATGGTGGTGGAGCAAGAAGAGCCCAAATTTCCAGAGACAGACTTCAACACAGAGGCTAATGAGCAGAGTCACGGTGGGAAGGAGCAGACAGGTGAGAACTCTGGCAACAAAGCTGCTGTTCAGGAAACTCAAACAAATATTCCCGCCAAGGCAACCAAGATGTGGGATGCTGTCTTGTTCCAAATGTTTGCTACTAAAGAGAACATCATGCACCAGATTGAATTAAGCCAAAGTGAAACTGAGACAAAACAGGAGACAAAGGATGAAAATAACATCAAGGAGATACCATCCTTTGTGTACAAACTTCCTGTGTTGCTCTTTAGCCCAAAGTTTGATGCAAAGAAGCTTAAAGAAGCAGCATCGAGGCCAGTGACAAAAATTTCAACCGTTTTTGAAATGGCCCTGATTGGATGCAAAGGCAGAGACGAGGAACCAAAAGACTTTAACAGAACAGCACGGGGGTTTGCAGCTACTTAAAGTCCTGCTATACATGTGGAACCAGGCCAAAACTGGAACAAGCATGTCTTCAGAGTTAATGCGCAGGTCTCAAAATTCACTGTGGAAAAGTACTGTGGGAAGTTTAAAGTTCATCTCCATTTGCGTGATGGTTAATGTTCGTGGATGGTTAATGTTTGTGGATCCTCAGAAAAATGTCTTAAAGTCATTCAGACTCCAATCAAATTAAAGCATTCATGTTTTCTGTATTTTCAGAGCTTCTGATTTATTTTTTTTAGAAAGAAGTTTAAAAATTCACTGAATGTGCTAAGTAAACCAGCATTCTGAGAACGGAGCGGTCTATTGGGATTATAAGGCATCACTAGCTCCTCCAGGTAGGATGGAGCTAGGCCTCTGTTGACCTTGTAGGTCAGAAGAAGAATTTTAAAAATTACTCTAAATTTAATGGGCAGCCAAGTAAAGAGACGCCGGTAAGGGAGTTATGCGAACTCTCTCGACAGAAGGAATGAACAAGGAATGGGTTACTGCCATCCATCCATCCATCCATCCATCCATCCATAGCAAGTAGTTGGTAGGACACAGCTTTTTAAAACAGATATAATATGACTCAATTCCCACGATTAGAATAGATTTTTTTAATTAAATTAAATTAAATTCAATCCAATCTTTCTTTATCTGCATCTGTTACAATCTAAACTGTCTCTAGGTGCTTTACAGCAGGGGTGCTCACATTTTTTCAGCATGCAAGCTACTTACAAAATGACCAAGTCAAAGTGATCTACCTATTCCGTATGAAAGTGATATGTTTTTGTCTTCTTACTTGGTCCCGCTCCCTCATTCATTTTGATGACCATAAGCTTTAGCGATGGCTTAAAATCAGAGGTAATTCGCTGAATAACTTAGCGCTTCTGACTGGTTGCCCTGTATGTCAATCAAGTAACGGGATTGTTCAATCAAGTAACGGGCTGACATCGTAAGTTCTGCTGCACTTAGCGCCGTTGTTTGCGCTTGATTGGTCACCTGAATGTAAAATTCAGTTGTCATCTAACTGGCTGCCCTGTATATAAATCAAGTGATGGGATAAATGATAGGCTGATATTTTTTAATGCCACGCCGTGATCGACCAGTACTACCTCCGCGATCGACCGGTAGATCGTGATCGACGTAATGAGCACCCCTTCTTTACAGAGAGCCAGGGCTTGACCCCAAGGAGGGGAGGGGAGAGGAGATGAAGCCATGAATCAGCAGGGTGGTGGAAGCCTGTCAGGTGATCATGTTTCTGTATCCCAGCAGCCTCGACCTGTAGCAGCATAACTAAGACATTATCTTAATAATTTGATTATTAATTACTGAATTACTGTATTATCAGATTTTTCAAAGAGGAAAGTTATAAGTCTAATCTTAAAGTAGAGAGGGAGTCAGTCTCTGATACCTGAACAGGGAGCTGGTTCCACAGCAGGGGGCCCTGGTAGCTAAATGCTCAGCCCCATTAGTTTAGAGACTCTGGGGACCACAAGTAAATCAGCATTCTGAGAGCAGAGCGGTCTACTGGGATTACAAGGTGTCATTAGCTCCGCCAGGTAGGATGAAGCTAGGCCTCTGATGACCTTGTAGGTCAGAAGATGAAATTTTAAAACCATTCTAGATTTAATGGGCAGCCATTGAAGAGAAGCCAGTACAGGATTCATGTCAGAACTCTAGCTGTAGCATTTTGGATCCAAGCCTTTGTGTTAAAGACAAGCCTAGTAATTCACGAACTGCTTTGTCTCTATCTGCTGTGTCTCTTCAGACATCAACCCATTTGTGTTATGAGATAAGTGCTGTAAAACACAATATAAACCTTGAAAAGCAAGGCACGTTCAGCCACGAGCCACGTTCTCTTTAACAGCAGAAAAACTCAAGACTGTATCTTGATTGAAGACAGAGGACATTTTTGCCTGGCAATACAGATGTAATGATGGGTACATCATCCACCGCTACTAGAAAAGTCTTGATGCAGCGTTCCCACTGCTGCTGATCAGTCAATAAAACTCCAGGTCTATGGCATGGTCATGTGACCCTTATTCTTGTGTGACCCTTATACTTGATACAATGATCGTGCGTAGTACAGCTTCCGTAAAGTTAGAGACAATTTTGATTGTAACAGATGCTATATAAATAAAGATTAAATTAAATGAAACAATACAAGTTGTTTACAGTGAGCGTGTACTAGTACATAGATTGTGTGTATTGAGACACACAGTAAGTGTGTGCTGTGTATTTGTTTGAATTGGTAACAGCTTTAAAATCCTGCCAAAGACTGATGATAAGATGGAACAATGCACTCATGCTGTGAAGGTGAAGGCACGCATGCACACTCCCCATTATCACAGTTGCAAACACAATGCTGATGAACAAGCCTCTGTCACCTTCATTTAGTGAAGAGAGTTCATTCTCTGAGGTGAGTGTCTCCTGTCCAACACACACTAATCCAAACCCTACTGAGTGTTTCATGAATCACACACACACACGCACACACGCACACACACACACACACACACACACCTGAGTGTTGCCGTGTTGCCTGGTTTCATTGGCCACAGGAGCCTTGGTGAATCCTGGAGTTTGATTTCCTGTTGACATCTGAGTCCACTCAATAATATTTCAGAATATATTGGTAATTAATGAATATTTGCTTTTTCTTTAACAAATTTGTTTTCTTAGATTTCTGAAAAGTGCCACTAAACTTTACCACAGCTGTTGTTTATATCTTTGTGTTCATGCTTGCCAGTCCCACTGACCACCCATCATGGTCACATGTTACGGATGACCACAATGACCTTTTACCATAGCTGAACCTGTGCTGAGAGGTTTGGAGTAATTTACTCTAACATGGACTTTAAGTCCTACACATATGACTAAAGGTCAGACTTTGAAGGGAATTATTTGAAGTAACTCTCTTACCTCTGAATCTGACATTTGAACATCCTCCATCCTCTGGGTCATCACCTTCTCTCTCTCTCACACCCTCTTTTCTCCTCACACTCTGACACAGAATTCCCTCCTCCTTTTCTTCTCTACTCTTCTGTTTCCCCCTCACTCCAGTTTTCCTCATTCTGCCCTGGACTGTGTTGGCAGCTGGAGAAGGTGCTGGATGCCAGCAGAGACTCTGTGGTATTGTTGATCATGATCACCTTCTCACGAATATCTTCGCCTCCCTGCTTGAGTTCCTGCATCTGCTGCTTCTTTTGGTGTGTCCAGTCTCCAAAACCTTCATTATCCTCTGAAGTTGCAGAGTTGCTTGGCCTCCAGTCATACCTACTGAGTTTACTTTTTCACAAAAAGGAGTCAAATTTTCAATGAATCAAATCAAATTTAGAGCACCTTCAAAGAACCTCAAAAACATATCAATGTCAATAGGCAGGACCTCCATCCACAATGCGGGAAGGGGGTGGAGGATCGGACGGGGGAACCAGGTCCTACTCTGCGACTGGCTTCACCTTGGAAACATGGAACATGGGTGTATTTTCAATGCTGGGGGAAGCTTCAGGCGGACGGCTGTGGGGTTTACCATCTGATCCACCTCAAACGGCCCCCGCGAAGCAAGGAGCAAGCTTCCGGGACTCGACCTAGAGTGGGAGGTCCTTGGTGGAAAACCAGACCTTCTGACCTCGATAGGAGGGAGCTGTGTCGATTGGCCTGTAGTTGAGAACGACGAGAGGTCCGCAGAGTCGTGCGGACCTGCCTCCACACCGTCCAGCAACGGCCATGTTGGCCTGCACTGACGGTACCGCAACGTCCTCCTCCTGGCCCTCAAATAATGGAGGCTGGTAGCACAGGGAAGCCATGAAGGGGGACAGACAAGTGGAAGCATAGACCAAGGAGTTGTGGGCTCCACCCACGGCAGGTAGGTGCTCCAGGAGGATGGATCTTGAGCCACCACACACCTTAGGGTGTCCTCCAGGCTCTGGTTAGTTCTCTCTGCCTACCCATTGGCCTGTGGGTGGTACCCCGACGTAAGGCTGACTGAAGCTCCCAGCGCCGAACAGAAGGCCCTCCACACCTACGAGCAAAACTGTGGACCACGATCGGATACTATGTCCTTAGGTAATCCATGGAGGCGGAAAACATGCTGGACCAGGAGCTCTTCAGTCTCAGCTGCTGACGGGAGTTTGGGTAGGGGAATAAAGTGGGCCGACTTGGAGAAACGATCGACCACGGGGAGAATGACTTGATGACCCTGGGAAGGGGGGAGGCCGGTGATGAAGTCTACTGCGATATGCGACCACGGCCGTTGGGGAATTCCCAGTGGCTGGAGGAGTCCTGCCGGTGGCTGATGGGAGGCCTTCCCCCTAGAACATAAGGGGCAGGCAGCTATGTATTCCTTGGTGTCCCGGGCCATAGAGGGAAGTGTAACGAGCGGTTGACTCCTGGATGGCAGGTCAATCTCGAAGAGTGGGCCCAGTGCAGCACCTCTGAGTGCATTGCCACCGGGACGAACAGCCGGTTTGCAGGACCTCCCCCCGGATCTGGGGCTGATTGCTGGGCCTCGTGGACTCTCTCCTCCACCTGCCAGGATGCGGCCCCCAGGATGCAGGAGAGGGGTAATATGGGGTCCGGGTCCGTCTCCCCTGGCTTGGAGGCGAACTGGTTGAGCCTCTTGGCGTTCCGGAGGTATGTGAGGTTCTTGTGGTCCGTCCATACGATAAATGGTTGGGTTGGGCCCTCCAGCCAGTGCCTCCATTCCTGGAGCGTCAGGACCACGGCCAGGAGCTTCTTGTTTCCCACGTCGTAATTCCGCTCCGTGGGTGAAAGCCGGTGATTAAAAAAGGCGCACGGATGGATCTTCTGATAACAACAGTGAGAAACAACCCATATTAAACAAATACAGGGCTTCGCTGACTATTAGCATTAGCATGGCCTCACCGTCTGTTTCACCCGGTGTCTTTGTCTGTTGAGCGTGTGAAATGTTACTTACTCCTCTGCCTCCTTTAGTGAAGGGAATAGGTGCAGAAAGTGTAGCTTATTTACGGCTATGGAGGTGAGACTTAGCGAGCTTGAGACACGGTTCCGCAGTTTGGAGTTAGATGGAGTTGCATCAGGTAGCCAGGAGAAGCTAGCTGCTGCGGAGCCGCCTAGCGTAGCTTCAGCTAGTGGTCCCCCGGCAGCAGCTGAGCAGCCGGCTAGCCAGGGCGGCTGGGTGATGGTTCACAGGAAGCGTAACCCAAAACAGAGGCCCACGGTGCACCACCAACTGCTTCCCGTGGCTAACCGTTTTTCCCCACTCGGCACCACACCCGCTGAGAAACCAACCCTGGTAAATGGCGACTCTGTTTTGCGCTACGTGAAGCCGACTCCAGCGACCATAGTTAAGTGCATTCCGGGGGCCAGAGCGGACGACATAGAAGCAAATTTATGGCTGCTGGTGTGAGGGTGAAGTTTGTCACCTGCGCTGTTCTTATGTTAAGACTCAGACAAACCACGCAAACAACTGGAGTCCTTGCAAGGGAGAGCCGAGCAGCAGTTCAAGCTTCCTCTGTCAACTCTGCTTGTCTGCTGCTCGCTCGCCTCTTTTATTTGGTGCACACAAGATTTATGTCAATCGGGACCTCATGATTCCTTGTTTCCTATCTACTTTTCCCACCTTTACGACCTCCTTGTCTTATCGAACAGGATACCTCTAAGTGCTGGTTATATAAACAGCTCCAGCACTTAGTTTAAACATTCACACATTCCTTTTCTTAACAACATTCCTTAAACACTCTAAATCTACTCATCATAGCATTTTAATGATAATAGCAATAACAACAATTCTTCTCACACTGGCGAGACGTAAATTTGGTAAAGTTATTATTCACGTCGGAGCCAACAACACCCGGCTTCGTCAGTCGGAGGTCACCAAAATTAACATAGAGTCGGTGTGTAACTACGCAAAAATGATGTCGGCTAATTTTATTAGACTCAAAGTGACCTGACAATCCAGGGTCCAGACCAGGATGCAGAGTTGTAGTCTTACACACCTCTCTGCTGCTTCCTTAGAACCCTCATCCACCAACAATAACATATTTAACACTATAGAGGTAGTCTCTGTTCCATGGTTAAAAGTTCACCAAACACAGAGCAGGGGAGCGGTCAATCACCATAATCTTATTAAAATTAATACTAAAGCACAAGTTGGAGAAACTAATATCACAATTAAGTGTGGACTGTTAAATATTAGATCTCTTTTGTGTAAATCCCTGTTAGTATACGACCTGATAGCGAATCATCACATTGATTTATTTTGTCTTACTGAGACCTGGCTTTAGGAGGAGGAGTACTTTAGCTTAAATCAGCGCTTCTCAAATAGTGGGGCGCGCCCCCCCATTTGATGCCAGGGGGGGCGCGTGTGACCCCGGAGAACATGTTTTTTTTTTTTTTTGCCGTACTAGAATAAAGTGTAATTGCACATCCCGCGCGCACACACCACAGAGCAACAGATAGGAAGCGCAGTGAACAAACCACCAAGAGACAGCATGAAAAAATACTTAACAGTGATGAAAAGAAAAGCGGAGAGAGACGGAGATAATGAGACAAACGAAAGTCTCCCGAAAGCTAAGACGAGTAAATATGACGAAGCATATATAGCGCTTGGCTTCACTGCGACTACGGTGGGAGACGAGGAAAGACCGGTGTGTTAACTGTGTCTAAAAATGTTGGCAGGACAGCATGAAGCCAAATAAATGAAGGCGTCACTTAAAGACATTACACCCCAGTCACGCTGATCAGCCGCTTGAGTTTTTTCGGCAAAAACGTGCCGAATATTGGCAACAATCATCCCGCTTTGGTCTATATTTCCTTCTTTTTTTGTTTTCTTTAATATTAATAAGGATACAATGTTATGCAGAGGTGTACTTATAACAATTTCATAGACAAATGATACTAATTATAGTCACGGCGGGGGGGGGGGGGGGGCGCAAAATGTTTTCTTCTTCCTAGGGGGGGCGTAACAGAAAATAATTGAGAAGCACTGGCTTAAATGAAGCTACTCCTCCTACCCATCTTAATTATCATATTCCTCGTGTTACTGGTCAAGGAGGGGAAGTGGCAACAATCTATCACTTCAAGTTATTAATTAATCCTAGACCAAAATATGGCTCCAGTTCATTTGAAAGCCTGACTCTTGGCATCACCCATCTGAACTGGAAGGCAGAAAAGCCACTTCTGTTTGTAGTTGTATATCGGCCCCCTGCTGGGCCACATTCAGAGTTCCTGTCTGAGTTCTCTGATTTCTTATCTGACTTGGTCCTGAGAACTGACAAAGTCATTATCATTTAATATCCATGTAGACATTGTAAATGACAGCTTTAGAAATGGCTTCATTTCATTACTTGAATCAGTTGGTTTCCTCCAGCAGATAAACCAACCAACTCATAGCTTCAACCACACCCTAGATCTAGTTCTGACTTATGGTGTTGAGGTAGAACATGTGTCAGTGTTCCCTCAGAACCCACTCCTGTCAGACCATTCTTTGATCACTTTTACATTTATGATTAAGGATTCTTCTATGCTCAGAGCACAGTCTTACTATAGCAGATGTCTTTCAGATAATGCTGTAGCTAAGTTTAAGGAAGCGATCCCTGTGCTAATCCCAGGACCACCGTGTATTTCCCCAGGGATCAATCATAATCTTAGCCCTGCTGAGGTTGACTCTATTGCTGAAGGTGCAGCAACCTCACTGAGAATCACGCTTGATTCTGTTGCCGCTGTGAAAAAGAAAATAGTGAATCAGAGGAGGTGTGCCCCCTGGTATAATTCACATATCAGGACCCTCAAGCAGAAAGTGCGAAGACTGGAAAGGAAGTGGCATTCTTGTAAAATAGACAGCTACCATGTAGCCTGGAAAGACTGTCTATTAGTTTACAAAAAGGCCCTCCGCAAGGCTAGAACAGCTTATTTTTCTTCTTTAATTGAGGAAAATAAGAACAACCCCAGGTTTCTTTTCAGCACTGTGGCCAAATTAACCAAGACTCACAGTGTTTTTGATCCACGTATCCCTTCTTCCCTTAGTGGTGAAGACTTCATGAGCTTCTTCACTGATAAAGTTCTAGCTATCAGAGAGAAAGCTAACCAGGCCATCCCAACAACTGGACCATCACCAGATGTGCCGACTGTGGGAACATACAGGGTCTCCAACGAGCCCTTAAGCTCCTTCAGCCCTATATATTTTTCTGAGGCGTCATCGCTAATTCAGAAATCCAAGACCACCACGTGTCTTTTAGATCCCATCCCAACACACCTGTTGAAGGATGTTTTACCATTGATAGGCAGTTCTATCCTGGACCAGATCAATGGTTCTTTAGTGTCAGGTTATGTACCCCGGTCCTACAAGGTGGCAGTGATTAAGCCGTTGCTTAAAAAAACATCACTGGATCCTGATGTCTTAGCAAATTATAGGCCAATATCCAACCTTCCTTTTATCTCTAAAGTTCTTGAGAAGGTGGTGGTGACTCAGTTACTGGAGCACCTGTAGAGGAACAGCCTGTTTGAGATGTTTCAGTCAGGCTTTAGAGCTCACCACAGCACAGAAACAGCACTTCTTAAAGTCACTAATGATCTTCTCATAGCTTCTGATCATGGACTGGTCTCTATGCTGGTTCTGCTGGACCTCAGTGCTGCTTTTGATACAGTTGATCACAGCATCCTGTTACAGAGACTGGAACATGTGATTGGGATTAAAGGGACAGCACTAGACTGGTTTAGATCATACTTATCTGATAGATACCAGTTTGCCCATGTCCATGGTGTTCCCTCCTCATACAGTAGGGTTAGCCATGGAGTTCCTCAAGGTTCTGTACTCGGACCAATCCTCTTCACATTGTACATGCTTCCCTTAGGGAACATTATTCGGCAGCATGGGATAAATTTTCATTGTTATGCTGATGACACTCAGCTCTATTTATCCATGAAACCCGAGGAGACAGAGAAGTTAGTGAAGCTCCAGACCTGTCTTAAAGACATAAAGTCCTGGATGTCTTCAAATTTCCTCCTCCTTAACCCAGGAAAAACTGAGGTCATGGTGTTTGGTCCTGAACCTCTCTGGGATAGATTAGATCACATGATCACTCTAGATGGTATCTCATTAACATCTAGTCTCTCTGTGAGGAATCTAGGAGTAACTTTTGATCAAAATCTCTCCTTCAACTCACACATTAAAACAGTCTCTAGAAGTGCCTTTTTTCACTTGAGGAACATCACAAAGATCAGGAAACTGCTGACGCGGCATGATGCTGAAAAGTTAGTCCATGCATTTGTTACTTCCAGGCTGGACTACTGTAACTCTTTATTATCAGGGTGTCCAAACAACTCTTTAAGAAGCCTCCAGTTGATCCAAAATGCTGCAGCCAGAGTTCTGACAGGTATTGACAAAAGAGATCACATTACTCCTGTACTGGCGTCGCTTCATTGGCTGCCCATTAAATTTAGAATAATTTTTAAAACCCTTCTTTTGACCTACAAAGTCCTCAGAGGCCTAGCTCCATCCTACCTGGAGGAGCTAGTGATACCTTATCAGCCCAATAGACCGCTCCGCTCTCAGAATGCTGGTCTACTTGTGGTTCCCAGAGTTTCCAGGAGTAGAATGGGGGCCGAGCATTTAGCTACCAGGCCCCCCTGCTATGGAACCAGCTCCCTGTCCAGGTACGGGAGGCTGACTCCATCGCTACTTTTAAGATCAGACTCAAAACCTACCTCTTTGAAAAAGCTTATTGTTACTAATTCAGTAGTTCCAGTTACTATCATAGACAGACAAATTATCATACTTAGGGGGTCGTCTAATCGTTAGGTCACATCTTAGTTATGCTGTTATAGGCCAAGGCTGCCGGGGTCCGGAAACATGATCACCTGACAGGCCTCTGTCACTCCACTGGGTCATGGTTTCCTCTCCTCTCCTCTCTCCTCTCCTCTCCTCTCCTCTCCTCTCCTCTCCTCTCCTCTCCTCTCCAAGCAGACTAGTTATGCTGATTCATGTGTAGTTTTTCTGCCCCCCCCTATTTATTTACAGGTATCGCCGCCCTCGGAGCTGCATAATGACCTCCGGCCCCGCTGAAGTGATTGTACATCATATTTTTTGTGTGTGTTTCTGTGCTCTGTGCCTTGCCTCTCCTCTCCTCTCCTCTCCTTCTCCTTTTCCTCTCCTTTTCCTCTCCTCTTTCCCCTCCTCCTCCTTCTCCTCTCCTCTACCTCCCCTTCACTCTACTTCTCCTCTCCTCCACCCCTCTCCTCTCCTCTCCTCTCCTCTCCTCTCTCTCCTCTCCTACCTATCCTACCTATCCTCTACCTGTCCTCCCCCTTCTCCTCTCTCTTTACCCAGCCGGCCATCAGCAGGAGGGTCCCCCTACATGAGCCTGGTCCTGCTCAAGGTTTCTTCCTGTTAAAGGGGAGTTTTTCCTTGCCACTGTTGCTTGTCTGGGGTCAGGCCCTGGGATTCTGGAAAGCGCCTTGAAACAATTTTGATTGTATAAGACGCTATATAAATAAAGATTGATTGATTGATTGATTGATTGATTTCGTCTTCAGAAATTTCTATGTTGATGACGGACTCGCCTCGCTGGCCAAGGAGGATGATGCTATCGATCTCCTGTGGCGAACCAAGGCTCTGCTGGCGGAGTCCAACTTAAGACTTCACAAGATAGCTTCAAATAGCACAAAGGTCATGGAGGCCTTTCCTGTAGAAGAACGAACAAGTGACTTTAAAGACCTAGATTTGGGAGCAGACCACTTGCCCCTCCAGAGGAGTTTTGGTTTAAGCTGGGAACTCCAAACCGACAGTTTCACCTTCAAAGTGTCAAGGGATGCTAAACCGTTCACTCGCAGAGGCATGCTGTCCACGGTAAACCGTCTTTATGATCCCCTTGAATTTGCTTCCCCCATAACGATCCAAGGGAAAGCATTGGTCAGAGATGTTACCTCAGAGCAGCACGAGTGGGACGCACCTCTTTCACTAGAGAAAGAAACTCAGTGGAAGGTATGGACTGACTCCTTAGTGGAACTTGAACAGGTTAGCATTCAGAGAGCATACATTCCAGTCCCTCTGTCATGTTGTAAATGGATTGAGCTATGTGTGTTTGCAGACGCTTCCACCATAGCGATAGCGGCTGTAGCCTACCTGCGTGCCTTGGACTTTGATGGAAAATGGCATGTCGGGTTTGTGATGAGAAAATCAAAGCTAGCTCCTTACCCCATGCACACTGTGCCACGCCTGGAGTTGTGCGCAGCAGTCTTGGCAGTCGAGCTAGCAGAAGTGATCCAGTCTGAAATGGATATAGAGTTGCAAGCAGTCAGGTTTTTCACAGACAGTCGTATTGTGTTGGGCTATATCCACAACAGCTCATTTAGCTACCAGGTCCCCCTGCTACGGAACCAGCTCCCTATCCAGGTACGGGAGGCTGACTCCATCGCTACTTTTAAGATTAGACTTAAAACCTACCTCTTTGAAAAAGCTTATTGTTGTTAATTCTGTAGTTCCAGTTACTATCATAGACAGAAAAATTATCATACTTAGGGGGTCGTCTAATCGTTAGGTCACATCTTAGCCATGCTGTTATAGGCTGAGGCTGCCGGGGTCCGGAAACATGATCACCTGACAGGCCTCTGTCACCCCACTGGGTCATGGTTTCCTCTCCTCTCCTTTCCTCCTCCTCATCAAGCAGACTAGTTATGATGATTCCTGTGTAGTTTTTCTGCTCCCCCCCCTCTCTATTTATTTACAGGTATCGCCGCCTTCGGAGCTGCATGATGACCTCCGGCCCTGCTGACCCATTGCATTGTAATGTCCTCTCCTCTCCTCTCCTCTCCTCTCCTCTCCTCTCCTCTCCTCTCCTCTCCTCTTCCCCCTCCTTCTCCTCTCCTCTGGCCCTGGGTTTCTGGAAAGCGCCTTGAAACAATTTTGATTGTATAAGACACTATATAAATAATGATTGATTGATTGATTGATTGATTGATTGATGTAAATTTAGTGCGGGCAGTTGCGAGAAACTGTAGTTTACGGTAGCGGTGCCGGGACGTCTAAATAGGATAAATCTGCATGTGCAGATTGTATGTGTGTGTGGCGCCTGGGTGTGCGTGATTGGATTCTGAGCTCTGTAAGTGCGTTTGTGTAGCCCCCCCTTTTCCTCTCTCTCTCTCTCTTCCTGTCTCTCTCTCCCTCTGTCCTTGTTTGAGTGACCTTTGGGGGATCTTCCCATAGTTGTTGTCAAAAAGACTTGTGTAATTAATTGAAACTCTAAGAAATAAAGGAAAAATCGTTTTTGTACCTCAGATAGATTGATTGAGATTTTATCTGAAGCTTGATGAGGACCTAAGGGTGGTCCTGGTAGTGAAGAATATCATATAATTCTGTGCTGAGACAAGGAAACTGGGTGTGATCCAGCAGGACTGCAAGGTTCACACACACACACACACCCACTAAAAAGGAGAGGTTGGGGTCTCCAGGAATTTAGCTGGTTTAGAGCGGCAAGATGTGGGATGTTGGTGTCCAAATTAAAGAACACGAATACAGATGTCCAGGTTATGGGTTATGATTTATTCTGCTGTGGTCTGCAACAACAACACAACGAATATCCATCAGCACAGCAAGCACACATCAAATACACAAACACAGTCAAATGAGCAACACCGCAAATGAAGCAGTACAGTTCAATTCTCATTTATCCCACAACAAATCACCTAACACGAGACATTTAGATATTATTATTATTAGCTTGAACACACATTAACGTAACATAAAGTTAGCTTATACACAACTAAATAAGTACAACTATGCACTGCCAACTCCTTACCTTATGGCATTCACACACAGCAATAAACCACAGGAGCACAGGCAAATGAAGAAAAATAGGCAAAAAGGTGAAATTATCGCAGCGTAGCTGCATCTGAATGGACACGCACTCTCTACAGTTGCATCGGGTGTGAACAAATAACTAATTAAAGTACCGCATGCACAGACGGCAGTGGTGCGTTCAAGAGCGTCGGACATCAGTGTTGCATTCGAGAGCATCGGAAATATGAAACTTCAAGGAAAAAAACTAAATAATGAATAAAACATACTACTTAGATAAACTCTAACAGTATACAATAATATAAACAGTGTGGGCTTTCGAACACAGCCGCCCCCGACTGTCTGCACAGACAGTCGTATCCAAGGTAGAAAGGCCACTCAGGCAGGTGGATCTGTAGCTCTGTCTTCGAGCTTAGGGAGCTGGACCAGACGAGCTACCAGTCGAATGTATGTCCGATCTTTGACCTCAATGGCAGCAGTTCGGATGCGTCCATCAGCTCCAGGGTAAGTGGCAGTCACCTTCCCGACAGGCCATAAAGCCCGCGGGAGTTGGGGATCCACAATAAGCACCACTTGATTTGGTTCAAGATGTTTGCCATCTCTCTGCCACTTCTGTCTCTCCTGTAGACTAGGCAGGTAGTGACTGATGAATCTGGTCCAGAAGCGATCGACAAGAACTTGGCTGTGCCGCCATCTGCGATTCCCAAGGGTGTCATTAGAGTCATATATGACCTGAGGAAGTGACGCATCATAGCGTCCCATCAGCAGAATGCTAGGTGTGATAGGGTCTGGATCAGCTAGGTCAGATGAGACGTAGCCAAGAGGCTTTGCATTCAGGATGCCCTCTACCTCCACAAGGACTGTCTGGAGCACCGTCTCCGGTACGGTCTGTTCCTTAAGAACTACCTTGAGAGCTGTCTTCACGGACCGCACTTCTCTTTCCCACGCTCCACCAAAGTGGGGAGCACTGGGGGGATTGAAACAGAACTCGATCTTCTGTTTTGCCAGCTGTTCCTTTAAGTGCGGAGCCATGGTCTCAAAAGCTTCGCGTAGCTCTCGAGCTCCACCGATGAAGTTTGTGCCGTTGTCGGACAGGAGTTCAAAGGGTTTGCCTCTTCTGGCGACGAAACGGCGTAAAGACATCAGAAAGGCATCGGTGTCGAGACTTTCCAGGAGATCTAGATGCACACATCTGGTTGTCATGCACTTGAAGACAATGCCCCAACGCTTCTCTGTTCGGCGTCCGATCTTCACCGTGAATGGCCCGAAGCAATCTACTCCGGTTGAATAAAAGGGTGGTTTATATAAGCGCAGACGAGCAGGTGGCAAATCAGCCATCTTAGGGACAGAAGGATTGGCACGCCATGCCTGGCACTGCATGCAGCGACTCTGCTGCCTCTTGACAGCTTCCCTGCCCCGCAATATCCAAAACCGACGACGTAGCTCTGCCAGCACTCGTTCAGGGCCAGGATGCAGGAGGGTCTCATCGAAATCCTGGATGATTAGATTGGTCAAGGGATGCTTTGGATCTAGCAAGACTGGGTGGATGGTGTCTAGTTCTAGCTGCTCTGCTCTTTGTAACCTCCCCCCAACTCTGATGAGCCCTGTATCCTTATCATACTCAGGAGATAGGGAGCCCAATCTACTGGAGGTTGGCAAGGGTCGGTCGGTGATGAGCGCCTTGACCTCTTCCGGGAATGACTCCAACTGCGCCTGTTTTAGGAGGAGATTCTCAGCTTTGATGTAATCAGCTGCTTCGTGGAGCGAGTCATAGTTTGGATCAGCCGCCCCGTGTAGGAACCGCACTGTTGCTTGCATGAGTTCCTTCCATGTGGAGAACATGCTGACCTCGGGGAGTTGAGGACAAGAATCAACAGTCACATGTCCACAGAAGGAGGATTTCTTCAATTCACTATCATCTGCCTCTGGATAGGAAGATGGGCTGGTCGGCCAGTGATCCTCTGTCTGACGTAAGAAGGCAGGACCTTGGTGCCAGCGGTGTGGTCGAGATAACTCCTTCAGGGTCTTGCCCCGCGTGATATCATCTGCAGGATTGTTCGCAGTATCCACATACCTCCAGTTACTCACGTCCGTGAGACTCTGTATTTCTGCCACACGTGTGCCCACAAAAACCTTATATTGGCAAGATTCGGACGTGATCCAGTGGAGAACAGTAGTGGAGTCTGACCAGAGAATGATCGTCCTGATGGGTAAGGTGAGCTCAGTCTGAAGGACGCTGGCTAGTTGAGCACCGGTGAGTGCAGCACTCAACTCTAACCGCGGCATGGAAAGTTGCTTCTTTGGTGCCACACGGGATCGAGCTAGGACGAAAGAAACATGCACTTGCTTCTGAGCATCTTCTGTCCGTAGATAGGCAACAGATCCATATGCTCTCTCAGAAGCATCACAGAAGATGTGAAGATCTCTGATAGATGTCGATGAGTCTGCAGACACTGGTGCATAACATCTGGGAATCTCCATCTGGATGAGATCAGGAATCTCACGCTCCCAAGTGAGCCATCTGTCACGGAGGCTCTGTGGCTGGATCGGGTCATCCCAGCCAGTTTGTGCCTTCCAAAGATCCTGAACCAGAATCTTGGCCCTTGTGGTGAATGGTACAATATAACCTAGTGGGTCATACTGACAGGCAAGTACCCTGTAAACGTTCCTCAACGTAGGTTCAGTTCTCTCCACTGGTCTATGTTTGTACTTCAACGTGTCATGGATGCAGTCCCAACGTAACCCAAGAGTTGGTTCCTGCAGGTCCGTACTGTATTGGGAAAGCCATAGCTCACTGCTCTCAGATCTGATGTTGGATGGAAGATGTTCGATAACGGCAGGAACATTACTAGCCCACTGGCGTATTTCGAAGCCTCCAGTGTGGAGTAGATGGCGCAGGCGATCAACAACATCCTTAGCTTCCTCCTTTGAGTGGGTGCTGTGGAGACAGTTATCCACGTAGAATGACTGCTCAACAATATCAATGAGGTCGCTGTTGGACTCACTTGTATTTTGGACGTGCCGTTGCAGGGCGTAGATGGCACAGCAGGGGCTGCACGTAGTGCCGAACGGCAGAACTTGCCATTCGTAGATCTTAGGCTCCTCAGTCCTCTTCATATCCCGCCAGATGAAACGCAGAACTGGTTTGTCGGCTGGCAGAAGGCGTATCTGGTGGAACATGCCTTTGATGTCACCGCTCACCGCTACTGGGTACTGCCGAAACCGAATGAGGACTCCAAGCAATGATGGGCCTAGGGTAGGTCCAGGGAGGAGAAGTTCGTTCAGAGACTTCCCTTCGTGCCGGAAGGAACAGTTGAAGACGATCCTGTCCTTGTTGTTGTGCCGAACCATATGGTGAGGTATATACCAGGATTCCGGGGTTGATGTAGCTACCTCAGGTGGCACCACTGCTACGTAGCCCATCCTCTCTAGCTCCCTGATCTCTTGACAGTACGCCTCAGCGCTTTGTGGGTCTTTGGCAAGTCTCCTCTCTGTGCTACGAAGACTAGACAACACAGTTTCCATAGGGGCTTGGAGAGTGGCGGAGTTGGCACGACGAAGCAGCGGTGTAGCATATCTTTGTATCCCATCAACAGTGATTCTAACGGTGGATGACTGGAGTAAGGCTAAGGCTTGCTGATCTTGCTTCGATCGGGTCACCTGCTTCTTGCTTGTGTAGGGCAGCGTATCGATCTGCCATAGACGCTCAACATTCCTAAAGAGTTCACAGGTTGGTGAGTCTGTTACTGTGAATAGGCACTGCTGCTCGGAGGCGGGAACTTGGTCAATATTGGTGGGACCTTGAAGTGACCAGCCAAGCTGGGTATGGACTGCGATGGGCCCTCCTGGTGGACCTGTCCGCACCGGCTCTATGGGGGTCAGGAGATGAGGCAGATCAGATCCGATGAGCAGCAGAGGTTGAGCATGTTCTACAGGAGGCAAAGGTAAGTTGCGGAGGTGCTTATATTTCTGTTGGAGAGACCTCACTGGATAGGAATGCTCTGAGAGACCTAAATTCTCTGAGGTGAATGCATGGTGTATATGATACCTCTCTTCAGGTTTGAGCAGTGAGGAAACGTAAAGGGTAACTGAAGCGCCTTGAAGCTGCACTACCTCTTGGTGAACAGTTCGGACGGTAAGTGTTTCAGGCTGTACGTTGTACAGCTTGTGGCAATATGATGCTTCGCTCTGAACCGTCGTCTAGCACTGCATACGTCTCCAACACTCTGTCCCCAGCATGAAGTAAGACTTTCACAACCTTCAGCATCACCTTGGGGGATCTGTTTGGTCTATCCAAGTACACCTTTGTAGTTGGAGCGGTCACCATAAGCACACTCTTCTGGGTCTGCTGGACTGCGTTGTGTAATACTGTCAGATGTTGCTCTTTGCAGGTATTGCAAGGTCGCTTGAGGGTACAAACCTCAGGCTTGTGAGATCGTCCGCACTTCCAACACCGCTGTCCGTCCCTTATCCACCTCACAATCTGCTCTGTGTTCAGTTTCTTGAATTCTACGCAAGCATTCAGAAAGTGCTCCTTATTGTCGCAGTGAGGGCAGTATGGTTTTGGTTTGGATGAGAACTTCATGGGTGCTGGACGTCCTTTGAGATCTTGATTATCACTGGCAGTGAGGAGGAATGCTGTGGATTTCTCCTTCGATTTGTTGAAGGGACGTTGGTCCTTCTTTGGTGGCTTGGGTGCTTCAAAGTTATAGAGAGAAGCAGCTCTACCAGCTATGCGTTTGGCTTGGGATTTCATCTGAAGCCAGACGCTCAGATCAGGCAGAGTATAGGTCTGGTCCGTACCTGTCCGAAGGATACCTTGGTTCAGACAGTATTCCACAAACCCGTCGCGGTAGCTTGGCGGCATCTTGCCCAATAGCCGGTCGACATGGGATCCACATCTTAACTCATAGCCATTCTGTCCCTCTAGGGTCCTAAGCATGCCTACTAGCGTTTGAATGGACAAAGCAAACGCATCAAATGCCTCGGAGTCTCCGAACTTGAGGGCTGGCGCGTTAAGGATCGCACCGAGTTCACTTTGGACGAGCTGACGAGGTTGACCGTACTTATCTTGCAGTGCCTGCATAGCCGCTGTGTACGGCCTTGGGTCATGCATATAGGCTTTGGCTAATTGAAGCGCACTAGGTAGCTTCAGGTGTCCCAGAAGCACTTGATACTTGTACTGCTCACTCAAATGCAGATGACTATTCAGCAGGTTGTCAAGTGCCATCCTCAGTAGCGCAAAGTCACTTTCTTTACCACTCTCGAAGAAGGGGATCATAGGTTTGGGGATGCCATAGGATGTGGCACTGAGTGGGAACACATCAGCCGTCTGTAGTTGAGGCAGCGCTGTAGTGGAGCACGACTCTGCTTTAACCGGGCAGGTGAAGGCTGCACTGGAGGGGAGATACTGCGCTGGGTGAACTGGATATGAAATTGGAGCAGAGTAGTAGTTCACTGGCGCTGAACTACAAGGCAGGGATACTGGAGGAAGGGCAGGATGTGGTAATGGAGGAAGAGATGGATATGGCGTAGAGGGCGGAGCTACATGTGGTGCTTGAAGTGAAGTCTGAGCAGCTGGAGGCAGAACCGCGTGTTGGCTGGCTGAAGGTAGAGTCACTGGAGCTGGAGGCGGAGTCGCATGGGGCGCTGCAGGTTGAGGTACAGGTTGCCTTGCCTCACTATGATCTGATGGACAGGGTGAGGATCTGGCACCACCAGGGTCCTGTGCTTTCTCTTTCAGGAGAGAAGTAACCATCTTCGCTATTTCCAGCTGGTTCGCTCTCTTCTTTAGCTGTCGTCGGCTCTCAAGCTGTCTTGTTAACGTTTCCTGCGTTCTGATGGCTTCCTCCTGCAGCTGCTGGGCCTCTCTGGCTTGAGATTGAAGTCGCAGACGTTCATGTTCTATTTGGTTGTCCTCTTCTAGACGCTGTTGTAACTCCTCAAGCTCCATCTGTTTCACTCGCTCTTCCAGCTGTGCTGTTTCCAGTTCTGAGAGAACGTTAGAGGGGAATCTGCTCGAGGACGAGCGAGATGACCGTGTTGATCTGGAGTCGCAGCTCTTCTGAGATGAGCATGTTCTCCCACTACGTGATCGCTGGGAGGAGAGAGCTTGTTGTGTGGTATGGGTTTGTCCCTCTGAAGGGAGTGTTGCAACCACATAGTCAGTCAAGTAGGCTGGGGGACGTCTCTCTCTCTCCAAAGCACGTTGGGGTGCGGGCTCAGACGGGACATCTGCAGGTTCCATACCTTGATTGATACTCTAATCCGGCTCGAAGGACCATAAAAAGGAGAGGTTGGGGTCTCCAGGAATTTAGCTGGTTTAGAGCGGCAAGATGTGGGATGTTGGTGTCCAAATTAAAGAACACGAATACAGATGTCCAGGTTATGGATTATGATTTATTCTGCTGTGGTCTGCAACAACAACACAACGAATATCCATCAGCACAGCAAGCACACATCAAATACACAAACACAATCAAATGAGCAACACCGCAAATGAAGCAGTACAGTTCAATTCTCATTTATCCCACAACAAATCACCTAACACGAGACATTTAGATATTATTATTATTATTAGCTTGAACACACATTAACGTAACATAAAGTTAGCTTATACACAACTAAATAAGTACAACTATGCACTGCCAACTCCTTACCTTATGGCATTCACACACAGCAATAAACCACAGGAGCACAGGCAAATGAAGAAAAATAGGCAAAAAGGTGAAATTATCTCAGCGTAGCTGCATCTGAATGGACACGCACTCTCTACAGTTGCATCGGGTGTGAACAATTAACTAATTAAAGTACCGCATGCACAGACGGCAGTGGTGCGTTCAAGAGCGTCGGACATCAGTGTTGCATTCGAGAGCATCGGAAATATGAAACTTCAAGGAAAAAACTAAATAACAATGAATAAAACATACTACTTAGATAAACTCTAACAGTATACAATAATATAAACAGTGTGGGCTTTCGAACACCCACACACACGTATACATGTATGCTGAAGTAGTGGTGAATCAAGAAAAGTTGAGAAATATAGAAGTTTGTTCTTGCAGGTTTACATGTTTATGTAATATCTTTGGAGAACTTTATTTCTATTGATTTTGAAAAATTATTTATATTCGTTGTTGGTTAATTTGGATCTTTTGGATCTCAGGGTGTGGCTCACACTGTGCAGCTGTGTGCTGGGCCTGCAACCAGCAGCTAGCTCGGGGCTAGTGAGAACAAATGTTCACACTCCAACTATCGGAAGTGAACAGGAAGTGGTTCTCGACTTCAAGGGGTGGAGCTAGTTGGCTCCCCCTAGTGGTGAGGCGGAGAGTCCCTCCCCACTCAACCCTTTCTCACTTTCTAAAGTGACAGCTTTTATCAGGAGAAGAAACGGAACACACACTTTCTCTCTCCTTTATCGATCAGCGTTGAATTGTTTAATGCGTGTTGGAATTTTAAGAGATATGCTGGGGCATAAATGCAACAGGTTTATCTGCTTGGCTGATTATTGTTTATAGATGATTGTTAAATGATTGTTTAATATTGATAATTGTTTATAATAATAATAATACTTTGATAAAAACAATTATAATAACATACTAATTCGAATTTTGTTGATAATATATGATAGTGTTCAAGAATTGTGCACTTTTTATTTTCTTGAAGGAGTTTAACAGTTTATGAATTATTGAATTTTTTTCTTTTTCCTCTTTACACTTTTTGATGCACCTGAACTTGACTCCAGTAGGGACAGACGAGAGGAGGAATTGATCTACTGGTGGCGACATAACGGTCTTGCACTAAGGCCAGTGAAATTTTATATATACACACACACATCATAATCTTTTGGACAAACATCTACAGCGATTGTTTTGCAGCTCATTTGGACAGGTTTAGAGTCAAATCAGATTTGTTTGAAAGTGATAAGCAATTAATAAATTTCTTCAACCTTTTTAACTTTATTTACACACTTTTCTTTATTAATTCTTTATTATAATTTTGCTTTGCTGCTTCCTTTCATATTTTTATATTTCTACATTTCCATATTAATTGAATTTATTTTCTTTTTGTATTTATCAGTTAAACAATTAATGTTTAACTAAAATGCAAAACCATTAAGTGAAATAAACTAAGCATTTACATTTTAAGGTTTGGAATTTATATACCATACTTTCCTAAGACAACTGCTACAGCAAAATGTCAAAAGTGGAGAGTAAAGCATTTAAACGCATGACCCCAATTGAGGTGGTGCAGAAAAACAATCCCCTTATTAAAGGCCTACCAGAGGTCTCAAAGAAATGGAACAAGTGTTGGCCAGATATTGAACAACGGTTGAAGGTACCCTCAACCCTGATGTGATTCAAACAATGTGTACACTTGTTACCGCCTACAAGGCAAATGAGAAAAAACGAAATAGGGGGAAGTCTTGTGCAGAAAAGAGAGACTGAACTCGCAATGTTGCAACTTTTTGAACAAGAGGGACAGAAGTTGAGAGCGGCTGCAAAAGAGAAAAACGGAACAGCTAAAGAAGTTATTGAAAGAACCACAAAACAAACAGCGGCGCTAGTGGAAAAGATTAATACTCCTTTCTCTCATACGCTCCTCTAAAAAACCCTCCACCGTATGAGACAGAAGCTGAATACACTGACATCTATCCACAACTTCCCGTACTCAGCCAGAAAGGTAAGTACAACATTAAAGATGAGGACAACCAAACTGTTGAAAAGGGAAAGGCAAAAACAGTTATACACATTTATCCAACAACTCCAAAATCCAAATCAAGAATAACACGAGATGATGTCTACAAAACACTTCTCCCGGAGGACGATGATGAAAGTGGTACGGATGAAGCCATAGGTGGTTATGATCCCGCCATTAAGCGTGTGTTGGCTAAAGCTGAAAAGAGGGGTAACAAATCTAAAAAGAAAGCTAAGTCTGGTCAAGGTCTGACTGATGACAGTTCAGGGTCAGACACTGATGAAGACTCAGACAGTAATTGTTCTTCCTCTGAGGAAAAACAACGTTCTTTGAGAAATCTCGAAAGGGGTATCGAACAGTGTTGTTTAGACATTAGCTTGACGGGAACTCCAGAAGCTCAAAAGATGCTAGAAAAACAGTTGGAAGATATGGAAAAACGGTGTAAGTTGTTAAAGAAGGGAAAGCTTTCAAAGCTGATCACCTCCGACTACAACTTGCGCTCAAAAAAAGAGAGCTCTGCTAACAAAATGTTTCCTGTTGTTGTTCGTGGTCAAAATCTTGAGTATAAACCTTGGCAGAACTCCAACATGTCAGACATATTAGAGAAGCTACCGATCCTTCAGGAAGGGGCACACCCCTGGATTTCGAAACTGGAGGAACTTTTGATTGGAACGCAACCTGCTGTTGGAGACATTAAAAGGCTCCTAGCTAATCTTATTGGTGTGTCTGCCATGGAAGACCTTTTGCAGAAGGCTGGCATGCCTCGGTTCATTGCAACTGCAGTAAATGATGCTGAACTGTTTTCGGCTCACAGAGGTCAGTTTTGGGGGGCGCTGAAAGACGCGTTTCCAACCAACATACATCCTGATAATATCCTCACTGAACCATTGGGTGAACAAGAAAATCCGAGAGCCTACGTTTCAAGAGTTCTGCAAACTTGGCGTAATGTCACAGGCAATGATCCTGACGCAAACCAAATGGAGCAGTCTGTCATTCGAGCTAAAATTCAGAAGGGATTGCCACCGCCGGTGCATAGTAAAATAGCAGAGGTGGTTGGTCTTGGGAACATGATTAATAACCCTCTGTACTATGTACAGGTATACAGGGGCCGAGTATCCATTTACCTGGATTATTGTAAATATACATCCTGTTTGTATATTCCAAATTCTATTCTATTCGATTTTATCTTATTTTTCCTCTACGTGCTCTGCTGTTGTTGCACTGTAAATTTCCTCGTGTGGGACAATAAAGGACCTGAATCTGAATCATATCAATTTCCATCTATGACACCTGTTCCACCAGGACCTCAGCAATATTACTTACACTCTGCAGGGTTTTGCTAATGAAACCATAAGAAGCTTTGAACATCTTTCCAACACTCAGAGGAGCCACAGACTTACGTTGTTGAAACATGCCATGGCCCTAGTTTACATCTTGGCCAAAGAAGGAGGTTTGTGTGTGTCTTTGAACTTGACAGGAGATGCTTGTTATACTTTGATTCCAGACAGTGGTGATAATATAACAAGTGTGATTGACGCTTTGAAGAAGATAAGAGATGCATTTGGTCCTTCTGAAGGCGCAGGAACATCAGCGATGGCCTGGCTTCAGGACAAATTTGGTCCAATGGGAGCTATGTTGATACAGGTTCTCAGTGCAGTTGTAGTGTCACTGGGTGTGATGTTTTGTTTTTGTATTTTGTCATTAACTTGTGCCAAGGCGATGATATTGCGTTGGATTGGTGTAGTGATGCCTAGCAACCAGATCCAGATGCCACTCTTAAGTGATAAAGCTTTGGTTGATTCAGATGAGGAGGACATTTCTATATACCATAAGACAACTGCTACAGGTTGATAAATATCCAGTATAATCAATAATTCAGTATATAGTGTGACCTTCGAGTTATATCCTTATGTTACTCTTTGCATTTAATGGTGTTTATGTTTTCCTTTCCTCCATTGTAGTACTGGTGACTAGGGGGGAAACGGTTACTTAATTTACTTAATCGTGACAACCATGTTTTGATATGTTTGCATTGTATTCCCTTTAATGAAACCAATGTTTTGTTTGCAAAGATACTGGCACCTCTCTTTTCTGTTTCCAGGACAGTAGTTGGGGATCTACGTTGGGGTGACAACTATGTTGGAATGGACTCAGAAATTCAAAATGAACTGTGAAAGATGCTGGAGGACCCTGAATGAAGATGTGGAACAACTGAAGATCCTTCATCAGGGGACTATGAACTACAAATTCGAAAATTACTGTTTGATGTGTTTAATACATATATCTGAAGTTTTGTGTTAATAAATGTACTAGGGAGATTTCATCAGTAGGCAGATGCTATGAGAACTCAGGTTTTTTCCTTGTTTTGGTAAATAGGGAAAGGGGTCCTGAGGCAGGGAAAGGTCCAAGGTAAGGTCCGATGGGTCGACCAGCCTGACCATGGACATTTTTTGATTTTTTTCTCAGTATCTCGTATGTGTTTGCCAAACTCTCCCCTTATACAACCTTTTTGCAAATTGGGTTGGAGTACCATAGGTGGTTGCTGTAGACAGAGGGACCGTGAGAGAATTTTCCCGTCTAAAGTGTTTTGAGGGTTGTAAATTTAAAGAGGTCTGTCGGATGGGTTTTTCGCTCTCACACTCTACTAAATTTCACATATTATTCATGCCTACGTAATCAATGTTTTTCTCACGTGTATCAAATTATACCACTTTAGTAGTCACCGTCACCTTTACTTACTTAAAACTTGGTTATCCTTTATTTTTCGAGACTCTATGTAGTCTCGAAGGGGGTAAATATGTAGTATCTGAAGCCTGTGTATCCATTCTGTGCAGGCCTTTACTTCTGTAAGGCCGCAATGTGTTTAGCAGCCAGCCTGGTGCCATATTAGGATATGTTCCACATGTGTCCTGTGACTTCTGCCTTACTTTAAGATTGCAATGGAAGTCTTGTTATTGCCAAGAGAAGCTGCTAAGAGATGACGCTGGAGCTCGTAGGCTCCTGGTTGTTCTCCATATGAGGATGTGTAGCATAAAACCTTTCTACTACTTCCATTTTTGGTACTAACTGAACTCTATACCATTGGGTTTGCTATACTGTGTATCATGAGGTCATCAGAAAAGAATGTGTTGACTTGACTGTGTAAGAAGGAGCTATCGTTGTAAACACTTCGGAGTTCTTCACCAACGGGACCACGAAACCTCCCTCGGGCATGCTGCAGCGTCCGATTGATACCTGACTGTTCTCTCCAATAAACATCTATGATAACCAAGTCGGTGTCTGCGAAGATTCCTTCCTCATCAACACATCTCAGCTACCACCAGAAGAAAATTCACAACACTCTCACCGCCCGCTTGTTCATCCTCTGCCGGTGTCTCTCCCGAAGTCGATTATCTAATCGAGTAGCCAGGCCGATGAGCGCCTCCAAGCTCCCAGGCTCCTCCCTCGCTGCTAACTCGTCTTTCAGGTCGTCGGAGAGCCCCTGCGTGAAAACTCCCCGAAGGGCTGCGTCGTTCCAGCCGCTTCGGGCGGCGAGGATGCGGAAACGAGTCGGCGACGGAGCTGGAACCCTGGCGCAGGGACAGGATCTGGGAGGACGCTTCGCTGCTCTGGACGGGATGGTCGAAAACACGTCTTAATTCCTCTCCGTAAAAGCCGGAAAACTGGGGGGTCTGGTTCTCCAGTACGGCTGTGGCCCACTGCGCCGCTCTCCCGGAGAGAAGCAAACAATGATCCAGAAACTAATCCAGGAAGGAAAAAGTCACAACGATAATCCAGCAGAGAGTAGTCGGGGTTTTGCTAGGAAACAAAACATGCCAACGCCGGCAAACCGTGAGTACAGTCCATTAATAGGTGGCTAGATTACTGATAGGCTGCAGGTGCGCCAGTCCACGGCAACAGCTGCGGCTGGGGCACGGCTCCACCACGCCCCCTGCAGGAAGAAACCCGCAATGGAGTTCCCAGAGGCTGGGAACCTGACAGTTCTGGGTATTCTGTGAATCTTGGATTTCCAGTGTGCCCTGACTAATCTGTGTATTGTACATGCTCTGACATGCTTATCAATGCCAATTTTACATAATAGTGTGTGCCTATGTGCAATCTAAACTTTATAAATATTATTTCGACCAAATGACTCTCATTCAACAGTGGCTTTCTGCAGACATGACAGACTGGTATCACTTATACTATTAATAGAATTCTTCTTGGGCGCTTGTGAAAAGTACCCCCAACAGTGCTGTGTATGGTTGCTAGTGTAAAAAATAAAATATTCAGCCAATTAGCCTTGTGTTCCCGATTTGGGAGGGTCATATGAAATGTAGCCCCTGACACAGAAAATGGCCATAAGGGATTGCTATGAGGTCACAGGTTAGCCAGTCAGAGTGAAGATGGAGACAATGGTAGAAACACTCTGTGGAGCTGGGGTCTGACAGGCCTGAAAAAACATCACCCTGCCACTCCATTCACTTAATCCTGTCTCAAACACAAACACACACACACACACACACACCACACACACACACACACACACACACACACACACACAGGAAATTAACTTATTATTGTGGAATTTAAGTCATTTTCAGAATGTTGAATTGAATACTGGAGTAGGCAGGGAAATCAGCCCCACCAAGAATTTTCTCACCAGCTGCTATTGGTGGTGCGGCTTCTTTATGGTCTACATGTTTTGCTTCTTCTGCTTGTTCTATATAATTTGTGCTGTTATTTTTCTTCTTTATGTCCTGCATGTTACGTATGATGTGTGTGGTCTGCTGGTCCTAAATGTGTTGTGGATTACTTTTTCCTGTAGTCCGGCCTGATTGGATACTGATGGTCGTATATTTGTCCATGTCTTGCTAGGTGACACCAGCTGTTACCATGGTGACTCACTTGCTTTTACTACTCATGAGACCATCATTAACCTTTTTTCAGGAGAGAATCAAATGAAAAGCAACAGAGAGAAGTTCAGTCCGGTTTATTTTTTATTGATTCATCCTGTCACAGTGGAAGCATAGGGGAATGGACCTTTAAAGCACATGCTCCGCTCACACATGATGTCATCGACCTGCATGCTACCTCTGGGTTGAACAGTGCACATGTACCATAGAGGAGTGTACGAACATGATAGCTTTTCATTTTAAGACATTGCTGCTCAGTGGGATTTCATGTGTTTGAGTTACTCCCACTAAATGAGAACAAAGAAGATCTGTGCTAATCCCAGGACCACTGTGTGTTTCCCCGGGGATCAATCATTATGATCTTCGCCCTGCAGAGGTTGACTCTATTGCTGAAGGTGCAGTAGCCTCACTGAGAATCACACTTGATTCTTTTTTCCCTGAAAAAGAAAATAGTAAATAAGAGGAGGTGTGCCCCGTGGTATAATTCACATATCAGGACCCTCAAGCAGAAAGTGCGCAGACTAGAAAGGAAGTGGCATTCTTGTAAAATGGATAGCTATCATGTAGTCTGGAAAGACTGTCGAGTAGTTTACAAAAAGGCCCTCCGTAAGGCTAGAACAGCTTATTTTTCTTCATTAATTGAAGAAAACAACAATAACCCCAGGTTTCTTTTCAATTCAATTCAATCTTTATTTATATGGCACTTTTCATACACTAGGTAGCACAAAGTGCCTCACAAAAGGATAAAAACAGCAAAGAGAACAAGAGAATCAAGAAAAGGACACACACACACACACACACACACACACACACACACGCATACAACACACTTACACACACACCCACACACATAAACAAGTTGAGGCAAGCTGAGACATGGCTGGGCACCGAGACCTGAGGCGAAGGACACGCCACCTTTGGAGGCCCACCATGCCGAGGGAGGTCATGGTCTGTGACCACAGGTGGTACTGTGAGGGTGATGTTTGGTCACCCGCGCTGTTCGTTTACTAGACTCAGATCAACCACACAAACAACAGGAGGCCTTGCAAGGGAGAGCTGACAAGCAGTTCAAGCTTCCTCTCTCAACTCCGTCCGTCTGCTGCTCGCTCTCCTCTTTTATTTGGTGCACACAACATTTATGTCAATCTGACCTCATGATTCCTTCTCCTCCTATCTGTACAACTTCCTTGTGTCCTTGAACATGGTACCTCCCAGTGCTGGGTACATAACAGCTACAATACTTGATTCAAACACTCATACATTCCTTTTGATTAAACATTCTAATTCTACTTACTATACTTACTATAGCATTGAAACGATAACAATAATTCTTCTCACATTTCCCTCCTGTTTATCGTTAAATGCGTCTAGATTCTCATTGTCAGTATTACATCATTTCATTTCATGAAATTTAAATGCATTACGTCATTTTCCTAGAAACACATTTCTTACATTCAGAGTTCAACATGGGTACAGCTTAAGACATCTTAAACATTTCATTTACATCTTGCATCACATTTGTCCATTCTTCTTCTGATTCCTCTTCATCGTTGTCCAGTAGAGATCGTTCTTCCACCTGCAGCAAAGTACTAGTAACAGCTGATCCCACGAGCCGGCCAATGCAACCCCGAACAAGAGGTACTACACAGCAAGCTAGTATGGCTAATACTAGCAGCACTATCCCTATCATCATTCCTATCTTGAACAACAGTTCCCTCCACCTTGACAACATTCCTGTAAGCCAATCTGGTGGGGGACTACCATCATCAATCATAGCTCTCTGTAGTTTAGTTAAATTTTTCAATGCGCTATCTATCAGGTGACCGTCCGCATCATTCTCTGGGATGAACGTACAACAGTAATCTCCTACCATTGCACACACTCCTCCCTGGGGCGCAACTGTGGTGCGGATCTAGCATTAGCAGCATAAATTATGACTGTGTGATCATTGAGATGTACAGGAGCACACACTCCTGACCAGTTTGCTGGTAGGTCTGCATACGCATTGTGTCCACATAACCACCATCCCTTATCCACTAATTGCGTACCTTTGTCTCCTGGCGCGAAAGCGGAATAGTTACATGTACAGTTATAACCTTCTGGACACCTCTGTGTTGCTTCATCTAAGGTAAATAAACCACATAAGTGCCGGGGGTCATCAATACACTCCTGTTCACACTGTTCGGAACTTTTCTTTTGCTGTAGACACGTTTTCCGATAATACTGATCAGTTGAAGTGTTAAACTTCACATCACGACTGACTCCCAGTGTGCATGACGTATAAACAACTTTACAGACATCCTTGTGTAATGACCCTAAGTCTCTACCACCACTCCGTGCATAACAGTATGTGTGATTCATTGCACCTAGCACAGGGAATCTGAATCTATTGGCTTTCCCTGCCATTGTCCGTAGTGGCTCTTGGGTGCAATTGCTGCGAGTGAACCACGTTCCGTCCAACAACTTGAGTGTGAAGTTCGTGTCACGGCTTAGCCCTATGTGGACAAAGCACTGTCCTACACTCCCTGTCATTGGTTCAGCAGTTACTTGCGGTGTATGCACAGAAACTGGTAGCATAGAACAAACATAACAACGAGAATGATTCTGTGTCCGAGCTGTGAAATTAGCATAGCGCCACCATGTATTCAAACTGTAAGTGTGTGAGGACTCTGGATTTTGTTCTAACCATGAATGTTCTAAGTGGCTAACTACGGTGCGTTTAGCGCGTGCGTAGCTCTCATCCTGTCTCAGAGTATCTTTCTGTCCCTGATTACCTCCCTCCTGTCGGAAGTTCCAAAGACCAAAACTCACGAGTCCCGCCGTCACAGCACTCACCACAATTAGGAAGAACAACTTCATTTCCTTTTAGATCGTCTTCACAGGTTCTGACGGGGTTCAGCCGTTGCTGGACCTATACAGGCCGTCAGCCGTTTACGGAGAGTCCGCCACTGCTCCCTCGCCTTCACCTGGAAGAATTTTCTGTTTCTTACAATGGGAAACGTGTATCCACGACAGTTTCCCGTCCACTCGAACTGCAGTCTTTGTGGTCAGCTGTACTTGATAAGGACCTTCCCATCTAGGCGTGTTCCACCTCTTTCGCACAAACTTCTTCACCCACACGTAGTCGCCCGGTTGAATGGGTTCCTGGGGGGTGGAATCTGTGGAAGACACAGGACTAGGCAGAACATTTACAGTATTCACACTTCGGTTGAGTAACACTTTTTTCAGATAATCTGCTATTGTTTCCTCAACATGTTCTAGCTCATTTGTAGTTGCAAAGTATGGTAGGCAATAAGGCCGCCCATATAATGCTTCAAAAGGTGTGATGCCTGTTTTCTTGTGTGGTGTTATGTGCATCCATAATTTCACCAGGTCGAGACAAAACATCCAGATCTTTCCTGTCTCGTCCATACACTTCTTCAGTCTGTTCTTAATAGTACTGTTGACTCTTTCAACTAATCCTGCACTCTGAGGGTGGTATGCGCAGTGATTCTTCAAATCAATGTCCAAAGTTACTCCTACAGTTTTCACTATCTCATTTACAAAATGGCTTCCATTGTCGCTCCAGATGACCTTCGGGATGCCAAACCTGGGAATGATTTCTCTACATAGGACTTTTGCTACTGTCAGTGCATCTGCTTTTGCTGTGGGGAAAATTTCTACCCACCTAGTAAATCCATCTAACACTACTAGACAATATTGTTTACCTTCACATGGTGTTAGCTGAATAAAATCTAGAAAAACTGTGTGAAATGGATGATTTGGTAATGGTGTAGTGCCTGCAGGGGCCTTAAGGGCTCCCTGTGGGCTGTGTTTTACACAAATAGCACATTGTGAACAAAATTTTTTTGAGTAGGTATGAAATCCTATAGTATAATAATGTTCATTAACCATCTGTACCATCCCTCCTGTTGAGACATGGCATGGCCCATGGCTCACTAATGCTGCCCATTTATGCATATTCCGGGGAAGGATTGGCTTGTTTCCTATGGTTAATAGTCCTTTGTCATCCAGTTTGGCTCCTCGCTTCTTCCACATGGCCTTTTCTTTTTCTGGAGCACTTTGTTGCATTTCTTTTAGAATATCATTATCTGCAGGTTCTAAGGTAAATGATTCCTCATTATCAAGAAGTGTGTTGTTATTTGCTGCAGCCTTTGCGGCTCTGTCAGCAAAGGCATTGCCTTGTGAGACTGCGTCTGTGTTGTTAGTGTGTGCAGTGCATTTACATACAGCTATTTTGCGTGGCTGCTGTACTGCTGCCAATAACTTTTTTAACAGTTCTGCATGCATGACCGGTTTGCCGGTCGACGTTTTCATCCCTCTTAAATTCCATTGTTGAGCAAACACAAACAGCGTGGAAAAAGCATATTGACTATCTGTGTAAATGGTAACATCTTGTCCTTTGCTTAGTTCACAGGCACGTGTGAGTGCGACGAGTTCTGCAGCTTGAGCAGAATAGGAGGAGGGAAGTGATTTCGCCTCCACCACCTCAGTTGCTGTAACTACTGCATAGGCAGTTCTAGTGCGTCCACAGTCATCCTTTCTCGATGATCCATCCATAAAGAGTGTCTGTCCTGTAGTCAACGCGACATCACTGAGATCTGGTCGCGGCAGGACCGTAATGGAGACCTCATCCAGGCAGTTGTGCTGGTGTCCCTCTTCTGCGGTGGGTAGCAGCGTCGCTGGGTTTAAGGTCATACAGCGACGAATCGTCAGATCCGGCTGAGACAGCAACACTGCCATGCAGGAAAGATGACGTGCTGGCGACAGGAATGCTATCTTACTTTGTAGCAGCAGTATTGACACTGCATGTGGAACTAGCAAGGTTAGCTCATGATATAGCACCACTCCTGCGGAGGCTTTTACTGCCTCAGACGCTGCCACAACTGCTTTAACGCATGGTGGGAGTGCACAAACTACGGGATCTAGCTTGTGGGAGTAGTAGGCCACTGGCTGCCTCTTATCTCCGTGCTTCTGCAACAAAACTGAAGTCATAAAATCACCTTTGCAATCTACAACCTGCTCAAAAGGCTTCTGATAGTCTGGCAGCTTTAACACTCCAGCACCTACAAGGGCCTGCTTTGTGTGTGTAAATGCTTCTTCAGCTTCAGGGGTCCAAGTTAACACATCAGTCATTGCTAAGGGATTATCATACATCAATGCTTGTAAAGGGGCAGTTATTTTCGCATAATCTAAGATCCATGATCTGCAAAAATTCACAAGTCCTAAGAATGACATCATCTGCTTCTCTTACCCACAGATTAACCATTCTATCTACAGACCACATCCCTTCGGCTGTGGTACGAATCATCAACTGAAGCTGAGAGATAAGATCTCTTCCTAATAGATTTACGGGACATGTGGTGGAGATCACGAAAGGAGCTTTAAGTGTGATTCCACTTACAGGGTCACAAACATCTACAGGGACTGACATTCTTTCTTTAGTTATGAGACCATTTGCTGATCTCACAAAAATCTGTGTAGAAGTTGGTGTCAGGGCTATTGGATCTCTAATTACTGATTTACCTGCACCCGTGTCTACTAAGAATGTTAAAGAATTGCCTAACACGGTCAGTTGTATTTCTGGAAGATGGTTTCTAAGTCTAAAACACCTTCTAAGTCTTCTTTTTCAAATTGGTCAAATTTTGTGCCCTGATTTGTTTTAATTTTTGTGACATCTTTTTCCAGTTCTAGTCATTGCTGGGGTGGATTAGAACCTTGCTGCTGTCCTCTATTGTATCTCTGGTCACGTTGTTTCTTTTTGCAATCACGTTCCCAGTGTCCATAATTTTTACAATAATGACACTGATCTTTTTCACGGAAATTGCCTCCTCCTCCCCTTCCGCCTCGGCCTCGCCCACGCCCTCGGCTTGGGAAAGGATTGGCATTGAAAAACATGCCTGTTAATTGGTTCTTACTTTTTTGGCATTGTCTTTCAGCATGCATAGCATGTTGTTCATAGCGGTTTAGGTTACAAGTTCCGAAATCAACTAATTGTCTCTCTACCCAGGTTTTTATCTCTGATTTTGATCCCCCATGTATAGCTTGCTTTAACTGCTGTTGGTAGGGACCTTCTGGTTCTTCCGCATACGGAATTCCACTATTTTTTCGGAACACATCTTTCATTCTCATGCTATAGTCTTCAAAACTTTCGTCAGTCTTTTGTCTCGTGGCTGTAATGGCGCTGTAGTCAGCTCGTCTGGTAAAAACAGTTCGCATGCGCTCGTACAGTCTGTCAAGTCTGTCATTTAGTTCTTGGCTGCCAGGCTGCCATGGTTGTTGAGTGGCTGGATCCACTGGGACCCAATCTCCTCTAACAGTGCCCCATTTTTTGCCATTAACGCACATGAGGACTTGCTGTGTTTCAGTACCGTTAGTATAGTAACTTCTTTTAATTTTGTAATATTGCCTGGCCTAAGTTACCATCCCAATCGAACTTAGTCATCCACAGCTGAACATATGAGCATGAACCTGGATATTTGTCTTTCATGTGTTTACATGATGCTGGGATTTCGAATTCAGCACCTTTTGTGGAATGTTGGTTGCCCATGTTTGCACTTTATCAGTTTTTATGTATTTGAGTGGAGACGCCTGATCTCCCGACTGAACAACCCTCAATCCATACAGGATATCTAGTTCAGTCCCCCTGCCGTGGCCTTATAGTCAATCGTTCTCGATCAGGAGTGTCACGGGTGCAGTTAGGACCCAAATGCAGCACTCTGAAAAGCTGGACCGTAGTAAAGACTTTTATTAACCCACGGGCAAACAGGAACTCAGGCAGACCAGGAAACACAGAAAATAGTCCATTCCTCCGGCTCTGGGCCCGCACAAAGTCTAGGAGTTGCAGGCTCGGGGAGTGGGGCGAGCAGCAGCAAAGTCGGGGCTGGGCGGAGAAGTCTAAACCAGGTGAGCAGACAGGAACCAGAGACGCTGAGGCAGAAGTCGTAGTCAGGGGCAGAAAGCAGGTAGGTTGTCCGGGGAACAGGCAAGGCAGGCAGAACGAAGACAGGCAGGGTCAGCAACGGGCAAACCGGCAGGGAAACAACGCTGGAAAGTCTTGCATGGACGCAGAGGAACAATCTGGCACCGAGTGAGTGTGAGGCTGGAGAATATATACACTGGTAGGTGAGCTGATTGATGAGTGAGGGCAGGTGTGTGATCCGTGACTGAGAGCAGGTGTGTGATCCGTGACTGAGAGCAGGTGTGTGATCCGTGACTGAGAGCAGGTGTGGTGATCAGAGGGTGTGGTGTGAGCAGGGCAGTGGAAAAGTACTGGGACAGGAGGGAACTGGAGAAAAGGGGCTGTGACAAGAAGAGTATACACCAGGCTTCTACCTCCGAGGAGGCGGGTGTATCTTGCCTCTGCTTCTCTCCTGATGACCAGGCAGGCAATACCGCGGTATTTTCTGTGTAGCGCTTTTTGTGTCTTATACTCACTCCGTTGTCGCTATGGTTTCTCTCTGAGTTGTTTTAGTGCCTTCTTCCCGTCACTGGAGATGGTCGCCCTGGGAGGGACGAAGACCGGCCTTCTGTCAACTCGTGATGAAAGGTCTTTCACTTCGGACGTCTTTTTGACTCCGGCTGTGCACAGACTTCGGCGTTCGGTCGTCCCACAGCGCTCCTCTCCAGGTCTTGGGATCCGGCTCGAAGGACCAATTTTTGTGAGGGTGATGTTTGGTCACCCGCGCTGTTCGTTTACTAGACTCGGATCAACCACACAAACAACAGGAGGCCTTGCAAGGGAGAGCTGACGAGCAGTTCAAGCTTCCTCTCTCAACTCCGTCCGTCTGCTGCTCGCTCTCCTCTTTTATTTGGTGCACACAACATTTATGTCAATCTGACCTCATGATTCCTTCTCCTCCTATCTGTACGACTTCCTTGTGTCCTTGAACATGGTACCTCCCAGTGCTGGGTACATAACAGCTACAATACTTGATTCAAACACTCATACATTCCTTTTGATTAAACATTCTAATTCTACTTACTATACTTACTATAGCATTGAAACGATAACAACAATAATTCTTCTCACAGTACCGCCACAAAGACCACCCCGACCCGGACAGACCGGAGGCTCCACACCAAAGCACAGAGCCCCCTAACCACCCAGGCCAGAGTCGACAATGGGACAGCACCCCCAGCGGTAGACCGGAAACATCTCCCAGCCTGGCAGGCCCCCATGAGGAAACACCATGAGGAAACACTGGAGCTAAAAACTGAAGGACTAAAACAGTAAATGGGATAAAAGGTATAAAAGCTAAAAACTAAGGAACTAAGAATTGAAGTAGTAAAACAGTACTAAGACTAAAACAGACTGAAACAGTAAATGGGATAAAAGACTAAAAACTGAGAATAAGATCTGAGGGAGTAAAACAGTACTAAGACTAAAACAGACTAAAACAGTAAATGGGATAAAAGGTGTAAAGACTAAAAACTGAGAAACTAAGAACTGAGGGAGTAAAACAGTAAAAGTATCAAGTAAAATAAGGATAAGACATAAAAAAGCATGAGGACATGAGGTTCTCCGGCAGGCTGTTCCACAGTCGGGGACCATAATAACTGAAGGCCGCTTCCCCGTGCGTTTTAGAGCTTACTTGTGGAATGGTTAAAAGGCCGGTGCCGGAGGACCTCAGAGTCCGCGAGGGTTGATAGAATAAAAGCATGTCTGATAAATAAGTCAGGCCAAGACCCTTAAGACATTTAAAAACTAATAAAAGAACCTTAAAATCGATCCTGAAACGCACGGGTAGCCAATAAAACCGGTGTGATGTGCTCCCGTCCTCTGGTCCTCGTCAGCACTCGTGCAGCTGAGTTTTGTAATAATTGTAGGTTAGAAATGCTCTTTTTTGGAAGACCAGAGAGCAGGGCATTACAATAATCTAAACGACAAGAGATAAAAGCGTGCATCAGCACCTCCGTGCTGGCCTGAGAGAGAAACGGGCGGACTCTGGCTATATTCTTCAGGTATTTTTCAGCATTGTGGCCAAATTAACTAAGAGTCACAGTGTTTTAGATCCATGTATCCCTTCTTCCCTTAGTGGTGAAGACTTCATGAGCTTCTTCACTGAGAAAGTTCTAGGTATCAGAGAAAAAGCTAACCAGGCCATCCCAACAACTGAACCATCACCAGATGTGCTGACTGTGGGAACATACAGGGTCTCCAACGAGCCCTCCAACTCCCAAATCAAAATAGTCTCTCGAAGTGCCTTTTTTGACCTGAAGAACATCACAAGGATCAGAAAGCTACTGACGCGGCATGATGCTGAAAAGTTAATCCATGCATTTGTTACTTCCAGACTTACTTCCAGGCCGGATTATTTTAGTTCTTTATTATCAGGGTGCCCAAACAACTCTTTAAAAAGCCTCCAGGTGATCCAAAATGCTGCAGCCAGAGTTCTGACAGGTATTGACAAAAGAGATCACAAAACTCCTGTACTGGCGTCTCTACAATGGCTGCCCGTTAAATTTAGAATAATTTTTAAAACCCTTCTTCTCACCTACAAAGTCCTCAGAGGCCTAGCTCCATCCTACCTGGAGGACCTAGTGACACCTTACCAGCCCAATAGACCGCTCCGCTCTCAGAATGCTGGTCTACTTGTGGTTCCCAGAGTCTCTAGGAGTAAAATGGGGGGCCAAGCATTTAGCTACCAGGCCCCCCTGCTGTGGAACCAGCTCCCTGTCCAGGTACGGGAGGCTGACTCCATCTCTACTTTTAAAATTAGGCTTAAAACCTACCTCTTTGAAAAAGCGTATTGTTACTAACTCTGTAGTTCCAGTTACTACCATAGATAGACAAATTATCATACTTAGGGGGTCATCTAATCATTAGGTTAACATCTTAGCTATGCTGCTATAGACCAAGGCTGCCGGGGTCCAGAAACATGATCACCTGACAGGCCTCTGTCGCCACACTGGGTCATGGTTTCCTCTCCTCTCCTCCTCCTCATCAAGTAGACTAGTGATGCTATTTCTTGTGTAGTTTTTCTGCTTCCCCTCCCCTTATGTATTAATTTACAAGTATCGCCGCCTTCAGAGCTGCATAATGACCCCCGATCCCGCTGACCCACTCAATCGGCAGCTTACTCAATATAATGTATTTTTGTATGTATTCTATGCTCTATGCCTGTCCTGTCCTGTCCTGTCCTCTCCCTCTCCTCTCCTCTCCTCTCCTACCTATTCTATCCTCTACCTGTCCTCCCCATTCTCCTCTCTCTCTACCCAGCCGGCCATCAGCAGGAGGGTCCCCCTACATGAACCTGGTCCTGCTCGAGGTTTCTTCCTGTTAAAGGGGAGTTTTTCCTTGCCACTGTTGCTTGTCTGGGGTTAGGCCCTGGGATTCTGTAAAGCGCCTTGAAACAATTTTGATTGTAAAAGATGCTATATAAATAAAGATTGATTTGGTTTTGTTGTGATCTGAAGGCACTTTTCCACTACAGAGTATCGGCTGGACGACAGGGTTCGATTCGACATGCAATAATCCGGTTAGTTTTCCATGCACCATGGTACCTCTTTCACGTGGCTGTATGGAGTGAAAAATGTGCTACACTTTACCACTATTCAACGTGACTTATCTTAAGAATAAAAATTGGGCAGTTCGCAACTTTTGCAGCAGCAAAAAAGGATATTTTTTACCGTATTTTCACGACTATAAGGCACACCTAAAACACTGAGATTTTCTCAAAAATCGACGGTGCGCCTTATAATATTGAGTGCCTTGTGTGTGGACTGAGTTTCAAAATCTGCTGTGCGCATTTGGTGGGTGCACTATGGTAAACGCTCCGCCAATCGGAGCACACTGTATTAAAAGGCGCAATCTCAGTTATGGGTGCTATTTCTGTAGTTAAAACATACACAAGGCGCACCGTATTATTAGACGCATGCTGAATCATACAGTAAAAAATGACAACGGAAGTAAAACCGTGAGTTTCGACACATTTATTGAACAAAATATTCATTCTTCCGCCACAAAACCATCAAAGTTTTCATCTTCTGTATCTGAATTAAACAGCTGCACTATTTCAATGTCCAACATCCTGAATTCCTCTTCTTCATCATCTGAATCAGACTCACCCACTGGTTCGGTTCAGCGTTGATTTTGTGAAAGCTCTTCCAATATATGAAGACGGTATCATGGCCCATACGTCTACAATCCACCCGCATATGGTGGCATAACTTGCCCGCCGCTGCCTCATAGTCTTTGTGAAGGAGTGTTCGCCTTCCGTCATCCTGCGTTCTGGGATGTCAAAAGTCAGAGGGATCTCATCCATGTTGGTGATGTGGCTGGGTGCGGTTATCTTGTCGCGGCAGTAGGTGCAGAAGATGGCCACCCTCTCCTGGTAATCCACGGGCAGCCGCTGCGCAACAGTTGTCCTCATGCGTATGGAGAGATGCCGCCTCCTCATAAAGCGAAAACACTAAGATTGCTCGATTGCCATTTTCAGCCGCATATTCGATGGCCTGCAGTTTAAAGTAAGCCTCATTCATATGCGTGTCACTTGACCGGCGCCATTTTAGGGGATCCTTACGCGTAGGTGTGCCGCTAATCGATTTGGCTTAGCGTTTACCATAGTGCACCCACCAAAGACGCACAGCAGATTTTGGAAGTCAGTCCACACACAAGGCGCTCCATATTATAAGGCGCACCGTCGATTTTTGAGAAAATCTCAGTGTTTTAGGTGCGCCTTATAGTCGTGAAAATACGGTAAATCCACAAACAGAAATATAATAATTAAAATATCTTTTTTTCTCTTACTATGCATGTTGCTTAGTGGGACTTCTGGCATTCCTTGCTTTGAACAATCCTCTTCAAATCTGGTTTTTATTCAGTTGTTCCCACACGAAGAAATTCTTTCACATGGGTGTCAGTCAGAACAGATTGATGCTTTGATTTTACGTGTTTCGGGATAGAAAACACAGACTCGCAGACGAATGTTGACCCAAATATTGAGAGTATCTTAAGCGCAACCGGTTTGACATTGGGGTATTTTTCCATTGGCACACTTTTCCAGAACTCAATGGCCCCTTCCCTTAAAGCAGGTTTCAGTTGGTCCTCCTCACAAAGCTCGATAATCTTTAACTTAGCTGGAGCCTTATCTGTGACTAGCGGGGCTTTCCAACAGTGCGTCTCCTCATTAAAAGGGGCAACGAGGAATGCAATCTGTGGCCTTTTCAGTTGTAGATCACGGAACCGGGTCACGAAGCTTTCGTGCAGGTTTTCTCCTTTGGCTGTGCATTTTTTCCCTGCCATTTTGAAGGCAAACTTGACACTAATTGTTTACTCAAAAGATCTTGTCCTGAGAAACTTTGCGGTATTTTCATCTTGGCGAAAGTACTGTATTGAACTCAAGCGAAGCGAACACGCACATTAAAAAAAAACCATAAACCCAAACTTCGATATGAACGTTAGAGCCGCATGAAACCAGGCAAAGAGCCGCATGCGGCTCGGGAGCCGCGGGTTGGCCAGGCCTGCTCTAGCAGTTAGCATGTTAGCATGTAGACCAAATGCATTATTAATTTTTGGTGTTTCTTAAATGTTTTTTTCTTTTTGGGGTCATGGGGAGGGCGCACATATAGGCAAAGGTTAGGTCCACCCCACCACTATGTGAGCATTTGCAGATTTGGTGCATTGCTCAAGGGTATCTCAGCGGTGCTCTGAAGGTGTTGTGACACCTCCCCTCACTAACAGAACACCTTCCATGTTTTTGTCTGCACCAGGGGTCAAACCTAGAACCCAAGCCCCCCAACACTGATTATTTGTCTCTGAGAAATGTTTGGTTTGTAGTGTTGGCTCTTTTATTGCCAGAGTCTTAAGAGAATAGACAGAAAACATGATACTATATATATTTTTTATTATAGTTGAAGGCAAAATCCAAACTGTAGCAAGACCAAAAATTAGTAATATGTGCATGAAGCAACATGGAAAAACAACTTTTTAAGCAATACCGGCATTGGTTTAGTTTGTCAAATGATGCTGACAACCTGAACTTACATTTTTCTCAGCAACAAAGCAATTGCAAGATACAAGTAAAGGATGGAGTTATCACTGGTATCTAGTAACTAGCCATCTGATTGTCTGCAAACAGAAAACAACAATGTATCTTTCTAACTATGCTTGGCTCTTCACTGTGAGCTCCCCGTAAGTGAAATGAGTTCCTTACCTAACCTGTGCCTAACCCTAATCCTGAAAAGTCACAGAACTCGTCGACCCTCTGTCTATGGTAGTTTCCAACAATGTCACGGTTGACTCAAGGCAACTCTCCCAGTCATTGCCCTAATAGCGTCCATTTTCTTAATCCACATCTAGTTCTTTCTTTTAAAAAAAAGCCCAGTCCTTCCTGTTTGTTCCAGGACTCTCTGATAATTGTCTTTGGTGTTTTTAGCTTTTATTGATAGCACACGTGTGTCCTCTGGTTTCTCTGACTGCCCATCAGAGAGCTCCAGTAAAACCTAATTTCTAATCTCACCTGTAGCTCCAACTTCACTTGTCAGCCTCGCAGCTCTAAAAGGTCAAAAATGTACCATGTTGTTGTCGCAGTGTATTGCCTTACCTGAAGCCTTTATTATTTATTTTATAAAATAGAAATATACACCATTGCTGTTGTGGGGTTTATAAGATTAAGATTAAGATGAACTTTATTCATCCCCGTGGGGAAATTGAATTGTAATAGCACCCTATACAGAGCATAGAAACAGAATAAATAAATACAGATAAGATTAGAACGTTATAAGCATATACTGTATACAGCATATATTATAAGCATATATATATATATATAATATATACATAATATAATATATACACATTATAAGCATTATAAGCATATGTACATGAATTTAGAATAAAATAGAAATAAAATTACAACATTAACATTACACAATTATTGTTATTGGCTGGGTTTTGATTAATTATACAGTCTGATAGCGGATGGCAGGAATGACTTCCTGTACCGTTCCTTCGAGCAGCGAGGCTGCAGGAGTCTGCTGCTGAAGCTGCTTCTCAGTTTGTCCACTGTGTTATGGAGGGGGTGGGAGGGATTGTCCATGATTGTCCGCAGTTTCAACACCATCCTGTCCCTCACCACCTTGTCCAAGTTTGCCAGTCTACAGCCAACAACAGACCCTGCCTTTTAATGAGTTTGTTGAGTCTGTTGGCATCCTTTGCTTTAATGCCTGCACCCCAGCACACTGCAGCAAAGAAGATGGTGCCAGCCATGACAGACTGATAGAACATGTGGAGCATCCTGCTGCAAACACTGAAGGACCTGAGTCTCCTGAGGAAATAGAGTCTGCTCATGGCCTTCTTGTAAACAGCATCGGTGTTTGTGGACCACTCCAGTTTATTGTCCAGCTGAACACCCAGGGACCTGTAGGATGAGACTATTTCCACATCCTTCCCACTAATGCAGACTGGGGAGGGAGGGGACTTGCTTTTTCTGAAGTCCACCACCATCTCCTTCGTCTTGGTCACGTTGAGCTGCAGAAGGTTCTCCCTGCTCCACCTGACAAAACTCTCCACAAGGTCCCTGTATTCATCGTCCTGTCCATTCTCCACACACCCGACTATGACTGTGTCATCCGAGTACTTCTGGAGGTGACATGTCTCAGAGTGGTACTGGAAGTCAGCTGTGTAGGTGGTGAACAGAAAGGGGGAGAGCACAGTTCCTTGAGGAGCTCCTGTGTTGCTCATCAGGGGGTCGGACACACAGCTCCGCAGTCTCACAAACTGTGGTCGACCTGTCAGGTAGTCCTCGATCCAAGAAACAAGGGGAGCATCCAAGGTAGTTTTCTCTGTCAACTGGACTGGGTTTCTTCTCTTGAAAACTTACTACAGAAACTGGAAAAGGATAAAGCCATTGACAGACCACAATACTACCGTCTATATCCAGGAGAAACCATCCCTTGCATATATGGATTGCCCAAGATCCACAAACCAGGGACCCCTCTCAGACCCATAGTAAGTAGCATCAATTCTGTAACATACAACATTTCCAAATACTTGGCCTCCATCTTGTCTCCCATGGTTGGCAACACCCCACACCACATCAAAAACTCCCAAGACTTTGCTCAAAAGGTCAGTGGACTCACACTACTTCCAGAAGAGACTATGGTATCTTATGATGTCACGTCACTCTTCACGTGCATCCCCACCGCCAGCGCCATAGACACCATCCACAAGCACCTTCTACTGGACAAGAATCTTCCAGAAAGAACAACCTTAACACCGGCCCAAATCTGCACCATGCTGGACCTGTGTTTGAACACCACCTATTTCCAATACAGAGAAGGCTTCTACAGGCAGAAACATGGCTGTGCCATGGGCTCACCAGTATCCCCCATAGTTGCCAATCTATACATGGAGAAGGTGGAATCCCAGGCCCTGACATCCTTCACAGGAACTGCGCCAAGCCACTGGTTCAGGTATGTGGATGACACCTGGGTCAAAATTCAAACACAAGAATTGGAAGCGTTCTCCGATCACCTCAACAAAACAGACGAGCATGTAAAATTCACCCGGGAAGATGTAAAAGGAAACAGTCTGGCCTTTCTGGACTGCGCAGTCAAGATCACTGAGGACAGAAATCTCACCATCGAAGTCTACAGAAAACCTACACATACCGACCAGTACCTTCAGTTTGACTCTAACCACCCACTGGAACACAAGTTGGGAGTGATCAGAACTCTTCAACACCGGGCCAGAGAAATACCCACCACATCCCAAGGCAGAAAGAAGGAACAGGACCACATTAAGACAGCTCTCAAAACATGTGGCTACCCAGACTGGGCCTTCACCAAAACCTCAAGAAAGCGAGACCCCAGCAAAGGAGAGGAGGACAGAAACAAACGCCGCAGCATTTCCATCCCCTACCTGTCCGGAGTCTCGGAGAAGTTTAGGAGGATCCTCCAGAAACACGACATACCGGTTCATTTCAAACCCAGCAACACTCTCAGACAGAGGTTAGTACACCCAAAGGACAAGACACCAAGACCCAAACAAAGTAATGTTGTTTATGCTGTACAGTGTCAAGAGAAATGCAAGGAACTGTACATTGGGGAAACCAAACAACCTCTCTACAGAAGAATGGCACAACACAGACGCGCCACTTCTTCAGGTCAAGATTCAGCAGTCCACTTACACCTAAAGGACAGTGGGCACTCCTTCGAGGACAGCCAAATAAGGATACTGGCCAGAGAAGACCGCTGGTTTGAAAGGGGGGTCAAGGAAGCTATCCATGTCAAATTGGAAAAACCATCCTTAAACAGAGGTGGTGGCCTGAGGCACTTCCTATCACCCACATACAATGCAGTCCTCCACTCCTTCCAACAGCAAAACAAACATTCACACCATTCCAGGAGACCCAGTGACTCACCACCATGTGATCCAGCAGACAAAGGGGAGACACCTCAACAGAAACTAGGTGAACGACTTGACCAACGACCCTGCTAACGACTCTCAGGTGACCACCCAGATCATTAGCATGCAAATGGTCCACAGGGGCTATATATTTTCAAGCTCTTTCCCCAGCGATTTCAGAACTGAAGAAGCCTTCTGGATAGAAGGCAAAACGTTTTCAAGAGAAGAACCCCAGTCCAGTTGACAGAGAAAACTACCTTGGATACAATGACCTGGATGATTGAGAATCTACACAGACAAGGGGAGCATCCATCTGCATGTTCTCTAACTTAGCCCTCAGCAGTCTTGGCTGGATGGTGTTGAAGGCAGAAGAGAAGTCGAAGAACATGACCTGCACTGTGGTGTTTAGTCTGTCCAAGGAGGAGTAAGCCCTCTGTAGCAGGTATATCAGTGCGTCATCAACCCCCACCTTGGGCTGATAGGCAAACTGCAGAGGGTCCTGAAAGGGGCTCACCAGAGGTCTGAGGTGTGACAGCACCAGCTGCTCCATGACCTTCATAATGTGGGAGGTCAGTGCTATTGGCCTGTAGTCACTCGGTGCCACAGGATGGGTCTTCTTCGGCACTGGGACCAGGCAGGATGTCTTCCAAAGCACTGGGATCCTCTGAAGATGAAGGCTCTGGTTGAACAGGTGCTGCAGTATTCCACACAGCTGCCTGGAGCAGCTCTTCAGCACTCGTGGGCTGATGCCGTCCGGTCCGGCAGCCTTTCTCTGGTTGAGCCTCTCTAGCTCTCTCCTCACCTGGCCAGACGTGAAGGATAGTCCTGTCGGGGGGAGTGGGATGTTGGAATCCATGTAGGGTGTCAGCAGGGGGGAGGGGGAAGAAGTTGGCAGAGGTGTTAGGGGCTCTGGGAGGTATGAAGGGGACCCATTGTTATCCAGAGGAATATTGGGACAGCTGGGGGAGGGGGAGCTAGAATCAAACCTGTTGAAAAACTGGTTCAACTCATTAGCTTGGTCCACATTCCCATCAGCTGAGCATATTCCTTTCTTCTGGAAGCCAGTGATTGTTCTCATCCCACTCCAAACATCCCTGGTCTGGTTCCTCTCCAGTCTCTCCTTCAGCTTCTTCCTATTGGCGTCCTTGCTCTCCTTCAGACTGCGTTTCAGTTCCTTCTGTACACTCCTGAGCTCAGCCGGGTCCCCGGCAGTGAAGGCCCTCTTCTTCTTGTTCACAAGGGCCTTCAGGTCACTTGTCACCCATGGTTTGTTGTTTGGGTAACAGCGTACCTTCATGGTGGAGACAGAGTTCTCAGTGCAGAACTTGATGTAGTCAGAAACACAGTCTGTCAGTCCATCCAGGACCTCACCATGTGGTTCACAGAGAGCAGACCAGTTGGTGGTCTCCAGGGCATCCCGCAGACAGTCCATGGCACCATCTGACCATTTCCTAACAGTCCTCACAGTGACTGATTGCTGCTGAACCACAGGTGTGTATGATGGGGAGAGCAGCACGAGATTATGATCAGACTTGCCTAGCGGAGGGAGTGCAGTGGAAGTGTATGCACTGGTGACATTAGCATACAGTAAATCCAAAGTCTTCCTGTCTCTCGTGCTGCACTGGACATATTGATGGAATGTAGGGAGAGTGGACTTAAGGGAGGCATGATTGAAGTCACCTTTGATGAGGATAAAGGCTCCGGGATGTTTAGTCTGCAGGTCAGCCGTGACAGAGTGAATAACGTCACAGGCCGTGTCCGCTTTACCGGTCGGAGGAATATAAACGGTGATGGCGATGACATTAGTAAACTCCTGTGACAGATAGTATGGACGGAGTCCGATAGCAATAAGTTCCACGTCTGGATTGCACACGCGCTCCTTGACGTGAATATGCTCCGGGTTGCACCACCTGTTGCTAACAAACACAACCAGTCCCCGTCCTTTCTTCTTACCGGCCGCTGTGGTGTCTCGGTCCGCTCGCACAGTGGTGAAACCAGTGATCGTCACATTAGAGTCCGGTATCAGTCCATGGAGCCATGTCTCCGTGGAACACATGATACTGGCCTCTCTGTACTCCCGCTGGGTCCGTGTGAGCGCCTCCAGCTCGTCCATCTTATTTGCCAGGGACCTGACATTCCCCGTTATGACCGCGGGGACGCAGGGTTTAAAACGTTGCCTCTTCATCCTCTGTTTAACTCCAGCCTTAGTCCCTCGTCGTTTCCTCCTCAGCTCCTTCGGGATTTGGGGCTTCTCTCCGACCACGAAGGATGGTGGTCTTAGAGCCATCAGCTGGTCTCGCGTGTAGACAATACCGGTCCGCTTCTCGGCACAGCTGATGGGGATAACCCAAGCACCGCAAAACAGAGAAAAAAGTATTCGAGCCTCCAGAACATGGTGTCTGAATACTCCAGTTGAAAATGGAAAGAAAGTAAATCCAAATAGAAAAGAATGTAAACAAGTATAGAAAACACTACAAAAATTTAAAAAATAACAATTAAGTTTAGGGAGCTACTACTGGCTGCCGCCTGAGACAGCGCCATTTTGAAGATGGCGCTTTTGAAGATTATAAAATGAGAACTTTAAGTTTTCTAAAATCTGTTGCTCTTGTGACTCATCAATGACGTGAGTCCCTCGGACAATCAGGGCATTACTAGACCATCATTAAAATACTTGGCATGCTTGGAACCCCTAGCCAATCAGGACATAAAAAGTACCTGTCACCCTGGTACCCCTAGTGGAAAATCATCTAAACTGTGTGGAGTCGAGTCGCACTGATGAAGTACCATTTGAAAAGCGGCATAAAGTAATATTGATGTACAAAACAGCCATATCTGATTATTGATAACCCTGCATTATATGCAGAGTAGAATTAGCAGATTATTTTACATTTATAGCCATTTAGACACCTTTATTAGTTCTGTGCAGCCCTTATCAGATTTGTTGAAAATGGATGAAAGGGATGAAAAAGTGATTTAAATTTGAATGTCACGATGACAGCTGAGCACTGTCGTGTCCCTCGGTCAGATTTTCAGAAAAATTCGATCTGGCCATTAGTTTTCAACAACAACAAAAACAACAACACATATAGAACAACTTATATGTCCAATAATGCCACAAGGAACACAAGAGTCCATATAGCACCATGGTTGAGATGGTGAGCAAGTACACAAAAACATTGTCAAACACATAGATACAATTGACATGGGATGCGATGAGTCTCAGGGATGAATGCAAAACTGAAAGTAAGTTTTCAACAAGGTTGGCAAGCAATATCTGGATGCAGGAGTAGAGCTAATGAGGCCCATGCGGGAGCTGTAAGAGTAGCAAGAAATATTTGAAGATGGTGTACACAGCCTGGGGAAATAGCCTGGGGGGTTGTCAACAACCATGTCCAGCAAGCAGAGATCCAGGTTAGCCAAAAGCTGCAGCTCACATTAACCTGGGCCACTAACTATACAAAGACTGGGTAACACTGCAGTTTTTTACAAGCATCCAAACATTTAAGGCTGGAGATTCGACAATTAGCAGCAGAGGCAAGTTTAAACCATGCGTCCACTGAACCCATCCATGAAGAGTGCCAACATCTGCATTACATATTTTAACAATTGTCTCAGATCTTTTTAGATGTCTCATGATTTTTTACATCTGTCTTGCCTTGCATAACGAAAATCTAGGTTTGTAACTGGGATACTGATGGCATGCATTAACATGCTTAACGTCAGCTGGTAACATATTGCGTCACGTCCTGTCTTCTCAATCGTTCGTTGGTTGCATTGTGCACGGGGTGTTGTATTCACTTAATATTGAACACTTTGAACACTTTGTGTGTTGTATTCACTTTAATTAAAATTTGAACACTTGGGACATTCTAGTCACCTGATAACAACAGTGAGAAATAACCCACATTAAACAAATACAGGGCTTCGCCGATTATTAGCGCTAGCATGGCCTCACCATCTGTTTCACCCAGTGTCTTTGTCTGTTCAGCGTGTGAAATGTTTAGTTACTCCTCTGCCTCCCTTAGTGAAGGGAATAGGTGCAGAAAGTGTAGTTTATTTACAGCTATGGAGGCGAGACTTAGCGAGCTTCTGCAGCTTGGAGTTAGCTGGAGTTGCGTCAGGTAGCCAGAATAAGCTAGCTGCTGCGGAGCCACCTAGCGTAGCTACAGCTAGCGGTCCCCTGGCAGCAGCTGAGCAGCCGGCTAGCCAGGGTGGCTGGGTGACGGTTCGTAGGAAGTGTAGCCCAAAACAAAGGCCCACGGTGCACCACCACCCGCTTCCCGTGGCCAACCGCTTTTCCCCATTCGGTGAAACACCCGCTGAGAAACCGACCCTGGTAATTGGCGACTCTGTTTTGCGCTACGTGAAGCCGACTCCAGCGACCATAGTCAAGTGCATTCCGGGGGCCAGAGCGGGTGACATAGAAGCAAATTTATGGCTGCTGGCGAGACGTAAACGTAAATTTGGTAAAGTTATTATTCACGTTGGAGCCAACGACACCCGGCTTCGTCAGTCGGAGGTCACTAAAATTAACTTGGAGTCGGTGTGTAACTATGCAAAAACGATGTCGGACTCCGTAGCATTCTCTGGTCCCCTCCCCAATCTGGCCAGCGATGAGATGTTTAGCCGCATGTCATCGCTTCGTCGCTGGCTGTCACGGTGGTGTCCCGAAAACCAGGTGGCCTTTATAGACAATTGGAGCACTTTTTGGGGAAAACCTGGTCTGATTAGGAGAGACGGTGTCCATCCCACACGGCATGGTGCCTCTCTCATTTCTAGTAATTTGGCGGATTTTATTAGACCCAGAGTGACCTGACAATCCAGGGTCCAGACCAGGATGCAGAGTTGTAGTCTTACACACCTCTTTGCTGCTTCCTTAGAACCCTCATCTGCCAACAATAACATATTTAACACTATAGAGGTAGTCTCTGTTCCACGGTTAAAAGTTCACCAAGCACAGAGCAGGGGAGCGGTCAATCACCATAATCTTATTAAAATTAATACTAAAGCACAAATTGGAGAAACTAATATCACAATTAAGTGTGGACTGTTAAATATTAGATCTCTTTTGTGTAAATCCCTGTTAGTGCACGACCTGATAGCGGATCATCACATTGATCTATTTTGTCTTACTGAGACCTGGCTTCAGGAGGAGGAGTATGTTAGCTTAAATGAATCTACTCCTCCTACCCATCTTAATTATCATATTCCACGTGTTACTGGTCGAGGAGGGGGAGTGGCAGCAATCTATCACTCCAAGTTATTAATTAATCCTAGACCAAAATATGGCTCCAGTTCATTTGAAAGCCTGACTCTTGGCATCACCCATCTGAACTGGAAGGCAGAAAAGCCACTTCTGCTGGGCCACATTCAGAGTTCCTGTCTGAGTTCTCTGATTTCTTATCTGACTTGGTCCTTAGAACGGACAAAGTCGTTATCATTGGAGACTTTAATATCCATGTAGATGTTGTAAATGACAGCTTTAGAAATGGCTTCATTTCATTACTTGAGTCAGTTGGTTTCCTCCAGCAGATAAACCAACCAACTCATAACTTCAACCACACCCTAGATTTAGTTCTGACTTATGGTGTTGAGGTAGAACATGTGTCAGTGTTCCCTCAGAACCCAGTCCTGTCAGACCATTCTTTGATCACTTTCACATTTATGATTAAGGATTCTTCTATCCTCAGAACAAAGTCTTACTATAGCAGATGTCTTTCAGATAATGCTGTAGCTAAGTTTAAGGAAGTGATCCCTGTGCTAATCCCAGGACCACCGTGTGTTTCCCCAGGGATCAGTCATTATAATCTTAGCCCTGCTGAGGTTGACTCTGTTGCTGAAGGTACAGCAACCTCACTGAGAATCACGCTTGATTCTGTTTCCCCCCTGAAAAAGAAAATAGTAAATCAGAGGAGGTGTGCCCCCTGGTATAATTCACATATCAGGACCCTCAAGCAGAAAGTGCGAAGACTGGAAAGGAAGTGGCATTCCTGTAAAATAGACAGCTATCATGTAGCCTGGAAAGACTGTCTATTAGTTTACAAAAAGGCCCTCTGTAAGGCTAGAACAGCTTAATTTTCTTCTTTAATTGAGGAAAATAAGAGCAACCCCAGGTTTCTTTTCAGCACTGTGGCCAAATTAACTAAGAGTCACAGTGTTTTAGATCCACGTATCTCGTCTTCCCTTAGTGGTGAAGACTTCATGAGCTTCTTCACTGATAAAGTTCTAGCTATCAGAGAAAAAGCTAACCAGGCCATCCCAACAACTGGACCATCACCAGATGTGCTGACTGTGGGAACATACAGGTTCTCCAACGAGCCCTTAAACTCCTTCAGCCCTATATATTTTTCTGAGGCGTCTTTGCTAATTCAGAAATCCAAGACCACCACGTGTCTTTTAGATCCCATCCCAACACACCTGTTGAAGGATGTTTTACCATTGATAGGCAGTTCTATCCTGGACCAGATCAATGGTTCTTTAGTGTCAGGTTATGTACCCCAGTCCTACAAGGTGGCAGTGATTAAGCCGTTGCTTAAAAAACCATCACTAGATCCTGATGTATTAGCAAATTATAGGCCGATATCCAACCTTCCTTTTATCTCTAAAGTTCTTGAGAAGGTGGTGGTGAATCAGTTACTGGAGCACCTGCAGAGGAACAGCCTGTTTGAGATGTTTCAGTCAGGCTTTAGAGCTCATCACAGCACAGAAACAGCACTTCTTAAAGTTACTAATGATCTTCTCATAGCTTCAGATCATGGACTGGTCTCTATGCTGGTTCTGCTGGACCTCAGTGCTGCTTTTGATACAATTGATCACATCATCCTGTTACATAGACTGGAACATGTGATTGGGATTAAAGGGACAGCACTAGACTGGTTTAGATCATACTTATCTGATAGATACCAGTTTGCTCATGTCCATGGTATTCCCTCTTCATACAGTAGGGTTAGCCATGGGGTTCCACAAGGTTCTGTACTTGGACCAATCCTTTTCACCTTGTACATGCTTCCCTGAGGGAACATTATTCGGCAGCATGGGATAAATTTTCATTGTTATGCCAATGACACTCACCTTTATTTATCCATAAAACCAGAGGAGACAGAGAAGTTAGTGAAGCTTCAGACCTGTCTTAAAGACATAAAGTCCTGGATGTCTTCAAATTTCCTCCTCCTTAACTCAGGAAAAACTGAGGTCATGGTGTTTGGTCCTGAACCTCTCAGGGATAGATTAGATCACATGATCACTCTAGATGGTATCTCATTAACATCTAGTCTCTCTGTAAGGAATCTAGGAGTAACTTTTGATCAAAATCTCTCCTTCAACTCACACATTAAATTAGTCTCTAGAAATGCCTTTTTTCACCTGAGGAACATCTCAAAGATCAGGAAGCTACTGACGCGGCCTGATGCTGAAAAGTTAATTCATGCTTTTGTTACTTCCAGGCTGGACTATTGTAATTCTTTATTATCAGGGTGTCCAAAGAACTCTTTAAGAGGCCTCCAGCTGATCCAAAATGCTGCAGCCAGAGTTCTGACAGGTATTGACAAAAGAGATCACATAACTCCTGTAATGGCATCGCTTCATTGGCTGCCCATTAAATTTAGAATAATTTTTAAAACCCTTCTTTTGACCTACAAGGTTTTCAGAGGCTTAGCTCCATCCTACCTGGAGGAGCTAGTGATACCTTATCAGCCCAATAGACCGCTCCGCTCTCAGAATGCTGGTCTACTTGTGGTTCCCAGAGTTTCTAGGAGTAGAATGGGGGGCCGAGCATTTAGCTACCAGGCCCCCTGCTATGGAACCAGCTCTCTGTCCAGGTACGGGAGGCTGACTCCATCGCTACTTTTAAGATCAGACTTAAAACCTACCTCTTTGAAAAGCTTATTGTTGCTAATTCTGTAGTTCCAGTTACTATCATAGACAGACAAATGATCATACTTAGGGGGTCGTCTAATCGTTAGGTCACATCTTAGTTATGCTGTTATAGGCCAAGGCTGCCGGGGTCCAGAAACATGATCACCTGACAGGCCTCTGTCACTCCACTGGGTCATGGTTTCCTCTCCTCTCCTCTCCTTTCCTCTCCTTTCCTCTCCTCATCAAGCAGACTAGTTATGCTGATTCTTGTGTAGTTTTTCTGCTCCCCCCCCCCCCCCCTCTATTTATTTACAGGTATCGCCACCCTCGGAGCTGCATAATGACCTCCAGCCCCGCTGAAGTGATTGTACATCATATTTTTTGTGTGTGTTTCTGTGCTCTGTGCCCGTCATGGTTTCCTCTCCTCTCCTCTCCTTTCCTCCTTTCCTCCTTTGCATGATGACCTCCGGCCCCGCTGACCTTGTCTGGGGTTAGGCCTTGGGATTCTGGAAAGTGCCTTGAAACAATTTTGATTGTATAAGACGCTATATAAATAAAGATTGATTTGATTTGATTTGACTTAGAGATAAGGTGAGAAGCTCGGAGTTCAACCGCTGCTTCTCCACATCGAGAGGAGTCAGTTGGGGTGGCTTGGGCATCTGGACAGGATGCCTTCCGGACGTCTCCCTTTAGAGGTGTTCTGGACATGTCCCACCGGGAGGAGGCCTCGTGGCCGGCCCATCTTTTGCCTGGCTTGGGAGCAGCTGGGGGTCCCCCCGGAGGAACTGATGAAAGTGGCTGGGGAGAGGGCTGTTTGAGCATCCCTCCTGAAGCTGCGACCCGGATAAGCAGGAGAAAACTAAACGAAACAAAAAACTGTCTTAATGGATGTGAGGTCCGTCTTTTTAAATTGCCCAACACCATTAATCCTATAGTTCCCAGTTCAGCTCTTGTTTACCACACGTCAGAAATCTCTGTGTCTGTGTGTGTGGGTGTATGTCTAACCCTAAAACAAAGGTACCTCATCCGGTTCTGTAAACCCTGTTTGCTGGAGTTCCTCCTCTTCACAGTGTTAGACATGGTAAGCTCCTTTTTTTCTCTTTCTTTCTCTTGCCAGCCTTCTCTTCTTTTCTTGGTAGAAATTGCTGCTCTGACCAACTTTCTCTTCCTCTCTTCAAATCTCTCATCCACACTGAACCAGTGCTGGAGCTCATTCTGAATATATGTGTGTTGTCAGAGGCTTTCTTCACACACACACACACAAGAACACACACACACACACACACTCACTCACACACACACACACCCCTCGGACTCGGACAGAGCAGGTGGTTTAGACGTCTTTATTCTGCATCCAGCAGACAATACTAATTGGCGTGTTGAACAGTGCATCAAATCAAGGGCTAACCATGCCCATCACCCCATGCATCACCTGGGTGTGAGATGCACCCCAATGTGTCCGCCACACAGCCCCCCCTGAACACCCAGAAGGGAAACAGCAGAAAGAGGGAAAAGAAAAAGAAAAATTTTATATATCAGTCCCTGACAGGGGGTTTAATCAGCCTGCCATAACGGCTGCGGCGCCCCTCTTCTGGGAACGCAGATGAGTCGCAGGCAGGAGAAACAAAGTCCACAGCAGGCTGTAAATTAGAACAAAGATCATCAGACGGGACATTCTGGACCTTGGGTGGATGGCCCCGACGGGGGACCTGAGTCGGCAACACATCCTGCCCAACCAGCAAATGCGCCGGCTTCAGCCTATCCAACGTGACCCGCTCCGACCGACCACCCATATCGAGCACGAAACTCTTCGCCCCTGTCTCAAGCACCCGGAATGGGCCGTCGTACGGAGGGCGAAGGGGTGACCGGTGGGCGTCATGTCGTACAAAAACAAAACGAGCCGTTGCCAAGTCCGTCGGTACAAACGACTGCGGGAAACAGTGGAGCACAGGGGATGGAACCAGAGCAGGCCCAGCCGAAAAGGAACTTCTGGCAGGAAAGTTACAAGGAGGCGCACTCTCCAGCAGAAATTCCCCTGGAACACGAAGCGGTTGTCCCAAGACCAATTCCACAGGCGAAGCATCCAAATCCTCTTTAGGAGCTGAACACAAACCGAGCATCACCCAAGGTAAACGATCCACCCAGCTGTCATCCGAAAGCGCGGCACGCAATGCTGCCTTGAGTGAACGGTGAAAGCGTTCACAAAGCCCGTTAGCCTGAGGATGGTACGCGGTGGTACGGTGAACCTGTGTGCCCAATGACCTAGCCATAGATGACCAGAGTTTAGAAACAAACTGAGGTCCCCTGTCAGAAGTAATGTCGGAAGGGGAGCCAAAACGTGCGACCCAAGCAGAAAGAAATGCTCGAGCAACGTCTGCCGATATCGTGGAGGAAAGAGGGACCACCTCCGGCCACCTGGTGGTGCGATCCACCATAGTGAGCAGATGAGTGTACCCGTGGGACGGAGGTAAGGGTCCCACCAGGTCCACATGCATGTGGTCAAACCGTCTGGCTGGAATTGCGAATGTTTCAAGGGGTGCCATGGTGTGCTGGTGAACCTTAGCATGCTGACATGCCACACAGGCTGCTGCCTATTCCCTGACCTCTTTGCGAAGGCCACGCCAAACAAACGACACTCACCAGTTTCACCGATGCACGGACCCCCGGGTGTGAGAGGGAATGGACCATATCAAAGACCCTGTGGCGCCAGGCCACCGGGACTACAGGTCGGGGACGACCGGTGGAAACGTCACAAAGGAGGGTAGGACTGCCATCCTGTACTACAGCTTTCTCCAGCTTCAAGCCTGTACCCGTGGACTCAAGAGCCCGTATCTCCGGGTCCCCAGACTGGTCAGCCACCATGGCAGAGAAATCCAGCCCTAAGTGCACAGGACAAGAATTCCTGAGAGGAGGACAAGGTCACCTGCAGATCTCCCGTCTGCGACCGGGAATCCTCCTCTGGCTCAGAAGCTGGAGCAGCAGTAGGGCTGACAGCACGCACCCCTCGATGAGGAAAACCCCCGACCATGCTGTGAGAGGGCTGATCTGGATGCTGCCGATGAAAGTCACGGAGGAGCTGTCAGTCCAAAATGTGACGAGCAGGAACCCAAGATCTCTCTTCTGGGCCATAACCCTCCCAGTCAACGAGATACTGAAGGCCTCTGCCACGAACACGGGAGCGAATGATGCGGCGCACAGCATAGGTGAGTCCCCCATCGATGAAGCGAGGAGGAGGCGGTGGAGGAGCAGCAGGCACCAGAGGGCTCTCTCGGACAGGCTTGACCTTGGACACATGGAAGGTTGGGTGAACCCTGCTTGAGCCTGACTGCCACAGGATTGATGACTCTTTCGATGGGGAACGGTCTGATGAACTTGGGAGCCAGCTTGTTGGACTCCACCCGCAGTGGAGAGCCAGACCTTCTGGCCCACCTGATATTCTGGAGCTTGGGAACGACGACGGTTGGCAGCAGAGGAGTAGCGGCCAGCAGTCTTCAGGAGGGAGGCTCTAGCTCGGGCCCAGGTCCAATGACAGCGATGGAGGAAGGCTTGAACTGAAGGGCAAGAGGCCTCCTTCTCCAGGGCTGGGAAGAGGGGTGGCTGATACCCATAGGCACACTGAAAAGGAGACAGGCCTGTGGCAGAGCTTGTCAAAGTGTTGTGAGCCAGGCTTCAGATCAATACAGCAGTCGTAGGGGCGGTGGGGGGGGGGGGGCAGCGAGGTAGCTTTGGTCTTACTGAACACCTCCCTGAGGTCGTGGTACTCAGCAGGGACTCTGGCCAGGTCCAGGCAGGTGCTGGGGAGCGTAGTCTGGCATTGATGCATCCCGAAGGCAGACCTGGTGGCAGAAACCGCTCCAGCTGGGGATAGTGGCTGTGGTCCAGTCGACATGCGGGTTGTGTTTGCGGAGCCATGGAAAGCCCAGGATCAGAGGAATGTTGGATGAGGGCAGGAGATGAAACTGGATGGTCTCATGATGGTTACCAGAAATCAGCATGTGAACAGGGGCAGTCTGGTGGGCAACCGTTCCCAGAAGATGACCATCCAGGGCCCTGGCAGGAATCGGTGGGTTGAGGGGAATCCTCTCTAGCCCGAGTTGCATAGCCAAGCCCTTGTCCATAATATTGCCATCGGAACCGGAGTCAATGAAGGTGGCCAGGGTGTGAGAGTCATCAGCGAGAAGAAGCTTGGCTAGAAAGACGGGGCGTTTAATCTGAGAGGAAGATTTCACTCCCACATGACTCACCAGGACTTCCTCATTCACTGGTGAGCTCTGCCTTTTAACGGACAGAGAGAGATAAAATGTCCATACTTGCCTGCAGTACATAGAGAGGTTCCCCATCTGGCGACGCTGACGCTCCTCTGGTGTGAGTCTGGTGCGACCCAGTTGCATCGGTTCTGGGTCAGCAGGAACAGGGGCCGAAGCGGAGGGGAAATTCAGGCGGTGAGCTGCCGTGGAAGGTGCGGGGTTCTGTCTTCTGTCTCGAGCTGTCCTTTCTCTTCTCCGGGCCCTGACACGGAGATCCAGTCGAGTACTGAGCTCGATGAGTTCATCCAGTGTGGCAGGTAGAGGGTAAGAAACCAGTTCGTCCTTGATATATTCTGCTAAACCATGCAGAAAGGCATCCCGGAGTGCAGCCAGGTTCCAGTCACTCTGACGAGCCTTGGTCCGGAAGTCGATGGAGTAATCTGCCACGGACTGATTCCCCTGCCGTATGGAGAGGAGCCCTGAAGTGCCATCTGGACCCGTAGCTCCCAGCCCAAAGACCTTGCGCAGCACCTCCGAGAAGGCCTGGAATGAAGCACAGGCAGGATTCTGCCTCTCCCACTCTGCAGTTCCCCAGAGGATAGCTCTTCCTGTCAGGTTGCTGATGACGTATGCCACCTTGGCTCCCTCAGTGGCAAATGTGTGTGGCTGCAGACTGAAGAGCAGAGAACAGGAAGTCAGGAAGGGACGACAGAGCTTGGGATCCCCATTGTAGCGCTCTGGGGCCTCCAGCCGGGGGTTCTGATATCATCCTCGGCAGCGGTGGAACAGGAGCAGGAGGTGGAGCTGCTGGTGCAGAGACTGTGGCCTCTGGAGAGGAAAGGGTGGAGGTCAGCTGTTGCAGTTGAGCTGTGAGGGCTGTGATGGCCCTGGCTTGGGCCTCCGCAGCTTGTCGGGCATGGGCAGCCGCCTCCTCCAACCGCTGCTCATGAAGCATGAGCACTCCCTCGATTCTTTCAAACCGATCCCGTGGTGACGGTGGTTCTGCTGGGTCCATGACTGGCCAGATTGTACTGTGACGGGTATGGTATGGACCCAAGTGCAGTACAAAACAGGCAATGAACTGATGATCAGTTAACAGGTTTATTAACTGCAATCTGGCAAACAAAGAACAGTTCGAGGGCGGGGCAGTGGACTTGGTCGAGGCAGGCAAAAAGTCAGTAACCGGGAGGCAGGCAGAATCAGGCAAACAATCCAAAGGGAGACTGGCTGAGCTCGTGGTCAAAACAGAAGACAGGGTTAATTTACCGGGGGTCAGGCAGAACAGGCAGGTCGTACACAGGCAGGGTCGATTCCGGGAAGACAGGCAGGTAAACGCTGGAAGGTCAAGCATAGCAGAGAACAATCTGGCACTGAGTGAGTGTGAGGCTGGAGAATATGGTAGGTGAGGTGAGCGGATTGATGAGTGAGGGCAGGTGTGTGATCAGTGACTGAGAGCAGGTGTGGTGATCAGAGGGTGTGGTGTGAGCAGGGCAGTGGAAAAGTACTGAGTCCATGGGCTGGAGCAGAGTGTGAAAAGAAATGCGGTGGCCCAAGAAATCAATCGCCAGCAGACCAAACAGGTATTTTGCTGGGTTTACAATCAGGCCATGATCTGCCAGTCGCTGAAAAACCTGCCCAAGGTGGGTCAGGTACTCATCTGCCGAAGGACTTGCTACCAATATGTCGTCCAAATAGACGAACACAAAGGTGAGGTCACGCAATACCGAGTCCATTAGCTGCTGAAAGGTCTGTGCAGCCCCCTCCAGGCCAAAGGGCATGCGCAGGAACTCTAAAAGCCCAAACGGGGTAATCACGGCAGTCTTAGGCACATCCTCGGCACGCACCGGAACCTAATGATAGCCACGCACCAAGTCTACCTTGGAGAAAATGGTAGTGCCTGCCAAGCGAACGGAAAAATCCTGTATGTGCGGAATGGGGTAATGGTCATGGGATGTGATGTTGTTAAGACGACGAAAATCGCCACAGGGCCGCCAAGTGCCATCCGCCTTGGGCACCATATGGAGCGGAGAGGCCCATGGGCTGTTAGAGTGCCGCACAATCCCTAAACGCTCCATTGTGGTGAATTTCTCCTTAGCCGTCACCAACTTCACAGCGTCGAGTCGCCGAGCGCGTGCAAAAATGGGCGGACCCGCGGTGGGAATGAAGTGCTCCACCCCGTGCTTCGTGACGGCCGTGGAAAACGCGGGCGTAGTAAGCGACGGAAAATCACCAAGCAACTGCTGAAAAACATTGCCCACCGCAGCAAAACTGGCATGTGCCAGCGGCCCAGGTCCCCCCATCAGACATGGAAAGGTGGCAAAACACACAGCATCGATTAGATGTTGGTTAGCGAAATCCACTAGCAGACCATGAGAACACAGAAAATCTGCGCCTATGATGGGAACAGTAATGGAGGCTAACACAAAGTCCCATGTGAAACTGCGTCCAGAAAAACAGTCACCGACCTGGTATCAAATGTCTCAATAGAGGAACCATTAGGAGCAGTCAGTTGGGGGCCTGCGCCCGAGGATGACAGGTTTGCGCTGCCTGGAGGGAGGAGGCTCTTCTGGGAGCCAGAATCCACCAGTAACCGCCGGCCTGACAGGGAGTCTTTGACAAACAGCAGCTCCTCCTGTTCACCAGCGCCCACAGCTGCTACTGAGCGCTGGCCCTGGTGTTTTCCTGCGTCTCGAACGCACATGGAGGAACGCAGCGCCGGGCCTTGTGGCCAAAACGCTGGTGGAAAAAACACAGGTCACTCTTCCTCCTCCGGGAGGAAACTCCAGCCACCATCGCCTCGTCTATGTCCTCTGGTACCAGTAGCTGGGAATCCGCCAACACGCTCTGCACGGAGGTCCTCCTCGCAGTCAGCAGCACACGATCCGCTTCCTCAGCCAAACCACGGAAATCACCAGCAGCCAAACTCGGGGAGTTCGCTAAGGCCGCCCGGACCGGATGTGGAAGTTGGCGCAGGAAAATGTGCGGGAAAAAGAACCCGCCTTTGTCTGAGCCCAGCAATGACAGCATGCTGTCCATAAGGTCTACCGCCGAACCATCGCCCAAACCCAGCAGGGAAAGCAGTTTGTCCACCCTTTCCGTGGCGGATTGGCTGTACCTCCGGAGCAGGAGCTCTTTGATCGCTGCGTACTTTCCGCGCAGTGGCGGGTCCCGCAGCAACTGCATGACACGGCGAGTGGATTGCTGGTCCAGAGCCGCGACCACCAAATAATATTTGGAGTCGTCCTCGGTGACTCCTCGCAGGTGGAAAAACGCTTCAACATGCTGGAACCATGGGGTCGGGTCGCTCTGCCAGAAGTCGGGCAGCTTCACGGACGCGATGATGCTGGCTGGCTGCGTGTGTCGGGGCGACATTGCCGAAGAGGAGATACCATCCTCATGCTGCCTCAAACATGTTCAAAACGGGGTCACCAATGTGGCAGGACGAGGAACGACTCGGACAGAGCAGGTGGTTTAGACGTCTTTATTCTGCATCCAGCAGACAATACTAAATGGCGCGTTGAACAGTGCATCAAATCAAAGGCTAACCACGCCCATCACCCCATGCATCACCTGGGTGTGAGATACACCCCAATGTGTCCGCCACAGTATCATAAAGTTAGACTCAGCCTTGTGTCTCAAATGTTTTATTCTTTCTTTGTCCTTCAAAAACCTTATTTTGGTCATTCATTCAGTAACTGGTTGGTTCTAAACTGGTCAGGGACTCGACTTTGCTGCAAGTCCCCAGTGAGGCTGCTACTATTTTTGATACTGAGTAGCCATTTGTGTTGGTTCTGTTGGACTCAGCCTAGAACACAACGCTGCACAACAGCACCCCTTAACACTAGAAGTCCCAGAGAGCGGCCATTTGGCCTTTTTACCTAGAAAACCCACAAGACGGCCAATTGGCCCCAAGTCCCCCCTGTGGACACTCATTTTGTTATGGAAATGTGGCTGTTAGTGGCACACGGCCGGAGCCACTTGAACCTGTGTGGGGGAGGGGACATACCTTACAGCTCAGGAGGTTCTTTTGAGAGCAAGCTTTAGTTGTGAGATGGATAAATACCTCAGTGAACATAGCCATAAAGACTTAAACTGGACTATGAGCTGTATGCAGTGGAAAGGATCAACAGGAAGGAAGGGAGGGATCAACACACTGACATTTATTGTTAAAAAAACAAAACATATTTACAAAGAATGAAAAAGCAACTTTTTCCCAGTTTTGGTGTGGAGGGTTGTTGCAGAAGTAATTGTTATTTTTTGTGCTAAAAATAGTAAAAAAGAAAAAGAAACCCAAGCATATTTACAAAGAATGAAAAACCATGCATTATGAGTGAAATACATGTGAGCAGTCACTCACAATCCTAGCACTGCCATTGCTCCTTTGGGCATTTCCCACATGTAAATCGGTAGCAGTCAACACAGTGCACAGTTGCATTATTGTCCCTACATTTAATTTTAGCCTGACACTTGGCTCTTTTTCCTAGTTGTGATGTGGAGGGTTGTTGCCGAAATAATTGTTCCTTTTGGGCCTTTTTCTTACCCAAGTGGGTTTGAGCCAACTCTCTTGCAAGCTCCAGCAGGAAATCCACCCGTCTCTCCTGCCTCCCGGTGCATAACTGATAGAGCACGTGTGCATTCAGTGCTGCCATATCTATCATGTTATAGAACACTACTACTGGCCAGCGCCGTGTTCCTACGCGGACAGTGTACTCTCGCACCATCTGGTCCATGACATCGACGCCGCACTTTGTTGTGTTGTAGAGTGTGATGGTGTTTGGCTTCTTTTTGGTGGTATCCTGTGTCTGAATCATGCTGTGCATGCTGCTGACATTCACACAGAAGTAGCCAACATGACTTCACCACTGTAAGGTGTGACCCCCTCACCCCACACACTGCCACTAACAGCCTCATTACCATAACAAAATGAGTGATTAGTGTATTCGGGAAAAGTGGTCAGGCCAAATGGCCTCTGTGTGGGTCTTCTACGTAGACAGAAAAATGCTGGGACTTCTAGTGTTAATATAGGCTGTGTCTAAATCCTGTGTTTTCTTATTACATCTTCATGTACATATTGTTTTGTGTTGATTTTGTCAGTAGTATTTAAACTCTTTTTTTTATTGTTTTGGAGCTGTGTAATTTCCTTCTCAGCTACCATCGCCCACAGCATCAATCACATCTTCTCGTGATAACAGTCCTGGCTGGAGGCAACAAATGTTGGACCAGCTCTGATCTGATGTTACACTAAAGAATAAAGGTGGTTTGGTAGACCCTTTTCTTCTGTAGTTTTGGATCTCCCTCCCTCTCTCTCTTTGCAGGTATGACTGGATCCACAGATCACTCTGAGGTTCTGAAAAGCATCTCGAGACAATCACAATTTTAACATTTGCTATATCAGTACAAGTGGATTAAATGACCTCCTCACATGAACTAATAAGAAGAAAATCTTCAACTTTATTCTTCTGTTGCTCTTTTTCCTCCTCTCAGATGTTCCAGCCAATTCCGTCACCGATGGTGAAAACTGATGAAAATTCTCAAGTTGTCAGCACCATGATTCAGAGGGTCCAAACAGAATTACTTATTATTATAGAAACACAACAAAACACCTGACTGGGTATATAAATAGGCAATAGTGCTACAAGGTTACATAACATAGATGGTTGCTTTACGATGACGATGGGCTTTGTGATCAAAGTCACAGGGTTTTTGATCTTTGGAAGATTTCATTAAAATCCATCCATCCATCCATCCATCCATCCATCCTCTACCGCTTATCCGGGGTCGGGTCGCGGGGGCAGCAGCCTAAGAAGAGAAGCCCAGACTTCCCTCTCCCCAGCTACTTCTTCCAGCTCATCTGGGGGGATCCCCAGGGATTCCCAGGCCAGTCGAGAGACATAGTCTCTCCAACGTGTCCTGGGTCTTCCCAGGGGTCTCCTACTGGAGGGACATGCCCTGAACACCTCACCAGGGAGGCGCCCAGGAGGCATCCTGACTAGGTGCCCAAGCCATCTCATCTGGCTCCTCTCAATGCGGAGGAGCAGCGGCTCAACTCCGAGCTCCTCACGGATGGTAGAGATTCCTACAGAGGAAGCTCATTTTGGCCGCTTGTACCCGTGATCTTGTTCTTTCAGTCATTACCCAAAGCTCATGACCATAGGTGAGGGTAGGAATGAAGATCGACTGGTAAATTGAGAGCTTCGCCTTTGGGCTCAGCTCTCTCTTCACCACTACGGACTGGTGCAGAGTCAGCATTACTGCGGATGCCGCACCGATCCGCCTGTCGATCTCCTGCTCCATTCTTCCCTCACTCGTGAACAAGACCCCGAGGTACTTGAACTCCTCCACTTGGGGCAGGATCTCCTCCTTGACCCGGAGAAGGCACTTCACCTTTTTCCGGTTGAGAACCATGGCCTCGGATTCGGAGGTGCTGATTTTCATCCCAGCCGCTTCACATGCGGCGGCGAACCGATCCAGGACCACATCATATGCAAAGAGCAGAGACCCGATCCTGAGGTCACCAAACTGGACCCCCTCAACACCATGACTGCACCTAGAAATTCTGTCCATAAAAATTATGAACAGAATCGGTGACAAAGGGCAGCCCTGGCGGAGACCAAGCCTCACTGGAAAAGAGTTCGACTTACTGCCAGCAATGCGGACCAAACTCTGACACTGATCGTACAGAGAGCGGACAGCCGTATCAGCGGGCCCGACACCCCATACTCTTGGAGAACCCCCCACAGGACCCCACGAGGGACACGGTCGAATGCCTTCTCCAAGTCCACAAAACACATGTGGACTGGTTGGGCAAACTCCCATGCACCCTCGAAGACCCTGCTGAGGGTGTAGAGGTGGTCCACTGTTCCACGCCCAGGACAAAAATCACATTGTTCCTCTGAATCCGAGGTTCGACTATCCGGCGGACCCTCCTCTCCAGTACCCCTGAATAGACCTTACCAGGAAGGCTGAGGAGTGTGATCCCCCTATAGTTGGAACACACCCTCCGGTCCCCCTTCTTAAAAAGAGGGACTACCACCCCAGTCTGCCAATCCAGGGGCACCGCCCCCGATGTCCACACAATGTTGCAGAGTCGAGTCAGCCACGACAGCCCTACAACATCCAGAGCCTTAAGGAACTCTGGGCGGATCTCATCCACCCCCGGGGCCTTGCCACCGAGGAGTTTTTTGACTACCTCGGCAACTTCAGCCGCGGAGATATGAGAGCCTATCCCCAGGTCCCCAGGCCCTGCTTCCTCATTGGAAGGCGTGCTTGTGGGATTGAGGAGGTCCTCGAAGTATTCCTTCCACCGATCCACAACATCCCGAGTTGAGGTCAGCAGCACACCATCACCAATATACACAGCGTTGACAGTGCACTGCTTCCCCTTCCTCAGACGCCTGATGGTGGTCCAGAACCTTTTCGAGGCCGTCCGAAAGTCATTCTCCATGGTCTCACCGAACTCTTCCCATGCCCGGGTCTTTGCCTCGGCAACCGCCGTAGCTGCACTCCGCTTGGCCTGCCGGTACCTATCTGCTGCCTCAGGAGTCCCACAGGCCAGTAAGGCCCGATACGACTCCTTCTTCAGCCTGACGGCATCCCTCACCACTGGTGTCCACCAGCGGGTTCGGGCATTGCCGCCACGACAGGCACAAACCGCCATGCGGCCACTGCACGGGTCAGCCGCCTCAACAATGGAGGCACGGAACATGGTCCACTCAGACTCAATGTCCCCCGCCTCCCCCGGGACATGGTCAAAGCTCTCCCGGAGGGGTGAGTTGAAGCTCCTTCTGACAGGAGACTCTGCCAGGCATTCCCAGCAGACCCTCACAATACGTTTGGGTCTGCCGAGTATGTCCGGCACCCCCCCCCACCACCACCATCGGAGCCAACTCACCACCAGGTGATCAGTTGACAGCTCTGCCCCTCTCTTTACCCGACTGTCCAGAACATGCGGCCGCAAATCCGATGACACGATCAATCAATCAATCAATCTTTATTTATATAGCGTCTTATACAATCAAAATTGTTTCAAGGCGCTTTCCAGAATCCCAGGGCCTGACCCCAGACAAGCAACAGTGGCAAGGAAAAACTCCCCTTTAACAGGAAGAAACCTTGAGCAGGACCAGGCTCATGTAGGGGGACCCTCCTGCTGATGGCCGGCTGGGTAAAGAGAGAGGAAAAGGGGGAGGACAGGTAGAGGATAGGATAGGTAGGAGAGGAGAGGAGAGGGGTAGAGGAGAGGAGAAGTAGAGTGAAGGGGAGGTAGAGGAGAGGAGAAGGAGGAGGAGGGGAAAGAGGAGAGGAAAGAAGAGGAGAGGGAGGGGAAAAGGAGAAGGAGGGAGAGGAGAGGAGAGGAGAGGAGAGGAGAGGAGAGGCACAGAGCACAGAAACACACACAAAAAATATGATGCACAATCACTTCAGCGGGGCCGGAGGTCATTATGCAGCTCCGAGGGCGGCGATACCTGTAAATAAATAGAGGGGGGGGGGGGGGGAGCGAAGCAGAAAAACTACACAAGAATCAGCATAACTAGTCTGCTTGATGAGGAGAGGAAAGGAGAGGAGAGGAGAGGAAAGGAGAGGAAAGGAGAGGAGGAGAGGAAACCATGACCCAGTGGAGTGACAGAGGCCTGTCAGGTGATCATGTTTCCGGACCCCGGCAGCCTTGGCCTATAACAGCATAACTAAGATGTGACCTAACGATTAGACGACCCCCTAAGTATGATAATTTGTCTGTCTATGATAGTAACTGGAACTACTGAATTAGTAACAATAAGCTTTTTCAAAGAGGTAGGTTTTGAGTCTGATCTTAAAAGTAGCGATGGAGTCAGCCTCCCGTACCTGGACAGGGAGCTGGTTCCATAGCAGGGGGGCCTGGTAGCTAAATGCTCGGCCCCCCATTCTACTCCTGGAAACTCTGGGAACCACAAGTAGACCAGCATTCTGAGAGCGGAGCGGTCTATTGGGCTGATAAGGTATCACTAGCTCCTCCAGGTAGGATGGAGCTAGGCCTCTGAGGACCTTGTAGGTCAAAAGAAGGGTTTTAAAAATTATTCTAAATTTAACGGGCAGCCAATGAAGCGACGCCAGTACAGGAGTAATATGATCTCTTTTGTCAATACCTGTCAGAACTCTGGCTGCAGCATTTTGGATCAACTGGAGGCTTCTTAAAGAGTTGTTTGGACACCCTGATAATAAAGAGTTACAGTAGTCCAGCCTGGAAGTAACAAATGCATGAATTAACTTTTCAGCATCATGCCGCGTCAGCAGCTTCCTGATCTTTGTGATGTTCCTCAAGTGAAAAAAGGCACTTCTAGAGACTAATTTAATGTGTGAGTTGAAGGAGAGATTTTGATCAAAAGTTACTCCTAGATTCCTCACAGAGAGACTAGATGTTAATGAGATACCATCTAGAGTGATCATGTGATCTAATCTATCCCAGAGAGGTTCAGGACCAAACACCATGACCTCAGTTTTTCCTGGGTTAAGGAGAAGGAAATTTGAAGACATCCAGGACTTTATGTCTTTAAGACAGGTCTGGAGCTTCACTAACTTCTCTGTCTCCTCGGGTTTCATGGATAAATAGAGCTGAGTGTCATCAGCATAACAATGAAAATTTATCCCATGCTGCCGAATAATGTTCCCTAAGGGAAGCATGTACAATGTGAAGAGGGTTGGTCCGAGTACAGAACCTTGAGGAACTCCATGGCTAACCCTACTGTATGAGGAGGGAACACCATGGACATGGGCAAACTGGTATCTATCAGATAAGTATGATCTAAACCAGTCTAGTGCTGTCCCTTTAATCCCAATCACATGTTCCAGTCTCTGTAACAGGATGCTGTGATCAACTGTATCAAAAGCAGCACTGAGGTCCAGCAGAACCAGCATAGAGACCAGTCCATGATCGGAAGCTATGAGAAGATCATTAGTGACTTTAAGAAGTGCTGTTTCTGTGCTGTGGTGAGCTCTAAAGCCTGACTGAAACATCTCAAACAGGCTGTTCCTCTGCAGGTGCTCCAGTAACTGAGTCACCACCACCTTCTCTAGAACTTTAGAGATAAAAGGAAGGTTGGATATTGGCCTATAATTTGCTAAGACATCAGGATCCAGTGATGGTTTTTTAAGCAACGGCTTAATCACTGTCACCTTGTAGGACCGGGGTACATAACCTGACACTAAAGAACCATTGATCTGGTCCAGGATAGAACTGCCTATCAATGGTAAAACATCCTTCAACAGGTGTGTTGGGATGGGATCTAAAAGACACGTGGTGGTCTTGGATTTCTGAATTAGCGATGACGCCTCAGAAAAATATATAGGGCTGAAGGAGCTTAAGGGCTCGTTGGAGACCCTGTATGTTCCCACAGTCGGCACATCTGGTGATGGTCCAGTTGTTGGGATGGCCTGGTTAGCTTTCTCTCTGATAGCTAGAACTTTATCAGTGAAGAAGCTCATGAAGTCTTCACCACTCAGGGAAGAAGGGATACGTGGATCTAAAACACTGTGACTCTTGGTTAATTTGGCCACAGTGCTGAAAAGAAACCTGGGGTTGTTCTTATTTTCCTCAATCAAAGAAGAAAAATAAGCTGTTCTAGCCTTGCGAAGGGCCTTTTTGTAAACTAATAGACAGTCTTTCCAGGCTACATGGTAGCTGTCTATTTTACAAGAATGCCACTTCCTTTCCAGTCTTCGCGCTTTCTGCTTGAGGGTCCTGATATGTGAATTATACCAGGGGGCACACCTCCTCTGAGTTACTATTTTCTTTTTCAGGGGGGCAACAGAATCAAGCGTGATTCTCAGTGAGGTTGCTGCACCTTCAGCAATAGAGTCAACCTCAGCAGGGCTAAGATTATAATGATTGATCCCTGGGGAAACACACAGTGGTCCTGGGATCAACACAGGGATCACTTCCTTAAACTTAGCTACAGCATTATCTGAAAGACATCTGCTATAGTAAGACTTTGTTCTGAGCATAGAAGAATCCTTAATCATAAATGTAAAAGTGATCAAAGAATGGTCTGACAGACTGGGTTCTGAGGGAACACTGACACATGTTCTACCTCAACACCATAAGTCAGAACAAGATCTAGGGTGTGGTTAAAGCTGTGAGTTGGTTGGTTTATCTGCTGGAGGAACCCAACTGACTCAAGTAATGAAATGAAGCCATTTCTAAAGCTGTCATTTATAACGTCCATATGGATATTAAAGTCTCCAATGATAATGACTTTTTCCGTTCTAAGGACCAAGTCAGATAAGAAATCAGAGAACTCAGCCAGGAACTCTGAATGTGGCCCAGCAGGGGGCCGATAAACAACTACAAACAGAAGTGGCTTTTCTGTCCTCCAGTTCAGATGAGTGATGCCAAGAGTCAGGCTTTCAAATGAACTGAAGCTATGTTTTGGTCTGGGATTAATTAATAACTTGGAGTGATAGATTGCTGCCACTCCCCCTCCTCGACCAGTAACACGTGAAATATGATAATTAAGATGAGTAGGAGGAGTAGATTCATTTAAGCTCACATACTCCTCCTCCTGAAGCCAGGTCTCAGTAAGACAAAATAAATCAATGTGATGATCCGCTATCAGGTCGTGCACTAACAGGGATTTACACAAAAGAGATCTAATATTTAACAGTCCACACTTAATTTTGGTTGTGATATTAGTTTCTCCAACTTGTGCTTCAGTATTAATTTTAATAAGATTTTGGTGATTGACCGCTCCCCTGCTCTGTGCTTGGTGAACTTTTAACCGTGGAACAGAGACTACCTCTATAGTGTTAAATATGTTATTGTTGGTGGATGAGGGTTCTAAGGAAGCAGCAGAGAGGTGTGTAAGACTACAACTCTGCATCCTGGTCTGGACCCTGGATTGTCAGGTCACTTTGAGTCTAATAAAATTAGCCAGATTACTAGAAATGAGAGAAGCACCATCTCGTGTGGGATGGACACCGTCTCTCCTAATCAGACCAGGTTTTCCCCAAAAGGTGCTCCAATTGTCTATAAAGGCCACCTGGTTATCGGGGCACCACCGTGACAGCCAGCAACGAAGCGATGACATGCGGCTAAACATTTCATCGCTGGCCAGATTGGGGAGGGGACCAGAGAATGCTACGGAGTCCGACATCGTTTTTGCGTAGTTACACACCGACTCCAAGTTAATTTTAGTGACCTCCGACTGACGAAGCCGGGTGTCGTTGGCTCCGACGTGAATAATAACTTTACCAAATTTACGATTACGTCTCGCCAGCAGCCATAAATTTGCTTCTATGTCGCCCGCTCTGGCCCCCGGAATGCACCTAACTATGGTCGCTGGAGTCGGCTTCACGTGGCGCAAAACAGAGTCGCCAATTACCAGGGTCGGTTTCTCAGTGGGTGTGTCGCCGAGTGGGGAAAAGCGGTTAGCCACGGGAAGCGGTTGGTGGTGCACCGTGGGCCTTTGTTTTGGGCTACGCTTCCTACGAACCGTCACCCAGCCGCCCTGGCTAGCCGGCTGCTCGGCTGCTGCCGGGGGACCGCTAGCTGAAGCTACGCTAGGCGGCTCCGCAGCAGCTAGCTTACCCTGGGTACTTGACGCAACTCCAGCTAACTCCAAACTGCGGAACCGTGTCTCAAGCTCGCTAAGTCTCGCCTCCATAGCCATAAATAAACTACACGTTTATGCCTGAACAAGGTGTTTGTTATGGACATTCTAAGACGAGCACAGAAGTCCAATAACAAAACACCATTCAGGTTCAGATTAGGGGGGCCCTTCTTCCCAATCACACCTCTCCAGGTCACACTGTCATTGCCAACGTGAGCATTGGAGTCACCCAGGAGGATGAGGGAGACCCCAGAAAGAGCACTCTCCAGCATCCCTCTAAGGACTCCAAAAAGGGTGGATACGCTGAACTGCTTTTTGGGCCATAGCCTCTCACCATCGGAAACTCCAGAGTGGTAGAGAGTCCAACCCCTCTCGAGAATACTGGTTCCAGAGCCCTTGCCGTGCGTTGAGGTGAGGCCAACTATATCTAGTCGGAACTTCTCAACCTCGTGCACCAGCTCAGGCTCCTTTCCCACCAGAGAGGTGACATTCCATGTCCCTAGAGCCAGTTTATGCAGTCGGGGATCAGACCGCCAAGGTCCCTGCCTTCGGCCGCTACCCATCATTAAAATCCATTTAATTATTTTGAGTTATTTTACAAATAGACAAAGAACAGCGGTCCCATGACCCCTTGGTGGAGCTAATAATGTAACAAAACAGAGGTCTTTCTTCCATATTTTGTTTTTATTCTTGATATTTGTTCAGATTATGAAAACATGGTTTTAAATTTTCTATTTTATCACTCAGAAATCTGCTGACAGAAAATTAAATTATTTAAACACAATCCAGCTGTATGGTGTCAAACATGTTTGACAACTGAGAGAGGAGAGACGTTCAGGAAGTCTCAAACATTTTCTTCCTGTCAGCTTTGTCTTCAATGTTCTTTCGCCAGTCGCCCACAGCTTCTGTTGGCTGCAGAGTTCAAAAAAACATTTAATTTCTCATTGTAGTCATTTTTTTGTTTCTCATGTTAAACTTGAACAGATATTTACTTTCAGGGTTAAAGATATTTTAGCGTTGGGGACAACCTCTGTCAGCCCGGGTAACTAAGAACCACCTCTGTCTGCCTGACCAACTCAGAACTACCTCTGTCAGGTCAGCTAACTCAGGACCACTTCTGTCAGGTCAGGTAACTCAGGACCATCTCTGTCAGCCCGTCTAAATCAGAACTACTTCTGCAGGCTCCAGTTTACATATATACTTTCTCACATCCACCCCAACACTTCTACCAAGAATCCCAAACTCCACCCACAACAAAACCTAGCAGCCATCTCTTGCCTCCCCTGCATCCTCTAGATTTTGGTGGTTCTTGTTAGCTTTCCTAGTTTAGTTTTCCTGGAGCTGATGTCCTCAGCATCCTCCCAGATAAATTCCCAGGTCTGGAGCAGTCTGATCCCTCCTCTAGCTCTGGTAGGAACAGCTAATATACTGTGAAAGGCCCTTAAGCTCTGAGACCTCTGATGGAAGACCCCCAGTTTAAAGATTACTCAGGGAATAGAGCAAAAACAATGAACTTACCTCCTCTTTGACCTCCTTCTTCACCTGCTTCAGGTTGGATCTCAGGTCCATGTTTACTGTGTGTTTGGAGCCAAGCAGCGCTTTCAACATGGCATCGGCGGACATACGGACTTTCTTCAGGGCGGGTTTCTTTACACCAGCCAGGTCCACAACTTTGATCTTCAGGTCATCAACCTATCAAAGAGGTTTAAACATGAATTTTTGGACATTAATTTGCCATATTTAGGAAAAACGCATCTGAACTTTACCTCTTTCTCAGCTTTGGCGACTTTTGCCTCAGCATCGTACCGTTCCTCATCAATTTTGTCAATAAGAGCATGAAGTTTCTTGCATGTTTCCTAACAAGCATGGATGTAAAACATATTAGGGCTGATCATTAGTTCCAGTTACTCATAACTTTGATGGCATCAGAGGGGGAGGGACCTCTGTATCAATTGAGCAGTTAGATAGCTAATCAACACTACATCCTGTTAAAACCATGACAGTTCATCTGGCATCAAAGGAACAGGCTAAACTGATATATTAGACAGAACCTGGTTTTGCTGTTCTACAGATGGCACCTGCTTATATTTACATTTGAAACCAGATGAAACTGGTATATTTTTCAGACATATTTCTAGGACTAACTAACAGCAGAACTTAAAGATGACAGTGAAGTTCTTGGCATCAGGACATAAATGCTGTACTCACCATTAGGGCAGCTTGGTCTCCACTCAGGTCTGGGGCGGGACAATGTTCCACCATGTAGGCCTCTTTAGCTTCTTCGGTTTCCTTCTTCTCCTGTTCCAGCCAGTTCTGAGCGATCTGAAGAATCAAACTCTGCACGACGCAGCCAGATCACGTCAGATATTGAGGAAATCTAATTTCCAATCCACATTTAAAAATCTTTTAAAAATCATGTCATATCCTGTAAGAAATTGGAGAACATTTCATGTTTACCACGCTATGAAATCATGGGTAGATGTACCTTCAGGTGATGCCTGCGGCTGGACGTCATCTTTTTCCTGTTTACAGTCAAGCAACATTTACTCATATACTCATACAACATTAATGACATGACAATATTAATATCTAGCTAAATCATATCATTATAGATGAAGTGAGCACTTCACAGTTAGCATTAAAGCTGAGTCAGTAAATGTGCAGAAATACTCACTGGGACATATTTGTGCTTTTCAAATTTCACCACCTGCCTGAAGGAGCATAAATATGCTGTCAGGGAGGAAATATTTGAAAACCAGAGCTGACAAGGATCAACTCATGTCTCTGGACAGATGCAGACACTTGGTAACCTGATCTAAGCCACAGCTGAAGAGCTGCGTCGTCAACTAAACTAAACTGGGAGTGCGGATATCAGGTGACCCCTATCCGTTTCACGATCAGATTAAATAAAGACCACAAATTCTGAAGTGATTTTTAACATTAAACGGGTACAAGAACTTTGAATATTTCAATAACAGGTGATATTCACAAACAAATCCATTTGAAAAAGTATTTAATGGACATACTGTAAATTATAAGCATATTTTTTCACAGGTAAATGTTGTTACTGTCCGTATGTCTTACAGTTTGACTGAAGTCAGTGTTCAGAATTATCTTTCAGAAATTACACCAAATTTCTGCGATGTATGAGGGAATTATACACAACATTTCTTTTTACTTTATTAACCCTAAAAGAACAGAAAAGTCCATGGATGTTATGCTGGATTTAATCAAAGCACTGATGAGAATCTGGAAACTATTCAGATAACATGGAAACAGTTTATTAGGTATTAAATAAAAAGATTATATATATGTTTTTTTTTTTTGCTGTTTTTTGCTTTCTATATATATATATATATAGAGAGAGAGAGAGAGTTCTCACCAGAGAAGAAGAAAAGAAAGAGGAGGAGATCAGCTGGTAGGAGAAGAAGAGCGTCTACGCCACAGACAGTCAAAAGTCAAACGGTTTATATGGGCAGATGCAAAATGTTCACATTCTCTTTATGGAAGTGCATCGATACAGACCAATGAGACCGCGAGCTCCTGAAATACTCCCCACCGTCCCTGCTCCCCCAAACACCCACAAGCTGCTGAAGAAGACTTCCAAAACCTTCACCTTCTTTCTAGATATGCATGATATAATACAGTTTTTCTAAAATTTAGGTTTATAGTGTACAAAAACAACAAAGTAACAGACAACTTTGGATTGACGTTATTTATTTAAATGATTTCGCTGAATGGATCCTTGTTAAATAGTTCTTGTTATTTTAGTGCTTTTGTTGAAGTTTTAGTGAAACTATTTCAAATAAAAAAGTGTTTGAATTTGAGTCTTGTTGGACCTCAGCGAAACAATTTCCTGGTAGACATATTTTAGGACGTCTCAAACATCTTCTTCCTGTCCGCCTTATCTTCAATGTTCTTCCGCCAGTCCCCAACAGCCTCTGTGGACTAAACACCATCATTCCTTTATTTACACTTCTTTCTTGTTTCTGAAGAAATTTTCCTCTTTCCAGTGAAATATCTGAGACAAATTATCCATTAATTCAGCATAAAATATAACACATTAGCTGAGTATAAAATCTGCATTTTTTTTTTATCATGACAGTGATCGAATGGGAGAAAGATGAGTTTTGGTGTGGTTACCGTGGCAATGGGCTTACCTCCTCTTTGGTCTCCTTCTTCACTTGCTTCAGGTTGGCTCTCAGGTCCATGGTCACCTTATGTTTCCCTCCCAGCAGTGCCTGCAGCATGGCATCAGCCGACATCCGCACCTTCTTCAAAGCAGGCTTCTTCACGCCGGCCAGCTCCACCACCTTCAGCTTCAGGTCCTCAATCTACCACAGAACCAGTAGGCTCTTCAGTTTCCCAACATTGGTGATCAGTTATCGTGCTCAGGTTCTCTGTCCATACTTCAATATCAGCTTTCTGAACTTTAGCATCGATGTCATAGCGCGACTCGTCGATCTTGTCAATGGCAGTGTGAATTTTCTTGCACAGTTCCTGGTGACAAGCGGAACACCATTTTCTCCACTGAAACTGAGAAATTTAGCATTCCAATTATTCCTTTTCAAATCTCATCAGCTCACCATGAGAGCAGCCTGATCTCCACTCAGATCAGGAAAGGGACAATTTTCAGCCATGTAGGCTTCCTTTGCCATGGCGATGTCCTTCTTCTCCTGTTCGATCCAGTTAGCAGCAATCTGAAGCATCAAGCTCTGCAAGAGTTAGAAAGTGTTGTTTAACTTTTAATTTTGAACCTTTTACAGAAGCTGTGAAAGTGAGAACCTTGTTTTTACCTTCAGATGATGCCGACGACTCGACGTCATTTTCTTTCCCCTGAGATCAAAAATGATTGAATGAGTCATTGTAGGTGACTTTTTTTTGGGGGGGGGGGGGGGTTGGGGCAACAAAAAAACTGACAGGTGATGTTTCAGGTAAACTGTGGGGCGTGGCCATCACTTTAGGTGTTGTAAACTACACATAATTTCTATATGAACCACAAAAACGTTTTATTCAATAAATCACTGGTGACATATGAAAGGAAAATGACACCTGTGTTATGTTATTTGCTGAAAATACAAATCAGAAGAATTGAACTCAAAGATTAGGAAGAGGAAGGGGGCTGGTACTCACTCAGACATCTTGGTGGTTGTCAATCACTTCCTGTTCACAAGCAAAACTAGTTAATCTTCTCAACATCAACAAATATGACAGATGACCTTGACATCAGTCTTGACTGATGACCTTTGACCTCTGTGACAAAACAGGATACTCTTTACTGTCACAAAAAATGGCCTAAATTTGAGCATGTGGGTCAGATGACTGACACTTTTGGCCCCTCAATAAAGAAATCTCTGCCTGGAATTTGACTGAAGGCAACTTATGACCTGAGCACCAAATGCCACTAGCAGATGACACAAGTGCTGCGACAGGCACGTAGCTGAGGCCGTTAACAGCAATGCCAACAGCCTTCAGGCATGTGAACTGCCAACTGGTAGGAGCAGGCATGGCCACAGAACTGCCTGACATCACAATAATCATAGTTTCAAATATAATGTTAGAACAAATAAAAAAATCAAAAGATTTATGCTTTTCTTCAGTTTTACAACAAAAGCACAACAAATACATCAAATTCTCACAAACATTTTTTAAAAATTATCTAAGGTTGTAGGTTTGTATACTCAGGATAAATATTATTCAAGTAAGTTCTGCTTAAGGAAATAAGTAAAGATTTTTTGTTAATGGTAAAATTGATTGAATGCCATGTAAACGGAAACATGAAAACAAGTGACAGGGAGCACTTTGCTCTTTAACTGTACCTGAACGCATCATCACTGGTGAGGGGTCATACCTGTTAACACCAGAACACCAACTACGTAAACAGAGCGGTGCAAAAGCTCACCTGACTGTGACCTGTAGGAGGAAGAGGAGGAGGAACTGGCCAGATCTCAACAGTTAAGAGAAACATATAGATGTGATGTGCTAACTCAGCAGAAAAGACAACCCTCTTTATGGAGGCGGAGTCACCTCCGACCAGTCAGAACGTCCAGTCCACAAATACACGCCAAAACAATTCTTTGGGGCTGGTCATGGTTGACATAAGTAATTGAATGATGGTGTCAGTGGTTCTAAGAACAGTTTTAAGTTCTAAAAGAACTGATCTGAGACCACTGGGATCAGTGCTGGAGAGAACTTTCAGAAGGATCCATACAAATGCTTCTGCAGAACGCTCAGCTCCAACTGGAAGACGTTTTCTCATCCAATTAACTTTTCAAAAAAAAAAAAAATCCAGATTCAAATGATGACAAAACCAATACATTTTAAATAGGAAACAGGAAATAACTCACCCTTAACAGGAAGCGTGCAGCTTAGTCACTAAATCAAACTATGAGCAGGCTCTCTGCTGCCACCTGCTGACTACTTGCACACTACAAGGTCTGATTACATAGAAGGAAAAAACTTGAGGAAGACAGTGAAGAATTATTCACAAAAATATTTAATTTAAAATTTCCAGTGAAAAATCTTTAAGAAGTCTCAAACATCTTCTTCCTGTCGGCTTTGTCTTCAATGTTTTTACGCCAGTCACCAACACCCTCTGCAGCCTGCAGGACAAGTGGACAGGAGAGGGACAGAGAGAATGAGGAAAGGAAATAGAATCATAAATCAGAGATTTCTAACAAGGATGCTGTCAGGGGTTTCATGTTATGGTTACTATGACAACAGGCTCACCTCCTCTTTGGTCTCCTTCTTCACTTGCTTCAGGTTGGCTCTCAGGTCCATGGTCACCTTATGTTTCCCTCCCAGCAGTGCCTGCAGCATGGCATCAGCCGACATCCGCACCTTCTTCAGAGCGGGCTTCTTCACGCCAGCCAACTCCACCACCTTCAGCTTCAGGTCCTCGATCTATCAAAAACACCATGAGATCGTCCTGAGGTTTATTCATTAAGTGATGATTAGATTTTTAATCAATCCTCTTTGAACAAAACTATTGGGATTCTCAGGTGATGATGGTGTAGTTAATCTATAGGTTGTAGCTTTCCTGTACAGTGATGGAAGCACGTCTACCTCCTTGGCCGACTTTTCTAATTTGGCCTCGGCATCGTATCTATCCTCATCGATCTTGTCCAGGGCCAAATGCAGTTTTTTGCAAAACTCCTGTGAGGATTTAAAACGTGAAAAGTTACAATATAGACTGAGATGAAGAACCACTGTAAATGTGTCTCTTGTGTTGTTACCATCAGAGCCGCCTGGTCTCCACTCAGGTCGGGGGCGGGGCACTTCTCTGCCATGTATGCCTCTTTGGCCTCTGCTATTTCTTTAGCTTCTTGCTCGAGCCAGTTAGCAGCGATCTGTAGCATCAAACTCTAACAATAGAAAATCTACATGAAAAACTTCTAACACTACAAATGAGGGCAACTTTTTAGATTGAGCAAGTACAGTGAGACGGATGAGCTAATCTGTTAGCATGCATGATGCAAACACAGGAGAACAGGTTTACTTTCAGATGATGTCTGCGACTTGAGGTCATCTTCTTTCCCCTTTGAAGAAAAAATAATTTATTAGCAAAACATTGCAACAACTGAAAAGCTTAAAACGTCCTTTAAAACTTTTAACATGACTCTTAATTTCAGATGTAGACTTCATATAAGTGATAATTCTGTATTGATTTAAACTTATACTCACTCAGACATTGTGGATCCCTTTACAGTTTCACTCTGCCAAAAGCAGAATCAGAATGATTATAAAATGTGACATATGATGAAATTTCTGGTCAAATAAGTAAATAAAGTCAAGTCAAGTCAAAGTAAATAAAACCTTCATGGGTCAACTTCAATTTTATTCCAGCTGTCTGGGCCCCTTGGGGACCCTTCTGGTGGGTTTGGGGTTTCCCTCAAGCTTATTTGGTCACTTTGGATTTTTAAAAATAGAAAGGGCATCATCTGAGCCAATCATCACTAACACTATCCCTGGGTCAAGGTCAGAGGTCAACCCCAGCAAAGCAGAGTTAGACAGGCACGGCACCAGCAGTCACTTATTGAATAATAACAACAATAATTATATTTATGATGTTTATATAAATAACATCACTACCAACAACAGCAATAATAATAATACTGCTTTTACATTCCAGGTGACCACAGAAGAATCGTTCATGTTAATATTCACAACATGAAAGCAGAATAGCTGTTTGATGTGCTCAGCAATCAGACATTCATGTTATTTTCTACTTAAATTTATATAGATCAAAAACTTTGATTGTTCTTCAGCAGGAAGCTTTTTATACTGGAGAACTGCTTGTTTACACAAAAAAACTAACAAAATTCACAAAAAAGCATTTTACAGTCACAGTTAAAGAGAATACTGTCAGATATTTGATCGATCACTTTATTCTTACCTCTAAAGTCAGAAAGCGGAGGGAGTTTCAGGCCGGCAGGACGGTGAAGGGGTCTCAGACTAAAAGTGAAAATTGTGGGTGTATTTATATGTTTGAAGCATGTTTCATGCTTTCCTCTTTATGGCCATGAGGAACTGTGAGGCCAATCAGATCAATGAGCTCCTGAAATACCTTCATCGTCATAAATCTTCCATGAGTGGTGTGGGAGGTGGGCTGCCGTCCAGAGTGGGATCATGTGACCAGCAATACCAACGGTTCAACTGAATGAGATGGGCTCTTCTTGGTGGATCATATGGAGATAAATTCCTTAATTCCATTATTATTATTATTATCATTATTGTTATTATGAAACATGACTCTAGCATTCAACTGAGTAGAAACATTTATAACCACAACGAAATTGACTTACCACCATCATCATGATCTCAGGTTTGGGATCTGGGCCCTGAAAAAACAAAAGATAAAAATTAAATAGGAACCAGGGACTTTACTTTATGAATATGACTACACTCACCTTTATCATGCTTAAGTCATGTTTAAAACATAAGCAAAATTAAATTCCTCATTTTTGTTGTCTGCACTGGCCTGTTTATGATCACCAGGAGAGGGGGATGCTCCTCCTGTGGTCAATATAAGTACTACAATTAACATGACGTACTCGCTCCGGTTTTCTATTCGTGTAGCACAAAAATGCGTTGAACATGAATGGTGTTCATATTGAACACTCATAGTTTTCCAAGACCAAATCTGGTTATTATTTTAAGCTCATATGTGCTTTCCGCACCAAATAAAAGTTACTGTCACGGTTGTTGTTCGGGGTCCATATTGTGGGTTTCTATTTTAAAAGTAGCACTTTCAGTGTTTCGATGCCAATTAAAGAAAACCCACACATCCTTCTGTGTTAATTTTTACTAAGCCCCAATTTTGCCAGTTTTAAGGGGGCTGAAGCCCCATGATGTGTGATATTGCAAATAAAAAATAATTTGAAAAATATGGTAATAGAAGAAGGTGGCCCAATGTGAAAAATCAGCACAGAAAAATAATCTTAAAACATCACAAACCAAATGTAAAAATAAGAGTTAAAACTGACATATGTAATTAAAAAGCTTTGGATTGAACAAATATGTCCATTTATTTTTTGAGATGGCTGCAACAAAGGCTTCAGTAGTTTATGAGGTCTCAAACATCTTCTTCCTGTCGGCTTTGTCCTCAATGTTCTTCCGCCAGTCGCCCACATCTGCAGGCTGAAACACAAACTCGGCATCATCTGGCAAAATACCAAAGTCCAGTAAAGATGATACAAGATATTAATCTGAGTGTATGAAAAAAGCATTCCATTTGAAAAGAGCTGAATTATGTAGAAGCGGGAGTAATAAGTTATTAAATAGCAATTAATTATAGTATTTTTTATCAATATTGATGTATTTGGTGAAAATGCATTAAAACATTTTCACACAAAAAAAATCACAACTCTTACATCAACTTGTATTTATAATTTTAAAAAAAAGTTACATTCATTAAAGTCAGAGAGAAGATCTATGAGAGACTGGTTTTTATTTTTATTATGAATGCTAGCTGCAGTGAATTGTGAATTGGTAAATTGGTGCAGGTGTCTACAGAGAGGCCATCAGAAGGTTTGGCTGGCGTCACCAAGATGGGTTGTGGAGGATCTGAATGAGGGTTGTTGTCATGTTCAGACAACTACAGTAGATGTGCACATACAGGAGCCTTTGCAGTTGCTCCAACTGGAGGTTGGTCACATCAAAATGCAAAAGCGGGCAGATTTGTTACGGAATAGGGTTAGGGTTAGGGACTTGTTGTGGGACTAGTAACTGCGGCTTAAAACAAAGAGGGAGACCTTGTTGGATGGGCACCTGAAACCTTTTCATGTCTAAAAATAAATCTTCAAAACTTCAAAAAACTTCTAAATCAGAACTGTGGGTGCAACAAGCCTGGGATCCTCTGCACATGCCACAGGTACAAGGTAATGAAATGAAAAAGATGGTGATGAAGATGAGTACGATGATGGTGATGTGGTGGGCAAGGTGTGAATGGGCTCCTGGGAACAAGTGGAAATTTGGAGAACAAAGTGGTCAAAAGGGGGCATCAACAGTTATGAAGAAAAAAGTGAAGGATACATGAGGAGTTTATGAAGATGCTAATAGTTGGAGGCATCTTTGTAGAAACCCCAGGAACTTGTTACAGAGATGTGAAGATGGTGGCTCAAATGATTGCTTCTTTACTGAACATTTTTCAGCTGCTCTGCAATCACCAGGTCAAGACTCAAACATCTGGAAGTTAGTGGGGGATGAAAATCATATGCATGGTTTCCTTGGAAATGACCCATGGTTCTTTATGGATCACTGTTTGCAGCAAGAGGTGCAGAATGAGACACATGGGTCAGTAGCACTGATGCTAAGCAGAAATATAACCCTGTCTTTGGAGACTCAATTCACTTCCCAGCATGTTTGTGACAAACACCAATTAGATGGACAAGCTGGGGGGCTATTGTGTAAACGTGGCCATGATGGCAGAATAGCTGCATTCAGTGAACCCAGACACTCTCCACTCTTTTGAAGCCTAATGGTAATATGGCCTTGGTTCTACTGCTGAAGGCCATCAACAAGTCACAGCCTGCTTAAGGTTAGAGTTAGGGTCAGGGTTAGGGTAACTTTCCACAAGCATGACACATGTCAAACAAGACAAGGAAGACACTAGGTGGAACAATGTTTACTGTAAGGTGGTGAAAATGAGTTTTCCCTTAAGGACAAAAAATAGAGAGCTAGGTTTACTCTGTTCAATTCACTCAGAACTATAAAAATTGTCCAGTCTGTTTTTGATCCAGCCGTGTCTCTGAACTCTAGATCTAGAGTCTCTGAACTCCCAATGTTTTGTTGGTGTTTGGTCCTTGTTCATATATTGTCCAGTTTGTTGCTCAGTGGCCTGGCATTCCGAGGGACTATGGAGGTGCAGAGCACATGTCCTGTTCCACTCTTACAGCAGCCAAATAAATACTGGAAGATTTCTGCAGCAGAGCTGACAAAATTGGGTTATCAGTTTGAACTCACTAATGATCAGAGATCCAGAAACAGGAGCAGTAGACAATGAGAAACTGTGGCAGAACCGAACAACTTAAGGCAAGACATTGGAAGGATGCTGAAATGGGCAAAGTGGACTCTTACACAGCCTGGTCAGCTATCTTGATAAAGCTGAATGAAGTCTTGACTTAGCCAGGTTTCATTTAGACAGAACATCACTCTTCCTTTCATATGACGTTTTGGATGAGAAGTGCTTCATTCTTTATGGATCAGACATTTTGCAGCAAAAATTAAGACGATGTCATGCAGAGACACCGTGGCAGACAAAATAAAAGTTAAAACCCAAAAAATAACACACTCTAATATCTGGTTGGACTAACTTTAGCTCTGATCAGGACACAGTCCCTCCAACATTGTTCCCATAAGCTCCTGTAATGTCACAGATTTATTTCCATCCAGTGCATTAACTTCCTACCCAGATCTTGTAGGGATGATGAGAGAGTCCACTGAGAAAAGCTTCTCCAGCACATCTGAAAAGTTCTCAGGAACCGAGGGGGGGGGGGTCTCAAAATCTGGACTCTGGTGGTCCATCCATGTTTGAAAAGATGTCAGCATCCCTGAACCACTCTTCCAGTAATTGAGCCCCAGGAATCCTGAAATTGTCATCTTGGAATCTGCCCACATCGTCAGGGAAGAAAAACTCCACTGATGGAAGAACCTGGTCATTCAGGATCTTCAGGTACTCAGTTGACCTCATTCTTTGTACCCATAGTGTTTCTGAATCTGGACCTGAGGACCTGCAGCAGCCCCAGATCAGAGTTCTGCCCCCCCAGGCTGGTCCAGTAGACACAAGACATGATGGGTGCATGAGTTCATCTGCCTCTCTTCTTACCCTGATGCCCCATCACTCTGGAACAGGGTAAATCTGGACCCATCAGGCCTCCTGACCTTCTTTCATTGCTCCAGAGTCTTTATGAACCCCAGCATTCCTCTGTTCAGCCTCCCTGTAAGGCTCCACAGCTGTTCAGTCCCTTCAGTTCGTTCACATTGTGCATGTGGAAATGTTCTTACTTTCAATAGTAAATACAATCCTGAGTTCTTCTGGTGTTCCTCGTCCATCTGATTCCACCAAATCTCTAATCAGTGATTACTGATTCGACCCCAATTCTTCCTCTAAGAGGGTGGTTCCCCACTGTCCTCCCAAGTTTTAATTCTGAACAGTTGGACAGTTCTTTACCCAGTTTTAGTAGGCCCTTTCATCTCCTATGATGTTTCCTCTGCTAGAGGCAGAACAATGATGTGACTCTTCTTAAACAGACCAACCTCTTTTCCACCACCACAGGATGAGTCTTTGACATGGTTGCTATAGAAATGAAAAGCTGCTCTTTGCAGCAACTGGGTTTAAATAACTAGTTGCTAACTGAATGATAATGCGCTTTGGCAAGACAATGTATTTTACATATTCTATGGATTTATCCACAGCAGGTGACACCAGGCTGACCCCCAGCTGATGACTTCTTTTTCTTTGATGAATGTCAGATGTAATTGTACCTCAACAGCATTGGAATGTGCTGGCTTGTTACATAAATTAAAGTCATTATTGCTGTTTGTATTTAATCATTTAATCAGCTAAATTAATTACTGTCCAATATGCGAAATTCCAACATTGTTGTCATTATCAGACGATAAAATCCATAATCAATATCCTACTGTTTTCCCACCTATTTGAATGGCCTTTAGTGGCTTAGTGTTAGACTTACCTCCTCTTTCACCTCCTTCTTCACCTGCTTCAGGTTGGCCCTCAGGTCAAGGTTCACTGTGTGTTTAGAGCCCAGCAGAGCTTTCAACATGGCATCGGCGGACATACGGACTTTCTTCAGGGCGGGCTTCTTCACACCAGCCAGGTCAATCACTTTAATCTTCAGGTCATCAATCTTACAAAAAAAATCAATGAACAGACTTTTGAGGGGGAAAAAATGAAAATTTCAGTGTTAGACAAGAAATCAAAAGTGAAATGAAAAAAATGAGTGAGACTGGGTGACTGCAGGTAGGATGCAGGGTTAATGTTCCTGTCTGATTCCAGCTCAAAGGACATCCCTGTTGAGATTGGAGGAGCTGTTATAGAAAATAAAGTCCTTCTCCAAAGAGCAACTTACTAAGGTCAAAGTTCAGGCCAGGGCTAATTTCTTTCCTAAATGTTCCATTTGATTATTAGAAGTGCAGTGGGAGTTCTGCCACTACCTGTAAGACAATGACACCGTGCACTCAAACCTGCTTCTAGTTTAAATGTTTTTTCCTGTAAGTTTCACTTTAATTTAGTTTAAATTGTAAACTGAACCAAAGTTAAGTTGGCAACAATTAGCTAAAAACTCTAGTCAGCTTTTGAGTAATTTTCCAAAGTCAACTGCAGAGGAGAGCAGAGAAAGAGGAACATCATTATTCAAGTTTACCTCTTTTTCGGCCTTTCCCAATTTGGTCTGCAGGTCATAGCGCTCTTCGTCTACTTTGTCAATGAGGGCATGAAGTTTTCTGCAGGTTTCCTGCACAACAAATAGAATGTGCTAATGTGTGAGTCCATTTTCTGAAAATCATGCTAACTTGTTAGACAAATAAAGATGAATTGAACTAAATGCAGAGAGAGAAATGAACAGACTTTATTTCAGCACAAGACAAATGTGCTTCTTACCATGAGAGCGGCCTGGTCTCCACTTAGACTCGGGGCAGGACATTGTTCAGCCATGTACCTCTCCTTGGCAGCAGCGGTATCCTTTTTCTCCTGAACAATCCAATTTGCAGCAATTTGCAGCATCAAACTCTGTAGCAGAGACAGAAGCAGATGTGAGATTCTAGAAAATCATATTTTTATCTCATAAAAGTGTTCTAACCATAGAAACCAGCAAACCGTAACTGTAGTCAAATCAGATCAAATCAAATCAATCTTTATTTATATAGCGTCTTATACAATCAAAATTGTTTCAAGGCACTTTCCAGAAACCCAAGGCGCTTTCCAGAAACCCAGGGCCTAACCCCAGAGTCACAACATCACCTCAAGTTGTCACCTCAATTATACTTTAAGGCAGGTTTTGATGCAAAACAAAATAAACTCAACAGAGTTAAGAGCAGAATGTTGTTGCTTACTAATCATAAATGTTGATGATAAAAAGTGTTTTCCGTATTTAGAGTGATAAAATGCATTTTTATAATATACAATTAAAGGTCACATTTTCTTTTTAACTTTTACACTAAAGTATAATTAACACTAACATGTGGTATAAAACTTTCAATAATATTGTTGTCACAATGAAAATAACATCAGTATGTCTGCAGTGTATGTCACACATACACACGCGTACACACGCACACAGACAGACAGACAGACACTCACGCGCACGCATGCACGCACGCACTCATACACAGACAGAAGAGTTGTCACCAGAAGGGTGCGCCTGGTGTCGGTGTTGTACCTTCAGATGATGCCTGCGGCTCGACGACATCTTCTTCCTGTGACATCACGCAAAGCTGGTTACTGGGGATCAGTGATCAAAGAACTGGTGGATGATACTGAGGAATCTTGTTTTTCCATCAGTTTGATTCCATGTTTTTCTTTCTTTGTACTTTCTATCATTTTTCTTTCCAGCTGTTTGGTCTTCTACTGTGAAGGCTAAACAGGAATGATTTTTTTGTTTTTTTTTAAACTTAACTGTAGCAACAAACACAAGGTAAGTAAAATAAAGCTGATTATTTAAAACAACACCCAAACTGATCAATAGCCCCACCAACAGATCCGATCAATATACTTACTCAGACATGGTGCTGGTTTGTTTTCGTCAAGAGCTGAAACAGAAGGACGATCAATGAGTAAATTGTGATTTAATTGTCCACGCATGACGGCAGATTAAATTTGGCCTCTGCCATAGCTTCAGCTATTGTTACACAAACACTGACACACTTCAGAAGCTTTAGGGTCCTCCAGCAAAAGGTGACCTTAAAGGGCAAAGGTCATGAGTAGAATTCATGTCTAGTTGTTTTTAAAATGCTAGGTTTCAAAAATACAAGTTAAAATAAAACATAGACAAAATGTTGCAATTATTTTTTTTAGGTGCATTCCAGTTGTCTTTTTGTTTTTTTCCCCAAATGCAGCAAGTACAAGTACATTAGTTCCATCATGACTTTAATTGAAAACTTTCAAGTTTTTTGTTTGTTTTTTTAAAAAAAGGCTAACTTAAATATTTCATCACTTTGGGCCAGATGCCTTTCCCTTTGCCTGTTTATTTTTGTCGACAGCATTTATTCAGCTGTTAATAACTGTCCTGCTTAAAAGATATCAAGGATTACATGGCAAAAAGAGTTCAGATCCAAATTTAAGGTATGTTGAAAAGCAAATTCAGGCCTATGATGTCATTTTCGTGAAATGTAGGACATAGAGGAGAAAGCTCACCTGTGGGGGGGTAGAAGACGGCTGCAGCAGCATGAACAGACTGTCTCCTGCCTGTATATATACCGTATGGATGTATACGAGAGCTGGATTATGGATGTGGAGCTCCTGTTTATGGAAAGGAAGGATCATTGGTCCAATCAGTCAACAGATCCTGAAATATCATCATCCCCCACCACCGCCACGGAGGAGTCTGATATCGTCCAACAACTCTGCCAAGATGCTATAAAAAGGAGGATAAAGTGAATAAAAGCAGCAGAACAGAACATGATAACGAGGGGGCCACTTTCTAAAATCAACCAAAATCCTACACCACCAATATGAGAAAGAACACATTACTTTAATTTTGTCAACATTTGAATCCAAAACTTTAGGTTAGTTTGACAAACACATAAAGCAATAAACATTTCAAAGAGTGTAAAAATGATTTAAAAGTCTTTTGATTCAACACAACAAATTTAGGGTTACTTTAGGGTTTAAGGTTTACTGTAAATGAGCATTTGTGAAATATTATCTTCTTAGACCTATGAATTTAAACATCTTTAATTATTTTCACAACTTTTCATCTTCAATCAGACTAATTTTTTCAACTTGAATGATGACAGAATAACTTTTTCCACATTTAGCCAAAAGCCTTTGCCATTATATGAATGTATTGATTTGTGCAACCTGAGCATGCACAGATTCCTACAGCATACTGACATCTCCGGAGAAAAGAGGATGCTAACGCTCAACAGCCAACCTAACGAAGTCAAGTCATAAACAGGTTGAAGGCAGCTGATTATATGGAAATACATTTCCAACCATCGAACAAATGAATGGCTTCCATGATTAATGTTCACAAAAATGAAATGTGGCATTAAAATTTAACCCTTAAAAAGATCTATTTTTTGTTTTAGCCCAAAGAGGCAGCCTTGTTACTGAAATCTAACCAATGTCAAAAAAGAAAGTGTTCTAAAACATCCTCTAAAGTCCAGAAGTTTCAGAGCAGCTCATTTCACTGTTTTTTTTTGTATGACACAAATATATCAGTTTGTCATTTTCTCCACTTTCTGAGGGGAAAATGATAAAAACAAAAGCTGTTGATCTGTAAAGAAAAACTCACTTTCAAGAAAAAAGTTTCACTAAGAGTTTAGTATGTGTTTCAGATTATCTTCCCCATAACTGTTAAGGGATTCCCTTCCAGACAAAAGAAAGAACTTTTGAACTGGAATGATTTTGACAATTGTTTGGTCCTCAAACTAGACTGAAGCCTGATGATCCTGCAGAGAGCTGAGATAACAGAGGCATACTGGGAATTTAGAGAGGGGCAGTGGGTGATATTGTAGAGAGTCGAGTCTTAGGAATGCAGAGTTTGTACACAGGGCCCTGATCTGCGCACCATGCCATGACTAATGAATAATCATTATTTTCAATACAATACAAATAAATTTTAAATTCCAAAACAAGTTCAATAAAAACATTCACTCAGTTTTAATTTTCTTTTTCTGGAATCTGAGCGTTTTTCCAAAGGAAATGTGATTCCTTAATGGCTTTGACCTTCTTTAGTTTCTGGCCTGTTTGACAAGGAACCTTCAAAATCACAACTGAGGAAATGCCTTCAGTAACCTCCTCAAATAATGTGTAGCGCTGCTGCTCTGTGGGCATGATTCTAATTCTGGATGTGTTGTCAGTGAAGAAACAGCTGCTGTTTGAGAGTGTAAACGATATCAGTGGAAAGCAAATATTAACTGGAGCTCCCCCCAACAAAAAGTGTATTCAAAGAGGGTGAAAGTCTTTGAGCTTTCTACACAAATTTCTGTGTCTTTCTATATTGTCCAAATATTAGCGTTATTCTGTGTTGGGCCATTTGCTTGTGAGGAAGTTGTTTTGTTACCCTGATGTATAAATCCCTGCATTCTTCTTGGCATTGATCCTCCTCAGTTTTTCATATATTGCAGACAGGCAAGGGTTAGAAATGCTATGAAGCTTATTTTTCCCTTTATCCCTTTTGGGGTCATTTATTGGCAGTTTTGATGTATGCCCAGTCTAGTTATCTACACATTTTGAGTGCTGACCTGAGATGTTCCTGTTCTATCTTCTTTTCTTGTGTTCTAGTCTGCTGAGCCCTGTGTTTAGGGTTCTGGTGACACCTATCCTGTAGGTTGAGGGAGGCAACAGAGGGAAGAAGCTGTTCCTCAGTCTGTCTGTGTTAGTTATACGTAATTGCTGTCTATCTTCCCTGATAGGAGGAGAATAAATCTGTATGTCTATGTTCAGTCTGTGAGCTGGATGATTTAGACCATTGATGATGTTTCTGGCATTCTGTATTTGGCTTGCATAAACAAACTCCATACTGGTCCCCACTAGCCTCTGTGCAATCTTACCCACATGGACCACACAGGGCTTCCCAACCTAGGGCAGCCAGGCTTGACAATGTTCATCTAACAATGAGAGCAGTGAGACTGCTCATCTTGGGGGTACCAGACCTCATTCAGCTACTGGCCCCCGCCACTGATGGCTGTCAGCCTGCTGCCACACACTTCACTCTTCAACACCTGGTTACTGGCACCAGTGTAATCTGTGTCCTTGAGTGCTGAGTATGCTGCAGTCAAGATAAAGAGTCCATTTCAGTATGAAAGTGTTCTGCCACATCTGGCTAGAGCCTGGAGGGCTTTCCTGGGTTCTTCAGTTTGTCCTCTTCTACTGCCATGGTGGACCACTTCCCTTGGCCTCAGGGAAGACATTCCACTTTGTCCATGGTGCTTAAGGGTTAAGACAACTATCTAGATGGCTCAGAGGTAGGCTGACCTTATTGGCGAACCACCCAGCCTCATAGCCCCCATGCGGTCGCAGCCTCCGGGACAGCTCTTTCACCAGATTTGAGGGATTTACAGACTGAATGTATGGCCCATGATGGGAGCATCCAGCAACTTGAGTCTTGCTGTTATTGCTACCCTGCAAGCAGGTGTCTAACGTGCTCCATCAGTCCTTGGTGGTGTGTCTCTTGATTTTAGAGCCCTTTCGTTCTCCACCCCATGACTCTGTGGAGGTGACCCAATTGCATTTAGTCTGCCCAGTTCAGGCCCTGAAGACATAAATATAAGGCATTATAAGGCTTTTTTAGACAAGCTACCCTCACACATCTCCTCAAAGTTTTCTGCTGTTCAGAATACCAATAATCTTAGGACTACTATTTCGGATCATGGTCATGGAAAGATCTACAATTCAGGTTGAGGATACAATCTTTCATCCCTCTATCCGGTGTTAAACCTTGTCACCTGCACCTGTGATACTTAGTCCTGAATTTGAAAATTTGAGACTGCAAAGATACCCAACAAAATAATAACAAGTTATTAATGTTCAACATGTTCAATAAACAATGATTAACATTAATGACTGTTATTTTGTTGAGATGAAGGTAAGGGGCCATTGAGTTCTGGAAAGTGTGCCAATGGAAAAATACCCCAATGTCAAACGGGCTGCGCTTAAGATACTGTCAATATTTGGGTCAACATACATCTGCGAGTCTGTGTTTTCTACCCTAAAGCACATGAAATCAAAGCATCGATCTGTTCTGACTGACACCCATGTGAAAGAATTGCTTCGCGTGGCAACAACTGAATACAAGCCAGATTTGAAGAGGATTGTTCAAAGCAAGGAATGCCAGAAGTCCCACTAAGCAACATGCATAGTATGAGAAATTGTTTTTTTTAAATTATTATATTTTTGTTTGTGGACTTAGTTGAACTGAGAGTTTGTGTGTGAGACAGTGCACACAATGTTCATTGTTGAAAATGACTGGCCTGTGGTCTGTAGAAGTCAAATTCTGTCATTATCATGTTGGTGTGTGACATTTACAATAAATCTGGCTAAGCAGAGGTCCGTGTGTGTGAAGAAGGGATGAGGTGATGTTCATGTGTGCGCATGTGTATGATGTGGCTTGTTGCGGTAACACAGTAAAAAATGTGGCTCTTAGGCTCTGACTGGTTGGCCACCCCGGTTCTATAACCATCTGTTTTCTTCTTACCTGAAGTTCTTTCTCACTCAAGTGAGATGGTTTGAGCTGATTGGATGGGCCTAGAGAGTGAGGACAGGTGAGACGGGTCTAGATGGTGAGAAAAAAAATGTTTTTCGCATATTTCGTACTTTTCTCATAGTTACAGAAGTGGCATATCATAATCACTTTACTGACCCATGCAGGAAACAATATCAGTTCATACGCAATAATATCTGCAAGAAATATGTAGTAGTTTGTTTGAAATAAAAAGAATTAACTGATACAACTAATGAATTAATAAGTCACGTTCGGAGTTCCACAATCAGCCATTCTTGTAGTAGAAATAATACTTTAATAATACTAAGATTTTAATATATAAAAATTAGATCCTCAACACAAAATTCACTTTCATAAAATTATTTTACTTATTTAAGTAAATAAATATTTTTTACACAGTGGCTGACATTAACTGAAACCTATCCATTCATATTACCGTATTTTCTGGACTACAAGTCGCACTTTTTTTCATAGTTTGTCAGGTGGTGCGACTTGTACTCCATAGCGACTTAAATAAATACATTATTACAGAATTTCACATGTTTGTTATTTTCACACTGACAACCACAAGAGGGCGCTCTAGGCGTGTGTACCTGAGAAACTAGTTCCTTTAGCGACTCAGAAGAAGAAGCGGTGCTTCGTCTATGGAGTTAAATTTGATTGTTTGGTAAACTTACTCGGATGTTCTTTATGCTATAGTTATCTGAATAACTGTTAATATGTTACGTTAACAAAGCAGACACGTACTCAGTTCGTTGTGGGTCATGTAGCTGAATTTGTTACGTTAGCATACCGTAACCCTATTGCTAATCCATGCTAATTGCCTTTCAAGATGAAATGTATGTTCATGGTCTCGGATTTTATCAAATACATTTTCCCCCAAAATGCGACTTAAAGTCCATTGTGACTTATATATCTATTTTTCTTCTTTATTATGCATTTTTTGGCTAGTGCGACTTAAACTCCGTAGCGACATATAGTCCAGAAAATACAGTAAATCAAAATAAAATTAATGTGTTAATTCCTTTAATAATAGCTCATGGTAGCTAGCTATTCCTTTACCATCAGCTGGAGTTTGCGCAGAAAGCTTAAAGCTTTTATCTGACTTTTGAATCTTGTTGTCAACATAAAGATTTCAGTTTATCTTAAGTTTGAAAAAAAACACACAAAAACCTTTATCATAACACAGTCACACCAAACTTCAGTGAAAATTAATTTCTTGTGTGTTTTATGCACCACTACTCTTCCCATTTTCATCATTTTGGGTTTATCAAGTCTACTTGATGTTGAGGCTGCCAGTTTTTCATACATTAAACACTAGCAAGAGATTTTGCCTTAAAAGTTCAGTGTTCAGTCAGCCTGAAAGGGATAAAGAAGTCAAGAAGATTGAACAAAAGTTCAGTTGGAACTTTTGGTGAATTAGGTGATGTGTTCAATTTCACAGGATTCACATTCCTTGTATTGTGTTAGCTGCACCACCAGCTTTAATTTGCATCCCTATGCATGTTTGCATTGACTTTGTATGTAAGGCGTTTTTCTGTGAATGTAGTTTTAGTGTGAGGAAAACAGCGGAGAAAAATGTTTTTGAGAAGATGGAGAAATTTTAGTTGTCTTTCTGTTTTGAAGCGTGGAGCTTCACTGTAGTTAACCATCAGTGGGAGCCCAAGATTTTTAAATTAAGGATTAGGCTATATTTAGCCCACCATAAGAAAATTATTTTGTTTTTTCTTCTTTTAAAGACTTAAAACTTTGTGATAATCCTTTTCATATGCTTCAATTTAATATTAGTTTTCAATTACATTGTGCTAACTCCACCTTAAAGTTTCATGTGAAAATACACAAGATAACCTGAGTACAAAAAGTGTAGAATTCTTTGTTGCAGGCAGTCCCATTAGGTGAAACTGGGTCATTTCTAAGACTAAATTAAAGCGAACTGACAGGAAGTGACCAAGATGAATGTGAAGCTTTTGTATTTAATGTGACAAAAGAAAGTGAAAAGTACATCACATTTGTGTTTGAACACCTTAGAAAAGGTCACATGATGCTTCAGCGTTCAGGCTGAACTATTCTTCGACAAAGCTTAATTTTACCTTGACAAGCTAATGCATAAACCACACCTCTTTTTTAACCTTCCACATCAAATCTCATTAAAATGACTCATTTAGTAATCAATGAATTATTTTGAATAATAACACAGAAATTTTGATCTCCATGACCAAAGAATATTAGTCAAGGATATGGCTGTTCCACAATGTATTATATGTAGTGGAGACCCAAAGGTTTTGAAGAACTTCATTTAGGGTTGTCATCAATATCTATGATGTGTGTGAGCTGGACAAACCTTTAATATGACTGTAAAAGTGATAAAGTGACGTTTGGATACAGAAGAATAGGTCTGCCTGGTCTGCACAAAAGCAGGGAGACGGTAGAAACATGTCCATTGACAAAACAGCAACATTCATTCAACTGAAGAGTCTGAGTCCTCATTATTAAATGAAGGAAGTGACTCAAATCACAATGACTTTAACTTAAATATACTGTACATGCTTATCATGTGTTGAAGGGATTTCTCTGTCTCACAGTCCAAAGTGTGAGGTTTAAAGTCAACATGCAACATTTTGGGATAAAACTCTTCACTTGAAAACTAACACCGCATTCTGAAATGTCATGGACAACCAAGGACAGCTCACATTTAACTATCAAACATCTTCTTCCTGTCAGACTTGTCCTCCACATTCTTACGCCAGTCTCCAACATCACGGAGCTGCTTGTCCTGTGAATGCAAGACAAGATATTAAAACCATTACAGTGATGCAAACTCAGCACTGTCTTCACATATCATAGATATTGACTCTAACTGGTTCTATCAAACTGCAAGTTTGGAGTCAACACCAATTCATTCTGATGTCAAACATAAAGCTTGTACTTACCTCCTCTTTCACCTCCTTCTTCACCTGCTTCAGGTTAGCCCTCAGATCCATGTTGACTGTGTGTTTGGAGCCCAGCAGAGCTTTCAACATGGCGTCAGCAGACATACGGACTTTCTTCAGACGTGGTCTTTTGAACTTTCCCCTCAAATCTACGATCTTTATGTTCAGGTCTCGTACCTTGAGCAGCAACCAGGACAACACAATTTAAAATGTGTAACGATTTCAAAGACCTTCTAACTATAAATATTTGAGGACAGTGTTGCTCACCTCATTCAGAACCATGTTTAGCTTAAACTCAATGCAGTATCGCTCCTCCTCACTGACACCAACCTGCTGATGAAGCTGTTTACAGAGTTCCTAAAAAATAAAAAATAAATTTGCTTGATGTACCCTCGACAAATGTTTCATTTTAATTATTTTGTAATTATCTAATACTTTTTTAATGATCTAATATTAGTCCTAACCTTTGGGGCAGAAACCGTACACACAGTCCCCTGGACTTGTTGGATTCTGATCCACCAATACCATACCATACCCAAACACTCCAACCTTGTCTATTTTAATTTGGTTACATTATTTGAGCCTATGTTACATGCTTCTATAGCTGTGCAGTGACGAGCTGACCTCTGACCCCACTGACCCACTTGTCTCTTGTAATAATAGCTTGTTGTATTTAATGTATTTACAGGAGTTATGTTTATTTTCTCCTCTACCTGTCCTCCCCCCTTTCCTCCTTCTATGGTCTCCCCATATGACCCTGGTTCTGCTCATGGTTTCTTCCAGTTAAAGGGGAGTTTTTCCTGCCACTGTTGCTTGTTGGGGGGGGTCAGGCCCTTGATTTACGTAAAGGACCTGGGAGACATTTTAGATTGTAACAGATACTGATAAAGATTATTTGATTTTATTTGAATTTTGAGGATTCACAAAGACTTTGTGTAGGTTGTTTATATTGTTTGTGTTGGAGAGCAACTCAGGCTTAGTTATCTGTAGGCTCTGAAGCTGCTGTACAACTGACATGAAAGATCAAACTGGTACTAGCAGTAATACTGGTACTGACGCTGGAACATTCACTGGGACTGGTGTCGACACCGGTAGTGGTGCTGCCACTGGTAATAGTAGAGACACTTGTACCGGTAATGGCACTGGTAGTGCTACAGGTACTGGTACTAGAACTGGTACATTTTCTGTGCTGCATCTTTTTCTGGGTCAACAGTTCCACATTCATTATTGTCAGTGTTACAGCCGGACTCACCATGAGCTCGTCCCTGGAGTATGGCAGCTCCAGAGGAGGGCATTTATCTGCCAGGTATTTCTCCCTCTCCTCCACCTTCACCACTGACTCTGCCTCCAGTAAATTTCCAGCCACGACCAGCATACAGCTCTGTGAATGGTATATGACTGATTACCTGTGGCCAAATAATTGAACGGTGCGTTATTCTACTCAAAAATCTTCTCACTTTCAGTGTATGCTTACGTCTTGCAGAGAGTCTTTTCCTGCAGATTAAAAAAAGATGAATAAAACTTTATCGATCTTAAATCAAATAATAATAAATCTGCCAACTAAGACAAAAATATGTTATGACATACTGCTCGACATAAAATGTTCCCCTTCTTGTTGATGTTTTGAATCACACTCTAACCCAAATACACCACGCTTTTATTTCTCAATGTTTTTCTTTCATGACAAAACAAACGTAGAAGACAAGTACAGGTATTGTATACCTTTCTATATTTAAAAATATTCTTTATTGTCCTTACACTTTCCTTTTCAAGGAAAATATGTTTGAAAGCCATCTTTTGTGTGGGGTCTGCTGCTGGTCCAATGTGGTCCTTCACCGGTCTCCCCAAACATTTGATGATTATCGGTGTTGGTACAACAGGCTGATCATGTGACTACTGAGTACTCTAGGGCACGGATTATGATAGCAGCCTTCATGTGAACATAGCTTTAGGCCATTTCCTGATAACCTGTCTGGACTATTTGTCTTTCTGCGATTGATGTCAAGCCCATTTTAGCCACTTGATTCTCTTTCATATGGGGGATGGGCAAGATTTTTTGATAATTGTTGTCATTCTGGTCTCTTATCAGCTGCGGTTGTTTTTGTTCCTTAATATGCTTTGGCAGCAGTACCCCCTCACTGCTCTGGATCTCCTGTAAGTCCCCCATCCTCTGATTGCAGCGCTAAATTTGTGTGTAAGCTAACTTCAGGGGTTAGGGTTAGCTCAACTATTAACTCAGTCCAATGAGTCACACAAATAAATGGGTAAATGTGTTTTGAAAATGTAGTTCAGATTAAAGACAGTCCCCCTAATAATATGTCCCCCAATTTATATCCCCCAGGGAGCAAAACCAAAGCTGACGTGTATCTGATGCAGTACTACATATTCACCAGCTTAGAGTCCCACCTGGTGGTGAAAAGAGGTGTAAAGGCAATAGAGTTTTATGTAAAAATGGATAACATGCAACCTACATCTAACTCTGGCTAAAGCCTCTTGATCTCTCTCTGATAGTCAGTTGGAGTAATGGCATAAGCCCCACCTTCCAGTTGGCCATCAAAGTTCTTGATTTTTTCTCAAAGAACATTTTTATCAATCGCTTGATTTTATAACATCAGGCGAGGCTGGAACTTCTCTTCAAACTTTGGCATTTTGGATTGTGTTTGCCTGGATTTTATTGGACAGTGTACGATGACAATAAAGGCTCCCTATTTCTGATCAGATTTATGTGTGAAACATCATGACTGACAGCCAATTAAAGGATTTACAAATCCACTTCCACCGACAAGCGGGCAGTGTACACACTGCAGGGGTTCAGAGGTTCTCTGAACATAAACATGGGCAACACCAGCAGCCATATAACTTCCTATTCCTATTCATTTAAATGAATAGTTACGACATATGAGACAAGAAACTTACTCAGTGGCCATTTTAGCTGCAGGTTCCGGATGTTATCTGTTAATTACAAAAAAATGACATAATTTCACCATGAAATTGAATAAAATATAAATGTTTGAAAAAAAATGACAATGTTTTAAATGTACAAAGACAGTGCATGCACCACTTCATGCAGAAAAGGCGAGGTTTTTCCACTAAGATCCAAAATGACACTGTCATGATTGTTCTTTTGTTTGCTTGCCATGTGATTGTCTTTAAAGTCTTTGCATTGAACAAGCTAACATTCCATCGCTTGCTGTTTTCTTATGCCTTCTTGAACTTTTCTCATGTCTGAGTTTTGAAAAAATTAATTGTAAGAACAAACTCACAAACAACTTTGGAATTGAAATCAAATGTTCTTAAACATCACCTCAAGGACATGTTCCTTCTTAAATAAAGCAATAATGTGTAAGTATCGAATCTCTTGAAAGTGCCTGTGTTTCAATGAAGCTTGCTGGATGGTTAATACACTTTTTTCCATGGTGGGGGGGGGGGGGGGGGGCTGATGCTGACTGGCTGAGATCTGTAGCTGTGGATTAAAAATCTATTTGGAGAACCTCAGCTGTTCCTAACGTCTAACTTATGGAGACAAAAACTGACAGCAGGTCGTCTTGAAAGAAAAGACGTCCATGAGCCACCGAGGGAATCTAAGCTGACTGCCCAACAACTGCTCATTTTCTGCAACCCAATAATAGGCAATGGCGATATCCCCAGGATGGACAATGTATTTTAGGAAACGTGAAACTCCGAGAACATGACAGCAGGTTATACTGGAGATGGAATCATTGCACGGGTATAAGGGTGTGTGTGTGTGTGTGTGTGTGTGTGTGTGTGAGAGAGAGAGAGAGAGAGAAAAAGAGACAGAGAGATCGTCATTGAGTTGGCAGTAATTCGACACCAACATCCTTCTGAGAGACAAGATGTTAGAACAAATTACAAACAACAAACAAAAATAACTCCAAAAGTGTAGGTCAGGTACTTCAGGCTGAACAGCTAAAATAATAAAAGCTTCCAAATGAATAAACCATTTATAAATTTGAGGACAGTGTTGCTCACCATGATATGTCAACAATGAGTTGTTGACAGAAAGATGAATAATGGCAGCTCAATTTTCAAGTTCAGGTCTTGCAATTGTGTTAACTTTTAGCGTGCCATATCGTTAGACTGCATATCATCGGTGAAATAAACAAGCAAATCATACAATCATCGACTCAGAAACAAAAATGGTTTCATTACATTTTCATCTCAGTAAAAAAGTAAAGCGTTAAATGTTTCTTACAAGCATAAAAGATTTTCATATCACTATATTAGGAGGCATCAGAAGTTGACAGGACAAAAGTGTTTTTTTCTTTTCTTAATGTTCAAACAATTGTAACTTTAAGGACAGAACAAATCTGAGCCTAACCCACAGACATGCAAATGCACTTTCTAAACATTCTCCAGTCAAAGAGCATAAAAGCATCAGAGAAGTTCTTACTTCTTTGAACAAAACCAGTCTTTGTTGAGATGCACAGACAGATAGACAGACAGAGTCCCAGACAGGACTAGACTTAAGATGGTTTATATTGCAATCTGTCAAATCCCTTCAGGTTCGCTGCTTTCTCTTTATGGAAGGGGATTAGTGGTCAAGCCAATCAGCTGACAAGGTCATGAAATACAGTACAGAGCATTTGTGCCCTGTTCTCTGCTCCCCCGCCTCATTAAAAATAACCCACCCTTTAAGATTCCGATCTCTATTATTTACTGACCACAGAATGTAAGAAAGTTGTCAGAGCAGCAACATGTTTGAACCTATAAACCTTCGAAAAAACACATTTTCTAATAAATAAGGCAACAGATCAAAGAATGAATCCTGATCGGAATGTCTAGGTTATCTCTTTATGTTCAGGTTTAAAACTGAATATTAACTAATAAACATATGTAACTTTCAGGAATTTAACAGAAACATTATTGCACTGCAGTTAGGGGAACATCATGTCATTAATTGTAGCTGAGGCAACATCAATTAATAACAATGTGGCTCTAGACTGGGAACATTATTTTAACACCAGGGCGTTTTGGGGCTGGGAACATCATTTTAATGCCATTGTGCTTCTAGGCTGGGACATCATTTTAACAATAAATGAGTTCTAAGGTGAGAAAATAATTTTAATACTATTCATTGTGTTTCAAGGCAGGGAAAATCATTTTAACACCAAGGTGGTTCTGGGCTGGGAACATCATTTTTACACCATTGTGCTTCTAGGCTGGGAACATATTTTAACAACAGGGCAATTCGAGGCAGGGAACATCATTTTAACACCATGGTGGTTCTAGGATGGAACATCATTTGAACACCATGGTGGTTCTAGGATGGAACATCATTTGAACACCAGGGTGGTTCTAGGATGGGAACATCATTTTAGCAGCATTGTGGTTCTAAGCTGGTAACATCATTGCATTACTATTGTGGTTCTAGGTTGGGAACATCATTTTAACACCATTGTTAACAACACGTCCCACCCCCTACAGGACACCCTGACAGCACTAGGCAGCTCCTTCAGTGAGCGGCTGTTCCACCCTCGCTGTGTGAAGGAGAGGTATCGCAGCTCTTTCCTGCCGGCTGCTGTCAGACTGCACAATAAACATAACACCCGCTAGCACAATCTGAATATTATATATTCTGATATGTATATTGTATTCACCCTCTGTACTATGTACAGGTACACAGAGGCCGAGTATCCATTTATCTGGATTATTGTAAATATACATCCTCTTTGTATATCCCAAATCCTGTTCTATTTGATTTTATCTTATTTTTCTCTGCCTGCTCTTGCTGTTGTTGCACTGTAAATTTCCCCGTGTGGGACAATAAAGGATCTGAATCTGAATCTGAATCATTTTAACACCAGGGCAGTTCTAGGCTGGACACATTATTTTCACATGAGGGCGGAAAACTGAAAACATCATTTTAACATTAGGGCAGTTCTACACTGGGAAAATCATTTGAACACCACGGTGGTGCTAGATTGGGAACATAATTTTAACAATAGGTTGGTTCTAGGCTGGGAAAATCATTTCAATACCATTGTGCTTCTAGGCTGAGTATATTTTAACAATAGGTCAGTTCAAGGGTGAGAAAATCATTTTTGTACCATTCATTGTGTTTCAAGGCTGGTAACATAATTTTAACACCAGGGTGGTTGTAGGCTGGGAACATCATTTTAACACCAGGGCGGTTCTAGACTGGGGAAATCATTTTAACACCAGGGCGATTCCAGGATGGACAATCATTTTAATGCCATTGTGGTTCTAGGTGGGAAAATCATTTTAAAACAAGGGCAATTCTAGGCTGCAAACATTATTTTCACATTAGGGTGGTTCTAGGGTGAAAGCATCATTGTAACATCATTTAAATATCAGGGCGATTATAGACTGGGAACATCATTTTAACAACATTGTGCTCCTAGGGGAACATTATTTAAAAACAAGGGGGCTTCTGGGCTGGGAAAATCATTTTAACACCAGGACAGTTCTATGCTGGGAACATAATTTTAACACCATTGTGCTTCTAGGCTGTTAACATCATTTTAACACCAGGGTGGTCCTAGGCTGGGAATATCATTTTAATACCTTTGTGGTTCTAGGCTACAACTATCATTTTACACCGGGGTGATTTTTGGCTTGAAACAACATTTTAACACCATTGTGCTTCTAGGCTGCAAACATCATTTTAACACCATATTGCTTCTAGGCCGGGAAAATCTTTTTTTAAGAATAGGTTGGTTCTATCCTATGAAAATCGTTCATGGCCTGTGTGTTGGTGCCTTTTGTTTGTGTTTTGTTTTCCTGGTTTGAGGGTGGCTCTAGGCTGGGAACAGCATTTAACATGAGGGTGGTTCTAGACTGGGAACATCATTTTATTACCATTGTGGTCCTAGGCTGGGAACATCATTTTAACACCATTTTTACACCATTGTGCTTCCAGGCACAAAACATCATTTTATCATTAGGACATCATTGTTCTATTATTTGGTGTTTCAGGGTATAATGAAGGGAAATACATCTGGAGACAACGTGCTAGAGGTAAAATGCTTTCGGTCAAAGACAGACAAACCTGCTAGTTTAGACCTGCACGTTTAAACTTGACATCAGAAAAATGACAGAAAAATGTTCGTAGGGTCTTTTTTTTTTTTTTTTTGCAAAGGTTAACTGTCAGGTTCCCAGTTTCTGGGAACTCTTTTGCAGGTTTTCTCCTGCGGGGGGCGTGGTGGAGCCATGCCTCAGCCGCAGGTGGTGCCGGGGACTGGTGCACCTGCAGACTATCGGTAATCAAGCCACCTATTTATGGACTGTTCTCACGGTTGGCCAGCGTTGGTGTGTTTTTGTCTGTTTCGGAAAACCCCGGCTACACCCAATTGGACTATCGTAAGACTTTTTCCTTCGTGGATTACTTTTGAACCCGTTCCTCGGACTATCGTTTATCTATTTCCTTCGTGGACTGCTTTTGACCCCGCTCGGGATTTTTTGTTGTAAGTTTTCATTTTTCTGTTTGGGTTAAGAACTGAGTCGTGGTCTCCACACCTTTTTGAGTTGCACGATTTTCTGTGAAAATAAATAAAGCTCCTCGGAAGACGATACGCCACTGTGTCCTGCCTGTTTTCGGGTCCTAATACAACCGCTCGTAACAGTTAACAGTCAATTGTCATACTCAGACAATGTGTTTGTGTTATTGCACCAACAAATATCTTGCTGTCATTAGTAAAACTGAGCTAGAGGTGTTTGGCTTAGCTTTAACATAGATTTCGGCAGCATTTTCTTTGCAGTGATGGATTTTATGACTTGCTTATTGTTTGTTTTTTGTATTTTAAGGGACACTGTTTGAATGTGTTCCAACTTTGGAGAACTTTTATGTCTTTTCACATCTGAGAGTATTATTCAAGAACATTGTATAAGTGGATGGATGCATTTTCAATTAATGCTTCTAATTGCAACATTTTCATTCTTTAAAATTATAGTTTAATTGAAACACTTAACAAAAGCAGGGTGAATGTGTGGTTTCTTCTGTGTTTCTGTCACTTACAGATGATTAACAGTTTGGAAGTTGTTATTTTACCAATTAGTGAAAATGAGAAATAAAAGCCTGCATGTCTGAGAAAATCGGATTTTGGCACATTTAGGTTTCAGCCTCAAACATCTTCTTCCTCCCATCCATGCCAGATTTATCTTTGATATTTTTATGCCAATCACCGAGGTCGCGCAGTTCCTTTTCCTGAAAGCATAAAGAACAAACAAAAGTCACCGCTGAAGAAAATATTCTCATAATGCAAGGCCAATCATACAACATCCATTTCTGTTTATGTACTGTATTTTCACGACTATAAGGCGCACCTAAAACACTGAGATTTTCTCAAAAATCGACGGTGCACCTTATAATACGGTGCGCCTTGTGTGTGTGGACTAAGTTCCAAAATCCGCTGTGTGCCTTTGGTGGGTGCACTACAGTAAACGCTCTGCCCATCGATTAGCGGCACACCTAAAATGGCACCGGTCAAGCGACACACGTATGAAGCTTACTTTAAACTGCAGGCCATCGAATATGCGGCTGAAAATGGTGTTTTCGCTTTATGAGGAGGCGGCATCTCTCCATAAGTGCAAGGACAACTGTTGCCCGCGGATTACCAGGAGAGGGTGGCCATCTTGCGCACCTACTGCCGCGACAAGATAACCGCGCCCAGCCACATCACCAACATGGATGAGATCCCTCTGACTTTTGACATCCCTTTGACCCACACAGTGGAGAAAAAGGGGACCAGCATGGTGGCGATATGCACAACGGGGCACAAGAAGTCGTCGTTCACCGTGGTTCTCGGCTGCCACGGAAACAGAGTGCTGGATGACGGGAGGCGAACACTCCTCCACAAAGACTACCAATCAACCAATCATCAATCAATATTCATATAGCGTCTTTTACAATCAAAATTGTTTCAAGGTGCTTTCCAGAATCCCAGGGCCTAACCCCAGACAAGCAACAGTGGCAAGGAAAAACTCCCCTTTAACAGGAAGAAACCTTGAGCAGGACCAGGCTCATGTAGGGGGACCCTCCTGCTGATGGCCGGCTGAGTAAGGAGAGGAGAAGGAGGGGGGAGAGGAGAGGCACAGAAACACACACAAAAATACACTATACAACGGGTCAGCGGGGCCGGAGGTCATCATGCAGCTCCGAAAGGCGGCGATACCTGTAAATAAACAGAGAGGGAAGGGGGAGAGAAGCAGAAAAACTACACAAGAATCATCATAACTAGTCTGCTTGATGAGGAGGAGGAAAGGAGAGGAGACCATGACCCAGTGGGGTGACAGAGGCCTGTCAGGTGATCATGTTTCCGGACCCCGGCAGCCTTGGCCTATAACAGCATAGCTAGAATGTGACCTAATGATTAGACGACCCCCTGAGTATGATAATTTTTCTATCTATGATAGTAACTGGAACTACAAAATTAACAACAATAAGCTTTTTCAAAGAGGTAGGTTTTAAGTCTGATCTTCAAACTAGCAATGGAGTCAGCCTCCTGTACCTGGACAGGGAGCTGGTTCCATAGCAGGGGGGCCTGGTAGCTAAATGCTCGGCCCCCCATTCTACTCCTAGAAACTCTGGGAACCACAAGTAGACCAGCATTCTGAGAGCGGAGTGGTCTATTGGGCTGGTAAGGTATCACTAGCTCCTCCAGGTAGGATGGAGCTAGGCCTCTGACCTGTAGGTCAAAAGAAGGGTTTTAAAAATTATTCTAAATTTAACGGGCAGCCAATGAAGAGACGCCATTACAGGAGTTATATGATCTCTTTTGTCAATACCTCAAGTCAATAGTTGAAGGAGAGATTTTGGTCAAAAGTTACTCCAACATTCCTCACAGAGAGACTAGATGTTAATGAGATACCATCTAGAGTGATCATGTGATCTAATCTATCCCTGAGAGGTTCGGGACCAAACACCATGACCTCAGTTTTTCCTGAGTTAAGGAGGAGGAAATTTGAAGACATCCAGGACTTTATGTCTTTAAGACAGGTCTGAAGCTTCACTAACTTCTCTGTCTCCTCTGGTTTCATGGATAAATAAAGCTGAGTGTCATCGGCATAACAATGAAAATTTATACCATGCTGCCGAATGTTCCCTAAGGGAAGCATGTACAAGGTGAAGAGGATTGGTCCAAGTACAGAACCTTGGGAACTCCATGGCTAACCCTACTGTATGAAGAGGGAACACCATGGACATGAGCAAACTGGTATCTATCAGATAAATATGATCTAAACCAGTCTAGTGCTGTCCCTTTAATCCCAATCACATGTTCCAGTCTATGTAACAGGATGCTGTGATCAACTGTATTAAAAGCAGCACTGAGATTCAGCAGAACCAGCATAGAAACTAGTCCATGATCTGAAGCTATGAGAAGATCATTAGTAACTTTAAGAAGTGCTGTTTCTGTGCTATGATGAGATCTAAAGCCTGACTGAAACATCTCAAACAAGCTGTTCCTCTGCAGGTGCTCCAGTAACTGAATCACCACCACCTTCTCAAGTTCTTTAGAGATAAAAGGAAGGTTGGATATTGGCCTATAATTTGCTAATACATCAGGATCTAGTGATGTTTTTTTAAGCAACGGCTTAATCACTGCCACCTTGTAGGAGCAGGGTACATAACCTGTCACTAAAGAACCATTGATCTGGTCCTGGATAGAACTGCCTATCACTGGTAAAACATCCTTCAACAGGTGTGTTGGGATGGGATCTAAAAGACACGTGGTGGTCTTGGATTTCTGAATTAGCGATGACGCCTCAGAAAAATATATAGGGCTGAAGGAGTTTAAGGGCTTGTTGGAGAACCTGTATGTTCCCACAGTCAGCACATCTGGTGATGGTCCAGTTGTAGGGATGGCCTGGTTAGCTTTTTCTCTGATGGCTAGAACTTTATCAGTGAAGAAGCTCATGAAGTCTTCACCACTAAGGGAAGAAGGGATACGTGGATCTAAAACACTGTGACTCTTGGTTAATTTGGCCACAGTGCTGAAAAGAAACCTGGGGTTGTTCTTATTTTCCTCAATTAAAGAAGAAAAATAAGCTGTTCTAGCCTTGCAGAGGGCCTTTTTGTAAACTAATAGACAGTCTTTCCAGGCTACATGATAGCTGTCTATTTTACAAGAATGCCACTTCCTTTCCAGTCTTCGCACTTTCTGCTTGAGGGTCCTGATATGTGAATTATACCAGGGGGCACACCTCCTCTGATTTACTATTTTCTTTTTCACGGGGGCAACAGAATCAAGCGTGATTCTCAGTGAGGTTGCTGCACCTTCAGCAATAGTCAACCTCAGCAGGGCTAAGATTATAATGATTGATCCCTGGGGAAACACATGGTGGTTCTGGGATTAGCACAGGGATCGCTTACTTAAACTTAGCTACAGCATTATCTGAAAGACATCTGCTATAGTAAGACTGTGCTCTGAGCACAGAAGAATCCTTAATCATAAATGTAAAAGTGATCAAAGAATGGTCTGACAGGAGTGGGTTCTGAGGGAACACTGACACATGTTCTACCTCAACACCATAAGTCAGAACTAGATCTAGGGTGTGGTTGAAGCTATGAGTTGGTTTATCTGCTGGAGAAAACCAACTGACTAAAGTAATGAAATTAAGCCATTTCTAAAGCTGTCATTTACAACGTCTACATGGATATTAAAGTCTCCAATGATAATGACTTTGTCTGTTCTCAGGACCAAGTCAGATAAGAAATCAGAGAACTCAGACAGGAACTCTGAATGTGGCCCAGCAGGGGGCCAATATACAACTACAAACAGAAGTGGCTTTTCTGCCTTCCAGTTAAGATGGGTGATGCCAAGAGTCAGGCTTTCAAATGAACTGGAGCCATATTTTGATCTAGGATTAATTAATAACTTGTAGTGATAGATTGTTGCCACTCCCCCTCCTCAACCAGTAACACGAGGAATATGATAATTAAGATGGGTAGGAGGAGTAGATTCATTTAAGCTAACATACTCCTCCTCCTGAAGCCAGGTCTCAGTTAGACAAAATAAATCAATGTGATGATCCGCTATCAGGTCGTGTACTAACAGGGATTTACACAAAGGAGATCTAATATTTCACAGTCCACACTTAATTGTGATATTAGTTTCTCCAACTTGTGCTTTAGTATTAATTTTAATAAGATTATGGTGATTGACCGCTCCCCTGTTCTGTGCTTGGTGAACTTTTAACCGTGGAACAGAGACTACCTCTATAGTGTTAAATATGGTATTGTTGGCGGATGAGGGTTCTATGGAAGCAGCAGAGAGGTGTGTAAGACTACAACTCTGCATCCTGGTCTGGACCCTGGATTGTCAGGTCACTTTGAGTCTAATAAAATTAGCCAAATTACTAGAAATGAGAGAGGCACCATGCCGTGTGGGATGGACACCGTCTCTCCTAATCAGACCAGGTTTTCCCCAAAAAGTGCTCCAATTGTCTATAAAGGCCACCTCGTTTTCAGGGCACCACCGTGACAGCCAGCGACGAAGCGATGACATGCGGCTAAACATCTAATCACTGGCCAGATTGGGGAGGGGACTAGAGAATGCTACGGAGTCCGACATCGTTTTTGCATAGTTGCACACCGACTCTATGTTAATTTTGGTAAGCTCCGATTGACGAAGCCGGGTGTCGTTGGCTCCGACGTGAATAATAACTTTACCAAATTTACGTTTACGTCTCGCCAGCAGCTATAAATTTGCTTCTATGTCGCCCGCTCTGGCCCCCGGAATGCACTTAACTATGGTCGCTTGAGTCAGCTTCATGTAGCGCAAAACAGAGTCGCCAGTTACCAGGGTCGGTTTTTCAGCGTCTCAAGCTCGCTAAGTCTCGTCCCCATAGCCGTAAATAAACTACACTTCCTGCACCTACTCCCTTCACTAAAGGAGGCAGAGGAGTAACTAAACATTTCACATGCTGAACAGAGAAAGACACTGGGTGAAACAGACGGTGAGGCCATGCTAATGCTAATAGTCGGCGAAGCCCTGTATTTGTTTAATATGGGTTGTTTCTCACTGTTGTTATCAGGTGACTAGAATGTCCCAAGTGTTCAAATTTTAAGTAAAGTGAATACAACACACCAAGTGTTCAATATTAAGTAAAGTGAATACAACACCCCGTGCACAGTGCAACCAGCGAACGATTGAGAAGACAGGAAGTGACGCAATACATTACCCACTATGGGGCAGCGGCGGGCAAGTTATGCCACCATATGCGGGTGGATTGTAGGCGCATGGGCTATGATACCGTCTTCATGTATTGTAAGAGCTTTCACAAAAGTCGGCATCAACGCTGAAGCGGAACCAGTCGGTGAGTCTGATTCAGATGATGAAGAAGAGGAATTCGGGATGTTGGACATTGAAATAGCGCAGCTATTTAATTCAGATACAGAAGATGAAAACCTTGATGGTTTTGTGGCAGAAGAATGAATATTTTGTTGAGACTGCGCCTTTCATTACAGTGCGCCTTATGGTTGCGAAAATACGGTAATAGGTGAAGAGCCAATCAGTTCTAGCTGTCCAAATCAAATCACAATGATCGATATCCTGAATGCAATTTTACCTTCTGCACTATGGATGTGCACTCCCACATCCAGTTTAACATTTCACTGATTTGAACTTTATAATTAAACATGCTTTTGTTAAAAATTAATTCATTTAATTTATGTATATTGATTGAGTAGAAACTGATTTAAGTTGTAAATGTAATTACACAGTTTGGCCACATTTCTGGCTGTGTTTAGAGTTCGAATGTCCTGTAACTGGACAGAGAATGGTCTTTAGTAATGTAAATGTGCTAAAAATCTCCAAAGAGAACAGTGGAAATCTACTACATGTCATCTCCACAATTAAGATGGAAGCGTGTTATGCAGATCACTCCAAAATCAGTGACATTTGAAAGATTAGTAGGGGTTGTTTTGAAACTAAATAAATATATCACAAATGTGCAGCTCATTCTAGAGAACTCTTAAAGATCTAATGCAGGACTCACCTCCTCTTTCACATCCTTCTTCACCTGCTTCAGGTTGGCCCTAAGATCCAGGTTCACCATGTGTTTGGAGCCTAACAGAGCTTTCAACATGGCGTCGGCAGTCATGCGTACTTTCTTCAGGACAGGCTTCTTGAACTTGCCCAATACATCCTGAACTTTAAATTTAAGGTCTTCAATCTACAAAGCAGCAGAAATAAATAGACGACATAATGAAAATATGAGGACCACGACTGAATCAAAAATATGAGAAAGAAACAAAGAAAAATTCACTTTCATTGTTCTGTTTACATAAGACTCGAGTAAATTTTGGGAGAGATGTGGTTAGCATTCACCCTATTGCGAGGAAGTCCAGGCTTCAAATCCCATGGGACTGATGGGCTTTTATGTGTAGAGTTTGGACATTCTTTCTGTGTACATGTGGGTTGTATCATAACCCCAGCTTCCTCCAAAGATGAATTGAACCTTTGGTATGAATGAGAGGCTGTAATCCCACTTATCACCTATTTTGCTGCTCTTGCACTGTAAATTTCCCCTTGTGAGACAAATAATGGAATCTAAATCACCCAAAGGCACCTGGGTCAACATAGTATAGCTGTAAATGAAAAATTTTGCGAATTTTCTAGAATCTTGCTGAGCATGCTATAGTAACTGGTAAATTATTGATGTGGATTGTATTGCCATCTACTGGTGTGAGATGCTGATTTCCTTCCTTCCTTCCTTCCTTCCTTCCTTCCTTCCTTCCTTCCTTCCTTCCTTCCTTCCTTCCTACCACTCACCCACCCACCCACCCATCCATCCATCCATCCATCCATCCTCCACCGCTTATCTGGGGTCGGGTCGCGGGGGCAGCAGCCTAAGCAGAGAGGCCCAGACTTCCCTCTCCCCAGCTATTTCTTCCAGCTTATCCGGGGGAATCCCCAGGCGTTCCCAGACCAGCCGAGAGACATCGTCTCTCCTACGTGTCCTGGGTCTTCACTGGGGCCTCCTACCGGAGGGATATGCCCTGAACACCTCACTAGGGCGGCAGAGCTTTTCACCCTATCTGTAAGGGAGAGCCCAGCCACCCTGTGGAGGAAGCTCATTTCGGCCGCTTGTACCCGTGATCTTGTTCTTTCGGTCATTACCCAAAGCTTATGACTATACAGTAGGTGAGAGTAGGAACGAAGATCGACCGGTAAATCGAGAGCTTCACTTTTTGGCTCAGCTCTCTCTTCACCACAACGGACTGGTGCACAGTCCGCATTACTGTTGATGCCTTACCGATCCGCTTGTCGATCTCCATTCTTCCCTCACTCGTGAACAAAACCCAGAGGTACTTGAGCTCCTCCACTTGGGGCAGGATCTCCTCCTTGGCCTGGAGAAGGCACTCCACCTTCCACCACTCCTTCCGGCTGAGAATCATGGCCTCGGATTTAGCGGTGCTGATTCTCATCCCAGCCGCTTCACACTTGGCGGCAAACCGATCCAGCGATAGTTGGAGGTCACGGGCCGATGACGCTAACAGGACCACATCATCTGCAAAGAGCAGAGACCAGATCCCAAGGTCACCAAACCGGACACCTCAACACCACGACTGCGCCTAGAAATTCTGTCCATAAAAGTTATGAACAGAATTAGTGACAAAGGGCAGCACATGCGGAGATCAACCCTGACTGAAAACGAGTTTGACTTACTGCCAGCAATGCGGACCAAACTCTGACATCGATCATACAGGGAGCGGACGGCCCGTATCAGAGGCCCCGACACCCTATACTCTCTGAGAACCCTCCACATGGCCCCCCCAAGGGACACAGTCAAATGCCTTCTCCAAGTCCACAAAACACATGTGGACTGGTTGGGCAAACTCCCATGCACCCTCAAAGACGCTGCCGAGGGTGTAGAGCTGGTTCACCATTCCACGCCCAGGACAAAAACCACATTGCTCCTCCTGAAGGAGTCCTCACAAACAACAGTCAGGATCCGTTCCCCCACCCGAAGGCGAAGGGAGGCTACCCTCTCATTCACCAGGATAAACTCCAATATACAGGCACTGAGCCAGAGAGCAATGAGGATTGCCACCCCTGTTGATGCCTTAGCGATCCGCCTCTCGCCATTGGCAACTCCAGTGTGGTAGAGAGTCCAACCCCTCTCGAGAAGACTGGTTCCAGAGCCCTTGCTATGTGTTGAGGTGAGGCCGACTATATCTAGTCAGAACTTCTCAACCACACAACCAGAACAGGCTCCTTTCCCATCAGAGAGGTGACATCCCATGTCCCTAGAGCTAGTTTCTGCAGCCAGGGATCAGACTGCCAAGGTCCCTGCCTTCGGCCGCCACCCAACACACAATGCACCCGACCCCCTGGCCCCTCCTGCAGGTGGGGTCCCATGTTGCCTCTTCGGGCTGTGCCCGGCTGGACTCGATGGGCAGAGATCCGGCCACCAGGTGCTCACCAACATGTTCCGCCCCCAGGCCTGGCTCCAGGAGGGGGCCCTGGTGACCTGCGTCTAGGCAAGGGAAACTTTGGAAACATTATTGTTACTCCTTCGTTAGGGGGTCCTGGGTTACACTTTGTCTGATCCCTCACTTAGGACCTGTTTGCCATGGTTGGCCCTACCGGGGGCATAAAGCCCCAGACAACAGAGCTCCTAAGGATCATTGGGACATGCAAACCCTTTCACCACGACAAGGTTGTAGCCCAGGAGGGGGACTGATTTACATAATAGTTTATATTTAATACTGTACTTTACTGTATTTTTGTGACCATAAGGTGCACTTAAAAGTCTTAAATCTTTCCCAAAATGGACGGGGCACCTTATAATGCGGTGCCTTATGTGTGCACCATGTTCCAAAATCTGTAAATGCTTTTTGGCTTTTGCAAAAGCCATTTTGGATTCATTTCAGATACAGTAGTTGATGTACAGTACATGAGTACATTGCTAAATACACGCTAGCATGCATGTTTTAAGCTAGCGTACCGGTATGATTTACTATGCCCGTGCCCTAAATTCCGGTGCGCCTTATGTATGTGTTAAATACAGAAACAGCACCCATAACTGAGACTGCGCCTTTTAATACAGTGCGTCTTATGGTCGCGAAAATAAAGTACATATATTAGGGTTCTAAGCGATACCTCTTTTTCCGATTTGGTGACCTTCATCTGCAGGTCGTATCTTTCTTCATCAATCTTGTCAATATTGCAATGAATCTCCTTACACTGCTCCTGAACACAAATGTTAAATAAATAAGTATATTTAGGTGTTCTTTCGTTGTGTGGATGATGATGATGACCTGCAGCTCCTGCATGGTCCTTGGCATGCACACTGGAGTACAGGTTTCAGCCATGTATCTCTTCTTCTTCATCTCATGCTCCCTCTCCTCCTCATCCAGCAACCCTTTAGCTATGGACAGCATCAAGCTCTGGTGGAAGAAAGCCATGTGAGCTCATCATATGATGCACCACATAGCTGACTCAGTCACACTGGTCTTACCTTCAGATGATGCTTGCGACTGGAATTCATCTTCTTCCTAAAGGATTTGAGACATCAGTGCTTTAAAAAATTACCCACATTTGAGAAAGATGGAATGTGCAACATGGTCAATTTGTACAGAGGTTTATTAGTTATTTTAACTGGTCCTGGTTGATCCTTGTTACCAGACCACCCAGAACCCAGGAATAGACCACAGCATGCTCAGGCTGGCCATTACCAGGCACTTGTGCCAATTACTCAGCAGCTGGAAATCAGTCAGATAAATTACTGCAGGCCTCCTCCACCAACATAGCAAGAGATGACTGTTATTGTTGCCTCTCGGTTCCCATCAACAGAACTGTGAGCCAGGGCGGTGTGGCTGCTCAGGACCTAATTCAACTACCCTTTGATCATCTCATGACCTGGGTTTGGCAGGAGGTCCCAGCCCAACTACCATCTGGCCAGACTCAAGTATGCAGACAATACAACCCTGTTATTTCCTCTTCACAACACCTAAACACTGCACTTACCATATGGAAGCAGCAAAGCTTGGCCTTTAAGCGAGCTAGCAGATGCTATACCTCAGGGAAGTGAATGAATGAATTTATAATGCTCCAGCTTTCCCTGTTTTCCTGTACTGAGCTAAACCGTGGCCCCTGAACAAGATCTTGGCCCCTGAATAAGACCGGCCCAGGACCATCGAGGGCATCAGATGGAACATCATATCAAAAACACTGGGAAGTCACCCAGCTTGTTGTTTGCTCTTCATATCCCTCCACAATGCCAAACAAATGCAACCTTTTATTGAAAAAAGCTCTCAAAGCACACTAGAAAGATAGACAGCAACAGGCAGATGACCTGGCCAAACTGTGCTACCAGTGGTAAGCAGTGGTGAAGCTAATCAACAGCATGCACAACAGTCCGCATGTGAGAACATGCACACACAACCCATGAAATGTAGAAATCACTTCAGCATTGTCTTGAATAATAAAGCTCACACTTCTAATCAGCACAGATCAATGTGACATTTCCAAATAATGCAGCAAACATCAGATTTAAATTCAAGAGGTTACTCACTCTGACATGTTGGCAATTATTGTGCTTTAAATCTGCAGAAAAAATAAAAAAAATAAATTTTAGATCACGGACAAGAGTCATGTAGTATGTAAGTGCTTTATGATGACAATCTAAACCAAAAATGTCCTAAAATGATCACTTCAGTTGGAGGACACATGAAACCAAGGGGTTAGGGTAAGTACTCTGCCACGGGCAACAATCCAAAATCTAAATCAGGAACAGTATCTTCTAAGCTCCTGTCGTCATTCATCTGTCTTCAAGGAGATTAGGAGACACCTGATACGTCCCCCATCAATTTAAACATCTCAAAATGTGACATCACTGACATGTCTGAAACTCCTAAAGAACATCTGTGACACAGCAACATGTGACATATGAGACATGCCTGAAAATGCTAAATAACATCTGTGACACAGCAACATGATACCACAGACATGTCTGAAACTGCTAAATAACATCTAGCAACATGTGACACACTACAGACATGAGTGAAAACTGCTAAATAACATCTGTGACACAGCAACATGTAACACCACAGACATGTGTTAATCATCCTCACCACACAGTAGCAGAGCTCAAATCTCACTCATCCTTAACATCAAAGAAGAAGACAGAAGTAAACGTTCTCACCCCGTTCTGGAACAGGCTGGGGCAGACTTGTGGAGTGGCCGTGTTTTGGCGTTTATCCGTTGGGTTATTTATTGTGTTTCCCAGAGGAAAAGTAAAGCATCATCTTTCTGTTTAAGGAGGTGAATTTTCTGAGTCACCAATCAGCTGAAACTTTAGATGTCAAACTTCCCCAGACTTTTATAAATAACCTCTGACCTCTCATTATTTCACACCTGGAAATGACAGAAAATATGGGTTCTTCTAAATACAAAAAGTTAACCAATTACGACTTGTTATACAATCTGTAATAAACATAGGGATTTGTGCACTTACTGATGATAACAGACCTAAAACACCTAAACCTATAATATTTTTTAATTGGAATATGCATGATTTACAAATCTTAGCATAGTTCAAACTTTTTTCTCAAGAAAGGTAATTAATCTTTTTCTCAATTACAAAATTTATTTTATTCTTTCAATACCTGGAAACAAAAACAAAATAAACTTTTGATGTTGTCATACGTGATGGTCTCATGACATATGAAATGATCAGCACAGAAGAGAACATTACTCACATCTCACAAATCAATGTAGATCTGTTTATTTGATTATGTTTTTGTTCTATATCACATGAAATAAAACATAAAATCATAACCAACTTTCAACTTTTACATTACAAAAATATGTTGACATTCTTTTCACTTTGCCTAAATATTTGTCTAGTTCAAATTTTACCTAGAATTTGTGGTATTTTTATTAATTGATTTCAATCCCCTTTTAGAAAAACAAGTGATAATGTTATTATTGTTAAAACATCAATATGCATGTAATAATAATGGGCAAATAATTATACATTAATAATGAGATTCACATTTTTGAATGATGAAAGAGAAACTGCCTGAGAACAGCCCAGTTTGATGCAATCACAGACACCAGTGATCAACATTCATCCATAAAACTGATAAGCAAATATGTCACAGCAAAAAAGGCACCAAACATATGACATCATCAGTCATGTCACTGAGATTAGACGGTCCACAGGGGTACGAAAAATGAAATAAAAATCTGAACTTTTAAGAGAAAAAGACCATTTCCGTTTGACCACAATCATATTCCATGACAATAATACCAATTATTATGACACCAAACAGGAAGATGTACAAGCTTTGTCAAAAATATCTGATGATATGAATGACTATAACTCGGATGAAAATATCCTAACGTGTGAATGCCATCAAACATAGAACATCAATAAAACACCGATCAGTCAGTAAACAGGGCTCTTCCTCATAGAGGATACACTCATCTTCATCCATGTATGAGCTCAACACCAAACACTCAACTTTCTGAAAGGGTCAAGTCGGCATTGCTGTCATAAGCAAATTAATCCCAACTCTATCTGATGTCTGTGTAAATTCTCAGTCATCCAGGTCATTGTATCCAAGGTAGTTTTCTCTGTCAACTGGACTGGGTTTCTTCTATCTGATCTACAACTAAAACGCTTGGGAACTAAAGCGCTCTAAAGAGATAACAAAATATAAAATCTCACCACAAATATTGAATTGTCATGAGGTTTAATCAGTCAAAGAATGTTTGTTTTCACCACGAGAGACATTAGAGGAGCTGCATCCCCCGTGCCCTGCCCCACCACAGTGTGAGCTTCATAACCAAATAAGCCTGTCTTAAAACTTTTAAAATGTTCTCAAACTCTTGTGAAAAATCGAAATTTTTACTTCATGAACCTATATTATTCAGGTTTGATTACAGGAAACAAAGTATAGTTTACCTACCAACACAATGAAGGGGTAACAAAGACTAATTAATATCTGGAAATAAGGATCAGAATTTTGGAAGTTTGTCTCCTGGCACATCCAGCATGACTGGCTCTTTCAGATTTGCTATTCAAATTTGCAAGAATCTCTCAAACTTGTGTCTCTGCTCAGCCCAACAGTCTCTTTCACAACATGATGAATATCTGCAGACTAAAACTGGACACTGGTGTTCAACATGAGGGATGGCCGAGGCTGGCGGCCAATTGTCCCCTTCCCAACACTCTGCATTCCATGACTGATTTTCAAGAGATGAGCATAAGCAGAATCAATTTTTTTTTTTTTTTACTCGTGTCCTGTTCAAGCGGTTATATTTAGATTTAGAAAAAGGACAGTGACATCACTGCTCAAGTTCTATTTTCTGATCTAAACACAGCAGCACGACAAGAAGATCCACTCGGAGCTTGGGTTTAAATACAATGTCAGGTCCACGCCACTTTGCGTGAGATTGCCTGTTTGAAACACTCAGGGTCCACATTGCCTTGGGGCCGCAGCGCCCTCTCCAGGCTCACCAGTACATTCTGGTGGCACTCCTTAATGTTTACTGGGTACTTGGCCCTCAGGAGCTCATATGCAGCAATCAGCTTCATGTTCTGTTTCACCATCAGATACTGGATAATGCATGTTGGCGCCAGTGAGAAGCCATCTCGACAGTGCACCAGCACCCGCTTCCTCTTCTCTGTGGACGCATCAATACATTCATTGATATCTTCAAAACAGCACTGTCTCAGGGACAGTCCATCCCCAATGGCGTCTGGCGTGTCTCCAATGTCCACCTTTAGACGGGACCAGCTGTGGCGGGCACCACGGGAACAGGTGCACGGTATAAGGCCGAGTCGAGGTTCTCCTGGCACGCTGCTCATATCGATAATGCTGTCAATGTTGTTACGGCACAGTGTGCGGCCACTGTACGCTGCATTCAGGTTGCCGACATAGATGTAGTCTGTCACCTTGGAGATGACAGGTTCAGAGTAATGGAAGGGTTCAGATCCTGTTAGTCTGGGCTGAGCCATGTTGGGGCCCTGGGCCCCTGCTGGCCCCGTGGCAGCTCTCCTACCATAGTTGCACAGCTTCTTTGAACCTGAACGTGATGGTGGGTTGGAGTCAGACTCAGAGCTGCTGTTCCAGGGGGGAGAGAAGAGTGAGAAGCGGCTGGAGGACTTACTCTTGTTAAGGATGCTGACAGGGCTGGAGACACCGGAGCTGCACGCTGCAGCTGCGGCTGAGGCGCAGAAAAGAGACGCTCGCTCAAGAGACCCCGTGCTGCTAGCAGCTCCAGCACTGTGCGCCTGATCCATCTGCAAGGCACGCATGTACAGGCAGACACACAAACACACAGTTTTGTGGAGGCCATCTTCGTCACTGCAGTCTCTTCGTCCACTAAAGCCTAAGATCGCCAAAGACGACATCTTACGGTGTGACTGCTGGCACAGCCCACATTTACCAACAACCAATAGAAAAACAAGTGGAAATGACACAGAGATCACTAGGACTCTGGTGCTCAACATAATTAATATATTTGTGTATATGCAATGAAGGTAAATGGAGCCAGAAGTAAATCAAAGAAGGAGGATCAGCTGGTGGCAGCAGGAGCTTTGCATGTATGGTCAAATATCACCAATGAAGCAATAAAGAAGTTTAAGATGGCAAAAAAAATTGTGGAACTGTGGATCTTATATACACTCTACCTGTGATTTGTGCTTTTAAAAAAAAATGTTTGTGACTTATGTCTGATAATGTGACACATTCATGTGTTCTTATTCACAAACAGGAAGTGCTTATGAGGAAGAATTGATCTGTAACGATATTTTGAAGAAAATTGGTCCAAGTCAAAGTGGCCTGTTGGTTTTAGGGTTGTTTGGAACAAACCTGAGCTTTGAGGTTGTTCTTCCATTCGGGTGTCTCTAGAGCTTTGAAGCGTCCACTGCTGTCTGACGACACCGACACGCACAGCGGTCGATGGACACGGGGGAGCAGCTGGGGGGTCAGATTCACAGGATTGGACCTTTGGATGGCGAGTTCATTTCTACTCATGATGAGATTGGGACAGGAGCCTGAATCACACAAGGAGACTCGTTTGATGACACAGCTATTTCTCAGAGAAGAAAATAAGACAACATAAATACATTTTAATATATTTTCCTTTCTGTAATACATTTGTTCTATCCTGTCTGATCTGATTCCCAGATTACTGCTTACTTGTCTTTTAGATTACCCTGGGGATCGAACCTACCAGCACATTCAGAGTGTGTGATGGACTGAATCTGTAGCGTGTTTTGACTTTTCAACAGGTTCTGAAGAGTTCTCTCAATAGCTGCAGACAGGAAGACACTTCAGAGTAAAAATGAGGTCTTTTTATGATTATTCATTTTAAGAACTAATGGGACACACTGGAAAATACATTTGACACATTTGTGACTGAACCAATTCAAAGTGATTTTGGAATCTTGCAACGTTACAATGAACATCATTGAGCCACCAGTACATTTTCCCTGAATCATTTCAAATCAGAAGCACGTATACGACTCAAACGTGTTTAATGAGACAATAGTGTTATGTAGTGTAAAATAGTTAAAAGTTACATAAAGCCAAAATGTGTCCCAAAATAATTCTTCCATACAACAAATACAATACTGACAAAGCAGCAGTCGTGAGATTTTACCTCAAACAAATGTTCCAACACTACCAGTCTTACCAGAGCGTCCATTTTGCTTGCAGGACACCGTTTTATCTAGTGAACTGGACTTCCACTCTTCTTTGGCTTCCATGTTCCGCCTCCTGATGAGACACAAACACCGACTCATGATCTTCAAGCCGATTGACGCTTCAGCTTCATCAGACACACGCTACTAGCATCACTGACTACCTTATCCGTTAACGACTGGTTTCACCTGGCCGAGAAGTCAATTGCATCACAGTGAGAGCCATGCTGAGCAGGCGGAACCGCTAACTGTCGGTTATTTCTGCACAGCTGGAAGCTGCAGCGATTTCTTCCATCACATTAGAAGATGGGGAGAACGAGAAGCCCGAGCTAACCGCAGCCAGTTAGCATTGTAAGCTACTGTCCGCTCCTTCTTTAAGGTTTACGATTGTTCATGTTTTGCAAACTGAAGCGATATCTTCTATTTATCATTTGCGTAAGAGTACCGGTATTTGTTTAGAAACAAATGATCATAAACACGATCATATCATGAACCTCCATTGACAAAGCGACCGGTCAGCACGGTCAAAGCCGTTACCCCGATCATTCCCGAGTCTTTCCGAGCGGACCCGACCGCTCTTAAAAACCCTTGTAGACTTTCCCTGAGTCGAGCCTTGCAGGATCCTGAATCGATCAATCGGTTCAGACTTTAATACGGTATGTGTTTAACCAACACACGATATAAGGTTTTTCTTTTCTTAAAACAAACAAAAACTGCAAAAGAAAGGCAGAAAATTCTGTCCTCGGCCCGAACATTAACTAATTATTCCTGACGCATAGTTGGTCCAAGTGCCTATATTTGAACATAAAAACTTAACCTACTTAGGTTTACAACAAAAAAAGTAATGTAAATATGAAATACCTACTCATTATTAGAATAAAGTATTGTATACAATGCAATGCTTTAAACAATACTTTATCATAAATAACATCCTACATTGAAGGTTTAATAAAGGATGCGTGTAGCTGCTTGGAGTCCTCTTACTGTGCTGTCACGCAGCTGAAAAGCTGTCCATAGAGTGGCCCTCTCCTCCGCCGGCTCAAAAGCCATCGCAATTCATTGGATTTTTCCTCCACCCTGAACCGACAACTGTTAAGAATAGCCTGCCTATGTTCCCGGACTTTGTCGCAGAACTAACGTCGACGTGGCACAAACCATTGTCTACCCGTGCCACTGTGCCCGGCTATGGACAGTTTTTGGAATTGGACGGAGCGGAGGAGACCGGTCTGGTCAATATTCCTCCTATGGAAGCGTACTTGGCCTTGTACCTGGCCCCGTCTCATAATCACGGTGTCGGTGGCTCTGCCACACTCCCATCGAGGCATTGCAGGTTCTCCGCTTCACAGCTGGAGAAAATTTACTGGTCGCAGGCAAGCACAGCTCGTGCTTTGCGCTCCGTCGCTATGCTCCAGACATACCAAGCTATGTCTCTGGCAGAACTTGGGGAGAATTTGCCTCCAGATAGTCCACTGGTCCCTCTGCTTAACGAAGTTAGGATCGCTACAGACCACATCCTTTGTGTGTCCTGCTATGCCGCGCTCTCCCTAGGGAGAGGGATGGCTTCCATGGTCGTTGCACAGAGGCACCTGTGTCTCACGTCCCAGAGAGGGACCAGGCAATCTATCTGGACGAACCTGTATCGGCTGGTGGCTTGTTTGGTCAGTCACTCGACACCATTCAGACAAAGTTTGAGCTGAGGAAGAAGCACGCTGAAGCTCTCAGCAGCATAATTACCAGGCGTGAAACCAAACCTAAACAGCCTGCTAACCTCCGCAGATCTGCACTACCGCATCCTCCTAAAAGATCGGCAACAGCTGCAGGGTTGGAGCCTCAGCCAACAGAGATTGTCTGGTGGAAACCCATGCTACTCGGCTTGGAACAAGGGCCCACCATGTAGCCTCCATAAAGGCTCAGCACCCGGTCGGAAAAAGCCTCAGTCGTCCTGACTTAGGATTGACTGAGGAGAGTCTTATGCAGCAGGGAGACACCGCAGCCCCTTGTCTGTTGCTGCCGAAAGTCCGCGCTTTCATTTTGTTTGGACAATGGGGTGAGGGGGCTCCGTTTTCCCCATACAGTCTCCCAAGCACAGCATTTCAGATCACACAAATGCCCCAATAAAGGTACCCACTGTTGACTGTGTGTTATTTTCACCCAAAAAATATGAATCTCAAACATCGGGGTGGACTGCTAATGCCGCTTCCCACCGGCACGCCATGGGGCGACAGTCCCTCGCCCACAATTCTGCAGGTCAGTCGGCTGGCTGTTCGACTTCCTCGGTAGTGCACATGCGCAGTACACCTTGGGTAGAGAGGATCGTTGCGACAGGCTACCGTTTATAGTTCAAAGTTCAGCCCTCTCAGTGTTTTATATATACAGTTGTGGGGAATGAGGCGGCAACAGTATTGAGGGAAGAAATAAACAACTTGTTGAACAAAGGAGCGATATGAGTTGTTCCTGTGTCAGACGTTAACAGACGCTGGTAAAGCCGCTATTTCGTTGTTCTGAAGAAAGGGGGAGTACTCCGTCCTATTCTCGATCTTCAAGTGCTAAACAGATTCCTACCCACTTACAGATTCAAGATGCTAACACTAAGACAGCTGCTGAGCGCTTTAAGTGCAGTAGATTAGTTCACAACGATCCAGCTCACAGACACTAACTTTCACATAGCGATACACCCAGTCCACAGGCAGTTTCTGAGGTTCGCGTTTAAAGGCTTGGTTCTGCCGTTTGGTATGTTGCTTGCTCCCTGCACCTTCACCAGATGTGTTGAGGCAGCGTTGGCTCCCCTTCAAAAACGGGTGTTGGCATATTAGCCTATCTGGACGATTGGGCTTTAGTTGCGAGCTCCGAGGAGCGGGCAGCTGTCACAAACACTGACGCACATCTGAGCGCTGAGGTTTTTATTAAATCTTCAGAAAAGTTAAGTGATTCCCAGTCAACAGTTTTCCTTCCTCTGGTTGGAAATATGTTCCCTCTCAGGTCGGGCACGTCTGTCGGAGCACAAGGTGGCGGCGTTTCACCACCGTCTCTCAATTTCAATTGGGACGCAGACTACGTTTCCGAACGGTTTTACAGCTGAAAGGCATGATGGCGTCAATGATCGCAGTGGTACCACTCGGGCTGTTAAAGATGTGAGCGTTTCAACGCTAGATGCTATCACACCAGCTTTGTGTACCTCGTTACCTCCAAATGAAACTGGTGACAACGCTGACTTGCATGACGACTCTCCTTCTGTGGAGGGAACCCAGGCTGTTACGCCAAGGACCTCCCATAGGGAGGGTTTCTTTTTGCAAAGTAGTGTCCACAGATGCGTCCCTGACAGAGTGGGGGGCACTGTGCGACGGAGAAGCAGTGAGAGGGTTGTGGACTGCGGTGCAATACAGGCTCCACATCAACTATTTGGAACTGTTGGCAACCTTTTTGGCTCTGAAACATTTCCATCCTGTTCTTACAGGCTACCATGTTCTGATTAGAACAGACAATACAACAGTGGTTTCTTACATAAACAGACAGGGAGGGACTCATTCTCTACCCCTCTTGAACCTATCTCACTCTCTGTTGCTGTGTTGCAATGCTCAGTCTCTAAGAGCTACGCATGTTCCGGGTCACATGAACCTGGGACCGGACCTTCTCTCCAGAGGCAGTCCTCTAGTGAGAGAATGGAGGCTCCACCCGTCTGTGGGGGCACAGATATTAAGCCGTTTTGGCAGGGCAGAGGATCTGTTTGCCTCCAGGAAAAAACACTCACTGCCCCCTGTTCTTTTCCATGATGGACCGCAGCGCACCACTGGGGATGGATGCCTTAGCGCACCTATGGCCCCACACTCTGCTGTATGCATTTTCCCCAGTGAAAATGGTTTTGCTGGTGCTGGAGAGAGTACGTCAGCAGGGGCTCTCCATGATCCTGGTGGCCCCTTGCTGGCCGGCAAAATCCTGCTGAGATAATCAGTTTACTGGTATCCAGACTCTAGCAACTTCCTCTCCACAGGGACCTCCTTTCCCAGGCAGTGGGGGAGATTCTTCATCCACGACTGGAACTGTTGCGGCTGCATGCCTAGCTGTTGAAAGGTCCAACTTGTTAGCTACTGGTTTACCCCCCAATGTGGTGGCGATGATTGAGAGTGCAAGGGCATCATCTACTAGAGGCCTTTATGCCTACAAATGGCAGGCATTTGAGAAGTGGTGACAGGACCAAAATATTTTTCTCATTTCAGTGTTCCATTGTGAATGTGTTAACATTCCTTCAGGAACTATTGGATAAGGGTCTTTCCTTTTCTACAATTAAGGTCTATTTGGCAGCAATTTCTGCCTGTCATGTCCGGTTAAATGGGGTCATGCCAGGTGCTCAGCCTCTGACTATGCGATTCTTAAAGGGAGTCTGCAGGTTAAGACCTGTAAAACACGTGAAATCAAAGCATCGATCTGTTCTGACTGACACCCATGTGAAAGAATTGCTTCGCGCAGCAACAACTGAATACAAGCCAGATTTGAAGAGGATTGTTCAAAGCAAGGAATGCCAGAAGTCCCACTACGCATCATGCATAGCAAGAGAAAAAAATATATTTTAATTATTATATTTTTGTTTGTGGACTTAGTTGAACTGAGAGTTTGTGTGTGTGAGACAGTGCACACAATGTTCATTGTTGAAAATGACTGGCCTGTAGTCTGTAGAAGTCAAATTCTGTCATCATGTTGGTGTGTGACATTTACAATAAATCTGGCTAAGCAGAGGTCCGTGTGTGTGAGGAAGGGGATGAGGTGATGTTCATTTGTGCGCATGTGTATGATGTGGCTCGTTGCGGTAACACGGTAAAAAATGTGGCTCTTAGGCTCTGACTGGTTGGCCACCCCGGCACTAGCCTGTTGAGGTTTTGACTTTTGTTTGGTAGCTGCTCTTTTGGGCATGTATACATGTCCCATACAAATATGTTGTACTGAGTGAATCAACTGAAAGGGAAGGAAATGTTATGGCTATAACTTCTCTTCTCTGAAGGAGAGGAGCGAGGTACAACGCTAGGTTGCCCCACTGTGCAGATGGGCTCAGTGAAGAGTAGCGATCGAACTGAGAAATTACTGTGGCGATGGGAATTTATATGTCCGGGAGGACCACCACGGGTCATTTGCCTTAAAAGGCGTGAATAGAGGTTTCTTCAGCAGACCACGCGAGGGCGTGATATCCCATACAAATGTGTTGTACCTCGTTCCTCGTAGCCATAACATTTCATTTTTATATTAGTTTAGTGAGCGTGTGTGTAGGTGTGTGTGTGGCAGCCAACGCCAGCTTAGCCGGGTTGAGTAGGAAAATGGGAGCGGGCTCCGTGATCAGTGTGGAGGAGTTGGCTCTGGCTGTGGGCCACAAAATCGGGGACAGCTCCTGACTAGTGACTAGTTCCTGGCGAGAGAGCTGTCCCGACATGGGAAGGTGGTGTCCCAAATTAGGAAAATCTTGTCAGTGTATAAGTCGCCGCTGTTGAGACACGTGGTGTCACACCGCAGGCAGGTCCATATGATCCTGAACAACAAGGCAGAGGAGTTCAATTATCATTTCATTGTCCTTGTAGATTATTTCGATTACACTTTGTATGTCACCTCCTCTGCCTTAAAGTGTTTCAACTGTGGCGACGAGGGGCATTTAGCCAGAGCTAAGTTCTAACCATGCAGTCCTGGCCGGGGCGGTGTCGGCAACCCCCCCGGCCCCGTGGAACAGTCCGGCGGAAAGGAGTCGTTGGTTCAGTGAAGATAGGAGCTCCTTGGCCAGACTCGACCGATTTTATTGCTTCAAACACCACTTCAGTATTTCTAGGGGTTGTAAAATTATTCCAGTTGGTTTTACGGATCATTCTTTGGTTTTAAGTGAAGTTGTTATTAAGAATATCTTACCCAAGAGTGCATGCTGGCACTTTAAATCTTGTTTAGCACTGGACAATGGTTTTAGAGAGGTTTGATGCTGATGCTGTGATTTTACATGTCTTAGACAGTGGTGGGACTGTGGCAAAATGGAGATACAGCTCCTATGCCGGCAATTTACTCTCAACACCACGCAAGACACACGCAGATCAATTATAGACCTGGAGACTGAGATATGGAACTAGAGGTGATTAGCAGTTCCACAGGAGATTGAGGACACATTGAAGTCCTCAAGTCCAAACAAATGGCCTTAGCCAGCCTGCTGGACGGTCAAGTACAGGGTGCACCGGTCAGGTCCCGGATTCAGAACATCACTGAGATAGAAGCTGCCTCTAGCTTTTTTGGGGGGGGCTGGAAAAGAAGCATGGGCAGAATAGAGTAATCCACTCACTGTTTACGGGCATAGGGCAGGAACTTGTAGATCCGGGCCAGATAAGGGAGCGTGCAGTGGAGTTCTTTTTGTCCCTCTACGCCAGCGAGTATAATGAGAATGGGGCATTGTTTGAGGAGTTCTGTAGGGAGCTGCCTCAGGTCTCTGAGGAAACAAACTTGTGGCTGTACAGGCCGCTGCAGCTGGACTAACTCCATAGCGCTCTGAACAGCATGCAAGGTTGGAGAGCTCCAGGTGTCAATGGGCTCACCGTAGAGTTTTACAGAGCCTTCTAGGACATTGTGGCCCACGACATGCTGGAGGTGTTTAACGAAAGCCTGGCCTCGGGTTCCCTGCCATTGTCCTATCGGAGAGCAGTGGTCACTATTCTGCCCAAAAAGGGTCATTTGCAGGACATAAAAAAATGGTGCCCTGTGTCTCTGCTGTGTTTGGATTACAAAATTCTGTCCAAGGCTTTGGCCACCAGGTTGAAGACCTACTGTGTGCCCGGCAGGTCCATGGTGGACAACGTCCACTGACGTCGAAATCTTCAGAAGTGTACTGAGACAGGCGCACGAACCGAGTTCACCACAAATTGAGACCAGAAGCCAACGTTGCTTTTCAACCTTGTACAAGGGGGCTCCGCTCCGTTACAGACACGTCTGCTGTTGCGCTGTCCCGGAGAGAGTCTCACTCCCCCCCAGAGTTGGTTCTTTTATTAAACTCAGCACAAGACACAGCAAAAGGCGTTTCCATGGTTACATAGTTTGCATCACCTCAGTCACGTTGCACATATTTTGACTATATCGAAGCGGCCCTCAGCCTACGCACAGGTGCACAGCCTTGAGAGCCCTAACCCAAACAGATATCACACTTTATTATTCTGTTCTCATCACAAACACGCTCACATAAAGTTTCCCAGTTTACCCCAGTTGATCCTTCTCGCATTATCCATGAAACTACTCTACTTTCATTAAAATAGCTATAGCCTAAAATGCAATTCGTGATATTTACAGCACCACCTAATTTGGAATGTTTTGGAGGTCTCTAGCTCATTGGGCGTCGATGCTGGTCCCATTTTGCTAGACCAGGAAAAGGCTTTTGACCGAGTTGAACACAAGTTCCTTCCAGAGGTCTGGGTTCAGCCCTGGCTTTATAGCGATGATCCGTGTCTTATACAGTGACATTGTGAGTATGCTGAAGTTCAACCGCAGTCTGTGTGCCTTCTTCAGGGTGCATAGATGTTTCCTGGCAGGGCTGCACCTTGTCTGCAATCCTTACGCTCTCTCCCTTGAACCCCCCACCCCTCCAGTCCTGATTTTAAAGTCCTTTAGCAAAAAAATGGTTTTATCTGCCTACGCAGATGTTGTCATAGTGATGGTGTGTAGCCAAAAAGATGTGGATGTTTTAGTTAATTTAACAGTTTTATTCAATCGCCTGTCTGCGGCAAAGGTCAATTGGCAGAAAAGTGAATCCCTGGCCATTGGCAGTTGGACCAATGGTCTGCCTGTCCTTCCCCAAAATCTAGCCTGGTGGAAGGATGGCTTAAAGTTCCTTGGTGTTTTTATTGGAGATGAGGTAACCGTGAAAAAAAATGGGCTGGACACAGTTGAAAGAGTTGAGGGCAGAATTGGAAAAGGGAAGTGGCTTCTCCCCTGCATGTCGTACAGAGGCAGAACTCTGGTCCTCAACAACCTGGTGGCCTCTGTGCTGTGGCACCGGCTTAATTGCCTGGAGCCCCCCTCAGGGTTGTTGGCACAAGTTCAGACAAGAGTTCTGAACTTCTTCTGGAACAGCATGCATTGGGTCTAACAGGGGGTGCTGTACCTGCCTAGAGAGGAGGGAGGGCAGGGTCTCATCCACCTGGCCAGCAGGACCACCACCTTTAGAATTCAGTTTGTCCAGAGGTTTTTAACAGGGCCGGTGGATCTAATGTGGCAAGATGTGGCCAGGTGTGTCTTCAGATGGGTGAGTAACTTGGGGCTGGATGACACTATGTTTTTAACCGACTTTAAATTTACCAAAGTAAATGGGCTACCTCTATTTTATGTTTATTAATATTTTAAGTGTTGTTAAGGCATGGGCCATTTTCAAATGTGAAACAAGGAAAAGCTCTGACTCTCTGTTCTGGTTGCTAAGGGAACCCGTAGTACATGGAGCCAGGCTGGATGTGTCCAACTAAGCCACGCCTAGACTGATGGCAACACTGTGAACACATAGTGGCCACGGCAGGACCGAACCTAACAGGCTCAGAAGCCGTGGGCTCTCTGTTGGGCATCTGCTCTATCCAGGCAGCCAAAGATGTGGTGCAACTGGAGGAACAGGCTCCGCGCAAGGGAGAGGCATCTTCTCGTGGATTACGGCTGGAGAACTGAACCAGATGGCGACGAACCCTTTCTGGAGATCAAGCTGGTTGCCCATCTTGGGGATCTAGATGGGCCTCTCCTTAGGGTAACAAAGGCATTCTTCCTGCACACAGTGGACAAGAAGACCCTCTACCAGAACTGCGTGAAGGTACTGAACAGGAGAGGACTGTCCAACAGAAGCGCCAGCATGTGGACTGACCGGTTGGGAGGAGATGGAGCCCGTCCCTGCTGGAGGGTGCTGTACAAGCTGCCCGTGAGTAAAAGGAGCGGAGACCTCCAGTGGAGGATCTTGCATGGGGCCAGTGCCTTGAACGTTTTATCTTTAGGATGAATCCTGCTGTGTCGGACCAGTGCCTGTTCTGCTGCATCCGAGAGACAGTGTTTCATGCGTATAGTGAGTGTGAGAGACTCTCTGTGCTTTTTAATGTTTTAATGCTTTTAAAGAAACCTTTTTCTATTAGAAACTTTATTTATAGAGCAGGGTACAACAAAACTGTTTGAAACAAGTGGCCTCCTGAATTTTATTTGTGGTGAAGCCAAGATGGCAATTTACATTTCTAGAATAAATAAAATTGGGGAAAAAAGGAGATTGTGAAGCAGCCTCAGTGTAGTGCTGCAAAATCCAGTGCCGGCTGAGGCTAGAGTTTGGGATTTATAAAATGATAAAAGACCTAGGTCAATTCGGTGACACATGGTGTCACAATAATGTACTTTACACTGTTGAAGACCAATTGCACTTTGCAGATCCCCTACAGGAGTAACTGTATTGCTGCTTTTAATTGTAATTGTAAATAAAGTGTTTTTGTAAAAATCTTCTTATATTTAATTAGATGACTAATGCCTCTCACCAGATATCCTGTTATCAAATCAAATCAAATCAATCTTTATTCATATAGCGTCTTTTACAATCAAAATTGTTTCAAGGCGCTTTCCAGAATCCCAGGGCCTAACCCCAGACAAGCAACAGTGGCAAGGAAAAACTCCCCTTTAACAGGAAGAAACCTTGAGCAGGACCAGGCTCATGTAGGGGGACCCTCCTGCTGATAGCCGGCTGGGTAAAGAGAGAGGAGAGGAGAGGAGAGGAAGAGGAAGAGGAAGAGGAAGAGGAAGAGGAAGAGGAAGAGGAGAGGAGAGGAGAGGAGATTCTTGATTTTTACAAAATACTTTAATTCACAAATTTACACAGGGCCACAAACCGCCCTGTTTAGAAAACCCACAGAACAACAATAATAGTAATAATAATCATAACAATAATAATAGTAATCATAATAACAATAACAGTAGTTATAATAGTAATGATACCACCAACCACAATAAAAATAGATAAATAAATAAATAAATATTAAGAACTATACAACACAATACAATTTATCCCACCAGGGGGTGTGCAAAGTGCAAAAGATCCTCTGTCACAGTGCATAAAACATTTTTGTGACACCATATGTCCTGGAATTTGCCGAGGTCGTTCATCATTTTATAAAACCCAAACTCCAACGTCAGCCTGCACCGGACATTACAGCGCTATATAGAGGCGACCTCACTGTCTCCAGTTTTTGAAATTTTGTTCTTCCTGGAGACATATATTGCAATTTTTGCCTCACCACAGATAAAATTCAGGAGTTGCCACTTGTTGCGAGCGGCTTTTGAGTTGTAACCTGCGCCAAAAATAAAAGTTCTAATAGAAAAGGTTTCCTTAAAACCATTAAAAACACCCTTCATGACATTAAAAAGTACAGTGAGCCTCTCACACTCACTGTACGCGTGGAACACAGTCTCTCGCCCGGAACAAAATGGGCACTGGTCCGACACAGCAGCGTTCATTCTGGAGAGGAGAGCGTTCAAGGCGACAGCCCCATGTAGGATCCTCCACTGGAGGTCCCCGGTCCTTTTCTTCAGGGGCGGCTTGTAAAGGACCCTCCAGCAGGGGCGGGCTCCATCCCCTCCCAGTCGATCGGCCCACACGCTGGTGCTCCTGTTCGACAGTCCTCTCCTGTTTAGTACCCTCACACAGTCGTTGTATAGGGTCTTCTTATCGACTGCTACCAGGGAGAAGGTCTTTGCTGGTCTGAGGAGAGGACCGTCTAGATTCCCGAGGTGGGCAACCAGCCTGATCTCCGGGAAGGGGTCCTCGCTGTCGGGTTCGGTCCCCTGGCCGTAGTCCTCAAGAATACGCCTCTCTCTCGTGCTGAGTCTGTTCCTCCATAACCGAAGCACCCCCTCAGCTGCCTGGGTAGAGCGGATGCCTAACAGGGAACCCACTGCCTCCACACCCGTTAGGTCTGGCCCTACCACGGCCTCTGTACAAACTGTATTCTAAAAGCGGCGGTCCTGCTGGCCAGGTGGATGAGACCCTGTCCTCCCTCCTCTCTGGGCAAGTACAACACCCCCTGCTGGACCCAATGCATGCCGTCCCAAAAGAAGGCCAGAACTCTTGTCTGCAGTTGTGCTAGTAGCCCCGAGGGTGGCTCCATGCAGCTGAGCCGGTGCCAGAGCACAGAGGCCACCAGGTTATTGAGGACAAGAGTTCTGCCTCTGTACGACATGCGGGGGAGGAGCCATTTCCATTTTTGAATTTTTCCGTCTACCTTTTCCAACATGTCGAGCCAATTTTTCTTTTCAGTTTCTTCATCTCCAATAAAAACACCGATTTACTTTAGGCCGTCCCTCCGCCAGGCAAGGTCCTGGGGAAGGACCGGCAGACCATTTGTCCACCTGCCAACGGCCAGGGCCTCACTCTTCTGCCAGTTGACCCTGGCCGCGGACAGGCGGTTGAATAAAACTGTTAAATTAGATAAAACATCTACGTCCCTCTGGCTGCGCACCATTACTATTAGATCATCTGCGTAGGCAGATAAAACAATTTTTCTGTAAAAGGACGGTAAAAACAGGCCATCCACATTTGCACGGACCCTAGAGAGAAGGGGTTCGAGGGAGAGAGCGTAGAGCATTCCAGAGAGGGCACAGCCCTGCCGGACGCCTCTACGCACTCTGAAGGGAGCACACAGACTGCCATTAAACTTCAGCATACTCTCATTGTCACAGTACAGGACGCGGATCATCGCTATAAAGCCAGGGCTGAACCCGAACCTCTCCATCACCTCCAGAGGAACTGGTGTTCAACCCGGTCAAAAGCCTTTTCCTGGTCTAGCGAAATGAGACCAGTATCAACGTCCAATGATCTGGAGACTTCCAAAACATCTCGAATTAGGTGGACATTATCTACTATGGACCTGCCGGGCACACAGTAAGTCTGGTCCCGGTGGATGACCTGCTCCATAGCTTCCCTCAGCCTGGAGGCCAAGGTCTTGGACAGAATCCTATAATCCACACACAGTAGAGACACAGGGCGCCAGTTCTTGATCTCCTGCAGGTTGCCCTTTTTTGGCAGGAGGGTGACCACCGCTCTCCTGCAGGACAATGGCAGGGAACCCGAGGCCAGGCTTTCATTAAAGACCTCCCGCATGTCGTGGGCCACAATGTCCCAGTAGGCTTTAAAGAACTCTACTGTGAGCCCATCGACACCTGGAGACTTCCTTCCCTTCATGCCGAGCAGGGCGGCGTGGAGCTCATCGAGTTGCAACGGCCTGTCCAGCTGCGAGTTTGCCTCCTCAGAGACCCAAGGAAGGTCCCTGCAGAACTCATGGAACAGGCCGTCATCCCTGCGATACTCACTCTCATACAGGGAGGAAAAGAACTCCACCGCCCGCTGCCTTATCTGGCCCGGCTCCACGAGTTCCTGCCCTGTGCTCGAAAGCAGTGAATGGATTATTAGGTTCTGTCCAAGCCTTTTCTCCAGCCCAAAGAAGAAACTAGAGGGAGCATCCATCTCAGTGAGGTCTTGAATCCGGGACCTGACCAGTGCACCCTGTACCTGACTGTCCAGCAGGCTGGCCAAGGCCATTTTTTTGGATTGGAGGGTTTCAATACACCCTCGATCTCCTGTGGAGCTGTCAATCGCCTCTAGCTCCACTATCTCCATCTCCAGGTCTTTGATCGACCTGCGTGTGTCCTGCGTGGCATTGAGAGTATACTGCTGGCACAGGAGCTGCATCTCTACTTTTCCACGGTCCCACCACTGTCTTAGGCACGTAAAATCGGACTTTCTCTCTCGAAACCCCAATCAGAAGTGCCGTAAAACATCCCTAAAACTGTTGTCTTGCGCTAAGCTGGAATTAAAATGCCAATATGCACTCTTGGGTAAAATGTTCTTCACGGCGACTTCGCCTAAAACCAACGAGTGATCTGTAAGGCCGACAGGCATGATTCTACAGCTCCTAAAAACACTAAAATGATGTTTAAAAATAAAATCGGTCAAGTCTGGCCAAGGAGATCCTACCCTCACTCATGCGGGACCAAGTGTATTGCCTGTTGTCTGCGTGCATCCTCCTCCACACATCCACCAGGCCATGAGAATAGGCCAGCTGTCTCAGACAATGTTGCGAAGCTGGATGAGGCTCTGCATGGTTGCGGTCTAAAAAAGACTCAGTGCAATTAAAATCTCCACCCAGGAATAAAAAATCATCCCCACAACCATTTAAAACAGTGCCAACTTTTTCTAAAAAGCTCTTCCTCTCTGTACCGTTGGTGGGAGCATAAATATTAATAAAAACCAAGGAGTGGTTTTGGAGGCGCGCTTTCACCATCAAACACCATCCCCTCACCACATGCTCCACCTCCAGGGACGATGGAGTGAAGCCCCTTGAAAAAAGGAGGCCCACTCCACCACTGAGGGTGGTGTTGTGGCTCAGCAGCACCTGCCCTTCCCACTCCTTCTCCCAGTCCGCTTCTATGCCGCAGTCGCTGTGGGTCTCCTGGAGGAACAGGACATCAATGCGTTTTCTTTTTGCTGTGTCGAACACTAGTGCCCGTTTTTTTGCGTCCCTGGCTCCGTTGACATTCAACGTTCCCATTTTGAATATGTTCATGCCAAGGGGAAAGATAAAAATCACAGACAGTGAAAAATAGGTACAAGAAACCATGGCAAAATATTTTTCAATTTAGCTGTTTTCTTGCTTTGCCCATGTGCTTCCTGAGCCTATATATTTCGGGGTCGGTGAGGCCTGACGTTGCCTTATTCCTAATTAAAAAACTCGCTGACCGGATAAAGCGGAGCCGGTCAGGAAAATATGTTCCCAGATCAAGGCCTTTCATGCCCTTGGTCTGGGTGAGGAACTTTTTAAACAAGCCTGGGGGGTACAGGTCAAAATCCTGCCCGTCTGGCGTTGTGCCGGACAGTTCGCTGCCGTCCAACATCGACTCGCAGTCGCTGGTGTCTGTGTCTGCTACTGTCTCCTCCAGCCTTCCTGTCTTGCCCCCCTTGTCCTTCATGGCGCTTTTCCGCTTGTTCCGCTTCCTTGCGGGAACAAGCCACCACTCGGATGCGCCACTCGTGCCCTCACCTGCACTCACTGCTTCCTCACCACGCTCACCTGTGCTCACACCTCCCTCACCCCGCTCACCTGTGCTCACTCCTCCCTCACCCTGCTCACCTGTGCTCACTGCTCCCTCACCTTGCTCCCTGTGCTCACTGCTCCTTCACCCCGTTCACCTGTGCTAACTTCTCCTTCGCCCCGTTCACCAGCCACTATCCCTGGCCCATCGAGTCCACCCATCACCTGACCCACTGTACCCTGCTCACCCGTCTGGATCCTGTCTCCAGTCTCTCCTGTCTCACCCAGTTCGACTGTTTCACCCATCACCTCACCTTTTCTCCCCAGTTCATTTGAATCACACACCACCTCACTCATCACACCACTCAGATCACACACCTCCCCAGTTAAATCCACCTTCCCCCCTGATTCACCACTCTCACCATTCATTTCTACCACCATCTCCACAATCTCGCTCTCTCCACTCACCTCACTCTCACGCACACACTCGTCCCGCTTCTCCTCCATCTGCGACTCTGCTGTCGCTCCGTCCGGGGCAGCGGAGCTTCCCTCCGCGCTGAGCCACCGACGCCTCTGCGCCGGAACGGGCCGCGGGGCCGGAGGCGCCATGGGCGCGGAAGCGGCGGGCTCCGCCGCCTGCGCGTCCGAGGCCACGCGGCTCGGACAAGCCCTGGCGAGATGACCCTCCTCATTACAGTTAAAGCACTTGAGGGCGGAGGAAGTTGCAAAAAGGCTATAATCAAAATCGTCTACCCGAACGATGAAACGATAATTAAATTCCTCCGCCCTATTGTTGAGGATCATATGCACCTGCCTGCGGTGAGACACTACGTGTCTCAGCAGCGGTGACTTACAGCCAGACAACATTTTGCGGATGGGAGAGACCACTTTCCCATGCCGAGACAGCTCCCGTACCAGGAACTCATCGCTAATGAACGGCAGCACATTGGACAGGGTAATCCGTGCCGCCGGCTGTGTTAGCGGAGTTACCTGGACGAACTGTCCGCCCACGGTGATCCCCGTCTCCACCAACATATTTACCTGCTCCACCTTGGCCAGGAACAACACCACCGCCCTATTCATGCGGGCGGCGGATTTGATTGAGCTGTGGCCAATTTTTGGCCCACAGCCAGCGCCACCTCCTCCACACTAAGCACGGAGCCCGCACCCACCTTGACTCCGTGCTTCCGACTCAAGCCGGTTAAACCGGCGTTGGCCGCCATGACGGCCGCACGCGGTCGGCCGCCTCACACACCCACACAAACACTCGATAAACTAATATAAACTTGCAAACACCACAATAAATTAAACTATATTATCTAGCATTCACTCGCACACAAGAAAGAATAGGAAAAATAGCGCTTTCGCACGGTTTTCCACTCGCTCGCTCGCTCCTCCGCTCTCACACGTCTCACTCAGAGAAGAGAAGAGAAGAGAAGAGAAGAGGGAGAGGAGAGGAGAGAGAGAGGAGAGGAGAGGAGAGGAGAGGAGAGGACGGGCACAGAGCACAGAAACACACACAAAAATACACTATTTATACAGCGGGGCCAGAGGTCATCATGCAGCTCCGAAGGTGGCGATACCTGTAAATGAACCTGTTAACGCACCGTGCTGCTGATGTCAGTGCCTTGCCTTTGTCAATAACCCACACAGGAGACAATAAAGGTCATCATGTGAATTCAGCTGAATGAGACAAGCACAGACAAATGTGGAGCCTACTGAATCAAAATGTAATGATTTGTGGTAAACAGTAGTTGTAATTAGGTTTTTCATTTTTTGTCTCAGTAATGTTTGTTAGGAAATCAACAATGTTAATTAGGAACGGGAGTCTTGTCGGGGGGTGGGGAGATGGGACAAGAAACAAGTCCAGAATAATTTATTTCATTTTTTTGTATGATTCATTGGAATCTCTTTTTAATTAATTGTAATCTCTTTTTAAGAACCACCTCTACACACAGGCCTTTATGTGATGTGGTCTTGTTGTCCTAAAAAAATATCATATCTTCATTCTACTTTTGTTTTGATAGTCCTTTTTTAAATTTTTAAAGGTGCTATTTGCATTATTATTATTATTATTATTATTATTATTATTATTATTATTATTATTATTAATATAATAATAATAATAATAATAATAATAATAATAATATTGTTGTTGTTGTTGTTATTAAGAATATTATTCTTATATTATTGCATTGTAAGCTTATTACCAGAGAAAGAATGTAAGCATGGATCTTAACAGGTGGATAAGAGATAGAGCAGGATTGCTCTGGTGTTACATCTAACATGAAAGTCCTGAAGCAACATCAACAGATGTTTTCAATGTAAATCATTGCAATGATGATGATGATGGAGATGACAACAACAGAGTTTACAACAGCACATGAGTTAGAGATGATGGTGACAGATATGAAGATTTGCTTTCATTCAATCCGGCTTTATTTAGAAAGTGTCACCCAGGTACTCCCACAGAGATAAATATCAGCAAAAGAGTATTTCACAAAAAGCTGCACTTTCTCACCACATGCATCGGGGAGGAGGGGAAGGTCAGAGGTCAGGCAGGGGGAAAAATGTAGGAATATGGATGAAGGCAGTTGTTAATGCCGGAAGCCACAGGTAGCAGTGGATTGAACTGGAAGAAGCCTTGAGCAGGACCAGGTTATTTACTCTCCTCTGGTGGTAGACTAAGCCAGAGTTCGTCAACCATTTTTAAAAAAAAAATTTTTGTCTTGTTCTTATCACACTGATGTCTTCGCCTCTCATAAGATGACTTTTCAGTGGTTTAAGAAATGGTTATATGAGACTATATATGAAGCTCATGCGCAGTGTCATATCTGTTGTCTTGTGGATAGAGATATCAGAGAACGTGCAGCATTTAGAACAGCTATAGGAGCTTCAAGATCCCAGCCTTGTAATTAAGAACTTGAACTCATAGGAGGAAGAGGGGTGGAGAATATGGAGGTTCAAAAACAATACACTCTTGGTATTCATAGATTTTTGATGAAAAAATACAGGTGACGTTTTGATTACAAGGTTGATCTGTTTATTCAGAAGTAACAAGCAAATTAGAAAAATAACAGAGGCCACATATGTAAAATGCAACATTCTGCAGTAATGCAGAAGTGTGTCATGCCGTTACAACCAAAGTACTCTAGTGTGATATTTTGATATTTTCATTTGATATGAAAATAAACTGAACAATAGAAATTCAATTACATATGAAGTTGTCTTGCTGCGTCTAAACCCGAAACCGACTCAGCTGAAGATCTCATGTGTACTGTGCATTACAAAGGCAGTTTACTGGCAAGCGGTATCTTTTTTTTTAGGGTTAGACTGGAGTTAATCTGCTGGGATGACAGCAGGCTGTGCCACTGAGCAACTGGCCGCCGTGGATTGGACAGCATGTCAGCCCAGTGCCTCAGCTGGTTCCCAGCAGCATCACAGCCCAAGAAGATCTTCCCAATGGCATCATTCCGTGTCACGGCATCATGGTCCCAGACGGAAATCACCAGGTTTACTCTCTGTGGACAAGCAGAGGAACTTTCAAATATCCAGAATGTATCAAATCTGTATCTTTAGTGAGGCTGACCTGAATTTGATCAAAGGACACATCAAAGACAAAGGACTCATTGTAATAAGGATTCAGAGTCTTCTTTTTAATACATGTCTTCTTTTTCTTCCACTTCCTCTTGTCCAAAGCCAACTGTACTTTTACATAAGGATCTATAATAGAGAAATAAAGGAGAAGAGTTGGTCACCAGTGTTGTATGATGTCACATGCTTAATAGCTACTGTTTGGCTGAGTGATTTAATTATGCAGATTTTAGATTACAGCAAAAAGTTTATTTTCATACATAAACAAAGTACTATGAATTTTAGACAAAGAGCTGTACTACATTTAAAGTTCAGTCAGTTTTCAAATTTTCTGGTATCCGAGGTCTGTGGGGCCAAATGACCCCAAGAGATGTGTTGTTATGAGAGGTGGGATCTGCTTATGATTGGTTGGATTAATGTACAAATACACTGATATCAGGGTACAGTTATTATTGTGATAAATTATCATTTTCCTATTACTATGATTACACATTACATTCTTATATATATTATTTTACTCTGTTGCCCTTCTAGTAAACATTACGGTACACCTTTTCACCTGTTTTGCTTACCACCTTTGTATTTTATATTGGATTTGTATTGTATTTGTATTAGGAGTCAATACTTTACAAAAATCCATAAGGATATCTTCCAGAAATACCAGCCTCACCAGAGCTTCCTCCAACATCCATGCTTTTCAGGTTTCGGGCCTCTAGGATCACCACTGTCAGTTTGCCAGCAGAGGGAACGTAACGCATTGAGAAGCAAATTTCACCCAGGTTCTCTTCCTGCATGACAGAGACACCTGCTGTCTGTGGGTCATGACTGGCAGGTGCAACACTAGATACAGACCAAAGCCTCTTATTTCAGCTGACCTGAGATGCTGGCTGCAATTCCTCAACATGTATGTCAGATAAAAATTGTGTGTGTAAAAACCTCAAATTTGGCAGGCTCAGCAAGGTCCCGCCACTCCTCAATCACATGGTTCCAGTCAACATTGCAGAGCTGCAGCCGGAGTTCGCCGATGATGTTGTGTTTATGGAATCTGTTGAAGTCAAAAACCTGCATCACTGCAGTTGAATTCAGGAGAGTGGACTTAGAAATCTGTAAAAGAATGTTTGGACCATGTCAGCAAAAATCTTCATTTCCTTGAGTTAAAATCATGAGCGGGAACAAGCTTAAAGTGTCAAACGATATCAAAATATTGGTTCAAGTTTGGCAGAAAGAGATAAATATAAAACAAATGTCAACATTTAAACATTTTAATACTTGTAGAATGACTACCAAAACTACAATTAGAACTACTAATATTTATACAATTACAACTACTACTCCAAGTAATGATAATGTTTATACTACTACAACTAAAATTAATAATGCTATACTTATAAGAATACTACGATGACCAATACAACTACTAATATTACTAATACTGCTATTAATTTTGACAATAATTATCCTCGAAAACACCTTCAGGTTGATCAAATCAATTTCTACCAGCTGACAAAGTTGATGGGGGGTAAACTTCCCACTAAAGGACTTTGGGTGAGTTTTTATCTCATTTGTAATTAACTTACACTGGACTGGACTAGTCAACAATCTTACAAATATTGTGTAACTGGATTCTTGTTTACTCTACTCTGGGCTCTGTTATCTGAGCTTTTGCACATTTATGCTTGAGATAAGCCAGCTATATTGTGCTGGATGAACAAAAATCCAGATTAAAGAATGAGGGGTAACAATCCTTCTGAGACGCTGCTCCAAATCTTTGGAAAAGCTTATGTCCACAAAGAAATACCTAAAGAACTGAAATACTATAGTTTTTACTGAAACCCTATGATTATGAAGTCTGTGTAAATTCTCAGTCATCCAGGTCATTGTATCCAAGGTAGTTTTCTCTGTCAACTGGACTGGGTTTCTTCTCTTGAAGACGTTTCGCCTTCTATCCAGAAGGCTTCTTCAGTTCTGAAATCGCTTGGGAGAGAGCTTGGCACCGCCAGCGCCATAGACACCATCCACAAGCACCTTCTATTGGACAAGAACCTTACAGAAAGAACCACCTTAACACCGGCCCAAATCTGCACCATGCTGGACCTGTGTTTGAACACCACTTATTTCCAGTACAGAGAAGGCTTCTACAGGCAGAAACATGGCTGTGCCATGGGCTCACCAGTATCCCCTATAGTTGCCAACCTATACATGGAGAAGGTGGAATCCCAGGCCCTGACATCCTTCACAGGAACTGCGCCAAGCCACTGGTTCAGGTATGTTGATGACACCTGGGTCAAAATCCAAACACAAGAATTGGAAGCTTTCTCCGATCACCTCAACAAAACAGACGAACATGTAAAATTCACCCGGGAAGATGTAAAAGGAAACAGTCTGGCCTTTCTGGACAGCGCGGTCAAGATCACTGAGGACAGAAATCTCACCATCGAAGTCTACAGAAAACCTACACATACTGACCAGTACCTCCAGTTTGACTCTCACCATCCACTGGAACACAAGTTGGGAGTGATCAGAACCCTCCAACACCGGGCCAGAGAAATACCCACCACATCCCAAGGCAGAAAGAAGGAACAGGACCACATTAAGACAGCTCTCAAAACATGTGGCTACCCAGACTGGGCCTTCACCAGGACCTCAAGAAAGCGAGACCTCAGCAAAGGAGAGGAGGAGAGAAACAAACGTCGCAGCGTTTCCATCCCCTACCTGCCTGGAGTCTCGGAGAAGTTTAGGAGGATCCTCCAGAAACACGACATACCGGTTCATTTCAAACCCAGCAACACTCTCAGACAGAGGTTAGTACACCCAAAGGACAAGACACCAAGACCCAAACAAAGTAATGTTGTCTATGCTGTACAGTGCCAGGAGGAATGCAAGGAACTGTACATTGGGGAAACCAAACAACCTCTCCACAGAAGAATGGCACAACACAGACGTGCCACCTCTTCGGGTCAGGATTCAGCAGTCCACTTACACTTAAAGGAGAGTGGGCACTCCTTCGAGGACAGCCAAGTAAGGATACTGGCCAGAGAAGACCGCTGGTTTGAAAGGGGGGTTAAGGAAGCTATCCATGTTAAATTGGAGAAACCATCCTTGAACAGAGGTGGTGGCCTGAGGCACTTCCTATCGCCCACATACAATGCAGTCCTCCACTCCTTCCAACAGCAAAACAAACATTCACACCATTCCAGGAGACCCAGTGACTCATCACCATGTGACCCAGCAGACAAAGGGGAGACACCTCAACAGAAACTAGGTGAACGACCCGACCAACGACCCTGCTAACGACTCTCAGGTGACCACCCGGATCATTAGCATGCAAATGGTCCACAGGGGCTATATATTTTCAAGCTCTCTCCCAAGCGATTTCAGAACTGAAGAAGCCTTCTGGATAGAAGGCGAAACGTCTTCAAGAGAAGAAACCCAGTCCAGTTGACAGAGAAAACTACCTTGGATATGATTATGAAGACATTGTCACCTCTACTATCACTCCTGTCTTGTATTTGCCCTCTTTTAGTCCCTTTGTAAATTATATTGTGTCATTGTGTTATTAATTCTTGAGGTTTTTTGTAAATGTGGCGTATACAATAGGTTGAAGTAGCGGTTAGAAATGACTCTATTCCAATGATAATGCTATGAGAAGAGTCACAGCTTCCACAACTGGTTCGAAGATCAGATGACATGCTTGGATTTTTTCTTTTTAAATCAAATTTTTACCTGGAAAATGAAATGTTCATTGAAGATGGGCTGCAGTGTGTGTCGGAAAACTTTTGTTTCACATGTTTTAGTTTTGTCAGGCAGGATGTAAACTTTGACGTAAGGATCAGAGCTTCCTCCCAGGTCCATAGCCTTTAGACCATCTGCTTTTTTGATCCCGACTATGAGCTTGAAGGCAAACAAAGAATAGTTGTTGGTGAGTATGGTGAGAGGGCAGCAGTTTCATCTATGAACAAAACATGGTTAACTTTAGTCCATCTTCCATCTGAAACTCACAGTAGATCTAGCTAACAAATAAAAAGGTATCCTATAACAAAAAATAATAAATACATAATAAATTTAATAATAAATAATATAATAAATAAAGTTATACTGTATATTCCTCTCTAATTCACCAATCAATGTAATTTTTCATTTTAGTTTTTTACCTTTTCTTTTAAAATAAATAATTTAAATAAATGAGAGTGTTCAATTCACCTCAGATTGAACTGTTTTATACTCCAGAGAGTACAGCATCTTCCCTCTTTTCTCCTGGTTGGTTGAGCCGTAGTCCGCATCCATCACATCTGACTGAACCTATCAAAGTGCAGCAATCATGTCATTTAAGATTCTTCACAGAAACTGACACCTGACAGGATGTTTAGACCAACATTGGTGTCTGAATGTGTTTGAACTAAAGCCCTTAAGGTTGAACAGACACTCATCTGGCCTGTTATAAGAAACTGGTAGATGTTTGTCTGACATAGAGGAAGGAGAGAAGAAGACTTTAGACACCTATAGAGGAACATCTCCCAGCCAGTGGTTCAGATATGTGGATGACACCTGATGAAGATTCAAAAAGTAGAATTTGGAGGCTTTACAACCCACATCAACACCTTGGACCACTTAACCAACTTTGCCTGTGAGGATGTGAAGGATAATTGCTTAAGGCACTATACATTGCTTCCCATTTCAATCGAGAAATAGGACAGAAGAGGACAACGTGCAGCTAGTGAAGAAAGCACTAAGGCAGAAAGGTTTTTCTACCTACAATGCAGTGGTCAAGGATTCACCTGATGAGCAAGTTGTTTCTATGGACCTTGGACAAGCAGATGACCATTAACAAGAGCTTTTCCTGAAACAAACTGAGATTCAACCCTTTGATCTAGCAGTCTGATTCACAAGCCACTAGTACTTGTGTTTTCTGGGTGTACAGTAGATGTATAAAGTACATTTTTTGTGCTTACTTGTCTCTGAATTTAAGTACCTTTTGTTACTCATTCCACTATATATATATATATATGTTGTTGTTTCCTACATATACATTTAGCTGGACAGTTAGCGAACCTTGCTAATGCAATCAAAAAGATGGCTTGCTTCGTCCAAGTCAGGGGAGAGCCCCTGCCATAATTACCTTGTGGACTTGTTCGTGAGCAAGGGAGGGAGGGTGAGATTAATGGGCGAATTGGTGCAGAAATGCGGTGACTGTGTTGTCTGTCAAGTTAATGAAGGCAAAGCTTTCAATTTATCACTCAATCTATGTTCCTACCCTCACCTAAAAAACACGATCCAGGATACAAGTGGCCAAAACTAGTTTTTTTTACACAGGGTGGCGGGGCGCTACCTGACATGGGGTGAAGACCACTGCCACCCTGGAGGAGCTTGGAGTAGAGTCGCTGCTCCTCCACATTGAGAGGAGTCAGCTGAGGTGGCTTGGGCATCCGTACCAGATGCCTCTGGACGTCTCCCTCGGGAGGTGTTCCAGACATGTACTACCAGGAATCCCTGCTCAGACTGCTGTCCCTGCAACGTAGCACCATATTCAGCTAGAGAACATAGGTGGATGTATGAATAAATAGTCAAGGTTTAGGCCCTTAGGGGAGTCCAGCTGAGTTTTTACACTTTATACTGGAAACGTGCCAAAACTGAAGAAGCCTCTCGAACAAGCTTTTTTTCAGTGGTCCAGTTGACTCTTCACAAAACTTTAAAAGGTTACTAAGTAGTGTGTGCTGTCCTGGGGAAATGGACCAATCAGAAAACACCCACATATGCTAATTGTGTGTGAGGCTGCACAGAAATTTCACATAACTGTGAGGTCTTCAACTTATCAGGTTAAAAGCTGCTTTCAACCAACTACTGTATTTTCACGACCATAAGGCGCACCGTATTAAAAAGTGCAATCTCATCAACCGGATTATAGGGCATGGGCTTGGTAAAACATACCGGCACGCTATCTTAAAACATGCATACTAGCATGTATTTAGCAATATACTCACGTTATTTTTGATCAATCCTCATCCACAAATCTATCAAAGTCCTCATCTTCTCTATCCGAAATGAACAAAATAAATCCGAAATGGCTTTTGCGAAAGCCGAAAAGCCAAGAAGCATTTACAGATTTCAGAACTCGGTGCACACATACGGTAAGGCGCACCGCATTATAATGTCTTGAATTTTGGAGAAAATTCAAGACATTTAAGTGCACCCTATAGTCGCGAAAATACAGTAAATAATCAAATATAACCAGTTAGTTTACAATGTTCAATACGAGAGGGTGCTGTTGCTCACCAAAGCTGCTGCTGATTTTCCATCCATGTCTATCAGCTTGACCTTATCGTCTTTCTTCTGACGCTGTTTTTTTTTTTTTCTGCAGCCACATTTGATGCAAATGCACAAACAGCAAATAAGAATCAACAGGCCACCAACAGCAAAAATGCTGTAAATTACCCATCGTGGTACTGTGGGAGAGGACAACATTACATGATGTAGCACATTCCCAAAACAAACAGCCAACTGTCGGTCTGCCTGTCCATGATTCCAACAGGCCATGACTTACAGGGGATCTTGTCCAGCACATCATTGATGAAGGCAGAGGCAGCGGCAGCGGCTGCCTCGGCTGGGTCAAGAGTGGTGTTTGTAGAGGTGAAAGTAGTTGTAGTAGGTTCGATGGTCCATGGCAGGGGGGAGGTGGATGGAGCACTGGATCGTGATGAAGAATCTGGTGACCAGTGAGTAGAGGGCATAATGCAAGCTCTGTATGTTGAAGACAAAGGGTATTAAATAGATTTAGAAACAGACAGACAGACAGACAGACAGACAGACAGACAGACAGACAGACAGACAGACAGACAGACAGACAGACAGACAGACAGACAGACGAATAAGTAAAATGAAATATTGAAACAGCTATTGAAACAACTATTGCTAGCTTTCCCAGTCACAGATATTGATTTTAAACTTTAAAGCTTAGTTTCAGGATGTTGGAAAATTAACTGTAACCAAATTTCATTGCAATGTTGGTGATTTTTCAGTGGCATTCTAATTCTAATTCTTTTCAAACAGTTAGTGTGTCTAACGCTAAAAAACAAATAAAAAACCAAAAGCAGTCTGATCCAGCCAGTCAAAAAGTGAGTGACGTGTAAAGTCAACAACACGACAGTTAAAACCTGTACGACTCCACCATGAACAAACAGTAGCACATATACACAACATCTCAGCCCTTTTTGTTTCGGATAAATGCAAGAATGAATTAGCAGAAGCAACAACAGAGGAACAAAAAAACCAGGATTTAAAAAGACTGCAAAAAAAGTCTTTTCTGAAGTGGGACAGTTAAAATCTAACAGGACAACATACTGATATATGATCAAGAAAGAAAAAAGACATCAAAATCTTAACAAAAGTATTGTCGACTCATATAAAGATATCAACAGTTTATTACAGAACTGAAGATTTGCCTGTTTCTTTGTTTCTAAAGCAACTTAAACATATGTTATTCCATATATTAGATTTTATCTTATAAATTAGAAAAGGACTACAAATTTTAAAGAAAGAAATGACTAGAACTTTACTCACTACCACTGACTTTTCCAGAAATGTGACCGCTCAGAAATGAGGTGAGTCATGTTTAAGACTGAGTGAAAAGTAAGGAGATGGCATCGTCTGATTGCAGAGGAAATATCTCCTCCCTCTATTTCCAAGCAGGAAAACACACAGAAGTTTTCATCCAAACATGGGCGTTTCTCATTGTGAGAATGCTGAAAGACAAAAGTAAACATAAAACGCCAAATGTAACCATCATAGAATGGGAGGGGACATACAGTATAACTTTGGAATGCATAACATTTTTGCATTTTGACGAGAAAAAACAAACTGTACAGTTTTTTCATTGTGTAAATTTGGAAATATCAGGCGCAGTATCAGGTGTTTTTTTGTTGTTTTGTTTTAGGTCCCTTTTGGAGGTGCCCTGAAGTGCACCACCATCCTGTGAGTTTCGCATGACTTCAGGTGTGTATGGTCCAGTGTGATACTTGGCTTGTTAACATTTCTCCAGTAAAATTTCTTCAGGCTGCAAAACTTGATTTGAAAATTAACGCTTATGTCTTTCCTCTTTCTAAATAAACCAGGTGTATTCCAGATATCACCAAATATTTAATCTGCCTTTCTACACCACTGCGTATAGGACCATACTACATTTTTGACATTGGGCTTTTCATAAAAAACGGTACCTGAATGTCTGTCGCACCAGCGTTACCCAAGTGTCTCTCGCATCTCGTACGTAAAGTACGATTTACCTATTGTGCAGACAAGCTGCTCGCTCTCCCTCGTCGTCACTGTCACTGATTTCGAGAGGCTGACAAGAATGCCGTATGCATTTGTTCAGGGCTCATACGCCTGGGCGGGGGTTGTGGAGCATGTGTACTGCCTAGTTTCACTCTAAGGTGTGAATAGGGTGTATACAAGCCAGAGCAAATCGGTTTCCCATCGCATTATCTGCGTGTTTTTGTCGGTGTGACGCGTTTACGAGCACTTCAGTTGTCCATTGAACAATTCGTTTATTGGAGTGCCATATAAACGTTGAATGAAAACTAAATTTCGAAACAAAATTTTCGAGTCCAAATAAAAATTTACATTAGTTTCTATTATTAATGCGGGCTGTGGAAGGTCAGTGCATTCGAGACTGGATTGAGAAGCGTAGGGTTTTCAACTCAACCCCCAGTGCAGAGAAAACACGGAAGGAGTTCTGGTAGTACGGGAAAGTAAGTGTCAGCACACCTTCACCGCAAATGTACCCTTGAGCAGGGTACCAAACCCACAAATGCTCACATAGGGCCCTGCGATGAATTGGTGACTCATCCAGTGGTGGACCTGCATTCTTTAAATTGTATTCAAAATTTTAGAAAGCAAAGAAAGTAGATCAGGACAGACTTGATTGAAATGTAAATTTCATTAATTGTTTTAAAACACATTTGAAATCTATTTTCAAATGCATGAAATATAGAAAAATAGGATACATCTGACAAATTAGAATGGAAGAAGAAATTTGTAAAGGAATGTATTACATAAAATTTCAAATGCTCTGAAATATATTTTTGAAAATCTGGATTTAATGCAGTCACCAAACAACGCTTTAAGTATGCATCAAAATGTCCTTATGCCCACTTATCCACAATCCTAAATGCTTCCATGGCAGTAATCAAATCATCTTTGATCAGAAAAGTCCTGAAAACTTTTAATATTTGCTAACAAGGAAAGTAGCAATGTCAAATTAAATTAAGTATGAAGGAGTGGCCAAGAGGCTCTTTTCAGAAACATAAAAAGTGAGGTACATTTACTGTTTTTACAACCCAAATAATTTTTCCTTTTATTGAGAACATATAAATTACATTGTGAATGTGAACCAGAGGGAGGAAACACAGGAGATCAAATCGAGCTGAATGGATACTTTGACAGCTTCCAGATTCTTCACCCATTTACACTGAAGTTGCAGCAGGGATGTGACTATCAGAAGTTGATGGCTTTTCCAAAGGAGGCAGCAAGATTTGCTTCTCTGAAGGCTTCTGACACTGTCTAGATGAGGAAAAAGGTTTTTACAATGGCTGTGAGTTAACTGCATTGTTCTTTCATTAATACTAAATACAGTGGAAACCTCTACTTACGAACGTCTCTACATGCGAAATTTTCAGGTTACGAAACGTCTCAACGGGAAAATATTTCCTCGTTAGGAAAGAAATTTCAGGATACGAAAGGCAAAAATACGCTACCGCTGCTACTCGCAGCTTGCGGAGTTTAGCGAACGCAAACATGCTTGTAGCTGCTCTGCCATTGGCTATCACCTAGCATCTTCCTGTAATCCCATTGGCTAGGAGGGATGTCAATATGTACAAGTTTGTGTGTATCTAAGCGTCTTCTTCGTCGTCGTCTTCGGGATTTATTGTGGGTGTTTGTATGTTTGTCCATTAGATGGCGGTGTTACCACAAGTGTTAACATTCGTTGCTAGTAATGACGGCTAACGTAAGATTAGCCTGTAATAAAGTTCATTTTGTTCCTGGAGAAGCCTTGCACTGAATTCCTACATTTATTGTGCGGTAATCTAATTGTAACATGTATTTGTTACATGTTTTGATGCATTTTTATGATTTATAAAAAAAAATTATGTGCGAATTTTTGGGGGCTTGGAACGGATTAGGGCATTTACATGGAAAACACGTCTCTACTTACAGAATTTTAAGGTTACGAAACAATTTCCGGAACCAATTAATTTTGTAAGTAGAGGTCCCACTGTATATTCTATGCACAAAATAGGTATGATCAGACTGTGAGTGTGTGTGTTTGTGCGGGACACACAGGATGAGCATGGCAGACTCTGGCAACATCCTCACAGGAGGCTCCATACTCCATGGCCAGAGCAGCTTCATTGATTATCTCTCCTGCCCCCTGGAGGAGAAAAGAGAAACATGTTTAACAAGTTCTTAAAGTCACTCAAAGTTTGAGTGTTTGCTTGAGTCACTTTGTGAAAAAGTTAAAAGTGTCACAGGCTAAAAGTTATTTTATCTTATAATTGGCACCACCTTCATCGTAAAGTCCTCAGGCACAGAATTTGCATCAATAATTTTCAGGAAATGCTTCGAAAAAAAGTTCTGATTTCTGCACAATACAATGTGGCAAAAAGTGCCATACAAAATTCACTCAATTTCCCTGCTGATGTGTGCGATGTTAAACTTACAGATCCAACGATGTGAGCTCCAAGCATCCTGTCTGTCTCCTTGTGGCTGAGGATCTTCACCATGCCATCAGTGTCAGAATTGGTTTTGGCTCGGCTGTTGGCGGCAAAAGGGAACTTGCCAACTCTATAGGGAACTTCCTGTTGACACAGTCACATGACCAAAACCAGGAAATCAGAAAATCAGCCTCAGTCGCTCTGATCTTTTATAGAAACAGATTCATTTGCAGTTCCTGAATATATGGTTTAAATACAAAACAGATGGAACAGGCAAAGATAAATATTTATAATGGATAAGCAGACAGGTTACACTGGGACATGAATGGCCTTATTATAGAAGGAGGACAAATTATTTTGTATAGATATTTTTCTCTTCTCTGTTAAGTTCCTTAGATTCCACTCTTCATTCTAAATGAAAACTTAAGCTCTACTGTCTTCGTCATCACACTAACCTCCTCTTTCAGTTGCTCCTCTGTCTTGCCAACCCAAGCCACCTCAGGATGTGTGTAGATGACTGAAGGAACACAGTTGTAGTCGATATGAACGGCACCACCAGCCATTCCCTCCACACAGATGATGCCTTCATCTTCAGCTTTGTGGGCCAACATTGGACCAGCAACAACGTCCCCGATGGCATAAACACTAAAAAAAAGTAGCAAAGACATTATTCTACCTGTAACATCTTAAAGGCTACATATTATGCTCCTTTTCAGCATGTAAAGTGGTTGCTTGTTGTCTCAATAAAATATTAGTAAGGTGCATTGGTTGTAAAAACTGAAGGATTAAGTCCAGTCAGACTTTAAATGCACCAACTTCACTGCTCTTTCCGCTCTCAACAGCCAGTTTGACTTAAAATTCTAATCGGTTACTGCGAGCACCACCCACAGTCTTTGCAGTGCCCACCTCTTCTGCCAGGGGGACGACGTAAGGATGGTAGAAGGGAGGAAATACCCAGCATCATTACCAGTATTCAAATCATCCTCACGTAACAATTATGGGAGGAATTCAGACGTATCACTTTGAGACACATTTTGTTACAAAACATTAAATTTGTTGTTGGAATTGACACTTACGGTGTGGGGCGGCACTCTGGAGGAGCAAATACATATACTAAAGCACTGGAAAAAGTAAGTTTTACATGATATCCCCTTTAGGTTTGGGATATAATGCAAGTACTTTTTCCCCCCCACATAAATCGTAGAAAACCCATATAGTTAAACCTGTTGAGTTTTCCAATCATTTTTTTTAAGCCAATGGCCAAAATTAACATTAACTAATACTGATGACTGTTTAAAAATAACATGTTATGGCATTATCAAAGGTGAAGAAAATGATCACCGATATATGACAATAGATCTATAAATATAGATAGGGATTTTCATCCCCTCTCAAGGGTTAGGGATGAGGGAGCCGCATCCCACCAGACGAAGTCTCTATAGAGTTGGACAAAGTGGTGAGAAAAAAACGCTCGGGCCTTTGTACTTGGCTACTGCCAGGTTGACTGGTAAAGGTGGGCAGCAAGGGTGTATTTTATACATTTTCTAACTACAGCCTAAGAAATATCATACCATAATACTTCTAAAATCAGGAGTTCTAATGCGATATCCAAATGCACCTTTCATTTATAAATTGTGCACTAGAATGCTTTAGACAATCCTTTGTATCTGACAGAATGACGAAATGTCATTATGAAACAATGTATAGTCATTAAAAAAATTAAGCATTTTGACCTCGCCCCCGGCCTGGTGGGCCCCCAAAGGTGGCGTCTCCTTCGCCTCAGGTCTCGGTGCCCAGCCATGTCTCAGCTTGTTTGTGTGTGTGGGTGTGTGTGTTTGAGTGTGTGTATGCATATGTGTGTGTATGTGTCCTTTTTCTTGATTCTCTTTGTTGTTTTTATCCTTTGTGAGGCACTTTGTGCTACCCAGTGTATGAAAAGTGCCATATAAATAAAGATTGAATTGAATTGCTATTATGTGATGAAAGGAGTTATGCTAGTTTTCTTTTATTTTACCACTATGCTGCTTTAGTCGTACACATACAACTTGATATTGTGCCAAGAGAAGAAGCTAACACATTTCCACACCCCATAGCTAAAACTCAAGGTACCTCGGCACTTTAGTCTGGAAGCGGTGATTGACAGGGATTCGGCTGTGGTTGTCCAGCTCAATGCCAAGAGATTCCAAACCAAGATTTTGAGTAAAAGGTCTTCTGCCAATGCAGACCAACAGTACATCGCAGGTTAATGTCTCATTCTTCCCTCCAGCAGCAGCCTCCACTCTGAAAGACAGAGAAAGTTTAAAAAAAGAAAACTCACAGATTCAGGTTTCATTGTTACACTCACGCCACATCAATTTTGCCATCTGGACGCTTGGTGGCTCCCAGGACTTTTGTACTGAGCTTGAACTTGAAACCCTGCTTCTGCAGAATGCGCTGGAAGTTTTTGGACATCTCCATATCAATGCCCATTCCACCCACATGGCTCAAGAATTCCACTGCTGTCACTTTGGAACCCAGTCGTTGCCACACGGATCCCTGCAAGAGTGGAAGGTAAAATAAGAAGCAATTACTGAAAAAGTAGTGTAAAGAAAAAAACATGAAGCTCTTCAACTTTATCAGATGAAGAATAAACAAAAAAAGAGCTGATAAAAGAGGAAAAGAGAAGAATGGAATCAGCAGATAAAGGCGTAGATGATGATAATGAGACCAGCCAGGCTGTCTGCTTTAGAGACACTTTAGAGACAGAACATTTGAAAAAAAACCAAATGCTGCACAATTATCTACTGTTAGAAATTCTGGTTTGCCCCCTGAGTCCAGTAGTTTGTTATATGATGTAATATGTCAACTGGAAAAGGGCCATACTGCCATGCTGAAAAGATGCACAATGCCACCAAGTGTTAAGGAGGACATCTTCCCATCAGTTACCTAACTTGCACGTAAACTGCAGCAAGGAACAAATTCCAAAAACACTCCAAAGACCAAAAAAGAGCATAGCTTGTTTAAGCTGTGCATGTGAACATCTTGACTAAGGAGAGATGGGAGGCAGAGCTGGAGGCAACACAGACGTTGAGATCACCTTAGGGAGGAACCACGATGGAGAAAATCAAGAATGAGAACATCAGAGGGAAAGTATTTTGACAGATGTTCTCTAAGTAAAGAGATGGTTCAGACATGTCCAGAGGAGAGACCGAGAAAATGTTGGTAGAAGGTGCTGAGGATGGAACTGCCAGAAAGGAGGGCTATTTCTCAGTATTGCAGTGGAAATTCCATTATTGCCAACTGCATTCACTTTTCAAATGTTTGGTCTAAAACACACACCATAATAATATGGAACAGGAACTGTTTTTTATACTCTAGGAGAGATTTAAACATCTGTAACTGAGCTGGCCTAAAATTTTAGTAGAAGCTGGGGAAGCTCTAACATTTTCACCAATGATCTTTCAGTCAAATCTGCTATTTGTGTGGCTAATGTGAGAGATACTGACCAGTTCTACTCCAATGACACCAGCTCCAATCACAATCATCTCCTCTGGAACCTTTTTTAAAGAAAGAGCCCCTGTAGAAGACACGATTATGTCCTCATCAATCTGTGGATAAAAAAGTTTGACATCTTTAACAGGCAAGAAGATATTCACTTTTCTTTCCTTTTGAAGATAAATTTACACCTTTCTACTTTTTCCATAGTTTTATGACTGCATTCTCAAGATTCAACAGAAGACCTTTTGACCTGTTCTGAAACATAACCCACCCAGATGGTTAAACCCTTCCGTGTAGACCCATTGAAGGCTTAACTAAATGGGAAAAGGGATACACTTCTGCAATTGTGATAGAGAAAAAAAAAGAAATTCAAGGCCTTGAATTCCATACCTGAATTCCAGGGAAGGGTGTAACTTCAGAGCCAGTGGCAATGAGGATGTTTTTGGAGTTGATAATCTGCTCACTGCCATCAGCTGCAGTGGCTGTCACCTGATTTTTACCAGTCAGCCTCCCAAAACCATTGACATGTGTCACCTAAGGGAACTCATGTTATGGCAGGAACATTTACTCTTTAAATGAAATGGAAAACAGTGAAGGAACCAACTTTGTTCTGTTTAAAGAGATGAGCAATTCCTCCAGTGAGAGCTTTGACTGCACCGCTCTTCTGAGCCATCATCTTCTCCAGGTTCAACGAGATACCTGAAACTAATATAGACGCATCCATGTCTCCATACAATTTACATATAACATAATTTCATAAATACAAACAAAAAAAAACAACCCAAAAATAAAAAAGTATGCAGTGAAATTTTACCTTTTGGGGGATAATAAACAAAGAATGAAAGTGATTTATAGCTAAAATGATTATCAATCATCAAACAACAGATTCCGGTTGAATATGAATTCATTGTTCAGTTATAAAAAGAGTCCCAGTTGGCAAAAAAAAATCAGATTTAATGTAGACATTGTTCTACAAATATGACAAAGGAAAAATGTATCTTCTTCTCAGCTGCGCAGGAGCCTGAACCTGAAGACACCATCAGATTGTGAAATGAACAACAGATATCTTCAAAAAAAGACAAGGCTTCTTACTTTCGATTCCTCTGCTTTCGAAGTCCTTTCCATGAGCTAAGTGGTAAAAGTAGGAGTTGTTCAACAGAGCCTGCAGACACCAAATACGAACATTTAAAATGGATGATTTCACATTTTCAGGAAAATGTTCCACTTTTCAAGGACGAGTACATTGATTTTAACACACTTAATGGAAAATCAAAAAGATTGTCAAGCGACACTTTGCCTTCCTTAATGATAAAGTGAACACTGTCACAATCATACAAATGGACATTAGTATTACTACTGTGTTCTTTTATTGTTATACTACATATTTTTTGATTCATATGGTGCTGCTCAGGGTTTCTTCCTGTTAAAGGGAGCATTTTTAAAGAGACTGTACAGGACAAATCACAGCATATTACGGTCAGCATTGTCATAAAATCAGGGACCCCACAATCTTATAATCCATTCTTTTCTCTGTCGACACAAACAAGATAACCTGCGACATGGACAATATACCCTTCTCAAACAGGTGGATGACAGAACATTGGAGGCTCACCTGATGGACTCTAACAGCATATCACCAACAGTTACACTCACTTTTCAACATGTCTAAGACTAAGGTGCTGTGCTGCTGAAGGAGAGTGACACTTGATGACTCTACCCTCCTACTACTACAACCACTTAAAAATCAAAGGCCAGGAGGTGGGGCATTCAGGTATCTTTGAGGTGGACAGGACATTGTCCTTTTCGGTCTATTCTGAAAACACCTACAAAAAGGCAAAATGGCTATTTTTGTGGAGGAATCTGAGGAGTTTTAATGTGAAGAAAGACACTTTAACAGACATTTTACTGATTACTCATTTAGTCCACACTTAAAACACCTTCATCGTGGTACACCTTTCTTTCTGTCAAAGACAAATAAAAACTGTTATTCATTACAAAACACAAATAAAACAACAGGCACAACACAGCCCTCACCCTCAGATCTCCACACGGGGTCAGATGAAAAGGGCCTCTATGTAGTATGCATGAACCTTCAGATCTGTACCACAACTCATTAGTTCAGGAAGAAATTGCCTACCCTTTCAAATTACCCTTCACTAAATGGCTGAACCCATAACAAGGTACTGATGATGGAAAAAAAAAAAAGTTCATGCGTTACCTTTGAGGGGATGCATCCGACATTCAGACAGGTTCCACCAAGCGTGGGATTTTTTTCGACACACACTGTCTAAAGAAGGAAGGATTTATTAAGAATGTCTATATCAGTGTTTTACATGCTGTGACACATTAAGTATCAAGTTTATTTTGGAATTATTTGCACAGTCAATCCTTAATAGTAATAAATGGCCTGTTATTCAGAATCACCTTAGACTTGACCACTCCAAAACATTTTTTTTAGAGTCATCTTTAGGGTATTTCTCAGGATGCTGCAGATCTTAGTCCTGGTGGAAGATTCATCCATCTTTCATGGTGACAAATTACCTTGTGGGGGATGTTGGAATGTTTTGTGTGTTTACTGCGCTATAGTGAACATTTGATTTCTATTTGTGTCTCTCCTATAAAGATTAGAGTGATGAAGAAACCAGGCATGTTTGTTTGCCAGCTTTTTATTTGTTCTTTTTGCAGTGCAGAAATTATATGCACTACTAGCATGGCACAGCCAGGTGTTTTTGTGATTAAATCCAAAATTGATTGTGCAAATAACCTTTATGTTGTTTTATACTTTACTTTACTTTATATATATATATATATATATATATATATATATATATATATATATATATATATATATACACATACACATATATACATATATATACATATATACACATACATATATACATATACATACATATACATATATATATATATAAATAAAAACATATATATATATATATCCTACCTTAAAGCCAAGTTGTGCAGCTTTAATGGCAGCAACATAACCACCTGGACCAGAACCAACAACTGTCAGATCTGCATCAACTGCCAAGATGAAATGCATCTATTTTAACAGCAGCTCAGAACATAATTTCTCTCACACTTTAACTTGGTTTATCCAAATCCAGCATTTGGAGGCTGTGTTTTCATTGAAGAAGTTCAGAGCAGCTTCTTCCTTGAGCTCCTCCAGGAGAACCCCCCTATTGGTCCTTGGCCTGGTTTGGGGTATCACCTATGGAGATTTTTTTGGAGGCATCCTGACCTCAAATATCTAAATTGTCTCTTCTTGACCTAAAGAACTATTCACTCTTGAATGTCAAGCTCCTCACTCTCTATATCTACCCACCTACACTTTAGGAGAACTCATTTAAGCCCTTTACATTTATGATGGTATTCATTATGCCATGGCTCATGACCACAGGTTAGGGGAAGGCTGTAAACTGACTAGTGATTTTAGACCTTTGCCTAACAGCTCAGTTTGTCTTTAATGCAACAAACTGGTACAGCATGCAAAAACGTCACCAATATAAGTGTCAATCAATTAGATTAATATGACCAGCCCAAACATATTTAATTTTTATAAAGGGGTTTATAATATTCAAACCCCCACTGGTTCTTTTGGATGCCAAAACTGTAATTTATTGCTCATCCAAACTCAATGAGGATACTCATCAAATTTTTAGACAAAAATAGAAAATATAATTCAATGAGCTCGAGAAGTATTACAATTACAACTATTTGCAGATTAGACATTTCAAGTAAAGATAAGTCATCTTACTTGCCGCTTTGTCCGCATAGGTTCTGATGGACAGAACTGCAGCTCCATTAAGTTTGCAGGGAAAGTTGAGGCTCCGCTGTGAGACAAATCAAACAAAAACCATGAAAATATAGGTACTATATGGTATTTACACACCTTCGTGGGTGGATTTTGTGTATAAAGACTGTGAACACAGGACTCCATAACATTTAACGTGTATGTTTAAGAGCAACACAGTCAAAAAAATAAGAGTATTTTACCAGGTTTAACGTCTTACTATCTTTCGCTACTATATGGAGAAAAAAACCCAAAACAAAATAACATGTTATTAAAATTCTGTGTGTTGACTCATGGGGACACTGACGCGTCTCATTCAAGGCTGCAAACAACAAACTACCGTAATATGATTTTTTGACACACATTTGAATTGTTCGTTCGAATTCTTTGCAGTCAACGAAACAAGATTTATACCGGTGAGTTTACATTTAACTCTCTTAACGCTATTGTGCTGTGACATCATTTAAAAATATATTTTTCTTTCAACAATGACGTAATCTGACCGTGGAATTAAAATGTCTCTCTGGGACAGACAAGCCCGGATCGGGCCGCAGAGGAGAAAATGAACGTATTAACAGAAGCAAAACTGAACTACACATGAGGCGAATACGGGATATGGAAAAGAAATTGCTCGTACCGTTGCCAGGGAGCGGTATAAATGGGTCCAGCTCTGCATTTTATATGTATCCCTTCACTGTAAAGTAGTCAACCTAGCTAGCCAAGGACTCCTGCCACTAAGCATGCGCAACAATCGCGACACACGCTATCCGTCGCATAAGAATTGCGTCATGAAGAGCAAAATTATTAATCTAATTTATAATTCATTTTGTCTGCCACTTTCGTGTGTTAGAATGTATTTATATTGTATATATGGTTCTTTATTTGTGTAATTGCTTAATTAAAAGTAAGGACGCTCAGAACCTTTTTTTAATCTGACATGAGTGTTCAACTACAATGGAGTGTTAGGGCCACATTAAGATTTTTTTTATTATTTACGAGATTAAAGTCATTAGTGACTAGAATAAAGTCATTATTTACGAAATTAAATTAACACTAGAAGTCCCAGCATTTTTCTGTCTACGTAGAAGACCCACATAGGGGCCATTTGGCCCGACCGCTTTTCCCGAATACACTAATCACTCATTTTGTTATGGTAATGAGGCTGTTAGTGGCAGTGTGTGGGGTGAGGGGGTCACACCTTACAGTGGTGAAGTCATGTTGGCTACTTCTGTGTGAATGTCAGCAGCATGCACAGCATGATTCAGACACAGGATACCACCAAAAAGAAGCCAAACACCATCACACTCTACAACACAACAAAGTGCGGCGTCGATGTCATGGACCGGATGGTGCGAGAGTACACTGTCCGCGCAGGAACACGGCACTGGCCAGTAGCAGTGTTCTATAACATGATAGATATGGCAGCACTGAATTCTCACGTGCTCTATCAATTATGCACCGGGAGGCAGGAGAGACGGGTGGATTTCCTGCTGGAGCTTGCAAGAGAGTTGGCTCAAACCCACGTGGGTATGAAAAAGGCCCAAAAGGAACAATTATTTCGGCAACAACCCTCCACACCACAACTAGGAAAAAGAGCCAAGTGTCAGGCTAAAATTAAATGTAAGGACAATAATGCAACTGTGCGCTGTGTTGACTGCTACCGATATACATGTGGGAAATGCCCAAAGGAGCAATGGCAGTGCCAGGATTGTGAGTGACTGCTCAAATGTATTTCACTCACAATGCATGGTTTTTCATTCTTTGTAAATATGCTTGAGTTTCTTTTTATTTTATTTTTTTACTATTTTTAGCACAAAAATAACAATTACTTCTGCAACAACCCTCCACACAAAAACTGGGGAAAAGTTGCTTTTTCATTCTTTGTAAATATGTTTTGTTTTTTTAACAATAAATGTCAGTGTGTTGATCCCTTCCTTCCTGTTGATCCTTTCCACTGCATACAGCTCATAGTCCAGTTTAAGTCTTTATGGCTATGTTCACTGAGGTATTTATCCATCTCACAACTAAAGCTTGCTCTCAAAAGAACCTCCTGAGCTGTAAGGTATGTCCCCTCCCCCACACAGGTTCAAGTGGCTCCGGCCGTGTGCCACTAACAGCCACATTTCCATAACAAAATGAGTGTCCACAGGGGGGACTTCAGGCCAATTGGCCCTCTTGTGGGTTTTCTAGGTAAAAAGGCCAAATGGCCCCTCTCTGGGACTTCTAGTGTTAATTAGTACGAGACAATTGGAAAAGTGTTTGGGGAAAACCTAATCTGATTAGGAGACACAGCGTCGATCCACCCAGGAAGGTGCCGCTCTTATTTCTAGGAACTTGGGCAATTTTATTCCAAAATAGCATGACAAACTAGGGTTTGTCATATATATATAAAAAAAAAATCTCTTCCTTGCCCTCCTAGGCAGTGCCTCCTTCCTTCAGACTCAGGTCCTCTACCAGAGGCCTGGGTTCTGCGCAGGATCTTAGCTGTTCCTAGGACTGCGCTCTTCTGTGGTTCCTGGTATCTGTTGGAGCCATCTACTCAAGTTGGGTGTTACTGCCCCTAGTGTCCCGATCACCACTAGGGTTACTCCCGTAGTGACACTCTATCAGTACCATGTTCTCTGCCATGAATGCCTTGTTCCAGCCAATTTGACATCAGGTAGCCCTGGTTCCCTGACGCGGGCTACGTCCGAGCCTTTATCAGTTAATGTTCTGCTCATATGGTTTACGCTTAAGGAGCCTTTCCTAAGGGCTCGCCTGGATTCGAACCCACAACCTTCTGCACCAAAGTCAGTGGTGTAAACCACTGGCCTATCCAGTTGCTATATATTGATTGATAGATAGATAGATAGATAGATAGATAGATAGATAGATAGATAGATAGATAGATAGATAGATAGATAGATAGATAGATAGATAGATAGATAGATAGATAGATAGATAGATAGAAGAGGGTTTTTTTCAGTCAAAAAAAAAATCTCTTCCTTGCCCTCCTTCCTCCTGCCTCTTTCCTTCAGACTCGGGTCCTCTACCAGAGGCCTGGGAGTCTGAGGGTTCTGCGTAGGATCTTAGCTTTTCCTAGGACTGCACTCTTCTGGACAGAGATATTTGATGTGGTTCCTGGTATCTGTTGGAGCCATCTACTCAGGTTGTTTGTTACTGCCCCTAGTGTCCCAATCACTACTGGGACCACTTCATGCCCCACATTCTCTTCATCTCCTCCTTCAGCCCTTGGTACTTCTCCAGCTTCTCGTGTTCCTTCCTCCTGATGTTGCTATCATTCGCGATTGCTACATCTATGATTGCTACCACTATGTCAAGCTGGTTGGCCACCCCCATCTTGTCAGTCTGGATCAGGAAGTCCCACAGGATCTTGGCATGCTTGTTCTCCAGCAGTTTCGGGGTTGTCTCCCACCTGGACCCTGGGACCTCCAGTCCATACTCAGTACAGATGTTCCTGTACACTATGCCAGCCACCTGGTAATGCCGCTCCACGTATGCCTTGCCTCCCTCTTGTCTGGTATGGTAGACCCTGGCCTCTATTGCTCTGGTGCTCAGGGCCTGTACTTGTGCAGCCAAGAGTAGTGCATCTGTGCTGTCTTTCAGTCCGGCCTTTGTCAGCCACTGGTATGTTTTCTCGATATCAGCCATTATATATATATATGTGTATATATATATATATTATATATATATATATATATACAGTATATCTATATATAGTCTGTGTTCCACGATTAAAAGGTCACCAAGCACAGAGCAAGGGAGCGGTCAATCACCATGATATTATTAAAATTAATACCAAAGCAAAAATAGAAGACACTAACAGCACAATTAAATGTGGACTGTTAAATATTAGATATCTTTGTGTAAATCCCTGTTAGTTGTTGGATTGCAATACCTCTCGTGTGTCACTGCCAATCTGCGTGTTCTTTAAATGAAGACTTCAAGTAAACAAATGCCAATTTCAAAATGTATTTAGCAAATAGAATCAATTCAAGATACAAATATACAGAGCTCTGGGCCAGTTCATAACCCTACCAACAACAGAGTCAATTGTCAGGGCATGAAGTCTGACAACCTAACTATCCCTTGGCCCAGTCTTTTATAGAAAGACATATGTAAATTATTGATGCTAATTCAGTCCAATCCAGTCCTTCTTCTTGGATGACCTCATCTTCTTCTTCCAGCCTCCTTTGGTGTTGGTGTGGTCCTTCTTCTCCATTATCTTCCCAGATAGCCAGGTCAGAGGTCTTTATCAACACCAGTAAACTATGCTGTCACATTTTATGATGGGGGTCTACCACTTTCCGTCTGACTGTCTCCTCCTGGCTCCAATCGTCCAAACAACATTCATGTCAAGGAAGGGTCAACTGACTTGCTTACGCTTATTCCTACTAAAGATTATATACTATCCCTAACTTCTAAACTAACTGTAACAGAAAACAAAAACATATAGTATAACACATGCTAACAAGATAAAAGATGCTAACAAGATAAAAGAATTCTCTTCATAGTGCACGACCTGATAGCTGATCATCACATTGAGGAGGAGGAGTATGTTACCTTAAATGAATTTATTCCTCCTACCCAGGGGATTTGGCAGCAATCTATCACTCCAAGATATTAATTAATCCTAGACCAAAACATAGCTCCAGTTCATTTGAAAGCCTGACTCTTGGCATCACCCATCTGAACTGGAGGACAGAAAAGCCACTTTTGTTTGTAGTCATATATCGGCCCCATGATGAGCCACATTCAGAGTTCTTGTCTGAGTTCTCTGACTTCTTATCTGACTTAGTCCTCAGAACAGATAAAGTCATCATTATTGGAGACTTTAAAATCCATATAGAAGTTGTAAATGACAGGTTTATAAATGGCTTCATTCCATTACTTGAATCAGTTGGTTTCCTTCAACAGATAAATCAACCAACTCATAGCTTCAACCACACCCTTGATCTAGTTCTGATTTACGGCGTTGAGGTAGAACATGTGTCAGTGTTCCCTCCTGTCAGATCATTCTTTGATGACTTTTACATTTATGATTAAGGATTCTTCTATGTTCAGAACACAGTCTTACTATAGCAGACGTCTTTCAGATAATGCTGCAGCTAAAGTTAAGGATGCGATCCCTGTGCTAATCCCAGGACCACCGTGTGTTTCTCCAGGGATTAATCATTATATTTTTAGCCCCGCCGAGGTTTACTCTGTTGCTGAAGGTGCAGCAGCCTCAGTAATAATCACACTTGTTTCTGTTGTTCCCCATGAAAAAGAAAATAGTAAATCAGAAGGTGTAGTTTATAAAAAAGGCCCTCTGTAAGGCTAGAACAGCTTGCTTTTCTTCTTTAATTGAAGAAAACCAGAATAACCCCAGATTTCTTTTCAGCACTGTGGCCAAATTAACCAAGAGTCACAGTGTTTTAGAGCCACATATTCCTTCTTCCCTTAGTGGTGAAGACTTCATGAGCTTCTTCACTGATAAAGATCAAGTTATCAGAGAAGAGGTTAATTAGGCCATCACCAGATGTGTCGTCTGTGGGAACATACTGGGTCTCAAACGAGCCCTTAAACTTCTTCACCACTATATATTTTTCTGAGGTGTCTTTCCCTAATTCAGAAATCCAAGTCCACCACATGTCTTTTAGATCCCATCCCAACACACCTGTTGAAGGATATTTTACCAATTATAGGAAGCTCTATTATTTACCAGATCAATTGTTCTTTAGTGACAGGTTATGTACCCTGCTCCTACAAGGTGGCAGTAATTCAACCATTACTTAACAAAACCATCACTGATCCTGATTTGTTAGAAATTATAAGCTGATATCCAACCTTTCTTTTATCTATAAAATTCTTGAGAAAGTGGTGGTGACTCAGTTACCAGAGCACCTGCAGAGGATTTTTCAGTCAGGATTTAGAGCCCACCACAGAACAGAGACAGCACTTATTAAAGTTACTAATGGTCTTATAGCGTCAGATCATGGACTAGTTTCTATGCTGGTTCTCCTGGACCTCACTGCTGACTTTGATACAGTTGATCACAGCATCCTGTTTCAGAGGCTGGAACCTGTGATTGGGATTAAAGGGTGCTGGTGAGTGTGGCCGTATCCTGCTCTACGCCTGACACTCCTTGGAACACTCCTCTTGCTTCACAAGTCTATTTGCCTCTCGTTCTTGGTAGAATTCAGTGCTGACGACAGTTTTATTGACCTCAATATGGCCAAGCAGGCAAACATCCCCGTGGAGGCCCTGTCCGAGCTAAAGACCATCCTGGGTTTAGATGGCAATGTCCTGGCCAAAGCAACCCACCCTTGTCATATCAGGTAATCACTGGGAGACGATCCAGTTTTTTCTTATCCACTCTTCTTCCTTCCCAGGAGTCCTCAGTGCCGCCTGGCTTGCCCGCCACAACCCACAGTTTGACTGGTCGGCCAGGACGCTCACAAGCTGGAGCTTGAGCTGTCATTCAAACTGCCTGCGCTCAGCTCTCTCCTCTTTACTGAGCAGTTTGGAGCAGGTATCTTCTTTGTACAGTCTATTATCTTATACAGTCTACTATATCATATTTTTTGTGTGTGTTTCTGTGCTCTGTGCCTCTCCTCTCCTCTCCCCCTCCTTCTCCTTTTCCTCTCCCTCTCCTCTCCTTTCCTTTCCTCTTTCCCCTCCTCATTCTCCTTCTCCTCTACCTCCCCTTCACTCTACTTCTCCTCTCCTCTCCTCTACCCCTCTCCTCTCCTCTCCTACCTATCCTATCCTCTACCTGTCCTCCCCCTTCTCCTCTCTCTTTACCCAGCCGGCCATCAGCAGGAGGGTCCCCCTACATGAGCCTGGTCCTGCTCAAGGTTTCTTCCTGTTAAAGGGGAGTTTTTCCTTGCCACTGTTGCTTGTCTGGGGTCAGGCCCTGGGATTCTGGAAAGCACCTTGAAACAATTGTGATTGTATAAGACGCTATATAAATAAAGATTGATTGATTGATTGATACAGAAGAAGGATGGCTCACTCCGACTGTATTTACTATACAGCGGAGGCCTCGATGACATCACCTCCAAGAATAAGTACCCTTTACCCCTTCACAACTCTGCTTTTGGTCCATTCCATCGAGGCCGGATCTTCTCCAAACACGGCCTGCGGAATGCTTACCATCTGATCCGGATCCGTCAGGGCGATTAGTGGAAAACCATTTTCAACACCCCCCTAGGACACTATGAGTACTTAGTCATGCCTTTTGGTCTGACCAACGCACCTGCAGTATTCCAGGTGTTGGTTAACGACATTCTTCGGGACACGCTAAATCAGTTTGTCTTTGTGTATATTGACGATATCCTCATCTCCGAGATGAGGGAGGAGCACGTTCTGCATGTCCGCCTGATTCTCCACCATTTTCTCAAGAACAAGCTCTTCATCAAGGCAGAGAAGTGCGAGTTCCACTCAATTACGCATCCTTCCTTGAGTTTGTGGTGAAGCAGAGACAGTTCTCACTGGACCCCGCAAAGGTGAGTGCAGTAGCGGAGTGGCCAACTCCTTCCACCCGGAAGCAACTCCAGTGATTCTTGGGTTTAGCTAATTTCTATTGCCGCTTTATTCGGGACTATACTAAGGTGCTAGCTCCTCTTACTAACCTAACCTCCACATTAGGGGCTTTCCAGTGGTCTGGGGAGGCAGAGGTGGTATTTTGTCAGCTGAAGTCCCTGTTTACCTCCACTCCCATTCTGCATCACCTGGATCCCAGCCATCAGTTTGCGATTGAGGTGGATGCGTCCGACTTAGCGGTCGGGGTGGTTCTCTCTCAGCGCCATCCAGTTGACCAGAAGCTCCATCCCTGCGCCTTCTTCAGTCGGAAGCTCTCCCCAGCAAAGGTGAACTACAATGTAGGAAATAAGGAGTTGCTTGCAGTTGTTCTGGCATTGCAGAAATGGAGACACTGGCTGGAGGGTTTGGCCCAACCATTCCTGATCTGGATGGATAAGAACCTGTCCTATCTTAGAAACATCAAGAGACTGAACTCCCAACAAGCAGGGTGGGCACTCTTCTTGGGTCGCTTCAGGTTCTCCCTCACTTACCGTCCAGGCTCTCGCAACGCCAAGCCAGACGCTCTACCCCACCTGTTTTTGCCCGATCCCTCCCACTCTGAGCCTAGCTCTATTCTGTCGCCATCCTGCATGGTGGGACCTGCCTCATGCAGTGGGGGCATTCCTCCAGACTTACCTGCCACCCTGGGCTCTCTCAGACTCTGCACTTCATTAGGCAATGTTTCTGGTGGCCTTCCATGGTTCGAGATGCAGTGGAAAATCCTCCCACCGAACTCCTGCTGGCCTTCTGAATCTGCTAGACAGCCCTCTGCGCCCCTGGTCACACATCGCAGTGGACTTTGTCACCGGTCTTCCCCCATCGGACGGGAATAATGCCATCCTCACTGTGGTTGATCATTTTTCCAAGGCTGCCCACTTCATTCCTCTCACAAAGGTCCCTTTCACTGCAGAGACTGTGGATCTCCTGGTCTGAAATGTTTTCCGTCTCCATGGTTTCCCTAAAGATATTGTGTCAGACCAAGGACCCCAATTCACATCCCAAGTCTGGAGAGCTTTCTGTGCTGCACTGGGAGCCTCGGTGAGCCTCTCATCTGGGTATCATCCGCAGTACAATGGTCAAGCGGAGAGGACCAACCAGAGTTTGGAGAATGCCCTCAAGTTGACTGAAATCCTGCTTCCTGGAGTTTGTTTCTACCCTGGGTGGAGTATGCCCATAGCTTGCTGGTCTCTGCTGCCACTGGATTGTTGCCCTTCATGGCTTCCCTGGGATACCAACCACCATTGTTTGAATTCCAGGAGGATGAAGTGGCCATGCCCTCTGCCCGGGCCAACCTATGTCATTGCAGAAGTGTGTGGAGGTAGGTCCATTCTTCCCTTCTGCGGGCTTCCCAACAGACTCAGAGGAAGGCCAACCGCCACCGTGTTCCAACCCCTGCCTATCAACTGGGCCAGAACTCTACCCAGCCGGCCATCAGGAGGAGGGTCCCCCTACATGAGCCTGGTCCTGCTCAAGGTTTCTTCCTGTTAAAGGGGAGTTTTGCCTTGCCACTGATGCTTGTCTGGGGTTAGGCCCTGGGATTCTGGAAAGCGCCTTGAAACAATTTTGATTGTAAAAGACGCTATATAAATAAAGATTGATTGATTGATTGATTGATTGATTGAGAAGGTCTTGGCCTCTACAAGATCTTTCACTACAGGTGGACTCCCGGAAACTGGCTCCCCGTTTCATGGGACCATTTGTTATCGACCACATTGTCAACCCCTCCTCAGTTTACCTTATGTTGCCTCCTTCACTTAGGATTTATCCCACATTCATGTATTTCGGATTAAGCCGGTCTCTGAGTCGGACCTGGTCCCTCCGGCCGAGCTCCCACCTCCCCCCCATGTTATTGATGGTGGCCCTACTTACACGGTCCAACACATTCTGGATGTCTGTTGGTGGGGACGTGGCCTCCAGTTCTTGGTCAATTAGGAGGGAAACAGTCCTAGGCAACGGTCTTGGGTTCATTAGCGCCACATCCTGGTTAGCAGCATCCTGCGTGACTTTTACGGGATCATCTCCAGAAGCCTGGGAAGGAGAAGGAGAAGGAGAGGAGAGGAGAAGGAGAGGGAGGGGAGAGGTAGAAGGAGAGAGAGGGGGAGAAGGAGAAGGGGAGGAGAGGAGAGGAGAGAGAGGAGAGGAGAGGAGAGGAGAGGAGAGGAGAGGAGAGGAGATCACCAGCGTCTGATCGTTTCATCAGCTTTGTGGTAAACGTGGGTCCATGGTAGCTTCTCGTGTTCCGTCCCGTCAAGTAACTTTCCCCGTTTTTCTCATGTCTCGTCCTAGGTCACCACGCGCCCCTCATTCGGAGGAATGGTCTGCACTCCGCACCTTTTCACTACCAGAGTTAATTAAAATCTTGTTTTCACACCGTCAGCTCTTGTTGTCTGCTTACGGGTCCTGCTTGAATCGCACTCTAACAGCTGTATTCTGGACCAGCTGTATAGACTTTGACAACGTGTTTGGGCAGCCCCATAAAACTGAATTACAATAATTACAAGAAGTTAATGTGTAGACTAATCTTTTTGCGTCACTTTGGGAAAGGAAGTTCCTAACTTTTGTGATGTTGCACAGGCAGACCTTGAAACATGCTTAATATGGGAATCTAAAGACAAATCCTGATTCAGCAGACACCGAGGTTCCTTACACTGATACTGGAAGTGGTACTGGGAGCCAGGTTAATGCCACTCAGAAAGGCTGAATCAAGAGAGAACATGTTCCTCTTCTGTTACTCATAACAGTCCAGCTGAATTTTAGCTAGATTTTTATGAATGAGAACCTTTGGATGTGACTGAGATATAATATCCTTTATTTTTCCCACAGTGGAGAAATTTTTATAATTCCAATAAAAGTAAAGGGGGAAAAAATCCCTGCTTTAATGATATGTTTAAAACCTTAGTTGTCTCTCTCCAGTATGTTGGATCACAATACCTCACATGTGTCATTGCTAATCCGCGTGTTCTTTGAATAAGAACTTCAGGAAGAAAAATGCCAATTTCAAAATGTATTTCGCAAATAGAACCAATTCAAGATACAAATATTACAGAGCTCCGGGCCAGTTCATAACCGTACAATAACAAAGTCAATTGTCAGGGCATGAAGTCTGACAACCTAACTATCCCTTGACCCAGTCTTTTACAGAAACACATATGTAAATTATTGATGCTAATTCAGTCCTTCTGCTTGGATGACCTCGTCGTCTTCTTCCCGTTTCATTGGATGCTAACACAGTGCTTGTTTTCCGTTGTTTCCCAACTGGCCAGGTCAAAGTTCACCTTCTTCCCGCAGATGAACTTATCAAGACCACCATGCTGTCCAGTTTTACGATGTCTGTTTAACACCTTCTGCCTGACTTCCTCCTGTGATTACAACTGTCTAAACAACAATCATGTCAAGGAAGGGTCACTGATCTTTATTACACTTGCTAATGATTCTACCATTCCTAACTTCTAAAGAACTTCTAACAGAAAACAGAAACATATGGTACAACACATGGCAACAAGATAAACACAATTCTCTTCAAGTAGTAACATTAAAGTAGAAAACTCTATGGGCAACTGTATTAGAAAAATAATTAGAATCCCAGTTCTTAATAAGTTCCCCCTATTTTTAATCTTTTTGTCTCCTTAGGGAACATCATTGGCTCTGGAATATTCATCTCTCCAAAGGGGGTCCTAGAGTAGTGGTCCCCAACCACCGGGCCGCGGACCGGTACCGGTCTGTGGATCAATTGGTACCGGGCCGCACAAGAAATAATTAAATATTTCCATTTTATGAATTAGCTGAGTCTGAATGATCTTTTATTTTGAAAAACATTTTGGGAAATGGCCGGATTCTCTTGATTATATTTTAAGCGCCAAAATTGAACCCACAAGCGAGCAAAATGAGTAAGAAACAGACGTCTTTAAAAATAAAATTGCGTCAAAGAAAAGCCCCAATCAAGAGTCGGAAGAAGAGCCATCTTCCAAGAAAAAGAAAGCTTTTAACAGACAATATCATGAGTTCTACTGAAAATATAGATTTAACCTGGTAGGTGATTCCCGCATACCAAGCCCACTCTGTGTAATTTGTGGCGACCAGATTGCTAATGAGGCAATGAAGCTTTCAAAACTACTTCGCCACTTGGAGACCCAGCACCCTAGTTTAAAAGACAAGTCCCTGGAGTATTTTGAAAGGAAAAAAAACAGGAACACGATGGGCAGAAGAAGGGCCACCACATCAGTAAATGTGAACGCACTGAGACCATCGTACCTGGTGGTCCAGTATTCTGGATTAAAATCATGGCAGAATACCCTGAAACCGCCACCACAGCACTGAAAACCCGGTTGCCATTTCCGACATTCTATCTGTGTGAAGCGGGATTTTCTGCGGTGACAGCAACTAAAACAATGATTGTAAACAATGGAGTAGACTGGGCATAAGCAACACACTTCGGGTGTCATTGTCTCCCATCACTCCCAGATAGGACCGTCTCATTGAAGAGAAACAAGCACAGGGCTCCCATTGATTTGTCGTTATGGTGAGTTAAAATTTTCATGAAAATAAAATGTTCTTTATATCCGTCTTTGTAGCGTATCTGTAGCTTATTTTTAAGGGATGTTTAAACATTATCGTAGTGAGTAGGAGAGAGTAGCGCTTGTGAGTCTTTGTGGGCACACTTATCCGGCAGTTCAACCCCCCCGGGCTGCAGTAAAATTGTCAAGTGCTGACCGGTCGGCGGTGATAAAAAGGTTGGGGACCACTGTCATGGAGCATTCGGGTTCAGTTGGTTTGGCGTTGGTTGTTTGGGTTTAGGGAGGATGTAATGAAGACTTGGGCTCGCTCTGCTATGCTGAATTTGGTGGTACAATCCCAAAATCTGGGGGAGATTATTGTTATGTGACGAAAATATTTGGTGGTTTGATGGGGTGAGTAAAGAACCACTCTTACAACTATCACTGAGTATTACAAGTGTTGGTTTTATTATTGCTGAAAATACTATTATTTTTTCTCAGTTGATCTATTCACAGGTTCCTAAAATATTAACGTATTGGTTAAATTTTTGCTACACATTACCAGAGGCCAACTGTTGATAATGTAAGACTTTTAGCCTTTAACCCTCATATTATGTTGGAAAAAAATTACATGATGTTACGGTTCAAAATGACCCTTAACATAATATGAGGGTGTGAGAAGAATTATTGTTATTGTCACTATTATCGTTTAAATGCTATGATGAGTAGATTTAGAGTGTCTGAGGAATGTTAAGAAAGAGGAACATGTGAATGTTTTACAAAAGTGTTGCTTGCAACCGAAACCAGCACTCGGATGTCTCCTGTTCCTTAAAGATAAGAGGAGTTGTAAGGATAAAGGAAGTTGTAAAGATGGGAGAAGTAGATAGAAGACAAGGAATTGTGAGGTCCTGTTTGACATAAATCTTGTGTGCACCAAATAAAAGAGGCGAGCGAGCAGCAGACGAGCAGAGTTGACAGAGGAAGCTTGAACTGCTGCTCGGCTCTCCCTTGCAAGGACTCCAGTTGTTTGCGTGGTTTGTCCGAGTCTTAACATAAGAGTAAAGAAACTGCGCGGGTGACAAATTTCACCATCACAAGGGTTAATGATATTTTTGTATATATGTATATGGACTGACAATTAGATGATGCTAAACATGTTATTCAAAATGTTTTGCACAAGCTGGAAATCAGCAGCGGATGATGGTGCGGCATTTGGGTTTATAGCTGACATGGACTCCAGTCACTTACAAATCTCTCAGGGTGATCTTCTGCAAAAGCTATGCTGTGTTTTGGTAGTAATTCTTTTTCAGAAACTTTATTTTAACTTGATATGAATCCACATGTAACACGAGACACATGTGTTGCCAATCCATCCATTCTTGAATCCAAAATAGTTTCAAATAAGAGACGCACGTTTGTCACTGCCACTTCAACCTTCACAACTCTACGCACATTCATGCTAATTTCTACTCCAGTCACTACAATATATACCGTAGAAGGTGGATGCAGCAGGCAGTCAGGCTCCAAGTGATTATGATGCTGTTTGCATAATTTTGGGTAAGATTAAAGACATTTTCGATGCTGATGATAAGAAACACTGCAGTTTTCATTCTGATGTCATGCTGCCAGCCTTATATGGCACTGCAAAGACAGTTGAAAGTGCATTTGATATATGAAGTGTGCAGCATGCCATATATGTGGTGGGATAGAGCAAAATATTACAACAAACATTGGAAGTGGATTTAAAACCCCCATAAATGAACAATGGATATGGTTAAAAGTTACTTGTACTACTATATGGCCAAATAATACACAAATATATTATTAAGTTATAATTACACAACTTGACTTCTGCAAGGCCATTTTAAGGAGTTTAATGTATGCACCTTTGAAATTTACACCTAATCTGAAAATGATATTGGCTACTAATCACTCTTACATTTACAGTTGCAGTATTTCTGCTTTAACAAAATCAGCAGTTTCATGTGACATGTTTTTGACACAGGAGCCAGACCTCTCAATATATTGGCTGATTTTGAAAATGTTAATAACTAATAATACCAAAAATATTGAAATAACTGTTAGTCATTGAAGAAATTCAAAAAACATCCTAATATCAGTTCCTACTCATTTGGAATATGTATCGAACTGAATTTATCAAATATATCAATCTTTTAGACAATGGTGGATGAAAATGTAATAAACAATTTATATTCATTTGTGTTCTAGTCAGACTGACTGCATTTGGTCTGACACGACTGTGATATATCTCTTTATCCAGATTTCTCTTACTGTGGAGTGCCGTGCTCATCATGTATCCAACCACACTTGCTGTAATTGCCCTCACTTTCTCCAGCTACATCCTACAGCCTGTTTTCCCACACTGCATGCCTCCATACTTGGTGACACGGATCCTCTCTGCTACCTGTCTCCGTAAGAATCTTTACCATCCGTGATGTTTACATTTGTATCAAATCTCCATGTTGCCACTGTTGCCCTTAACATTTTGACAGTTATCAATTCTCCTTTCATTTAAATGACTGCAGTTTATAATAGTTCTTTGCAGATGATCAACAATTATGGGGCTAAATTTAGACTAAAACAAAGGTGACAATAAGTAATGTGAGAGGACAATGGCCAATCTAGTCGTTAGAGTGTGGTGTTGATTGTAGCAAGATAAACTGGTTCAAATGGGGTTTATTTAGACCAGCTCCCATTTCTTCCTTTTCATAATGAAACAACACTTGGCAGTTAATTTACATTTGGTGTTTGGACCAGTGCTACAATAGCAATTATCCTATCCAGTTATCTTTCAATTGTTCATTAAATTAATTAAACTTCAGCAAAAAGTTCACCTAAAGCACGTAAAAAAAGCCCCCATTATAATCATGACACACTGCAATTTAAAAAGTTTTCAGACCCTGTCTCTTGATTCTTATGTTCCTAATTTATGCTGAGATTTAAAAAAAAAAAAAAAATCAATCAAGTATTCTCTCACCAGTGTGGTGAATAATTTGAAAATGGTAATGACCAAAATTAACAATTATAAATCTCAAACATCCATTTTGCCCGGTATTTACACCTCAGTCTTACAAACACTATGACGGGATCAGACTCTGGTTTAAGGAAAAAAAAAGCACAAAAACTTTGAATGGAAACAGTCTTACTCGAACCACAAAAAAAGCTGACTTGATCTGCACGAAAAATACTATTGTCAAGCACAAGGAGCCAGGTATGAAACCAACTGGTGAATCTCTGAGGCGAGTTCAAATAAACAAGGTGATTGAAACAATCAGCAGGTGAATCAACATGTTGGCCAATTTTTCACCTCCTTCATCCCACCACACTGAAGACAAACATAGAGTGAGGGCAGGTAAAACACAAACACCAGCCAGCACAAAAACTCGAGATGCAACAGACACACACACTCAGATTGTCTGAGCCCCATGCCTGACTTTCCAGCCCTAATTCTCGGATCATTTCCCCGTTTTTCATCCTGCGTTCTCCTGACCTGCCTGTACCGTCACAGTCCTGATAAATCATTTGTTTTCTGTCAGAGCTAGTTCATAACCCTACAATAACAAAGTCAATTGCCAGGGCATGAAGTCTGACAACCTAACTATCCCTTGACCCAGTCTTTTAAAGAAACACATATGTATCAATCAATCTTTATTTATATAGCATCTTTTACAATCAAAATTGTTTCAAGGCATGTTACAGAATCCCAGGGCCTAACCCCAGACAAGCAACAGTGGCAAGATAAAACTCCCCTTTAAACAGGAAGAAACCTTGAGCAGGGCCAGGCTCATGTAGGGGGACCCTCCTGCTGATGGCCGGCTGGGTAGAGAGAGAAGGGGGAGGACAGGTAGAGGATAGAATAGGTAGGAGAGGAGAGGAGAGGATGGGCATAGAGCATAGAAATACATGCAAAAATACATTATATTATATGTAAATTATTGATGTTAATCCAGTCCAATCCAGTCCTTCCGATTGGATGATCTTGTCTTCTTCCAATTCCATTGGATGCTGGCACAGTCCTTGTTCTCCGTTGTTTCCCAAATGGCCAGGTCAAAGTTCACATTCTTCCCGCAGATGAACTTATCAACACCACTATGCTGTCCAGTTTTACGATGGGTGTTTAACACTTTCAGCCTGACTGGCTCCTGCGATTACAACTGCCTAAACAACAATCATGTCAAGGAAGGGTCAACTAAATACATTTTAAAATTGGCATTTTTCTTTTTGAAGTCTTCATTCAAAGAACACGCAGATTAGCAATGACACACGAGAGCTATTGCAATCCAACATTAGTGACTTGTGGACAACAGCACAATAGTAATCACAGAAAGAAGGCAGAAAACACCGCAGTCACAGGAGGACGTAGGTCTGAATAAACAAGGGAAAAGCTCATAGTCAGAGACAGAAGGTTGTTGGGTTTCCCAGGGCTGAGAAGAAAAAGTAAAGTCCGAGGTAGGTACTGTCGACACTAATAATCCAAATGAAGAAAGTGCTGTAAGGTCAGGCATGATGCATTATCTGGCAAAGCATGAACAACTGCAGTAGCTTAAACACAGCCTGAGAAAGAGCATCAGGTGAGAACGGTAAAGGCTAATCAGGTGGGTGTGGAAGAGGGGAGTGGCAGAGTGAGGGGAATTTTCCATCTCAGCAAGAGAGCAGAAGAGCAGGCAGTGACATGTCCGTATTATATATAAAAATGTAAAGAAATTCACCTATGCATATCCATACTAGTGCTGCAGTATTGTTGAAGCCTGTTGAGTATAGACATTGTGCAAGCAATGACTTAAGGTGCTAGATGCAATAATGCAGTTGTGATTCCATAAATCAGTTGTTGTCAGAGGTGGACAGAGTATAATATAAGCACTTCACAGTCTCAAGAGTTGAAGTTACGTTTTGGACAACCTTGACTAGACTAAAACTATGGCAGCTCAGAGCAGGAAATGCCAAAAAATTCACATTCCCCTCTATTGCCGGTTTCCCACACCCTAAATTGACATAGTAACAGGCTATTTTCACACAGGCTGTGACAAATCTGCAATGATACAGATGTATTTCACTGAATTCAAAAATATTTTCCTTTAAATATAAATTAATAATTGTCTAGTACTCATTTTGCTAATCGCACCTTCCTTCCCACTGCTAGACTTCCTCCTGGTAGGCATTTATTTTACTTGAGAAAAATTCAGAATGTGTAGTTCACCCCTGCATAGTGACTCCCTATCATAAAGGTTTGTTTTTTTAGTAATATCAGAAGAAATGTTAAAATATTGCCATGGACTAAAAAATATTTGGTTAATGTGAAAAACCTTTCCTACCATAATAATTTTTAAAACCCTTCTTCTGACCTACAAGGTCCTCAGAGGCCTAGCTCCATCCTACCTGGAGGAGCTAGTGATACCTTACCAGCCCAATAGACCGCTCCACTCTCAGAATGCTGGTCTACTTGTGGTTCCCAGAGTTTCTAGGAGTAGAATGGGGGGCCAAGCATTTAGCTACCAGGCCCCCCTGCTATGGAACCAGCTCCCTGTCCAGGTACGGGAGGCTGACTCCATTGCTAGTTTTAAGATCAGACTTAAAACCTACCTCTTTGAAAAAGCTTATTGTTACTAATTCAGTAGTTCCAGTTACTATCATAGATAGAAAAATTATCATACTCAGGGGGTCGTCTAATCATTAGGTCACATTCTAGCTATGCTGTTATAGGCCAAGGCTGCCGGGGTCCGGAAACATGATCACCTGACAGGCCTCTGTCACCCCACTGGGTCATGGTTTCCTCTTCTCTCCTTTCCTCTCCTTTCCTCCTCCTCATCAAGCAGACTAGTTATGATGATTCCTGTGTAGTTTTTCTGCTTCTCTCCCCCCTTCCCTCTCTGTTTATTTACAGGTATCGCCGCCTTTCGGAGCTGCATGATGACCTCCGGCCTGGCTGACCCGTTGTATAGTGTATTTTTGTGTGTGTTTCTGTGCTCTGTGCCTCTCCTCTCCTCTCCTCTCCTCTCCTCTCCTCTCCTCTCCTCTCCTCTCCTATCTGTATTTAAAACATACATAAGGCGCACCGTATTATTAGGCGCATGCTAAAACATACAGTAAAAAATGACAATGGAAGTAAAACATTGAGTTTCGACACATTTATTAAACAAAATATTCATTCTTCCACCACAAAACCATCAAAGTTTTCATCTTCTGTATCTGAATTAAACAGCTGCGCTATTTCAATGTCCAACATCCCGAATTCCTCTTCATCATCTGAATCAGACTCACCGACCAGTTCCGCTTCAGCGTTGATGCCGGCTTTTGTGAAATACAATACATGAAGACGGTATCATAGCCCATGCGTCTACAACCCATCCGCATATGGTGGCATAACCTTCCCGCCGCTGCCTCATAGATGTGACTGGGCACGGTTATCTTGTCGCGGCAGTAGGTGCGGAAGATGGCCACCCTCTCCTGGTAATCAGCGGGCAGCCGCTGCGCAACAGTTGTCCATGCGTGTATGGAGAGAGAATGTATGCCGCCTCCTCATAAAGCGAAAACACCAAGACGGACCTCCTTGGATGTGCTCAATGTCCATTTCTTCAGCAATCGCTTTGGCCTTTTGTTGAAGGGTGACAGTAGAGACGCCCCTTCCAGTTGTTCGCTGTTCCACAACCAACTGTTCCACTTGGTCTTCCAGCTCGGGCCACCTTGCTTTGTTCCCGCGGACACTTAGTTTTGTCTTCCTCACTTTCGTTCACTTTCTTGTTTTCTCCACTTTCTGACCATGGACTCGTTTACATTAAAATGTCTTGCAGCTGCTCGATTGCCATTTTCAGCCGCATATTCGATGGCCTGTAGTTTAAAGTAAGCCTCATACGCGTGTCGCTTGACCGGCGCCATTTTAGGGTATTCTTACGCGTAGGTGTGCCGCTAATTGATGGACGGAGCGTTTACCGTAGTGCACCTACCAAGGGCACACAGCAGATTTTGGAACTCAGTCCACACACAAGGCGCACCATATTATAAGGCGCACCGTCGATTTTTGAGAAAATCTCAGTGTTTTAGGTGCGCCTTATAGTCGTGAAAATACAGTGCTTGTTTTGTTATACTCGCTGCGCTACTTATTACATTCTAACAAATAACTGTGAGAGAAGAACAATATTGTGAGATTGACTACAGTAAATAAATTTTAGTCTTAAATCTGATGTGTGTGCGTGTGCTTTCTGCTCAGTGCTGCTGACATGGGTAAACTGCTGCAGTGTCCGTTTGGCCAAAAGGATCCAGGATGTCTTTACTGTGGGAAAGTTGATGGCACTGGGTCTCATCATTGTTGTTGGCCTCATTGAAATCTGCAAAGGTAACATTTTTTAAGTGTGTACCACTCGAACTACCTAAAAAAATAATTCAAAAAATGCCAAAACACCAGTCACACTGGTGTGATGGAATGTAACTATACTAATCTCTACTTGTTTTGGTAAAGATGAAAAGAATACATAAGGAATATGATTAGATTTTTACATTTATGTGCATGTTACATCTTTTCAACTGTAGTAATGCAGTATTTGCCAAACTTGGCATCTTGATATAATACTGTATCTTGCAGGTAAATATGAAGTGCTGGCTGCACAGGTGACCATTTCCCAGGGCAGGGTTCCATCAGTTGGACAGATTTCTTTGGCTTTCCTGCAGGCATCTTTTGCCTTCAGCGGCTGGAACTTCCTGAACTATGTCACTGAGGAAGTAGTTGAACCCAGACGGTGAATACTTTTGAATGCTATAATGTTCCTCAAACTTTCCTTCCATCATATTTGAATTTTCATGTTATTCTTTTTTTAGGCCTTTGTTAGCTTTTTGATTGAGAGGATTCTGTCTTAAAAATGAAGATAATTTTAGCAAAATAAACTTGAAATATTATTGCCCTAATATATACTGTAGTATACATATGTATATAAATATTCTCTATCTATCTTGTTGTATGTAACTTTTTTCTGTTTAGCTGCACAAAAATAGAATTGAAAACAGGTTTTGTTTTAGTAGTTCTAATGTGCTGGTCTTTTCTTAAAATTCAAGTTCCTATAATTTATGATTATAATTTTATATACAATGTCAGTTTTGTGATGTTAATGGTGGTTTGTGGCATCTTTCAGGAATCTACCTCGGGCTATCTATATTTCCATACCATTGGTGACATTTGTGTACACACTAACATTGCTTACTTCTCCATGTCACCTGAGGAGCTGCTGCCATCTAATGCAGTGGCTGTAGTAAGTAATATGACAACACCTTATCATATTAGTTACAATCAACATTAATCTCATTTAGGAACCCTTGTCTAAATTAATATTTACAATGGAAAAAGATGGATTGTATGATCTTTGATGAATTCAAGCTTTGAAGTTCATCAATAGCAAACAAACAGAAAGAATAATGCAAGCATTTGAGAATAGTAATGAATATATTTTTCTTTTGAAGACGTGCATAAAGATGTCAGATCCAATTATTCATCTTTGGTAAAAGTTGTCACATATTTCTTGCATGAAATCAAAGAATCAGCACAATTAATTTGAACTGTCTGCTGTTTATTGACCTGTTTGACTTTCTGTTGTTTAGACATTTGGAGAGACGTTGTTGGCAATGTTCTCTGTGATCATGCCAATTTCAGTAGCTCTTTTCATATTTGGAGGAATCAATGGCTACCTTTTCACCTCCTCCAGGTAAGAGGGCACCCCTCTATCATGCTGTTTTGGTGCTTCATTATCACTCCTGAGTGACTGCCTAATGATGTTTCTGGATGCAGGTTATGTTTTTCTGGAGCTAGAGAAGGTCACCTGCCCTGTTTGTTGGCCATGATCCATTATAAAAACTGCACACCAATTCCAGCCCTGATGGTCTGCGTATGTACAAACACACATCAAGTGCTTAGAAACTGTTAAATTAGAGAGACTAAAAATGTATTTATTAAAAAGCTGTAATCTGTAAATTTATCTTTGATAGTTGATTTTGATTCTGTTTATAGTGTATTGCCACCATTGTCATACTTTGTGTTGGAGAAACACAAAACCTCATCAGCTATGTTTCCTTCATCAATTATCTGTCATATGGTGTCACTATTGCTGGCCTGGTGTACTATCAGTGCAAGAAACCCAATATATACCGACCCATTGAGGTAATTACAAAGTAATGAGGTTACTTTGACAAATAACTGACTGTACCTTGTTAGCGCCTTGTACCTTGTACTGTACCTTGTTAGCATCTAATATATTCTCATCATTGGTGTTGTAATTATTAGTTCCCGTAATTTAGATGGACATGATCCACACCTACTGGTGGCAGAAACTCCATGAACATTTTCCTCACAAATGTACCAGCTGCTGGTGATGGGACCAGCCCCAGATGATTTACAGAAGGCCAGATGAGCCTGATACCAATGGATCTGCAGAGGTGCCATTCCATCCAAATGTTGCCCAATACCCTACCTTAGTACAACATGGAAACTCCTGGCAGCCATCATCACAGTCATAAGTGGGCCCCTGGCACAATGCAAGAGTGGACATAGAAAAACAATCAGTCGTTTCTTGACTTGGCCTGGGGGGTGACAAGGAGGGAGAGAGAGACAGAGCAAAGGGAAGGCCTGTGAGGGAAGTAACTGGTCAGTTCGTATCTGCATGGAGCACCAGTCCAGGTGCTCACAATCAGATTTTAATCGGCTGATCACCTCGGGGGAAAAATCACGGCTACTATATCATGGCCCATCCGAGTGAAACCTACTGCAGCCTAAACAGGGAATGTCATAGTGGGGACACCAGGGGTGCAGAACAACACCTACTGTTTGAAAGGGCAGCTAGATGGACCAGTCTGTGCACTGTATGGATTGGCAAGAAATTCAATGTCTCAGAGGCTCATACTTGGATCCTAGAGTGCTTGGTACTGTATTGTGCCTGCATACGCTATGATAACAGCAGTAATGCTGTAAGATGCTAGCAGGTAAAGCGTACATGGAATATTTAAAACAATTAGCTGGCACAGTGAACCAGAACATCTGTGACAAGTTTGGGCTGGAAACTCAGAGTTTAAAGTGGGACACACACAGGTGGTGGAGAATGAACTAGCTAAGATCCTGTGGGACTTTCAGATACAGAAAAACAGGTAATTGCAAACCAGCTGGACATTGTGGTGATGGTCAAAGAGGCTGTAGAGATAGATGTGGCGGTCCCCGACGACAGCAACATCAGGATGAGGGAAGATGATGAAACTGGAGAAATGGCAGGATCTGAGTGAGCAGTTGGAAAGTATGTGGGGAAATACAGTATATGGTAGATATGTGTCTGTGTGTGTGTGTGTGAGAGAGAAGAATTATTGTTGTTATCGTTTAAATGCTAGGATGAGTAGACTTAGAGTGTTTAAGGAGTGTTTAAGAAAAGGAATGTGTGAATGTTTAAATCAAGTGTTAGAGCTGTTATATAATCAGCACTTGGAGGTACCATGTTCAAGGAGACGAGGAAGTCGTAAAGATAGGAAACAAGGAATCGTGAGGTCCTGATGGACATAAATCTTGTATGCACCAAATAAAAGAGGTGAGCGAGCAGCAGAAGAGCGGAGTTGAGAGAGGAAGCCTGAACTGCTGCTCAGCTCCTGTTGTTTGTGTCTTTGATCTGAGTCTAGTGAACGAACAGCGTGGGTGATCAAAACTTCACCCTCACATGTGTGGCATACATATAGTTATGACATGTTAACCTTTAATCTGGGTGTATATTTCAGGTCAGTGTTTGTGTTTGGATGTGGTCTGGCTGAAGATGTGAGGTAACTGCTAATATTTATCTGCTGTGTTTTTCTGCAGAGAGGGTGACATTTGTAGGCCAGAGGTTGTGCTTACTCGTCTTTCCTCAGTTAGACCCCATCAAGAAAGCTAGTGAAGACGAATGGACCGGCATTCAGACAGGAGCAATCTTTTAGACCATTCACAGAAAAATATCAAAAACACCTAAATACCAGTCCTTCATGTGAATACGGACACTTCTTCCCATTCTTTCTGTCTGATCCTGTACGACTGCTTTCTTGGCAGTTGGTGGAAAATTCTGTTTTTTTACTACTGGCTGCCTACACTATTGGTTGATAATTGGTAAGTTGATAATTACAACACTGTTATAACAGTACAACAGTGTTCCACTTTGAAAGGAAGTTTTGCTTTCATTTTGAATGCAAGAGCTCATTTTCTTGTTTAAAAGAGGCCAACGTGCAGTTATTTTAAAAAAAATGTTATTCTTGATATTTTGGGACATTAAATATAAGTCATTTTTACATCAGGTCTCAAAAAGAAAATGCACCATTGGTGCTGACAAGCTGTAGTTCATATTAGTCTTTTCTCAATTCAGAACATTTTCAGACATCTCTTCCTTTTATGAAACCTTCAGTTTTCTGTTCTTTACTAAAATAACAGGTGCTATAGATGATTTGATGTAGAATTGGTCTTAAACGGAAAAAAAGTTTTACTTTGTTCTCAGTGTGAAAAACAATCTGGTATTTTTATACTAATTTAAATGCAGATATATACTGTAATTTCTAATGGAATGAGGGGACAGCATGTGACTCAGTAAAAAGCAGGGAAGCCTTAAATTGAAGAAGCTACTGCAGCATCACATGAAAATCTGTGTTTAAGATGTACTTTATTCAGGTATGTATTCAGGTTTATACAGGTATGTATTCAAATAAAACCACAGTGAAACATTAAAGGATTTTCACAGTTAATTTTCTATATATTCAGGGAGTGTACAGAGAATCTAAACTATTTTTCTCTCGCCCCATAGACAGCAGCAAGTAATAAAAGAGAAATTTTTAAAAAACAAAAAAGTGTGTGCGCACATGTGTGTATTTGGTGCTAATGCAGGAGTGCAAATTATTGCAAAGCTTATTAAGGCTGTGTAAGGAGTCACTGGGCCAGATTCACCAATATGTTCTTAAGAATCTTCTTAGATTCTTTCTTAAGTTGTTATTAAGAAGTTTTTTAAGAAAACCCTACGTCGGATTCATCAACGCGTTCGTAAGCCCCAGAATTGTTCGCAGCTGTGTTCTTAGATTGATGAATGCCATCTGTTCGTAAGTTGAAAGCGCGTGCCAGGTGAGTCTAATTAACATACGATTAGCATAAGTCACCGCCCACTAATGCCCATAAAAGGAACTGCAGCAGGACCCTGTAGACAGAGCAAAAAGCAACAAAATGCCCAAAGCAAAATGCCCAAAGCTTGCCTCTCCACGCCTGATTTCTGACGCCGTGTTGAACAATCAAGAAAGGATGGCTAACACGCTTGATAAAATTGCCTCAACCCTGATGACTATAGCCAACACGCTTAAAGAAATCAACGAGAATGTAAAAAAAAGAAGAATGTAAAAAAATAAACGTGTAAAAGCTGTGCTCGGATTGTGACAATAATGCATTTTATTCACAAACGGGCAATTAATCGCGCTCGAACGTGAACCGCGTGCCTGCAGTCTGGCCCCATCATTGCGTCAGGACGCACATCCTCACGGGGTTGTGGCTCTGTGTCCAAACACATCCAGCGCCCCTTTAACATGCCGATGGTGCGTTCAATGGTGGAGCGACTGCGCGCATGCATCTGATTGAATAAAACTCCTGTGGAGTCTGAGGGTTAGGTGGTCAGTGGTGTCAACAACCAGGGAGCCAGGGCATATCCTCGATCCCCTAATAAAATAAATCAAGATAAAATCAAATAAAAGACAGTTTTGGCATGGTTTCCAATTTGGTTGATTAATGTTAAGTCATTGGCACATTTACGTAATTTTAAAATTCTCCGTAAATCACCAAAAATAGGAAATAAACAAATAAATAAATATGACAGAATTATCATTGTAATATTGAATTTTATTGAACTGCACAAGAGAAGAAAACACAACCATACCAACATCTCGGCACTGAAATGTGCGCAAGAGTACTCCTGAGTGTTCGTAGGATTTGTTCTTACCTACGAATAAATCCAGGATAAGAAGAAATTGGTGAATGCCACAATCTTCGTCAACTGTTCGTAAGTGGGACTTAAGAACAAATTTGTTCGTAAGAACGCTTCGTGAATCTGGCCCAATGTTCTTAAATCGGAAAAATAAAAATATTCAGGCAGTTGATCAGGGATTATTAGAAATATATTTACTTGGGGTTGTGTCAAATTAGCTCACTATTAAAGATGTAATATAACAAACTAACTAATTTCAATATTTTGCATAATTGGAATTCTATATAAATCTGAAAGCTGTAAATAATACTAATTCCAGAGCACCATATCAAAAAATTTAATTGTGTTGCTTTTTCCCCCCTTGGATTTGACAAATGCCGGATTTGGTGTGAAAGAGCTGAATGTCCATATTTAAATATTGTTCATTATTCAGTGTATTATATTTAAATATCTCTACTTACCTGCCCCATTCTGTCTCCCATCCCATCACATGCAGTGAGGGTCAGCTGGGCTGGGGATCCTCCGGCTAAGATGCCTTGAATCAGTTGACTTAAAACTGGTGCGGAACAGGGGAATCTGACTGTTTAATGGAAACGTTTTTATTTGGATTTGCTTGACTTTGTAGTGCTGCTCTTTCTGACCACAACATCCACATAAAAGGGATTTCTCAAATCTGGATGACGATGAAATAAAAAAATTTTAAAAATCAAGAAAAAAAAACAATGCATCGGAAGGTGTTGACACAATGTGATTTCTGCCCGTGCTCTGAATGTCAAACTGAAGGAATTCAATGAAGTGGGTAAACAGCAGGAGTAACTGTGAGTCTCTTAATTTAGCCAAATGCCCCATCACCATAATCAAAGGCCCACCCAGGCATGTCAAACTCAGTCCTCGAGGGCCACGATCCTGCCGGGTTTTCTATCCCACTGAATGCATTTTCAGCCTGGTAGGACAGAAAACCCGGCAGGATCGTGGCCCTCGAGGACTGAGTTTGACACGTGGATTTCCTCCAAAAACGCAACAAACCTCTTATTTTAATGTGTGCCGCAAGTAAAACGGGCAGGAAGTGTGTAGAAGCATGTGGAAGTGAGAACGAGAAGGCTTGACCTCTTTAAGTAATATCGTAGAGTGAAAAAGCTGATATTGTTAGAAAGCTTGTGCCCAAAAATGACTCTCAGACCCAACTTTCCTTCTGGGAGTTCTTCACAGCTGAGGGCCAAAATGTAGGGATGTGGAATTTCAGGCTTTTATGAACATTGGGCCCGATTCACCAATATGTTCTTACGAATCTTCTTAGATTCTTTCTTAAGTTGTCCTTAAGAAGTTTTTTAAGAAAACCCTATGTTGGATTCACCAACGCGTTCGTAAGCCCCAGAATTGTTCGCAGCTGTGTTCTTAGATTGATGAATGCCATCTGTTCGTAAATTGAAAGCGCGTGCCAGGTGAGTCTAATTAACATACGATTAGCATAAGTCACCGCCCACTAATGCCCATAAAAGGAACTGCAGCAGGACCCTGTAGACGGAGCAAAAAGCAGCCAAATGCCCAAAGCAAAATGCCCAAAGCTGGCCTCTCCACGCCTGATTTCTGACGCCGTGTTGAACAATCAAGAAACGATGGCTAACACGCTTGATAAAATTGCCTCAACCCTGATGACTATAGCCAACACGCTTAAAGAAATCAACGAGAATGTAAAAAAAAAGAATGTAAAAAAAATAAACGTGTAAAAGCTGTGCTCGGATTGTGACAATAATGCATTTTATTCACAAACGGGCAATTAATCGCGCTCGAACGTGAACCGCGTGCCTGCAGTCTGGCCCCATCATTGCGTCAGGACGCACATCCTCAGGGGGTTGTGGCTCTGTGTCCAAACACATCCAGCGCCCCTTTAACATGCCGATGGTGCGTTCAATGGTGGAGCGACTGCGCGCATGCATCTGATTGAATAAAACTCCTGTGGAGTCTGAGGGTTGGTCAGTGGTGTCAACAACCAGGGAGCCAGGGCATATCCTCGATCCCCTAATAAAATAAATCAAGATAAAATCAAATAAAAAGACAGTTTTGGCATGGTTTCCAATTTGGTTGATTAATGTTAAGTCATTGGCACATTTACGTAATTTTAAAATTCTCCGTAAATCACCAAAAATAGGAAATAAACAAATAAATAAATAAATATGACAGAATTATCATTGTAATATTGAATTTTATTGAACTGCACAAGAGAAGAAAACACAACCATGCCAACATGTCGGCACTGAAATGTGCGCAAGAGTACTCCTGAGTGTTCGTAGGATTTGTTCTTACCTACGAATAAATCCAGGATAAGAAGAAATTGGTGAATGCCACAATCTTCGTCAACTGTTCGTAAGTGGGACTTAAGAACAAATTTGTTCGTAAGAACGCTTCGTGAATCTGGCCCAATATGCTGCCAAAAGGATGGTAGCATCGGAAACCTCGTGCCAAAAATGAGTCAGGACCTAAGGTATGAAAATAAAGACGTGGGATAGCGAAGTTTCGCCACTTTTTTGACTATGACTCTACCCACTTTCATTTGATAGATATTTTATTACATGCTAACAGCATTATTTTTTAGTCAAATAAGAATGTAACCCCAATTTTTATAGCTCTGCAGACTTTATTTTCTGAATAAATCAACACTAGGGTGTACACTGGGGTGAACAAAACCTGTCCTCGAGGGCCACAATCCAGCCAGACATTGTAGAGGGAGGATGGATGTGGTATTTCTGTCTTTCCTTATCCACCCACAAAAGGATTAATTCACTCAATTTAATATTTTTATTGTATTTATTAACATTTATGATAAAACTGGTGCCCATTAAGGCTGCATATTATCTGAATTGTAAATAAAGAAAACCCAAGTAAGCCCATATAAAGGGCAGACAACTGTTAAAAAAAAAAAAGCTGAAACGTATGAATTAAATAGGCACCATCTGTTTGTGTGGGGAAAAAAAAAAACTCCAGAAGAGTCACTGTGCACCTGAAAAAAATTGAGCAACTCATTCTTGGATTCTAGGGGCAAAGTTACAATTCAAATATTAATAGGGATGCAGAAAAAAAAATCAAATTTTCACATTGCCACATTAAATTGAAGTATAAAACAAAGTGGGGCAGAGAAATAAAATAAGAGACTACACTCATTTAAACTGACTTAAATCTGGAAGTTTTATCATCTACATGATTTCTGAACTGTGGTTTTTCTGGAGGTCCATGGTTGAGAAGGTCATTGTCTATGTCTGCAGTGGCCTCTGCAATTTCCATTTGGATGTCAGTTAATTGCCGTTTCGTGTTCCTGTCTTCTTTGCTATCATCACTAAAGACAGAAGCCTCTCGCTTCCTCTTGCAGACCAGGCCAGAGTCTTCTTCTCCAATACGTCCCTCATGGAGTCCCAGAACTCGAAGACACACAATGGCTGCTGCTTGCTCTGCTAATTTCTTTGACTTCTCCCTGAGTGGGAACATAGTTAAACACAACTACAGTTAGGGATCCTATTTGTAGGAATCTTTTTAACTATTGTAATTTACTGTACTTTTTAAAGGACAAACTGCTAAAAACACATGCGTGTTAAAGTGTGTGCACAGACCACAATGATGATCTGTATTTCTTCTGTGCAACAGTCACAACAGACTGAAAAGCTCTATCCTGAGGGCGCTGTTTCTGAAAAAGATGATGTCCATTGATGTGAAATTGTGGATGTAATGAAATATCTATTTCATTTTATCAAAATATTTTAAAGTAGCCTTAATGTGACAAATTACCTAATTTTAAAGACAAACCTCAACTGCTATCTTTACATGGTGTGTCCATACACGTCTCCAGAGGTTAGAGGTTATCAGGTTTTTTCTGTTTGCCAAGAAGATTTAAACTCTAATTTTAAGTCCAATGTCACTGCATTTTACACCATTCCTTTTTAGATGAATGTCAATTAAGCTCCAAGGTACTGTGAAATGATCGCCTGTCCAACTGGAAGGCATTATATACTCATGCCACTCTGAAATTGGTACATGTTAAGGGCTACAGCCAGGGCAGCAGGTAACACATCTGCTGCTGATGTTCTATGACTAATAAAAATGACCAATAATGACAATTTAACAGAATTTCAGCTAACAGTTACCAGAAAGACAATTGCTGCAGTTTGGAGACAGTTGTGGAACTCGAGATAATTTGTGTTTCTTACCGTCTCATACTGTGGTTGCTCCAGTTTCTCTCGGTGGGTCCATTCCAGCAGTAACATTTTTGGTGTAATTGGTGGCACATAGTTCCCGCTGCAATGACACCAGTAGTTTTACCTTCAGAAATATTTTTGGAGTAAATTTACATGAATACAACATCATTATGTATCACAACTGTTAAAGACATACCTTATTAGCAGACCAGGGAAACTCAGCAACATTAACTCAGCTATTTTATTATTATTGTTATTACTACTATTATTATTGTTGTTATTATTTTTTGGGTTCGTTTTTCTTTACATCCATTAAGGACAGACAGGTGCAGAGGTTAAGTGGGGCCAGTAGCATAATGAGGTATTAAAATTCATTTTAATAGCTCTCTTAGCAATGGAAACTAAACATGTCAGGAATTAATTGCTCTGGATGTGTATTTTATGTTGTGTTGATGGATAGAATCAGACGATTTTCAGTAACTGAACTCAAACTGATCATCCATGACTAAATCCAGCTGGTGTTGATCCATACCTACAGCATGTGTAACTCCAAATGAAACCAGTCACAACAGACTGAAGAGGTTTCCGTCCAACTACTGTTTCTGATCTTGCTATAAGAATTACCAACAGTACTGCTGCTGGCCACTTATTTTTTTAGAAATCAATATTACAACTCTGGAAAATCAGGAATGCAGATTTCAACTATTGTGCAAATAAAACCTGTCAACTATATGTACTATTTGTACCATTTTGTCTTAATTGAATCTGGGCGACAAACAAACCTTCCTTTAGATTAGAAATGTAATCATTGAAATTTACAGTCTACATTATACACCTTGTCACCAAAACTGAGTTGCATGATTAACATTTTTTTTTTTGTTTATAATCATCCTACCGGTACATGTATATGACGTACATACTTCATGTTAACACTGACCGCTCAAACTTCACTGCCATGGTGATGACATCCCCCTCCATGATGGGTTCATCCAACTGGCTTATGTTCTGCTGAGCATTTCTCCGGGACTGGATCCATTCTTGGGTCTGCTGGTAAAACCCCAGTATCCCATATGCCTCACTGAAATTCCAAAGACTATATTTTGACATACGTAGAATGTGTGGATTTGTTTCAGGAACAGTTTAACATAAATTAAAGCTATACAGCTAAAATGAGCTTTAGTATTTTGATTTGTCAACTTGAACTTTTTTCATGAAGTTATATCACAATGAACTTACCTGGAACTGAAATTGGGTCATGTGAAATGTCTGGGAATTGATAGAATTATATGCAGACGATACTCAGATATAAATGCAAAACAGAGCGAGGGCAGCTCTGCTAGACATTTGCTTGACTGTTCCAGGGATGTCAATGCCTGGAGACCCAGAGAACAAAAACAGACCTGGTCCCTCTTATACCTTATTTTAAATCCAGTTCCAACCTTTGGATTACAGATAAACATTGATTTTAAATTGGATCAACAGGTCATTTCTGTTGTTAAAACCAGTTGTTATGACTTGAGACTTTTATCCAAGAATAAAGTTGTTTTATCTTATGGTGATTATGAGCAAGTGGTTCATCTCCCTAATGTATTTCCGAACTCCTAAATGTCTACACCTCATGAGCTCGATCTCATCCCCAAAAGTAGGCTAAAACCATGAGCTTTTCCTGTGGCAGCTCCTAAACTCTAGAATGAGCTACAATTATAAATAAAGATTTCCTCTACATTTAATTAATTTCTTAAAACTTACTTTTTTCCTTGACTTTCAACTCGGTTTGAGAGTTATGCGATCTCTGCTTTTGTTGTTTTATTCACATTTTATTGCATCCTTGTCAGAGTTTCCATAATTCCTTATGTTTTTAAGATATTCATTTTAAACTATACCTAATCTTTCTTCTTAACTCCTTTTTTTTTTCCTTTTAACCTTGGCCTTATATGTAAATCTCTGTGCAGCAATTCTGTGAACCTTTATGTTTTTGTTAATATATTAGACAAAGTATATTGGATTGGGGAAAAAATACTGATTAAAATGTTTTTTCAAATAATTATTCTTTATAAAATTATGATAAAAACACCACAGGCAATCTAAAAAAAACTGTATTCTTTCATTTTCTGGAATATAAATCAGTAATAAAGGCAAATATAAAAATAGCTGGCACATCTTGATTGACAGCTATGTTCACATTATTGCACAAGTGACCTTAATCGAGTTTCCTCACTTCAACCTGTTTAATCTCAAACTTGCAGACTCTGGGGAACAACATAAACAAAATAAAAAGATTTCTTCACCTGTCTGGTCCCATAAAGACAACAAAAACAAAAAGGCAAAGAAAATGCGAGAGACGATATGAGACAACACACAAACAATGCTTTCAGTCTCTAAATCAAATTAACTTAACTGAAAACTTTTTGCTGTAGCTATGAAGCCGCAAAACTGAGGAATAATACTGACGCTGCCTTTGAAATGACATGAGTATTTGCAGGAAGAAGCTCAGAACCTAATGATACCAGTATCTGATAAAACAGTGAAAAGAAGAATTTATGCAATCACTGATGACGAAGACAGCATGCTGAGGGGAAAACTTCACAATTCCCCAGCTTATGCTCTTCACATGGATGTTAGCACAGAAGGAGAAAATTCCCATAGTTTGATATTTGTTCATTACATGAAGTAGAATATAATGCACAAGGATATTTTGTACTGCCTCCCTTTTCTTGGCCAAGCAATGTATAATGTCCTCCGTGATTATATGGAGAAAAATAAGGGGCATTTGGTAGGATTTTGCACAGACGGGTCTCCCATCAATGGCAGGACAACAAAGTGGTTAGCAAATCACATCACCCAACGAGGTTCAGCTACAATATGGAATGATCCACCATGAGCAAGTGAACCCATCGGAGACATACTGCAGCAGGGTGTAACCATGGTCAACTACATCAAGCCACATCCTCTGCACGCCCGTCTCCTTGCCAAACTCTATGCCCATGTGGGCTCTATGAAAATTTACTGTTTCACATAGAGGCATGGTGGTTGTCCAGAGTTCACTTGTTGGAGCAGATTTTCAAGTTGAGAAACAAACCATAGACGTTTTCAATGAAAGTGAAAATCTGTTGATTTTCTGTGTGACAGCAGAAAATGTGCCTATTTGCATATGTAACAGATATCTTGCCTAAGTCAGGGGACATCCCGTGACCCCGAAAGGGATAAAGCGGTCAAGAAGAACAAGACAAGCATCATAGGAGAACAAAAATATCCTGCAAATTAGTGATCGTATCAATGAATTCAGGGTGATAACTTAAAGTCAGTTTCGCGCATCGATAAATACTCTATAAAGGAGATGTGTAGTCACCAGAAGTGTGTAGAAGAGCATTCACCATATATTTTCCAGATGTAGATATGCCAAAGGTAGAATGGGTAAGAGACCCCTTTCACTTATGTGATGCAGGTGCAATGCACGCATCAGGGCTTACTTTTCACAAGTGGCAGTGGACAAATTCTGCCTGAGAGAAAATGTACCCAGAGATCACACTGTGTGCTTTAAAACTGCTGTTTCCTTTTGAAAGTACAATTTTGTGTGAAGTTGGATTCAGTGCCCTTGTGTGTATTATGTCAAAGTACTGTTTCATAATTCATTGCTTGAGAAATTGTTCAGTATTGATTTCCAGCCTTGTGAATACAAACTAGCCTGAATGTTCACAGATATTCTGAGCAGGGAAAATAAAATTTTATTTTGTGCAGCAATCTGGCTTCTCTGTATCTAAAATACAGTATAACAAACTTGATCAAAAAACTAATTCCAAAAAAAGAAATGTCTCCAAAGTCCCCAGAAATTGTCAAAATGGGGTCACGAGTCAAAAAAGTGGAAACGAAATTAGGGTTTGACCATAAGCAAACATATAGGAGTGTATTTTTGCCAGTATGAGCACGCAACGGCGCATATGTGACCCACAAAACATACATGTAAACAATGGCAAATTGAATAATATGCACAATAGAATTGTGTGCACATACAGCTTGGTGTACAAAATCACATTCCACAATAGTGATTGCCATATCTTTTCAAAGACCCCGAAAGGGACAAAGCCGTCAAGAAGATGAGAAGAGGAGATAGGTAGGTTGTTTGACACCTTGACACAATGTTATTATAATGACCCAGTACTTTCTCTCTGTATTACAAAAGATGTTTCCTGAAAGAAATGTTCCGTAAAGTGAAAATCTAGCTTACACCAAATGTATAGCAGATATTCCTCAAGCATACATTTCAAAATGTTATGGCACTGTCACTTTGAAATGATCAAGATTACAGTTGTGCTCCGGTGATTAAATGAGCCTCTTAAACTCTAGTCCACCTCCACAACTTACATGGACAAGAGTGGGAATCAACAAGCCAAGCATCAAGTACCTGAAGACAGTATTCATATTTAGAAATGATTTTTGTACAATGGGAGGAAGCTGTAGCATTCCACTGTTGGTCTGTGGTCAAAGAAATTTGTTACCTGATCTCAGCAGTGGACTTGGCTGTCTGAACTTGCTTCCCCAAAGGAGACTCCACTTTGTCTCGTAGCATCTGACATAGGCAGTATTTCGTGTTGAAGGCATGGTTTTCATAACGGATTGCCTGTAGAAAAAAACACCCCAAACAGATTCTGGTCCATCACAGAAGACACAACTTGGGTATTTTCACACACTTACACATAAAAGGCCACAAATGTCAGATTTTATAGAGGTCAGAAGGGTTGAGGGGATAGTGAAAGAGGACATTTATGTTTAACTTGAACAACCAACTTTGGTTATGACAGCACAGGGACAATCTGACTACAGACTTGAAAAGCCCAAGGCTCTTATCCAGTCTTTCAAAAATTAAAGAAGCCTTTAAGACAAGCATTATTTATAACAAGTTAACAAAAGTCACCTTGGTCACCTTGATTGAAGCGCTTTCACACTTTAGTTAAGTGGGAAGTTGATGTCTTACTCTGAGTACCAATGTGGGGGTACCAACAAACTATCAGATGGAGCAATTGTAGACATTGATCCCACATAAGATGTGCACAGGTAAAATGGCATTATAAGTTCTTAAGATCTGCTTCAACAGCCTACCTAGTAGAATGAAAAGCTGCTATATTTCAGAATTTCAAACACAAGAATAACAAAAAAAAAACCCCACATATTTCAGGTATTCCTCCATGACCTTCTCAACAGGAAATGGTCCCCGTTTGCTGAAGATTGACACATTCCACATCGCAGCTCGGGCCAACATGACAGATGAGGTGCCTGTTGCCACCCTGAAGTCTTCAATATCACTATTTGTCTTCACTAGATCCAGAGATCCTCCGCTGCAAAATTTACAGGACACCATTTGGGTTAGAAAATTCTTTTTTTGTAGCTCCTTTGGCTACCAAATCCTACCTGTAACCAAAAAAATATTTTGAGATATTTCTGCTATTGGTGGGTTTAGTGATATGGCAAAAAGTGTGATTACTAAGGTGATAAACAGTGTCTGACTCCAAAGCTATTTTTCTGTTACCCAATTTCATGACACATTTTAATTCACTGGGGAAAGGTTTATCTGATTTACTTGGCAATGACAGGGATGGAAACACTCCGAGCGATGGTCCGTATGTAGTCACAGTGTACAGGGTGTCTGGGGCGTTCCTCCTTGAACCTGAACACATAAATTGATAAAATGACATAGGAAGCCCTCTTAAATTTACCTTGTACATCTAAAAGTTGCGAAATCTAAAGCTAAAATCCACTTTATGTTTTAAATATCTATACTCTTGTCCCAAATTTAGCCCTAGTTCGGCATGACCATCATGGAAATACAGCACAAGATCCCCTAGATGGGCTTCACAGAGATGTTATGAATGTCATAAGCAGATCAGAAACTATAATGAAAACAACTTATATGTATTTACACATTGTCCAACATGTCAAATGTGGGAAGTAGATTATCACGTGATTTGTGTTGTACGTATGTCTGAAAAGGCATTGCAATTTTATCCTTCATAATCAAATGATTCTTCATAAATAACAATTGACTTCAGTTGTAAGTAAAACACAATCAGTAATCATTTATCTTAACATTACAACATATGTGATACACATGTCATAAAGCATAAATGAAAAATACTTTGCATTATATAAAAATAAAATCCTACAACTTAAATAATGATTGGATGGTAATGATGTATGAACATTATGTCTATTAAATTTAAAACAAAATCTTTTCCAGTTTACTTGACCAGTGCAGTATAATAAACATATCAAAATAAAATAAAATGTATTAAAAAGACAGGGTGGGTGTTGTCCATGACATGTATTATACTGCATGGTACTTTTAATGCTCAATTATGAGAGCTGGAGTTTACCTGCCATGAACAGCGATGGCTGCAACACCAGTCTTCTCAATCCTCTGAACTAGACTGATTGTATCCTCAAGCTTAAACCACAAAGAACCATGAAATCAGTAAGAGCAACTGTTTCATTGAAGGAATACATAACTCTGTTTTCATTTATTACCGAAGGCAGGATTCGGATTTTACATGTGACAGGTATGGACACTCCTGTGACCAACTTTCCAAGGATCTGCAGATTGGAGTCATTTACTCAAATACCTGCTGGTCTTCAGCATTATGAAATCAATTTTATTTCAATTATAAACATTGTAAATGTTTCTGTCTGACATCATTGGACGGAAGTTTGAACAGTGTATCAGTACTCACAGCCTCAATCTTGTCAGGATCAGCGAGAAGGGCAGCTCCCATCCCACCCTGCAAAAGATGAGAAAACAGATCACTGAGACTGGAAGTGAGGTGGTGTGGTTGAGCCACGCTTGACGCCCTGCAAACATAATATCTACTCCGACATTCTTAGAGCAATCATGTCATTCAAGTCAACATCTACTGCACACAAGCTTGTTATACTGCAGTGATAAGATTTTATTTGCCATCAAATTGTGATCATCAAATGGTTGCTCACTCAAACCAATGGCGTAAAGGAGTGACAAACCAGATAATGTGATAACATCCTAGTACTAGCACCAATTCACCATTGCTATGTCACTTCTTATTTTATTGGACAGCATGTTCATTCTGACAGCTGAAAATGTATACTTATTGGCAAAGACTGATAATACAAAGTATGTACATCCAGACTAAGAGGCATTTTGGAATTTAAAAATTCAGTTTTGTGAAAAAAAAAAAAAAAAAATTCAAATGCCCTACCAATTTGTGCTTTAGATGTTAAAACAATATCATGTGCGACAATTTGTGAGATACATTTCCCCAGTTTGATTTTTGAAACTTTAACAACCTATACGAACCTTGTTGTACTGGTATAAAGTGTATACTGTGTATTGAACGTGCACATTGATGAAAAATGTAATTCTGCTTAGTCTTCTCTTAGTTAGATTACTACGAAAATTTTAACTGACTTTTGCAATGACAAAAACTGATTTGCGGTAAAATTATCAGCCATTGATCAATAGAGGTTGATAAAAGGTTGAAGGAAAAATATTTTCCTGAGATCACAGGTTGTGACTGGCATCTCACCTTTGTGGAATATTCTTTAGGACATCCCATATTCACATCAATAGCAGCTACATCTCTCTCCCTGGATGAAAAAGAGACAAACTAACAAGATTCAATAAACAATTATTCCCTAAACTACACTGAACAATATTAATTTATCCAAAGTAAGATCTCTGCATCGACTGAACTTGTTACGGTTTTCTTGAAACCGTTTTGCCTTCTCTCAAGAAAGGTTCTTCAGTTCAGTGTATTTATATTTACAAGTAAAACAGATAATGGACTAACACTACTACACATAACACTACATTCAAGCAGCTTTCAGAGTGAAGGCTATATAACTCAACAATAATACTGGCTAATTTATGAATGTGTAAATGTTTTGTATTTTTCATCTGCACTTATTTAGTGTGAGTATTTAAAAAGTGTGGAAGTAGCATAGCGATAATCTCAACAGATAACAGTAAAAATATAGCTTCAAGGTGTGAATAAAATGCTGGGTAAATATTTGGAATTATTATATGTTCATGTAGGTTCTCAATCATCTTTCTAGATCTAGATCATAGTAACCCATTAAGGTCTATCGGTCTGTCAACTGGACTGAGAAAGAAACTGGAAGATGTTTCACCTCCTAACCGAAAACCAGAACTAAAGAAGCCTCTTCCAATTTCCTTTACAGTCCAATAAAAACTCCAATAGACCTTATGGGTTTTGGAATTCTCCAGGGTAGTGAATAGGGTTGTGCTGATCTTCTTGAGTTTATACTGAAATGTTCAATTCACAGAAGTGGACTTACACAAGCTGGGCTACTGTCACAGCTCTGTCCGGATCAGCAGTTCCCTGTTCCAAAATAATTGTCAGTGTGAACCTAAAACTGGTGATGCTTTATGATGGCTTTGTCTCACCATCTGGAAAACAACTTTGTTTTTCTCTCTTTCACAGGTTCTGAACATCACTCGTTCATCTGGAGCAACAAAATCCACCGTCTCCAGCACCTCTGAAGAAAGACAAAAGGGCAAATTTAAAATTTAGGGAAACGTTGAAGGTCCAATGCAAGGTTCTTGCATAGCACACATTTAAAGGACAGATGTGGGAAAAAATACTGGTTGAGGTTTGATTTCTCAGACTTTCCCTCAAAAATGTATCGTGCTCTGTGGGTATTTTTCAACCGTGCGACAGGGAGACTGGTCAGAGTCAAGGTAGAGCTGAATGGGGAAAATTTTAAATATACACAATACAATAAGGACCCTGACATGAAGCCAATCAAACATCTCTGGAGACAACTATAAATATCTGTCCACTGACTGTCCTTATGCAATCTGCCAACTTGAGAGGCTTGGCAGAAAATAAAGTTATAATATCCCCAATTTCAGGTGTGTCCACCGGGTGAGGAAGAAGACTGGGGGCCGTGATTGCTGCTGATGCAGTACTGAGTCTGAATAATTGTGCCTGTGTATTTTTGACTTTTTAAATATAATTTTGTAAAAATAAAATAAACCAAAGCTTTAACATAAAATATGTGGGGAAAAGGTGAAAAGCTTTGACAACATTCTGACTGCATATTAGCAGGGTTGTCATTTCAAAAGTAGCAGGTCCAGATGTGGTGGGAAACATCTACGACTAATGTGCACTTTCCAACACCAGATGTTGTTTACATGTATACATGGCCTTGCTCCTTACTGCATGGAAATAAAACTCACCATTTACAACCCGGTGACACTGTGCCATCTTGATGTCAATCAGCTCCTGAAACCAACAATACAGAGTTGACAACACTACTATTTCCATAACGTGATTTTCTCCTCACCTCACAATAAACCACATCAGCTCCATAGTCCAGAGCCAAAAGCCTCATGGGCAGAGTCCCAACGCGGACCATCGGACCTAGGGCGTTGATGTTGCTGAAACTTAGCCTAGACACTGCCATTATGCCTCAATCATCCTGATAAGGGAACACAGTGGGAAAACACCCCCTGTAAGATCTGCCTTTTAAACGATCCATGGGTTCTGATACACTGAAAAGCATTTCCTCGCATGAGGTCGAAAATTCAGAAGATGCAAATTTCAGCTCTTATTCGGTGCTGTCTCAATGACTTGGTAAGAAAGTCATTTCGCTAGGCAAACGGTAAGGTGGACTTTTCTAAACTGTGTATATTTATGCAGGGTTCCACTTAGCTAGGCTAACTTTCGTCATCCAACTCAATACTGTGACAAACTACCACGTAACTGTTAGAAATCAGGCCACTTACCGGCATGTGATGTTATCATTAACTACATCCGAGTACAGCGACTCATCATGTGCGAAAAGACGAAACGTGCGTTTTCACTTCCTGTTTAGATGTACGTCATCGTGACGTCTATGTTTTCCGGTTCCTCTCTGAAGGAGATTTTTTTTTAAAAGGACTTTTTTTTTTTTTACATAAGAAGCTTATAAAACCAACAGATATGCATAGCACACGTATATTTTACGACAGGAGGTAAATAACTCACAGTAGTATGTTTTATTGTTCACAAGTGAGTTTTGTTTGCTTTTTGGTTGGCAGAAAATTTAATGGAAAAAATGTCCTGAGCTCACTGTAAAAAGTCAAGAAAGGGTGGATCTCATTTTTTTGTGCAAATTTACATTTATGAATATGTAATTTTGCTCTAACAAAGTTAAAAATAAAGGTTTTGCTAATTTTTTTCTTTGTTTTGATAAAGTCAAAGGTCCAACCAGTACAATGCTCCAAAATAACTTATCTCAGTCAATGAAACCACTGCAGTACAAAGCTGCAACTGAGTCAATGCACACCAGAGGGATAGAGTACATTTTCATATTGAGTATTCACTTAAACTAAAAATCAGGACTTTGCACAGCTCAACAGTCTTAGTGCACAGTACCTCTTGTGACGGGTGCAGTTTGGACCCAAATGCAGCACTCTGGAAAGCTGGACCGCAGTAATGACTTTTATTAACACATGGGCAAACAGGAACTCAGGCAGACAAGGAAACACAGGAAATAGTCCGTTCTTCAGGCTCTGGGCCCGCACAAAGTCTATGGGTTGCAGGCTCGGGGAGTGGGACGAGCAGCAGCGAAGTCGGGGCCGGGCGAAGAAGTCTAAACCAGGTGAGCAGACAGGAACCAGAGACGCTGAGGCAGAAGTCGTAGTCAGGGGCAGAAAGCAGGTAGGTTGTCCGGGGAACAGGCAAGGCAGGCAGAACGAAGACAGGCAGGGTCGGTAACGGGTAATCCGGCAGGGAAACAACGCTGGAAAGTCTCGCATGAAAGCAGAAGAACAATCTGGCACTGAGTGAGTGTGAAGCTGGAGAATATACAGTATACACTGGTAGGGGAGCTGATTGATGAGTGAGGGCAGGTGTGTGATCAGTGACTGAGAGCAGGTGTGTGATCAGTGACTGAAAGCAGGTGTGGTGATCAGTGACTGAGAGCAGGTGTGGTGATCAGAGGGTGTGGTGTGAGCAGGACAGTGGAAAAGTACTGGGACAGGAGGGAACTGGGGAAAAGGGGCTGTAACAGAACCCCCCTCTCAAGGGACGGCCCCTGACGTCCCAAAAACAAAGTCCAAACTGAGCCGGGTGGGTGGAGGGGGGCCTGGAGGAGGGCTAAAATTCTTCAGAGGCCTCCGTCTCAGCTTCCTCTTCGTCCTCGTCGCTGGAAGCCTCGGATGACAGGGAGGACAGAGTCTCTAAATTGGCACCCCCACCAGCATTGGGGATCTGGGAGGGCTGGTCAGGGTGACAGTGATGGAACTCGCGGATGAGCTGCGCATCCAGGATGTGACGGCCGGTACCCATGACCTCTCCTCTGGGCCGTATCCCTCCCAGTCTACGAGATACTGAAGACCCCTTCCACGGTGGCGGGCGCAGCAGGCGGTGAACTGTGAAGGCAGGACCCCCATCAATAATCCGTGGAGGTGGCGGCAGCTGAGAAGCAGGCATCAACGGACTCTCTCGAACCGGCTTGATCCTGGAGACATGGAAGGTTGGGTGGATCCGCATGGCACGGGGCAGCTTGAGCCTGACAGCCGCAGGGTTGATGACCTTCTCGATAATAAACAGCCCGATGAACTTAGGAGCCAGCTTCTTGGACTCCACCCTCAAGGGAAGGTCTCGGGTCGAGAGCCATACCTTCTGCCCCACCAGGTAAGTGGGAGCCCGGGAGCGACGGCGGTTGGCTGCCGTCGAGTAATGGTCAGCTGCTCGTAGGAGAACAGCCCTGGCCTGGGTCCAGGTCTGGCGGCAACGGCGGATAAAAGCCTCGACGGACGGACAGGAAGCTTCACTCTCCAGGGCTGGGAACAGCGGCGGCTGGAAGCCATAGGCGCACTGGAAGGGAGAAAGTCCAGTGGCGGAGCTGGTTAGGGTGTTGTGGGCATATTCCACCCACAGTAGCTGCTTGGACCAAGTGGAGGGGTGTCTGGACGCCATGCAGCGAAGCGCCGTCTCCATCTCCTGATTCACCCTCTCCGATTGGCCGTTGGATTGAGGATGGAACACAGAGGACAGGCTTACGGCCCCGTGGCCCTGTGAGGCTGCAGAACTCCCGCCAGATACGGACGTGAACTGGGACCCCGATCAGAGACTACGTCCGACGGAAGGCCGTGGAGCCGAAATATGTGCTGTAGAACAAGAAGCTTGGGTAGGGGCACAAAGTGGGCCATCTCTTGCTGAACCGGTCTACCACAGTCAGGATAGTGGTGAATCCGCCCGACAGTGGCAGACCGGTAACAAAGTCCAGCGAAATATGGGACCAGGGTCGATGTGGCACAGGCAGAGGTTGCAGGTAACCGGCAGGGGCCTGGCGGGAGGACTTGTGCAGACTGCAGATCGGGTAGGCGTTGACAAACTCTCTGGTGTCCTCCTCTAAAGTGGACCACCAGAACCGCCGCTGCAGGACCTCTTTAGTCCGCTGAATCCCTGGGTGGCAAGTGAGCAGGGAGCCGTGGGCCCATTGTAGGACGTCAGACCTCAGACCGTCCGGGACAAACAGGCGGTCAGGAGGGCAGGAGGTGGGACCAGGTTGGTTCTCCAGGGCAGCTTTTACACGCTCCTCCACCTCCCAGGTGAGAGAAGCCACAAGGCAGGGAGCAGGAAGAATGGTGTCTGGGTTGAGGGCAGTGTCTTCTGTTCCCAGGAACTGGCGAGATAGAGCGTCAGGCTTGACGTTGCGGGAGCCTGGCCGATAGGAGAGGGAAAAGTTGAACCTGGTAAAGAACAGGGAACACCTGGCCTGACGGGAGTTCAGTCTCTTAGCCGACCGAATGTACTCCAGGTTCTTGTGGTCCGTCCAAACCAGGAAGGGCAATTTAGTCCCCTCTAACCAGTGACGCCATTCCTCCAACGCCAGTTTCACCGCCAACAGTTCTCGCTTCCCAATGTCATAATTTTGTTCTGCCGGAGACAGACGTCAGGAGAAGAAGGCACAGGGGTGCATTTTCTGGTCATCAGCAGAGCGTTGAGAGAGAACGGCGCCGATACCCACATCAGAAGCATCGACCTCTACTATGAAGTGCCTTTCAGGGTCAGGAACCAGGAGAATGGGAGCTGAGGTGAACCGGCTCAGCAGTCCGCCCCCGTCTACTGCTGAGCCCTCCCTTTTACTGGGCAATGAGAGACAAAGTGCCCAGCCTGTCCGCAGTAGAGACAGAGGTTCCCCTGTCGTCGTCGCTCTCGCTCCGCAGGAGTCAGGCTGGTGCTTCCCACCTGCATGGGTTTGCCCACCCCAGATGAGGGCTCTGTGAGAAGGTTGGGGCGGCTGGAGACCCTCGCAGGCGGGCAGACGAACGGTGCTCCGCCCCTCCCTAGCGTAGCTCTCTTCTCCTTGCCTGGATGCGCCTGTCCAGCCTAGAAGTCAGTTCAATGAGCCCATCGAGGGAGGGCGGAAGATCAAAGGAAACCAACTCATTGTTAATGTATGGCGCTAGCCCATTGAGGAAGGCGTCACACTGAGCCGCTGAGTTCCAGTCACTAAGACGGGCCCAGGTACGAAAGTCAATAGCGTAGTCGCAACGGGCCGACTCCCCTGGCTCATGAGTCCCCCGGCGGCATCCGGGCCCAGAGAAACAGGTCCATAAACTTTAGGAAGTTCAGCAGAGAAAGTATGGAAGGAGGAAGAGGGCCGGCGTGCCTCTCTCCCACTCAGCCGTTCCCCACAGGCATGCTCTGCCAGGTGATTGATGGTAAAGGCGACCCTCGCCACCTCTGAGGTGAAGGTGTAGGGCTGCAGAGCAAACGGGATAAAACAGTTTGTCAGAAAAGGATTGCAGCCCTCAGGGTTCCCAGAATAACGCTCTGGGGCTGCCACCCGGGGCTCTGGAGCAGTGCCTGGTGGGAGAGCCAGAACCGGAGGAGGAGGAGCTGGAGCAGGTACAGGAGCGGCCGGTTGTGACACTGAGACCGTAAGCTGTTGGACCTGGGTGGCTATTGAAGTTAATGCCTGCTCCAGGGCCGACACCGTCTGCAGCATTGGAGGCTAGCTGGGCCTCGAATTATTGGAGCCTTCCCTCCACCTGGTCCAAGCAAGACTGAGGTGATGACGAGTGTGCTCGGTCCATGTTTGGCCAGATTATACTTTGACGGGTACAATTGGGACCCAAAAGCAGCACTCTGGAAAGCTGGGACCGTTGGTAATGACCTTTATTAGTACACGGGCAAACAGGAACTCACGCAGACAAGGAAACAGTCTGTTCTTCAGGATCGGGGCCCACACAAAGTCTATGGGTTTCAGGCTCGGGGATTGGGTTGAGCAGAGCCAGAATGCGGAACCGAGGGGGAGGACGTGAACTCTCGGAACCCTACAAATTCTTTTACAGCGGGCAGGAGTGACAGAGAGGGGCTTACAGGCAATGAGGCCGATGATGCAGCAGAGCAGACTGGGGATGAGCAGCAGCGAAGTCGGGACCAGGCGGAGAAGTCAGGACCAGGTGCAGAAGTCAGGACCAGGTGAGCAGACAGGAACCAGAAACGCTGAGGCAGAAGTCGTGGTCAGGGACGAAAGGCTGGTGAGTTTACCGGGAGACAGGCGGTGCAGGCAGGTCAGAGGCAAACAGGTTCACAACAGGAGGTCAGGCAGTTAAGAAGTGCTGGAGAGTCTTGCATGGAAAAGCCGAAGAACAATATGGCAAAGAGTGATGGTGCAGGGGAGGCTTATAAGCAAGGCTGATTGGCAATAAGCTGCAGCTGTGCTAGCAGGTGAGTGGAGTTGAGCTGATGGGGTGGGAGTGGCTGGCAGGCGCCGTTCGCAAATCTCCCACGGAGCGGAATGCAATGTAGACTGTAGACTGGGGGCGGTCCTGGCTCGCGATTGGTTGGCCCGGAGTCTACACTTGTGGGCAGGGTGTAGACAGCCGGGCCCTCTGATTGGTCCAGAGTCTACATCTATGAAGCGAGGTGTAGATGGGGAAGCCTTCCGATTGGTCCCGAAGGCAGAAGGTGGGCCCCCGAGGGTCCCCGATCATCCGAGCCCAATAAGAGGGCCGCGCGTAAGTGCGTCTGGAATCGACCTGCGAAAATTTGGATTGAGGTAAGTCAGCCGATCTTTCCTACTGTGCTTTTCATATTTGCATGCTTTTTGCGTGCTTGAAGCATATCTTTGCAATAGTACCTGTAAATGTGCTCGAAAGCTAACTTTTGCCGTGAAAAAACAACTTTCCGCTAGCGGGATAATGTCGCTAATCGCATCTATAGACATTGTGTTATTGAGGTGCCTCCATGCTCGAATTGCTTGTTTGCCTTCTTTGTTTCCGAATTAAATGTTTACATTCAATGTTGTGACCTACATGCCTATTGAGTATTACAAACAAAAGAATGTCCATGAGTGTGCAGGGACAATACAGCCGAGAAAGGTGGGAAGTGGGAGGACAATACAGCCTTGTTAGGTGGGAAGTGGGGGGGACAATACAGCCAAGAAAGGTGAGGGCAGCCAGATGTGGGCAGCAAGTGCAAGTACCTGGGAAGTGCCTTGCTTGGTGGCAGTAATAATCTCTGGGTTAGTTGTTTGCTTGCACATGACACTTTGCTTTGGTTGTTTTTTTTCAGATAAAGCTTCTGCAATGGACCCATTGATGCCATCGCTGTGTATTCTGGACATAAGTGTGCCACAGGATAGGCAGCAGTGCATTCTGAAGGCCTCAAAAGAGGTACGGGACCAGTCGAAACCACATCAGCCCACTGATGACAGTGGACTGAGATGTCTTAAGACTGCCTGTGATGAAGGTAAAGTAATCAGGGTCAAATATATGTTTTGATGCTGAGTTGACTCACTCTACTTGGACAAATGTGGCATTAAAGACATAACCGTTTGTCTTCAGCTAAAAGGAGATGCCGCCGGTCAAACATGAGTACTGTTGGGGTGCATTTCATGGACTCCTGAACCGCCGTCCGGTACGCCCACAGAACGAAAGGTAGGCGCCGATCCCAGTCTTGCTGCCGGTGGCTGGTCAGGAAGCTGGGTGGCCAGGGTGTGGTTGAAGCGTTCGACCCGTCCATCGCTCTGAGGGTGTAATGGTGTGGTCTGGGTCTTCTTGATGCCGAGCCTCCGGCAGACCTCACTGAACACTTTCGCTTTAAAGTTGCGACCCTGGTCACTGTGCAGTTCCTCTGGCACACCAAAGCGGCAGAACATCTCATTGACCAGGTGCTCAGCGGTGGTGGATGCACTTTGATCGGGGACGGCATACGGCTCAGGCCACTTGGTAAAATAGTCCATGGCCGCAAGGAGGTTCCCTTGGTTAGTGTTAGGAAAGGGGCCCAGGATGTCTACACCCCCACACTAAATTGGAGACCCCACCTGGTACTACTGCAGGGGAGCGTGCGAACGCCTGAGCAGTGTAAGAGTCACACCGATGAACATAGAGCTCCACATCCTGACGACACCCTGGCCAGTAGAATCGTGACCTGAGCCGGTGTAGAGTCTTGGTGACTCCAAAATGACCTGCCCCCACTGAGCTATGGACAAGCTGAAGGACCCTGGGGCGTAGTTGGCGGGGGACCAGGAGTTGGAAGATATTTCAGTGGCCCCCAGGGGTCTGCCAACGACGATGGAGGAGGCCATCACGAATGATGAGGCTGGTCCACTCGGCATAAAGGGCCTTGGTCTCAGGGTCAAGTGCTGACACTGCATTCCATGCTGGTCGTTGGCCGGTCTCTATCCAATCTTGGACCCGAGAGAGGACAGGGTCTTGGCTCTGGTAAAGCCGGAGCTGTCGGAGATCAATGGTTTCCAAACCATCGTTGTCAGCTGCTTTTTGGGCTGAGACCTGGGGCCCACTCTCGTCATCCAAGGGGATGGGTTGCAGGGCTGATACCGTTGGGTTCGCACTATCCCGGTCCTCCGCACGCTGGCAGTACTGACACTGTTCCACTTCACAAGGGCGTCGGGACAAAGCGTCTGCGTTGGCATGATGACGGCCAGGCCAGTGGTGGATTTCAAAGTTGTAATCCTGTAGTGTCTCTAACCATCGTGCAAGCTGTCCCCCTGGCTCCTTAAAGTTTAAGAGCCACGTGAGAGTGGCATGATCGGTACGCAGGAGAAATCTTCTCCTGTAAAGGTATGGCCTGAAGTGACGGAGCCCGAGGATGGCAGCCAGCAGTTCCTGACGGGTGACACAATAGTTCCTCTCTGGTCGGTTGAGGGAGCAACTGTAGTACGCGGTGACCTGCTCCCCATTCTCTCCCTCCTGGGACAACATGGCCCCACAATGAATGGTAGTTGGGGATCTGGATAGGACAGTACGGAGGATGCAACAAGTGCTGAGCGGAGCTCCTCAAAGGCGTCAGCACAGTCCTCACTCCACTTAAAGACTTGGCCTTTCTGGGTCAGCTGATGTAGTGGTCTGGCAATGGTGGCAAAGTCCTTGACGAACCGTTGATAGTAGGAGGCCAGACCCAGGAAACTCCTCAGTTGTCCAACATTGTGGGGGACAGGCCAGTCTCTCACAGTGGCCACCTTAGCAGAGTCAGTAGACGCCCCTGCTGCACTGACGACATGGCCCAAAAAGGATGTCTCTCGTCAGAAAAGGTGACACTTCTTGGGATGGAGATGCAGCCCAGCCCGGCGAATGGCGTGAAAGACCACCTCAAGGTTGGTCACAGCACTCTCGAAGTCAGCAGCATGGGAGAGGAGGTCATCCAAGTAGACAACACAGTGACTTCGAGGAATTTCAGACAGGACCCTCTCCATAAGGCACTCGAAAGTGTCCGGGGCGTTGCAGAGGCGAAAAGGCATGACTTTGAATTGCAACAACCTTTGGCCAATAGAAAAGGCAGTCTTGGGGCGTGCATCCGGTGCCAACTCCACCTGCCAATAGCTGACAAAGATCAAGGGAGCTGAACCAGCAGGACCCTGCGATGTAATTGAGGGCATCATCAACACGGGGTAGTAGATAGGAGTCTTTGAGGGTGGACATCGTTAAGGCGGCGGTAGTCAACACAGAACCGCCAAGTGTCATCTTTTTTTCTTACCAGGATGGCGGGAGATGCACAAGGGCTACTGGAGGGTTCGATGATGCCTGCTTCTGCCATCTCTTTGATCTTTTGTTCAACTGCAGCCTGCTTGGCCAGCTGCAGGCGACGGGGGCGGAGACGGATGGGGCGAGCATTACCAGTGTTGATCTCATGTTGTACTAGACGTGTGTGTGTACAGTCCCCATCCCTGGCTGCAAAGATTTCGGCAAACCGCTGCAGTAGTTCCCGAAGCTTGCATGTCTCGTCCGCCTGTAGGCCCTCACAACTTCTCTGGTGCAGGTCATCAACAGCTTGCCTGGTCTTGTCTGATGGCACTTGGGGTGGCAGTGATGATGTGGAAACTCCCTTGACCCTGGCTGATGGTGATTGCATGGAGGGGGCCTGAGTGTTCGGCCGCAGAGAGGACGCTTGCCTCTCCTTTCTCACCGGTGGGGTGAAGCGTAACAGCTTCAGAGCCCAGATAAAGTGTAGTCCTTGGAAGGTGGACCACAGCCTCCCACTTGGCTAGACGATCCAGCCCGATGATGCAGGGGTCTTGTATGTCGGCCAGCCAGAACTTGTGATCAATTGTGTGGCTAGCAACAGTTACCTGGAAAGATCCTTTGCCCCGCATTCTGGTGCGTTCACCGGTGACTGTGGTTATACCAAGCTTAGTGGGTTTCCAACCCTGTGGTCTCGGGCCATCTGTACCCGGTAGCGTTCCAGGACAGACAAGCGAAATGGTGGACCATGTGATTGCAGCATAAGTTTTCATATGATCATGCTGCATTCACCTTTGTTTTGAGAAAAAAGTGTATCCTGACCCAAAGTGACGTTTTCTCCACGCGCAAACGTCAAAAAAGTCAAAATAAGATTGCAGCACTATATTTCTATTGATTATGTTGCATTCACATTTGTTTAGAGAAAAAAGTTTTTCCTGACCCAAACTGACACTTTCTCCACGAGCAAACGTCAAAAAAGTAAAAATGTGATTGCAGCATAAGTTTGCATATGATCATTTTGCATTCACCTTTTCTTTGAGTAAAAGGTGTATCCTGACCCAAAGTGACGTTTTCTTCACGATTAAATGTCAATAAAGTCAAAATGTGATTGCAGCATAAGTTTTCATATGATCATGTTGCATTTACCTTTGTTTTGAGAAAAAAGTGTATCCTGACCCAAAGTGACGTTTTCTCCACGAGCAAACATCAATAAACTCAAAATGTGATTGCAGTACTATTTTTCTAATGATCATGTTGCATTCACATTTGCTTTGGGGAAAAAAGTGTATCCTGACACAAAGTGACGTTTTCTCCACGAGCAAACGTAAAAAAAAGTCAAAATGTGATTGCAGCACAAATTTTCATATGATCATGTTGCATTCAATCTTTGTTTTGAGAAAAAAGTTTATCCTGACCCAAAGTGACATTTTCTCCATGCGCAAACATCAAAAAAGTCAAAATGTGACTGCACCATAAGTTTGCATAAGATCATGTTGCATTAGTATTTATTTTGAGAAAAAAGTCTATCCTGACCCAAAGTGACGTATTCTCCACGAGCAAACGTCAAAAAAGTAAAAAAAGTGATTGCAGCACGAGTTTTCATGTGATCATGTTGCATTCACTTTTGCTTTGAGAAAAAAGTGTATCCTGACCCAAAGTGACGTTTTCTCCACGCACAAACGTCAAAAAAGTCAAAATAAGATTGCAGCACTATATTTCTATTGATCATGTTGCATTCATATTTGTTTAGAGAAAAATGTTTTTCCTGACCCAAAGTGAAGTTTTCTCCAAGTGCAAACGTCAACAAGTCAAAATGTGATTGCAGGATACTTTTTCATATGATCATGTTGCATTCACCTTTGCTTTGAAAAAAAAGTGTATCCTGACCCAAATTGACGTTTTCTCCATGAGCAAACGTAAAAAAAAGTCTAAATGTGATTGCTGCATAAGTTTGCATATGATCATGTTGCATTCACCTTTGTTTTGAGAAAAAAAAAGTGTATCCTAACCCAAAGTGATGTTTTCTCCATGAGCAAACGTCAAAAAAGTCAAAATAAGATTGCAGCACTATATTTCTATTGATTATGTTGCATTCACATTTGTTTAGAGAAAAAAGTTTTTCCTGACCCAAAGTGACACTTTCTCCACGAGCAAACGTCAAAAAAGTCAAAATGTGATTACAGCATAAGTTTTCATATGATCATGTTGCATAAACTTTTGTTTTGAGAAAAAGGTGCATTCATGCCCCAACTGACATTTATTTATTTATTTTTAAAAAAGTGAATACAACATGGTCATAGAAATATAACATAATATCTATCAATTATATAAATAATCCTTTTGTATTTACTTCTTTTTCAAAGAAAATGTGCATCCATGCCCAACTGACGTCATTTGACCAGCAAATGACTAAAACGTCCAATTAAAAGAGGGAATGGTGATGGTGATGTAGCTTACTGGAATGCATCGTTTTTGCCTGCCGAGTGTTAGTTTTCAACTGATTTCACACCAGGAATGCAGGATTACCACTCATCCATCGCTGTCCAACAGTGCAAATACTCTTCAAACCAAAACCATAAACCGCAACCATGAGCCCAACACTAACCTTGCAATTTCATCATCTAAATCCGAAACCTTCTTAATCCAATTTAGTCAAAGCATCTCATGAAATCAACTGCTCTGAATATACTCTCGTTTGGTGTGGTATATTCATCGACTCGTTTACAAAGTAATTTATTGATTTAAAAACGAATACGTGTCACGGTGTTGATGACAGGACTCCTGCTTGCTTCGGCTTGGGTTTGAACCTAGGCCCCCTGTGCGACGGACTACAGTATTCCATCTCATCCATACCGAGTAGGTTAACACTGCAATGCAAATGATCTTCAAACTAAAACAATAAACCACAAGCCCAATTCTTTGGTGATATAATATATTAATCTATTCTTTTACAAAATAATTTATTTACTGTTCTTGATCTAATTTTCCAATGCTCTTAAAACATTCTCTGGTAGTGAAATATATTAATCTACTCCTTTACAAAGTAATTTATTGATTTAAAAAAGAAAGTGTTTCATAACACAGATATCTGGACTGCATAGCCGCCTGCGTGCCTTGGCTTGGGTTTGAACTATGATTCACCAAGTGACGGACTGCAACATTACCTGTCAGCCATTCCTAATCTAATTTAATAAAAGAGTCTCATAAAATTAACTGCTCATCATATACTCTCTTATGGTGTAATATATTCATCGACTCCTTTACAAAGTAATTTATTTATTTAAAAAAGAAAATTTTTCATGACCTTTATGACAGGACTGCATGGCTCATGCTTGCTTAGGCTTGAGTTTGAATGCGGATCCCCTTTGTGAAGGACTACAGTAAAACAATAAATCGCAACCACAAGCCCAACCCTCATCTTGAAATTTCATCATCTAAATCTTAATCTTTCTTGGAGTAATTTTATCCAAGAGTAATTAAATTAACTGTTCTAAAAAAAACATTGACTGTTTTGGCTCCTGCTCCAGCAGGATATCATTGCTTCTGGGTGCGCAGGATTGATCATGAACATGGGTGACACGAGGGAGGAACTGCAGCCGTCCCACTCAACAATACCTGCCAGGTCAGTGGACCAGTGCAAATGACCAAGAAAATGTGAGAATAATTATTCTATTATTATAATTTAAATGCATTAGTACAGGGGTGGCCAACATGTCAGAGAATAAGAGCCACTTTTTTAATGTGTTACTGCAAAGAGCCACACCATACACATGGGCACACATGAACATGAAAATATCCCACACCAACATGAAAATGACAGTTATTTTCAACAGTTAACTGTTCGTTCTCTCTCTCTCACTCACACTCTCACTCTCACTCACACTCAAACACTCAGTTCAAGCAAGTCCACGAACAAAAATATAATAATTTTCAATAACATTTATCTCTTACTATGCTGCTTAGTGGGACTTCTGACATTCCCTGTCTTGAACAATCCTCTTGAAATCTTGCTTGTATTCTGTTGTTGCCACTCGAAGCAATTCTTTCAAATGGGTGTCAGTCAGAACACAGCGATGCTTTGATTTAACATGTTTCAGGGTAGAAAATACAGACTCGCAGACATACGTTGACCCAAACATCGACAGTAACTTAAGCGTAGCCCGTTTGACGTTGGGGTATTTTTCCATTGGAACACTTCTCCAGAACTCAATGGTCCCTTCCCTCAAAACAGCTTTCAGTTGATCCTCCTCGCAAAGCTCGGTCATCTCCAACTCAGCTGCAGCCTCATCTGTCACGAGCGGGGCTTTCAAACAGTCCTTCTCCGCATTAAATGGGTCGACGAGGAACGTAATCTGTGGTCTTTTCAATTGTAAATCACCGAACCGGGTCACAAAGCTTTCGTGCAGATTTTCAACCAGTGTTGCATATCTGTCTCTTTTCTTTTTCAGGGCGGCGCTGGTGACTTGCTCACTGGCTTTTAGCAGAGTGGGAAAATGCATTAAATCTCCCTTTGGAATATGCGCCTTGAACAGCTTCAGTTTGTTGACAAACGCAAACACACTTTGCACCAGGTCAGGCAGCATTTTAAATTTACCCTGCAGGGTCAGGTTCAGTCTGTCCAAGTGACACAGCATGTCGACTAAAAATGCCAGATCCATAATCCACTCGAGGTCCGAGAGCTCGGGATAGTCCTTGCCCTTCTCTTCCATGAACAGTTTCACGGCATCCAAAAGCTCAAAGAAGCGAGAGAGTACCTTGCCTTTTGACAGCCACCTCACAGTGCAGTGCAGCGGCAGGTCACCTGGAAGCCCTTGGTCCAGCTCAGCGATGAGATTCTTGAATTGCCTGTGGTTGAGCGCATGTGTGCGGATGTAGTTGATGATTTCCATCACAGGCTTCATGATGTTGTCTAAATTCAATGATTTAGACATGAGTTGCTCCCTGTGGATGATGCAGTGGAAATTCCAAAAGTCGGGAAATGTTTGGTCAGCTTTGCACAGCCCCACAAGCCCATTCACGGATCTGATCATGGCTGGCGCGCCATCCGTGGCTATTGCAGTTAGTTGCGGTATGGGCAGATTTGCTTTTGCAAATGCAGCCATCTGTTAAGCTCGAGAGGACTGGCGGTCAAGTGTGGCGGAACCCCAAAGAAGGCAGACAGACACGGGAATTAAAAGTAAACTCAGAAGGTTTAATGAAGCAAAAAAAAACCAGGAGGGAAGAAACTAAATGAGAGAGGCCGAGACAAACTATAGGTGCGTGATGCGGCAGACGAACCAAGTTCGAGATCCAGGGGCGAGAGTCCGTGGGGGAGTCCAAGTGTCCAGAGGACAGGAGAAATCCGTCCGAGGAAGGGGAAGGGGTAGAGGTCAGAGGAAGAGGGGCTAGGAAGGTTGCAGAGGAGTTGCAGAGGAGTCGCTGGAAGACGCAGGGAGACGCAGGGAGTCGCTGGGGAGCCTGGAGAGATGCTGGGTCAACGGGAAGTGTTGCCAAAAACATCAGTAAGATCAAGCACTGGCCTGAGTGCATAGGGGCCTTTTATGGGTGCAGTCTCGTTTGGGCGGATTGGGTGCAGCTGAAGGAGAGGGCCCAGGTGGTGGTGGTTGAGCTGATTGCCCAGGAGGAGGTGGGGCCAGAGTAGGAGTCACAACACCATCATTGCTTCTTTCACATCTATGCCACGGGTTCTGTCTTTTAATGGCACAATATCAAGGAGTTCTTCTTTGATCATACATTCGTTTGACACAGACCGTGCAAATATTGCCAACTGAGGCTTGTCTTGTATGTCACAACTCTCATCCATTGCTACACTAAAATACTCACATGCTTGAAGGTCAGAGTGCAACTGTGATTCAATAGCCGTGTTAATATCCGATATTCTGCGTTCAACAGTGTGGCGGGACAGTTGGACGTCTGATATGCCACATTTTATTTTGTCGTCATCAGGAGACAAGATGTCAATGAGGCATTTTTTAATGAAGTCCCCTTCGTTGTATGGCTTTTTAGCCCGTGCGATGTTCCAAGCCATTTGATACGATGCTAGCGTTACGGTCTCTGAGTGTTTCGTACATTTTTGGAAAAACTGCTTCTGCTTTTCTGCATGACTTTTCAAAGTGACCAACTTGTGCTTGCGAAGTTCAGTCCCTTTTGGAAATTCCTGGTCGATGTTAGGATGGAGTGAGCTGAAGTGACCCTGATGATTTGAAGCTTTGAAATGCGCTAATGATGCCTGACATATAAGGCAGAATGGCTTGCCATTACGTTCAACAAAGAAATATAAACTCTTCCACTCTGTTAAAAACGTCCTGTGTTCTTCTTCATATTTTTGTTTGGCTGTGCTTTTTTTCCCTGCCATTTTGAGAGCGAACTTGACACTAATTGTTTACAACTGAATGATTAAATGATGTCGCAGACGTCACTCAAACCAGCTTCTTCTTCTTCGCAAATCAAACCGGCTTACCTGGTCAGGGTGCCACCTAGGGGGAATGAATGGCAGCGCCAGCCAAGCATTTTTGACGCTTGTCATGTGAAAGCTCCTGAAGAGCCGCATGAAACCAGCCAAAGAGCCGCATGCGGTTCGGGAGCCGCGGGTTGGCCAGGCCTGCATTAGTATGTTTAGCACCTAAGTAGATGAAGAAGAAACACAGTGTTTTTCACTTCCTTTTATTTAATACACTTGTCCAGAGCACCAAATTTACTGTGAGATTTTTATCTGAAACCTTAAAAGCGCCTAGGGAGGGGGTGAAATACCACAAAGATAACAAGCTGATGTGAATAAAGGAAGGAGGTTTGCAGTGGAGCAGCAGAATGACAGATGCGTGTTCCAGAGTAAACTGCTGCTCTTTCTCCCTTGCAAGGTTACCCATGTGTCTGTGTCTTTTGTTGATTCACACAGGGTTTTGCCGGGTTGCTCTGTTTCAACTCTAACAAACACAAAACCGTAAATCCCAACCCTGCCTGTGCCACAGATCTGAACCCCACCACCAGAGCCACCAGTTCTGCAGTCCACTGACACACATAACTCCATTTTCTTGTTTCCCCCAAATCCTATTTAAAATGGATTTTCTCACAGTGACATTAACACATCAAACAGCTGCCTTTCTGAGAGACAGTTATGACTTGGACAAAGATGCATATCTTTTAAATACAAGACCAAACAACACCTGGACAAGGAAGTGGAAACTGAAACAACACACCAGTGATCAGAGTTGGCCCAGCCTGCAGGATGAAACAGGAATAATGGTTGATTGAAGTATTGGCTTCTTCCTTTCTTCCTTCCTTCCTTCCATCCATCCATTTATATATTTCCTTCCTTCCCCTCTCCTTTCCGACCCCTTCTCAACAGAACGTCCATACCAGGATACCAGGATGACCTGCCCTAACCCCAACCTAATGCTCTACCGGCAAGAGGAGACAATGCTCCACAATCCTGTCCGGCTATACTATGGCTACCTAGAGGTGTAGTCCATGCTATGCAGGGGGTAAGTATGCAAGTCCCCCTTGTCCCGAATTCAGTGCAGCATTGTGGGTGTGGTTGTTCATGGCGTCAGAAACTTAAATGTTCTATGTGGGGCTTGGCCTCACACATGCACCACTCCATTTTGCACTACATACGTTATTAGTAAAAGATTCAACCTTCAAAAACTACAGTGGGATGTCCTTCAAATGTTACTCAGCCTAAACGTAGAGACTGAGCTGTGGACACACCAAGAGCTAGATTCGTACCCAGTTCTTCTCTCCTTTATTTTTATCATAACTATAAATGACATTTGGAAAAATCAGGTCTTGAAAACAAGTGGCTGGCATAGTGTAGGTGAAAGTGAAACACACATACACGACTATCCCATTTGACCACCACATGTCCCCGTGTCTCTGCACGCCGGGCACATGTAATGTTTGACCTTGGTGTCTTTGCTCACATACTGTATATAAAAAGTACACCTGGCTTAGTTCTGGGAGATTGGCATGGTGATTTTTGGAAAGTTTCCAGCACTTTCAAGTAACAAAACCTGCAAAACAAGCCAACATCAGGAGTTGGACTCCACTGGTGTATAACACATGGAGGGGACTGCTGCAGCAACATATCACAAGGAATCAGACACCTGCCCAGCTCTCTGAGGCAAAGAGATTCATTTAACTCACCTAACTTAATCCAAAAAATTACTTCAATTTTTCACACCACCTAAAGTTATTAGCGTCTAAGGGACTTAAATGCATAACATTTTACTGAATTCATCTTGCGATAATTTACTCCCAGGTGGCCTTTCCCAATCCTAACCTAACACTTTTCTAACCCTAACATAACTGCAACTAAATGAGCGAAACTCCAAACTAAAAAATAACAAACCTAAAACACAACTGCCAGTTGGTGGAGCAGACGCTGCAAGTGATGGAAATCGCTCCCCGATTTCCCGTGGCACAGCCACCATAAGAGCAACAACCTGCACAATCACAAGGACACAGTTTGGGCATGGATGCACTTTTTTCCAAAACAGAAATGATTGCATCAGGATCGTATGAAAACTAATATTGCAATCACATTTTGACTGTATTGACGTTTGCTCGTCGAGGCAACATCACTTTGCGCTTGAATGCCCTTTTTTTCAAAAACAGAAGGGATTATATCAGGCTCATATCAAACGAATGTTGCAATCACATTTTAACTTGATCGATCCTTGGATGTCGAGGAAACGTCAGTGTCGACATGGATGTCCTTTTTTACAAAACAGAAGTGATCGCATCAGGATCATATGAAAACTATGACTGCAATCACATTTTGACTTGAATGAGACTTAGGCGTCGAGGAAACGTCAGTGTTGACATAGATGTATCTCATTTCCATAACACAAGGGATCACATCAGGATCATATGAAAACTAATAATGCAAACACATTTTGACTTTTTTGATGTTTGCCCGTCAAGGAAACGTCAGTTTGCGCATGAATGCACTTTTTTTTTCAAAAACAGAAGTGATCGCATCAGGATCATATGAAAACTAATATTGCAATCACATTTTGACTGTATTGACGTTTGTGCGTCGAGGTAACGTCAGTGTGGACATGGATGCACGATTTTCTAAAACAGAAAAGATCGCATCAGGATCATACGAAAACTAATATTGCAATCACATTTTGAATGTATTGACGTTTGTGCGTCGAGGTAACGTCAGTGTGGACATGGATGCACTTTTTTCCAAAACAGAAGTGTCCGCATCAGGATCATATGAAGGTAACGAGGTAACGTCAGTGTGGACATGGATGTACCTAATTTCCATAACACAAGGGATCGCATCAGGATCATATGAAAAGTAATATTGCAATCACATTTTGACTGTATTGACGTTTGTGCGTCGCAGCAACATCACTTTGGGCATGGATGCACTTTTCTTTCCATAACACAAGGGATCGCATCAGGAGCAAATGAAAACTAATATTGCAATCACATTTTGAATGTATTGACGTTTGTGCGTCGAAGCAACATCACTTTGGGCATGGATGCACTTTTTTCCATAACACAAGGGATCGCATAAGGATCATATGAAAACTAATATTGCAATTACATTTTGACTGTATTGACGTTTGTGCGTCGAAGCAACATCACTTTGGGCATGGATGCACTTTTCTTTCCATAACACAAGGGATCGCATCAGGATCATATGAAAACTAATATTGCAATCACATTTTGAGTGTATTGACGTTTGTGCGTCGAGATAACATCACTTTGGGCATGGATGCACTTTTCTTTCCAAAACAGAAGGGATAGCATCAGGATCATATGGAAACGAACATTCCAATCACATTTTGACTGTATTGAGATTTGTGCGTCGAGGTAACGTCAGTGTGGACAAGGATGTACCTAATTTCCATAACACAAGGGATCGCATCAGGATCATATGAAAACTAATAATGCAATCACATTTTGACTTTTTTGACGTTGCCCGTCAAGGAAACGTCAGTTTGCGCATGAATGCAATTTTTTTCCAAAACAGAAGTGTCCGCATCAGGATCATATGGAAACGAACATTCCAATCACATTTTGACTGTATTGACATTTGTGCGTCGAGGTAACATCAGTGTGGACATGGATGTACCTAATTTCCATAACACAAGGGATCGCCTCAGGATCATATGAAAACTAAGATTGCAATCACATTTTGACTGTATTGACGTTTGTGCGTTGAGGTAATGTCAGTGTGGACAAGGATGCACCTAATTTCCATAACACAAGGGATCACATCAGGATCAGATGAAAACTAATAATGCAATCACATTTTGACTTTTTTGACGTTTGCCTGTCAAGGAAACTTCAGTTGGCTCATGAATGCACTTTTCTTTCCAAAACACAAGGGATCGCATCATGAGCAAATGAAAACTGATATTGCAATCACATTTTGACTGTATTGACGTTTGTGCGTCGAGGTAACGTCAGTGTGGACATGGATGTACCTAATTTCCATAACACAAGGGATCGCATCAGGATCATATGAAAAGTAATATTGCAATCACATTTTGACTGTATTGACGTTTGTGCGTCGCAGCAACATCACTTTGGGCATGGATGCACTTTTCTTTCCATAACACAAGGGATCGCATCAGGAGCAAATGAAAACTGATATTGCAATCACATTTTGACTGTATTGATGTTTGTGCGTCGAAGCAACATCACTTTGGGCATGGATGCACTTTTCTTTCCATAACCCAAGGGATCGCATAAGGATCATATGAAAACTAATATTGCAATTACATTTTGACTGTATTGACGTTTGTGCATCGAAGCAACATCACTTTGGGCATGGATGCACTTTTCTTTCCATAACACAAGGGATCGCATCAGGATCATATGAAACCTAATATTGCAATTACATTTTGAGTGTATTGACGTTTGTGCGTCGAGATAACATCACTTTGGGCATGGATGCACTTTTCTTTCCAAAACACAAGGGATAACATCAGGATCATATGGAAACGAACATTCCAATCACATTTTGACTGTATTGAGATTTGTGCGTCGACGTAACGTCAGTGTGGACAAGGATGTACCTAATTTCCATAACAAAAGGGATCGCATCAGGATCATATGAAAACTAATAATACAATCACATTTTGACTTTTTTGACGTTTGCCCGTCAAGGAAACGTCAGTTTGCGCATGAATGCACTTTTTTTTCCAAAACAGAAGTGTCCGCATCAGGATCATATGAAAACTAATATTGCAATCACATTTCGACTTTTTTGACGTTTGTGCGTCTAAGCAACATCACTTTGGGCATGGATGCACTTTTCTTTCCATAACACAAGGGCTCGTATCAGGATCATATGAAAATTAATATTGCAATTACATTTTGACTGTATTGACGTTTGTGCGTCGAGATAACAACACTTTGGGCATGGATGCACTTTTCTTTCCAAAACAGAAGGGATAGCATCAGGATCATATGGAAACGAACATTCCAATCACATTTTGACTGTATTGACATTTGTGCGTCGAGGTAACGTCAGTGTGGACATGGATGTACCTAATTTCCAAAACACAAGGGATCTCATCAGGATCATATGAAAACTAATATTACAATCACATTTTGACTGTATTGACGTTTGTGCGTCGAGATAACATCACTTTGGGCATGGATGAACTTTTCTTTCCAAAACAGAAGGGATAGCATCAGAATCATATGGAAACGAACATTCCAATCACATTTTGACTGTATTGACATTTGTGCGTCGAGGTAACGTCAGTTTGTGCATGAATGCACTTTTTTTTCCAAAACAGAAGTGTCCGCATCAGGATCATATGAAAACTAATATTGCAATCACATTTTGACTTTTTTGACGTTTGTGCGTCGAAGCAACATCACTTTGGGCATGGATGCACTTTTCTTTCCATAACACAAGGGATCGCATCAGGATCATATGAAAACTAATATTGCAATTACATTTTGACTGTATTGACTTTTGTGCGTCGAGATAACATCACTTTGGGCATGGATGCACTTTTCTTTCCAAAACAGAAGGGATAGCATCAGGATCATATGGAAACGAACATTCTAATCACATTTTGACTGTATTGACATTTGTGCGTCGAGGTAACGTCAGTGTGGACATGGATGTACCTAATTTCCATAACACAAGGGATCTCATCAGGATCATATGAAAACTAATATTGCAATCACATTTTGACTTTTTTGACGTTTGCCCGTCATGGAAATGTCAGTTTGCGCATGAATGCACTTTTTTTTCCAAAACAGAAGTGTCCGCATCAGGATCATATGAAAACTAATATTGCAATCACATTTTGACTGTATTGACGTTTGTGCATCTCAGCAACATCACTTTGGGCATGGATGCCTTTTTCTTTCCATAACACAAGGGATCGCATCAGGATCATATGAAAACTAATATTGCAATTACATTTTGACTGTATTGACGTTTGTGCGTCGAGATGAAACCATCACTTTTGGTCAGGAGACACAAGTTTCTCAAAACAGAGGTAAATTCAACATGATCACCTGAAAACTCATGCTGCGGTCACATTATGACATTTTTGACGTCTTCTCGTGGGGAAACCATCACTTTTGGTCAGGAGACACAAATTTCTCAAAACAGAGGTGAATACAACATGATCACCTGAAAACTCATGCTGCGCTCACATTATGACGTTTTTGACGTCTTCTCGTGGGGAAACCATCACTTTTGGTCAGGAGACACAAGTTTCTTAAAACAGAGGTGAATGCAACATGATCATCTGAAAACTCATGCTGCGGTCACATTATGACGTTTTTGACGTCTTCTCGTGTGGAAACCATCTCTTTTGGTCAAGAGACACATTTTTTTCAAAACAGAGGTGAATGCAACATGATCACCTGAAAACTTATGCTGCGGTCACATTATGACGTTTTTGACGTCTTCTCGTGGGGAAAAAATCACTTTTGGTCAGGAGACACAAGTTTCTCAAAACAGAGGCGAATGCAACATGATCACCTGAAAACTCATGCTGCGGTCACATTATGACGTTTTTGACGTCTTCTCGTGGGGAAACCATCACTTTTGGTCAGGATATACAAGTTTCTCAAAACAGAGGTGAATGCAACATGATCACCTGAAAACTCATGCTGCGGTCACATTATGACGTTTTTGACGTCTTCTCGTGGGGAAACCATCACTTTTGGTTAGGAGACACAAGTTTCTCAAAACAGAGGTGAATGCAACATGATCATCTGAAAACTCATGCTGCGGTCACATTATGACGTTTTTGACGTCTTCTCGTGGGGAAACCATCACCTTTGGTCAGGAGACACAAGTTTCTCAAAACAGAGGTGAATGCAACATGATCATCTGAAAACTCATGCTGCGGTCACATTATGACGTTTTTGACATCTTTTCAAGGGGAAACCAACACTTTTGGTCAGGAGACACAAGTTTCTCAAAACAGAGGTGAATACAACATGATCACCTGAAAACTCATGCTGCGGTCACATTATGACATTTTTGACGTCTTCTCGTGGGGAAACCATCACTTTTGGTCAGGAGACACAAATTTCTCAAAACAGAGGTGAATGCAACATGATCACCTGAAAACTCATGCTGCGGTCACATTATGACGTTTTTGACGTCTTCTCGTGGGGAAACCATCACTTTTGGTCAGGAGACACAAGTTTCTTAAAACAGAGGTGAATGCAACATGATCATCTGAAAACTCATGCTGCGGTCACATTATGACGTTTTTGACGTCTTCTCGTGTGGAAACCATCTCTTTTGGTCAAGAGACACATTTTTTTCAAAACAGAGGTGAATGCAACATGATCACCTGAAAACTTATGCTGCGGTCACATTATGACGTTTTTGACGTCTTCTCGTGGGGAAAAAATCACTTTTGGTCAGGAGACACAAGTTTCTCAAAACAGAGGCGAATGCAACATGATCACCTGAAAACTCATGCTGCGGTCACATTATGACGTTTTTGACGTCTTCTCGTGGGGAAACCATCACTTTTGGTCAGGATACACAAGTTTCTCAAAACAGAGGTGAATGCAACATGATCACCTGAAAACTCATGCTGCGGTCACATTATGACGTTTTTGACGTCTTCTCGTGGGGAAACCATCACTTTTGGTTAGGAGATACAAGTTTCTGAAAACAGAGGTGAATGCAACATGATCATCTGAAAACTCATGCTGCGGTCACATTATGACGTTTTTGACGTTTTCTCGTGGGGAAACCATCACCTTTGGTCAGGAGACACAAGTTTCTCAAAACAGAGGTGAATGCAACATGATCATCTGAAAACTCATGCTGCGGTCACATTATGACGTTTTTGACATCTTTTCAAGGGGAAACCAACACTTTTGGTCAGGAGACACAAGTTTCTCAAAACAGAGGTGAATGCAACATGATCATGTGAAAACGTATGCTGCAGTAACATTATGACTTTTTTAACGTTTTCTCGTGGAGAAAACATCATTTTTGGTCAGGAGACACATTTATTTCAAAACAGAGGTGAATGCAACATAATCATGTGAAAACGTATGCTGCAGTCACTTTATGACTTTTTTTTATGTTTTCTCGCGGAGAAAACATCATTTTTCGTCAGGAGACACATTTATTTCAAAACAGAGGTGAATGCAACATAATCATGTGAAAACGTATGCTGCAGTCACATTATGACTTTTTTGGCGTTTTCTCGTGGAGAAAACATCATTTTTGGTCAGGAGACACATTTATTTCAAAACAGAGGTGAATGCAACATGATCATCTGAAAACTCATGCTGCAGTCACGTTATGACGTTTTTGACGTCTGCTCGTGGGGAAAACATCATTTTTGGTCAGGAGACACATTTATTTCAAAACAGAGGTGAATGCAACATGATCATGTGAAAACGTATGCTGCAGTCACAATATGATGTTTTTGACTTTTTCTCGTGGAGAAAACATTTTTGGTCAGGAGACACATTTATTTCAAAACAGAGGTGAATGCAACATGATCATGTGAAAATGTATGCTGCAGTCAAATTATGACGTTTTTGACATCTTTTCAAGGGGAAACCAACACTTTTGGTCAGGAGACACAAGTTTCTCAAAACAGAGGTGAATGCAACATGATCATGTGAAAACGTATGCTGCAGTAACATTATGACTTTTTTAACGTTTTCTCGTGGAGAAAACATCATTTTTGGTCAGGAGACACATTTATTTCAAAACAGAGGTGAATGCAACATAATCATGTGAAAACGTATGCTGCAGTAACTTTATGACTTTTTTTTATGTTTTCTCGTGGAGAAAACATCATTTTTGGTCAGGAGACACATTTATTTCAAAACAGAGGTGAATGCAACATAATAATGTGAAAACGTATGCTGCAGTCACATTATGACTTTTTTGGCGTTTTCTCTCGTGGAGAAAACATCATTTTTGGTCAGGAGACACATTTATTTCAAAACAGAGGTGAATGCAACATGATCATGTGAAAACGTATGCTGCAGTCACAATATGACGTTTTTGACTTTTTCTCTTGGAGAAAACATCATTTTTGGTCAGGAGACACATTTATTTCAAAACAGAGGTGAATGAAACATGATCACCTGAAAACTCATGCTGCGGTCACATTATGACGTTTCTGACGTTTTCTCGTGGGGAAACCATCACTTTTGGTCAGGAGATACATTTATTTCAAAACAGAGGTGAATGCAACATGATCATCTGAAAACTCATGCTGCGGTCACATTATGACGTTTTTGACGTTGCTCGTGGGGAAAACATCATTTTTGGTCAGGAGACACATTTATTTCAAAACAGAGGTGAATGCAACATGATCATGTGAAAACGTATGCCGCAGTCACATTATGACGTTTTTGACGTCTGCTCGTGGAGAAAACATCATTTTTGGTCAGGAGACACATTTATTTCAAAACAGAGGTGAATGCAACATGATCATGTGAAAACGTATGCCGCAGCCATATTATGACTTTTTTGACGTTTTCTCGTGGAGAAAACATCATTTTTGGTCAGGAGACACATTTATTTCAAAATAGAGGTGAATGCAACATGATCATCTGAAAACTCATGCTGCAGTCACATTATGACGTTTTTGACGTCTGCTCGTGGGGAAACCATCACTTTTGGTCAGGAGACACATTTATTTCAAAACAGAGGTGAATGAAACATGATCATCTGAAAACTCATGCTGAAGTCACATTATGACGTTTTTGACGTCTGCTCGTGGGGAAAACATCATTTTTGGTCAGGAGACACATTTATTCAAAACAGAAGTGAATGCAACATGATCATCTGAAAACGTATGCTGTAGTCACATTTTGACGTTTTTGACGTTTTCTCGTGGAGAAAACATCATTTTTGGTCAGGAGAACACATTATTTCAAAACAGAGGTGAATGCAACGTGATCATCTGAAAACTCATGATGCAGTCACATTATGACATTTTTGACGTTTTCTCGTGAGAGAAAACATCATTTTTGGTCAGAAGACACATTTATTTCAAAACAGAGGTGAATGCAACATGATCATGTGAAAACGTATGCTGCTGCAGTCACATTATGACGTTTTTGATGTTGCTCGGGGGAAAACATCACTTTTGGTCAGGGACACATTTATTTCATAACCGAGGTGAATGCAACATGATCATGTGAAAACGCATGCTGCAGTCACATTATGACGTTTTTGACGTTTTCTTGTGGAGAAAACATCATTTTTGGTCAGGAGACACATTTATTTCAAAACAGAGGTGAATGCACAACATGATCATCTGAAAACTCATGCTGCAGTCACATTATGACGTTTTTGACGTCTGCTCGTGGGGAAACCATCACTTTTGGTCAGGAGACACATTTATTTCAAAACAGAGGTGAATGCAACATGATCATGTGAAAACGTATGCCACAGCCAATTATGACTTTTTTGACGTTTTCTCGTGGAGGAAACATCATTTTTGGTCAGGAGACACATTTATTGAAAAACAGAGGTGAATGCAACATGATCATGTGAAAACGTATGCCGCAGTCACATTATGACGTTTGTTGACGTTTTCTCGTGGAGAAAACATCATTTTTGGTCAGGAGACACATTTATTTCAAAACAGAGGTGAATGCAACATGATCATGTGAAAACGTGCCGCAGTCACATTATGACGTTTTTGACGTCTGCTCGTGGGGAAAACATCATTTTTGGTCAGGAGACACATTTATTTCACACCGAGTGAATGCAACATGATCATGTGAAAACGTATGCTGTAGTCACATTATGACTTTTTGACGTTTTCTCGTGGAGAAAACATCATTTTTGGTCAGGAGACACATTTATTTCAAAACAGAGGTGAATGCAACATGATCATGTGAAAACTCATATGCCGCAGTCACATTATGACTTTTTTGACGTTTTCTCGTGGAGAAAACATCATTTTTGGTCAGGAGACACATTTATTTCAAAACAGAGGTGAATGCAACATAATCATGTGAAAACGTATGCTGCAGTCACTTTATGACTTTTTTTTATGTTTTCTCGTGGAGAAAACATCATTTTTTTGTCAGGAGACACATTTATTTCAAAACAGAGGTGAATGCAACATAATCCTGTGAAAACGTATGCTGCAGTCACATTATGACTTTTTTGACGTTTTCTCTCGTGGAGAAAACATCATTTTTGGTCAGGAGACACATTTATTTCAAAACAGAGGTGAATGCAACATGATCATCTGAAAACTCATGCTGCAGTCACGTTATGACGTTTTTGACGTCTGCTCGTGGGGAAAACATCAGTTTTGTCAGGAGACACATTTATTTCAAAACAGAGGTGAATGCAACATGATCATGTGAAAACGTATGCTGCAGTCAATTATGACGTTTTTGACATCTTTTCAAGGGGAAACCAACACTTTTGGTCAGGAGACACATTTTCTCAAAACAGAGGTGAATGCAACATGATCATGTGAAAACGTATGCTGCAGTAACATTATGACTTTTTTAACGTTTTCTCGTGGAGAAAACATCATTTTTGGTCAGGAGACACATTTATTTCAAAACAGAGGTGAATGCAACATAATCATGTGAAAACGTATGCTGCAGTAACTTTATGACTTTTTTTTATGTTTTCTCGTGGAGAAAACATCATTTTTGGTCAGGAGACACATTTATTTCAAAACAGAGGTGAATGCAACATAATAATGTGAAAACGTATGCTGCAGTCACATTATGACTTTTTTGACGTTTTCTCGTGGAGGAAAACATCATTTTTGGTCAGGAGACACATTTATTTCAAAACAGAGGTGAATGCAACATGATCATGTGAAAACGTATGCTGCAGTCACAATATGACGTTTTTGACTTTTTCTCTTGGAGAAAACATCATTTTTGGTCAGGAGACACATTTATTTCAAAACAGAGGTGAATGCAACATGATCACCTGAAAACTCATGCTGCGGTCACATTATGACGTTTCTGACGTTTTTCTCGTGGGGAAACCATCACTTTTGGTCAGGAGATACATTTTTTCAAAACAGAGGTGAATGCAACATGATCACCTGAAAACTCATGCTGCGGTCACATTATGACGTTTTTGACGTCTGCTCGTGGGGAAAACATCATTTTTGGTCAGAGACACATTTATTTCAAAACAGAGGTGAATGCAACATGATCATGTGAAAACGTATGCCGCAGTCATATTATGACTTTTTTGACGTTTTCTCGTGGAGAAAACATCATTTTTGGTCAGAGAGACACATTTATTTCAAAACAGAGGTGAATGCAACATGATCATGTGAAAACGTATGCCGCAGCCATATTATGACTTTTTGACGTTTCTCGTGGAGAAAACATCATTTTTGGTCAGGAGACACATTTATTTCAAAATAGAGGTGAATGCAACATGATCATCTGAAAACTCATGCTGCAGTCACATTATGACGTTTTTGACGTCTGCTCGTGGGGAAACCATCACTTTTGGTCAGGAGACACATTTATTTCAATACCGAGTGAATGCAACATGATCATGTGAAAACGCATGCTGCAGTCACATTATGACGTTTTTGACGTTTTCTTGTGAGAAACATCATTTTGGTCAGGAGACACATTTATTTCAAAACAGAGGTGAATGCACCATGATCATCTGAAAACTCATGCTGCAGTCACATTATGACGTTTTGACGTCTGCTCGTGGGGAAACCATCACTTTTGGTCAGGAGACACATTTATTTCAAAACAGAGGTGAATGCAACATGATCATGTGAAAACGTATGCCACAGCCATATTATGACTTTTTTGACGTTTTCTCGTGGAGAAAACCATTTTTGGTCAGGAGACACATTTATTTGAAAACAGAGGTGAATGCAACATGATCATGTGAAAACGTATGCCGCAGTCACATTATGACGTTTTTGACGTTTTCTCGTGAGAAAAACATCATTTTGGTCAGGAGACACATTTATTTCAAAACAGAGGTGAATGCAACATGATCATCTGAAAACTCATGCTGCAGTCACATTATGACGTTTTTGACGTCTGCTCGTGGGGAAACCATCACTTTTGGTCAGGAGACACATTTATTCAAAACAGAGGTGAATGCAACATGATCATGTGAAAACGTATGCCGCAGTCACATTATGACGTTTTTGACGTCTGCTCGTGGGGAAACCATCATTTTTGGTCAGGAGACACATTTATTTCAACAGATGTGAATGCAACATGATCATGTGAAAACGTATGCTGTAGTCACATTATGACTTTTTTGACGTTTTCTCGTGGAGAAAACATCATTTTTGGTCAGGAGACACATTTATTTCAAAACAAGGTGAATGCAACATGATCATGTGAAAACGTATGCGCAGTCACATTATGACTTTTTTGACGTTTTCTCGTGGAGAAAACATCATTTTTGGTCAGGAGACACATTTATTTCAAAACAGAGGTGAATGCAACATGATCATGTGAAAACGTATGCTGCAGTCATATTATGACTTTTTTTTACGTTTCTCGTGGAGAAAACATCATTTTTGGTCAGGAGACACATTTATTTCAAAACAGAGGTGAATGAACTGATCACCTGAAAACTCATGCTGCGTCACATTATGACGTTTTTGACTTTTCTCGTGGGGAAACCATCATTTTTGGTCAGGAGACACATTTATTTCAAAACAGAGGTAAATGCAACATGATCATGTGAAAACGTATGCTGCAGTCACATTATGACGTTTTTGACGTTTTCTCGTGGAGAAAACATCATTTTTGGTCAGGAGACACATTTATTTCAAAACAGAGGTGAATGCAACATGATCATGTGAAAACCTATGCTGCAGTCACATTATGACGTTTTGACGTTTTCTCTCGTGGAGAAAACATCATTTTTGGTCAGGAGACACATTTATTTCAAAACAGAGGTGAATGCAACATGATCATCTGAAAACTCATATGCTGCAGTCCATTATGACGTTTTTGATGTCTGCTCGTGGGGAAACCATCACTTTTGGTCAGGAGACACATTTATTTCATAACCGAGGTGAATGCAACATGATCATGTGAAACACGTATGCTGTAGTCACATTATGACTTTTTTGACGTTTTCTCGTGGAGAAAACATCATTTTTGGTCAGGAGACACATTTATTTCAAAACAGAGGTGAATGCAACATGATCATGTGAAAACGTATGCCGCAGTCACATTATGACGTTTTTGACGTCTTCTCGTGGGGAAAACATCATTTTTGGTCAGGAGACACATTTATTTCAAAACAGAGGTGAATGCAACATGATCATGTGAAAACGTATGCTGCAGTCACAATATGATGTTTTTGACTTTTTCTCGTGGAGAAAACATTTTTGGTCAGGAGACACATTTATTTCAAAACAGAGGTGAATGCAACATGATCATGTGAAAATGTATGCTGCAGTCAAATTATGACGTTTTTGACATCTTTTCAAGGGGAAACCAACACTTTTGGTCAGGAGACACAAGTTTCTCAAAACAGAGGTGAATGCAACATGATCATGTGAAAACGTATGCTGCAGTGACATTATGACTTTTTTAACGTTTTCTCGTGGAGAAAACATCATTTTTGGTCAGGAGACACATTATTTCAAAACAGAGGTGAATGCAACAATCATGTGAAAACGTATGCTGCAGTAATACTTTATGACTTTTTTTATGTTTTCTCGTGGAGAAAACATCATTTTTGGTCAGGAGACACATTTATTTCAAAACAGAGGTGAATGCAACATAATAATGTGAAAACGTATGCTGCAGTCACATTATGACTTTTTTGGCGTTTCTCGTGGAGAAAACATCATTTTGGTCAGGAGACACATTTATTTCAAAACAGAGGTGAATGCAACATGATCATGTGAAAACGTATGCTGCAGTCACAATATGACGTTTTTGACTTTTTCTCTTGAGAAAACATCATTTTTGGTCAGGAGACACATTTATTTCAAAACAGAGGTGAATGAAACATGATCACCTGAAAACTCATGCTGCGGTCACATTATGACGTTTCTGACGTTTTCTCGTGGGGAAACCATCACTTTTGGTCAGGAGATACATTTATTTCAAAACAGAGGTGAATGCAACATGATCACCTGAAAACTCATGCTGCGGTCACATTATGACGTTTTTGACGTCTGCTCGTGGGGAAAACATCATTTTTGGTCAGGAGACACATTTTTTCAAAACAGAGGTGAATGCAACATGATCATGTGAAACGTATGCCGCAGTCACATATTATGACTTTTTTGACGTTTTCTCTCGTGGAGAAAACATCATTTTTGGTCAGGAGACACATTTATTTCAAAACAGAGGTGAATGCAACATGATCATGTGAAAACGTATGCCGCAGCCATATTATGACTTTTTTGACGTTTCTCGCGTGGAGAAAACATCATTTTTGGTCAGGAGACCATTTATTCAAAATAGAGGTGAATGCAACATGATCATCTGAAAACTCATGCTGCAGTCACATTATGACGTTTTTGACGTCTGCTCGTGGGGAAACCATCACTTTTGGTCAGGAGACACATTTATTTCAAAACAGAGGTGAATGAAACATGATCATCTGAAAACTCATGCTGAAGTCACATTATGACGTTTTTGACGTCTGCTCGTGGAGAAAACATCATTTTTGGTCAGGAGACACATTTATTTCAAAACAGAAGTGAATGCAACATGATCATCTGAAAACGTACTGTAGTCACATTTTGACGTTTTTGACGTTTTCTCGTGGAGAAAACATCATTTTTGGTCAGGAGACACTTTATTTTTCAAAACAGAGGTGAATGCAACATGATCATCTGAAAACTCATGCTGCAGTCACATTATGACATTTTTGACGTTTTCTCGTGGAGAAAACATCATTTTTGGTCAGGAGACACATTTATTTCAAAACAGAGGTGAATGCAACATGATCATGTGAAAACGTATGCTGCAGTCACATTATGACGTTTTTGATGTCTGCTCGTGGGGAAACCATCACTTTTGGTCAGGAGACACATTTATTTCATACCGAGGTGAATGCAACATGATCATGTGAAAACGCATGCTGCAGTCACATTATGACGTTTTTGACGTTTCTTTTCTGTGGAGAAAACATCATTTTGGTCAGGAGACACATTTATTTCAAAACAGAGGTGAATGCACCATGATCATCTGAAAACTCATGCTGCAGTCACATTATGACGTTTTTGACGTCTGCTCGTGGGGAAACCATCACTTTTGGTCAGGAGACACATTATTTCAAAACAGAGGTGAATGCAACATGATCATGTGAAAACGTATGCCACTCCATATTATGACTTTTTTGACGTTTTCCTCGTGGAGAAAACATCATTTTTGGTCAGGAGACACATTTATTTGAAAACAGAGGTGAATGCAACATGATCATGTGAAAACGTATGCCGCAGTCACATTATGACGTTTTTGACGTTTTCTCGTGGAGAAAACATCATTTTTGGTCAGGAGACACATTTATTTCAAAACAGAGGTGAATGCACATGATCATGTGAAAACGTATGCGCAGTCACATTATGACGTTTTTGACGTCTGCTCGTGGGGAAACAATCATTTTGGTCAGGAGACACATTTATTTCACAACCGATGTGAATGCAACATGATCATGTGAAAACGTATGCTGTAGTCACATTATGACTTTTTGACGTTTTCTCGTGGAGAAAACATCATTTTTGGTCAGGAGACACATTTATTTCAAAACAGAGGTGAATGCAACATGATCAAGTGAAAACGTATGCCGCAGTCACATTATGACTTTTTGACGTTTTCTCGTGGAGAAAACATCATTTTTGGTCAGGAGACATATTTATTTCAAAACAGAGGTGAATGCAACATAATCATGTGAAAACGTATGCTGCAGTCACTTTATGACTTTTTTTATGTTTTCTCGTGGAGGAAAACATCATTTTTGTCAGGAGACACATTTATTTCAAAACAGAGGTGAATGCAACATAATCCTGTGAAAACGTATGCTGCAGTCACATTATGACTTTTTGGCGTTTTCTCGTGGAGAAACATCATTTTTGGTCAGGAGACACATTTATTCAAAACAGAGGTGAATGCAACATGATCATCTGAAAACTCATGCTGGCAGTCACGTTATGACGTTTTTGACGTCTGCTCGTGGGGAAAACATCATTTTTGGTCAGGAGACACATTTATTTCAAAACAGAGGTGAATGCAACATGATCATGTGAAAACGTATGCTGCAGTCAAATTATGACGTTTTTGACATCTTTCAAGGGGAAACCAACACTTTTGGTCAGGAGACACAAGTTTCTCAAAACAGAGGTGAATGCACATGATCATGTGAAAACGTATGCTGCAGTAACATTATACTTTTTAACGTTTTCTCGTCTCGTGAGAAAACATCATTTTTGGTCAGGAGACACATTTATTTCAAAACAGAGGTGAATGCAACATAATCATGTGAAAACGTATGCTGCAGTACTTTATGACTTTTTTTATGTTTTCTCGTGGAGAAAACATCATTTTTGGTCAGGAGACACATTTATTTCAAAACAGAGGTGAATGCAACATAATAATGTGAAAACGTATGCTGCAGTCACATTATGACTTTTTGGCGTTTTCTCGTGGAGAAAACATCATTTTTGGTCAGGAGACACATTTATTTCAAAACAGAGGTGAATGCAACATGATCATGTGAAAACGTATGCTGCAGTCACAATATGACTTTTTTGACTTTTTTCTTGGAGGAGAAACATCATTTTTGGTCAGGAGACACATTTATTTCAAAACAGAGGTGAATGAAACATGATCACCTGAAAACTCATGCTGCGGTCACATTATGACGTTTCTGACGTTTTCTCGTGGGGAAACCATCACTTTTGGTCAGGAGATACATTTATTTCAAAACAGAGGTGAATGCAACATGATCACCTGAAAACTCATGCTGCGGTCACATTATGACGTTTTTGACGTCTGCTCGTGGGAAAACATCATTTTTGGTCAGGAGACACATTTATTTCAAAACAGAGGTGAATGCAACATGATCATGTGAAAACGTATGCCGCAGTCATATTATGACTTTTTTGACGTTTTCTCGTGAAGAAAACATCATTTTTGGTCAGGAGACACATTTTTTCAAAACAGAGGTGAATGCAACATGATCATGTGAAACGTATGCCGCAGCCATATTATGACTTTTTGACATTTTCTTGTGGAGAAAACATCATTTTTGGTCAGGAGACACATTTATTTCAAAACAGAGGTGAATGCAACATGATCATCTGAAAACTCATGCTGCAGTCACATTATGACGTTTTTGACGTCTGCTCGTGGGAAACCATCACTTTTGGTCAGGAGACACATTTATTTCAAAACAGAGTGAATGCAACATGATCATGTGAAAACGTATGCCGCAGCCATATTATGACTTTTTTGACGTTTTCTCGTGGAGAAAACATCATTTTTGGTCAGGAGACACATTTATTTCAAAACAGAGGTGAATGCAACATGATCATGTGAAAACGTATGCTGCAGTCACATTATGACTTTTTGACGTTTTCTCGTGGAGAAAACATCATTTTGGTCAGGAGACACATTTATTTCAAAACAGAGGTGAATGCAACATGATCATCTGAAAACTCATGCTGCAGTCACATTATGACGTTTTTGACGTCTGCTCGTGGGGAAACCATCACTATTGGTCAGGAGACCCATTTATTTCAAAACAGAGGTGAATGCAACATGATCATGTGAAAACGTATGCTGCAGTCACATTATGATTTTTTTGACGTTTGCTCGTGGGGAAAACATCATTTTTGGTCAGGAGACACATTTATTTCAAAACAGAGGTGAATGCAACATGATCACCTGAAAACTATGCTGTGTCACATTATGACGTTTTTGACGTTTTCTCGTGGAGAAAACATCATTTTTGGTCAGGAGACACATTTATTCAAAACAGAGGTGAATGCAACATGATCATGTGAAAACGTATGCTGCAGTCACATTATGACGTTTTTGACGTTTTCTCGTGGAGGAAAACATCATTTTGGTCAGGAGACACATTTATTTCAAAACAGAGGTGAATGCAACATGATCATGTGAAAACTATGCTGCAGTCACATTATGACGTTTTTGACGTTTTCTCGTGGAGAAAACATCATTTTGGTCAGGAGACACATTATTTCAAAACAGAGGTGAATGAACATGATCATCTGAAAATCTCATGCTGCGTCACATTATGACGTTTTTGACGTTTGCTCGTGGGAAACCATCACTTTTGGTCAGGAGACACATTTATTTCAAAACAGAGGTGAATGCAACATGATCATGTGAAAAGTATGCTGCAGTCACTTATGACGTTTTTGACGTTTTCTCGTGGAGAAAACATCATTTTGGTCAGGAGACACATTTATTTCAAAACAGGGTGAATGCACATGATCATGTGAAAACCTCATGCTGCAGTCACATTATGACGTTTTTGACGTTTTCTCGTGGGGAAAAATCATTTTGGTCAGGAGACCACATTTATTTCAAAACAGAGGTGAATGAAACATGATCATTGAAAAACTCATGCTGCAGTCACCATTATGAACGTATTTTGAGGTCTGCTCGATGGGGGAAACCATCCACTTTTGGTCAGAGACACATTTATTCATAACCGAGGTGAATGCAACATGATCATGTGAAAACGTATGCTGCGTCCACATTATGACGTTTTTGACGTTTTCTCGTGGGAGAAACATCATTTTTGTCAGGAGACACTTTATTTCAAAACAGAGGTAATGCAACATGATCATCTGAAAACTCATGCTGCAGTCACATTATGACGTTTTTGACGTTGCTCGTGGGGAAACCATCACTTTTGGTCAGGAGACACATTATTTCAAAACAGAGGTGAATGCAACATGATCATCTGAAAACTCATGCTGCAGTCACATTATGACGTTTTTGACGTCTGCTCTTGGGGGAAACCATCACTTTTGGTCAGGAGACACATTTATTTCAAAACAGAGGTGAATGCAACATGATCATGTAAAAAGGATGCTGCAGTCACATTATGACTTTTTTGACGTTTTCTCGTGGAGAAAACATCATTTTTGGTCGGAGAAC